>NC_068943.1:54413983-55035233 GCF_026419915.1 Harpia harpyja
ACTGTTAAAACATAATAGAAAGTTTGATCTTCACCATGGACTGCAAATTCAAAACTAGTTTAGAAAGAGAAAATACTTCTGGAATTACCAGCAGCTTTACTTGTCATGTTCCTTGGAGACCCACGTATAAGCAGAGCCTTGCTTCACATTCTGTTGCTCTGCCAATTTGGTATTCCTCCTTTGCATGAGATACCAGGAAGAGTAGATTGTCAAACACTTCAGCTTTTTTTATTAAGAAGCAAAAAGTGGAGAACCTCAGTATCACCATTAACTCTCATTAGCTGTGGGCTCTTACATGGACCTTTTTGAGATGATGCCTGAATAGTAATAGAGAGCTGTGCCTACTCTTCAGAGAGTACAGGTGTTCCTGAAGTAAGTTCAGCTTGTATCTTCCTTCTAAGTATTTCTGTTCCATGTAAGAAGTGGTTGTGTCTTTAACACCAGACTTTATCTACATAGATAGTAGTGACTTTAAATTGATGCAAATGGTAGTTTCAGAATAGGCAACATAATGGTATTTAAGAGCGTGAGCTCATTCACTGTGAACATCTACTTTATAGTTATGCCCAAATCAAAATCCTCTCTGCTGCTGATGGCTGTCATCACATTGGTACTTGATTTTTGAAATATTACTTCTTTCTCTTTGGGTTGCCACACAGATTTAGTGGTTAAACCTTGATCAGCGAGTTGTATGCTTGTTTCTCTAATTTGACCATCTGTGAATCAGTTCAGTGATCCTCAAGATGTTTAGATTAGTTCCCTTGTCTTTCCAGTAACAGTTCGGACCCCTTCAAAAAGTCAGTATGCTACATGTTTAAATGTTATAGTAAGACATTAGTCAAATCTATTAAAAATGTAATGTAGTTTAAATGTGATGCTATCTATTATTAGTGTGGTGAAAAACAGCAAGGTTTTTTTTTCGAATGGTAGTTCTGTTGTGGGCTGCGTGATGGAGGTTCCCATGTATTTAAGGTGAAGATTCCAGACTTTTCCCCAAAGTGAAAAGACTATGAAAATTCTGTTCTGTGAGAGCTCATTTTCAGCAGCAAACATCTCCTTTGCTTTTATTTTCATGTTTATAACAGCACCTTATAGGGACTTGCAAATCGGACAGAACTAGGGGAAGAAAGAGTAAAATGAAAAGTGGCAGGGTTGTGGAACAGGCTGCGGAAGGTCAGAGTCGGATGGGGGAAGCAACTTTGGAGAAGCTTTCACTTGTGTAAGTGCTGTTGAATAGCAGAGGTGTACGTTTAACTTTTTAAATTGCACATAAACTGCAGATTATAAGCATGAAAACACAATAACACGCCACTAATATTCTAAGGAACAGATTGCATGTGAACAGGTGAGGGTATTGGAATGATTATGCTGCTACCTAAACGGAAAGAAAATCTGTCACTGAATACTTGTGTATTCTGGAGTTTCTTCCTGTGACTTCCATAGGAAGCTTCTGCAATCTGGCGTTACACAAAATAAATCCTGAGGCCTGCCTTTGTTGTTTGCAGCTGTCTTCAACCAATCCATTAATGTTTCTGGACTAGACCAAAAGCTGAATGTTTACAAATAATTCCACACTGAAGAAATGCATAGTGTAAAGCTTTGTTTAGCTAAAAATAAATAAATAAATAAATAAATAAAAATGAATTGTTAAAAGAGCCCAGTCGTGGTGGGATACAGTTCTTGCATTCCTCCATTGATGCAAGATGAAGTTTGACGTGATTGGTCAGGTCTAGCTGGCCGATGGCATCAAAGCAGCAGGCACTAAAAAAACGGTGGCGCTCATGTTAGGGATGGAGGAAGCGGCTCTCGGGCCGTGAGTGCGATGGACGGCGACCCCCCGCTAGTGGGTGCGGGCCGCTGCCGGGGCGGAGTGGGGGGAGGCTTCAGCACCCGGCCCGGCTCGGACAGCGGCTCTCCGCCCTGCGCGGCCGCGGGTGCCTTCCCCGGCGGTGGGAGGGCCGGCCCGCCGCCTGGACTTGGTCCCACTTCCCACCTGGCTGGCCGGTGTGGACGCGGGAATCGAGTGATGCTGCTTGGTTTCTTCCTCCCTGGTACAGTTGAGTTCACTAGGCGTGCTCTTCAAAGACAGAGGGATGGAAAGCGGTGTTAGTTCATTTCAGTTCTGCTTAGTTACAGAGCCATACTGCTTCCCATGAGGAAACTCAGAAGAACCCCTTTCAAGGGTCATTTACTGTTTGTTTTTATAGTGAATTACCCTTCGTACATGTTTCTTTTCTAATGACTTCTTGATCATTTCTCTGATTTGGGAAGTAGACTTTTAAAGACTTCTGGTGATGTGTTTATTTTTCTTAAATGCTTATGGAACAGAGACACAACCTCCTGAGGCATGTGTGTCCCAAATGGAATTAGAATGGTCCCACAGTGTTAATTCTGTTCATTCATTATATCTCTTGAGTTTTTCTCTTCTAACTTTAATCCTGTAATTTTAGAGAAGAAAGTATTTTGAAGAACCTTGGTTTCCATGCACACATTAAAAATACCAACAGGGTATAAGGATATGGAAAGCTTAATAGGCAATTTCTCCTTCACCTTCCCGTATATGCAAATGAACATTAGGGGAAAAAAAGGCAAATAGAACCAGAAATCTGTCTTTCACCTTTTTATACCCACATTCTTGATAACAACCTTGTACTTTCAATGTCTTTTTTTCAATGACATCTTAGAAATTTCAGCCATAGGTACGTGGGGTTCACAGATATGTGCTGGCAAGATGATGGCCTCTGCTTTTTATGGCTGGCTGTGGGAGGAAATCTCAATTAGTGTGAAAAATATTGAGAATTCTTGTATTGAGTGATTGAAGAAAATATTTTTGATTTATACTGCATACTTGCCTTTTAAAATTGTATGTTTTATCGCTAGACATAGAATGGGAAGATGGGACAGCTTGATATGCTTTAGCTATGGCAATCTTTAGATATAAGTGTGTGAATGGTAACGCTACTAATTGATGTCCCTGTGTTGCAGATAGCTTGCATCTTCTTTTCCTTAATGGTTTCACAGTGCTCTCCTCAGTAAATGATGAGAACAGTAGGGCTTTATTTTTTATTAAAAAAAAAAAAAATTACCGCTAGTTGCAGAAGACTTTCTAGTGATTTCTAAGTAAATTAGCAACAGCAATTCACAGCAACAATATGCTGTAAAATTTTTTTCAGCAAAAATCTGCTAAAAATAAGCAAATTAGAGATTTAAGACATACATGTACTACAGCTGTGATATAATAGTTACAGTTGTAATGAAAATTAGTATAATTTAATACATCTTGCATGCAAAGAGAATATGAGTGAAGGTACCATAGTTTCAGGATGTCTTGGTTTTTAACGATGATGATGTTTGTTATTTTTAATTTCTTGATTGTTTTTTCCAAATTCTTTCCCTTTCTAATCAATGTAAAGGGAAGAAAACTTAACTCTTGTAAAGTATGAGTCCTCTGATTACTTTTAGAAAAGCTTTGTTTCAATTTATTTATTAATTAATTTTATAAAATGGGGTAAAGATGTAGGTATATGTATGCTGTAATGCTCATTTTAAGAAACTTAAATCTCAACGCTTCTAATATTGACAGCCTGGCATTCATTGTAAGTATAATAGGTTATTTCATGCTGTTTCTCTTTATATTCATGGTTATGATACTGAAATGTTAAGACCACACACAGACAACAAGGTCTCTAGCCACTTACGCATGTAAACAGTCTGGCTTTTTACAAAGTGGAAAAATATTTCTTGTGCAGTATTTTAACATGATCAGCATGTTAAGGCTCCATCTGCAACTGTGTCAACATTTCTTTGGCTGTAACCATTAATTCTGTAGCCTCTTGATAATATGTAAAATGTGAAACTGGTTTGTTTACTACTGGGATTTGTCAGCAATTACTGTCTGCATTTAGCTTAGTACTTTCAAATAGATAGTAGATCAAAGAATTATTTTGCATCATCACTCTGGTTTTAGTAAAACAAAGGATTACTTTTTTTTTTTCAGCTGGCTTTGGACTCTTTAAAGGGACATTGGAGCAATAAATTTCATAAATACTGTTCTTATACATGTTTGATGTTAGTAGGCACAGGTACAATATATTAAATAAGATTCCGCACCTACTATTTTACATGAATTTAGCTATAGAGGCAGGAACGTACACCTCTCAGGCCTTGGTTATCGTGAGACCTGACATGGCTAGGATTTTTTGTTTTGTTTAATTTTTTGTGATTAATGTATGTTTTCAGCATTCTTATGGCCATTAGGAACTGCAAGTGCAGTGGTCGTGCAATATTATCCAAGCGCCATATCATCTTCATCACAAAGAATTGTGAAGACTACCAGTTCTGATAGACTGTTCTTCATTTGTTTATAGTATGGAGCTAGTAAGAGTAAGAAGGCATAGAAGCACTTTTATGGACATCATATCTAGTCAAATAATAAATATTTGTTTTTATATAGTGTCTCATCTCTGTTCTCAAAGTCTTTATTAATGTATTTATGAATTTAATTTCAGTGTATCTTTGAGGTTTTACAGGTAACAAAAAACCCCAAACAAACCCCAGAACTTATTAGACAATAAGACAACAACAATTAGACAATAACAGCATAGTATAGAATGCACACCAATCCATACTTCAAAAATCTCAAAATACAGACAGAATTGCAATATGGATGAGCTGAATTATTGGGGGGAAATTCAGTTTTAGAAATAGTCAGCTGATAGAATAAGCTATTATATGAAACTCTTAAAAGGCAAACCTGTATTTTTAAAGTCGCTATTATAAAGTATTTAATAAATGTGTCACTATTACTATAGGAGGTTAGTAAAGCTTTCAGTGTGTAGATCACTATCTTTTCATTTTTAAGACTTAAATGCTCTGCTGCTTAAATTCCGTTACCATTACTGAATACTACTCAGACCAGATGTTTTGTAAGTGCTAGAATTTGAATAAATCTTTTGCCCAGTAAAAACCAAACATACCATTCTCCCAAACAGCATATGAACAAAGAGAATCAATGTGTTTCATCATTCCTGTTCAGCTGTCTGGCCTAGCTTCATTTCCTTTGATGGAAAAATGATAAATATAAATTACGAAGTGAGGCAGCAAATTATTTTTATCTGTTAGTTAAAACTAAATTCTTGATACCAGTTCTGTTTTCCAAGATTTTAAACATTTAACTTAAATTGTGAATTTTGTGCAAAGAATTTGTTTAGTACAGTAATTGGAACAGAGTATTTTTTCCAGAACCAGTAGATCTTATTCTAGCTGCATGTTATAGCACAGTAAAGGAGCTCCTTTAAAACTGTTCCTAACCATTTTGGTTCCCACCCCTGCCTCCAAAAAGTCAACTGACAACATGTTTGGCCTCTTCAACATATATACATACTGTATAGTGTTTATATAATGTTTCTATATTAATGTATATCTTAATACATATATTTAAAAAGAAGTTAATTTTTTACTTGCTGTTTCCCTGTAAATGGTAGATTTTGGACATACCAGCTATGTATTGTAGTCTTTTGAATGGTAACGAATCACAGACTTTAAGAAGGGACAGTAACTGTAAATTGAGTTTTGTGATGAGCCCTTTGGCATTGGTTTGGAAATCTCCCCACCAAATTGTACACATCTGGGAAAATCAGTTTATATTTATTCAGTAGATTCAATTTTTGGTTCAGAAAACCCTCTACTGAGAGTGAATCTCCTGTGATATTACTGGCCACCACTGGACTGGAGATGAGAAGGGTGAAGATGGAGTCTATGTAATTTGAAAGTAAAGAAGAGAAAGGGTGGGATGACTTAAAACAAAAAAACCCCAACAACAGCAAAAAGCAAAAAACCCAAAACCTGCTGAAGATCCTTATTACTTATAGGGCAGAGACTGGGGGTGGCTGGCATGAGAATGGGCTACAGGGATTCAGTAGTTTGGGTGAGGAACAGAGGCTGACTGTTCTGAGAGCAGTGGAGCAGGAGTGAGGAAAAAATTACTGGTGGATGTCAACACTGGAACAGGGATGTGCAGGTAGTGTCAAACTGAAAGCTGAACTAAAAGGTTCATTGGAGAGCAGGTTAGGAACAGGGCAATAGTCTCCTGCTTGCCCTTTCTTTTTCCAAAGTATGGAGCAGGGGGAGTAAAACAGAAATTGGTAATGGCTCAATAATGAGATGAGGATTAAGAGTAGTAAATGATTTCAAACTGATGGAAAATCTAATTCGTCGAAAGACTGGTTTTGGCAGCTTGAAATAGGGAAGAGATTAGGAATATCCGGATGCTGGAAAGTGTAGGTTTTGGCAGGTGATGAGCACAATTGTCTGCTTTAAAGTCTATGCTCTCCTTTGCACCCTGGAAGGAGAACCTAAGGCCCCTGAAGTGAAACAAAGTTGCAAAATGTTTTAGCCTTCTTCAGTACTAATCCAAAGAAAGGATGATGGTTTACTGTAGGTTAATTGTATTGGTTCAATTGGCGGAGACTTCTGCGGTGCTTCCAATCCTGCTAATTTCCCCGTGGGAGTCAACGTGTCACCATATGGTAGATTTTCCTTAATCAGTTTTCCACCTGCCCTTACCAAGGTCTTATTCAGAAACTGTGTAACTTAACAAATCTACCTGCAGTCATCTAGGAGCATGTGTGATGTCCTTGGTCTTTTTTGAAGTCTTTCTGTAGTATATTTGTGATTGTGGTTTTAGTATTACTGCTTCACTGTGTGCATTTTTCTTATGAAGAGATGAACAGTATCCGTGTAAAGCTGGGAAAAAGTTCACTTCAGTGTGGTATTCTTACAGGAGCAAGTCTTTAGAGGTGTACTTAACTGGAACATAGGTAAGCTATTCCAGGGGTCCATTTTTCAAGACATTGTTAGAAACATCAGACCTGTTCTTGAACATTTATCTCCTAGCTATTTCTACTTTTAATCAGTTAATGGCAAATAAAATGAATTTGGATAATCTTTGCATCTGCAGTAGTAGAGAAAGACACTAATTCTTTAAAAAAACCCAAATCAACCCCCCTTTAAAACAGGAAATCTGTATGAATAGATTTTTTTAATTTTGATTTTATTATGTTTTTGTCATCTATAAAAGATCTAACGTTTTATCCAAAAAGTGTATATTTCTCTTAATGGCTTTTAAACACTTGTATATTTGCCTGAATAGTTCAAAAATGCTTTGTTGATAAAATTGGAGATTTTTGGTAGGTTGTTATTTTTCATTGTTTTTTCTGAAGCATCAAATGTAAAGTTTTGGTCTGTGAAAGACTTTTCACTGAATACTATCAGTTAATAACTTTTTTTTTTTCTTTCGCTAGTCATGCTTATTCAGCTATTCTTGAATTACTGTATAATTTCAAGAAGATGTAACTCTTGTTAAGCTCAGGATGACTTTTTAGCTATTAACTTTTACTGTAACTGTTTCAGAGTAATCTTCAGCCTAATGAAGGAGGGTTGAAAGCCGTATTGAAAAACTTAAAAGCCAGCAAGATTTGGAGCATCTAGCGCTTTTATCATGTGACAATCATTAATATTAATGAACTAAAATGTTTACACACCCTGGTCTCTAGTGTTCTTTTTGATGTTAATTACTTTACAGTAGATCACATAAATTCATTCTTGGTGTCAGACAAGTAAGGAAATATTTCCTTTTCATTTAACTGTGTCCCTTAGCAACATAGTAGGTCTTATTAGTTGATTAATAACATGTATTTTTGCTGTGTTTGCTATATACAAATGTTTGTCTTTCTGTCTTTTTAAAAAGCTCTGAGTGGACCTTTGTTACTAAGTTCAAGCAAAAAATAATAAAGATGTAAATACATGGCTATATGTAAGTATAATGAAGCTTAACAACATTCTCGAACGTGTTAAAGCAAAGTTCTTTTTTTTTTTTGTCTTCCTCTTACTAATGTGAATCGGATAGAAGGGACAGTATGTTCACTTGTTCCTGTCTCTGTGGTACTCTGCATTCCTGACATCCAGGAACTGTAATGTGTCATGTGCTGTCATCTTTGTTTCTTCATTCCTTTTAACAAAGACAGTTGTGAGGCTAGCATACTATCAATTGTTTTTTAATTAAAAAATGAGCTGTTGCTTTCTAAGGGGTAATTCCCTCTTAATCTGTTATGTAGGGTTTTTTTCTGTTGAAATCCATGGAAAAAAATTAGGATTTTTTTACTTAATTCATAAAGTATACTCTTTCCTGCTTGGCGCTTTAAAAAGGGTGCAGACGTGTAGGAAGTGACAACTCAGCCATAGCAGTCTAGCTGTGCAGATAGTGTTGAAGACCCTTAGTTGGCATAGTCGTATCAGCCATTGTCTTTGGTAGGTGATTTTTCCAGCATGTGAGAGTTCATCCTGTGGTTTTGCTCCTATGATTTTCACACTTACAATTGTATGATAGCTGTAGCTTCTTTTAAAACCAATGAAATCATGTTATATTAGTAGCATCTATCATCATGTATTTTAGTATAAAATTTATGAGTACTGGTAGGCATTGCTTAAGTTGTATCAGAAATGTTACTGCTGTGTACAAAGAGGCCTTTCCGTCTTGTCAGCCTGTCTTTTTGACCTTTGTGGGTTTCCAATAACATGGGTACAGGTGAATATTGTAACAGGAAGAAAAGAAACTTTCTGACCTGTAATATGATCTGTCTGTTGGAAGAATGCTTCATAGATCTGTTTATCTACTGCCCACAGAGGGTAAAACCTTTACACAGGATGCTACTGTTGCACTGCCTTTAGAAGAAAGGGGACGTGTATTCCCTGAAAATGACTCTGAAATTCACGGCTGAATGTCTTGAGCAAAATGCAAGTGGATTTATTCTATTGAAGCTGATTACAAAGCTTTAAAATGTTAGAGTTACATGATTTCTGGGATTATTATTCATCTTATTCAACTGTTTTAAAAATTTAATCAGGAAAGTGAAACTTCTACTAGATCTGCTTGTTTTTACATATCGGCAAGTTCAAAGATCCTGAAGGATATGTTTTGTCCTCAAGTACAACAAACTGTCTCTAAGTGTGTGTCTGTAAAACTTTTCTGCATCTATGCAGAGATGTTACAGTGGCAGAATTTGGCCTTGTCTTTTAAAATCTATTCTCTTCTGTTGCTGCTACTATTGTTGGTATCCTTTGTTTCTGTAGCTGAGATGGGTTTTTTAATGACATTTTAAAAAAATTACTTTTTTTTCTTCAGCAGCTGTAACCAGAAATACATAATAGGAATCTTTATTTGTTAAAAGGGATTGTGAAAACAAGGTAATTAAACATAATGCAGTGTTATAAAGACTGTAGTGTTTACTGCTTCTGTGTTATGCCAAATTGATCTTTAGTTCTACAGTTTCTATATGAGTAAAAGTGCTATTGACAGATATGGTTTACCTGTGTAGATTCATGGAGAATTTTCTTCTAAAACCTCCAACACTTTCTTGTAATACTAAACTGTAAGGATATTTAAAGCAGTTATTATTTAATTTCCCATGCATATTGAGTGAGAGTACTTTTGAAAAATCCCTGGAAAGCAGACCTAAATACAAATCTTGTAACCTGCCAGAGTCTTTTCCATTTAAATTTTAATGTTACATTTCTTTCCTTTGAAAGAAAAACTTTCCCAGATGG
This sequence comes from Harpia harpyja, assembly GCF_026419915.1. Lineage (NCBI taxonomy): Eukaryota > Metazoa > Chordata > Aves > Accipitriformes > Accipitridae > Harpia > Harpia harpyja. The sequence goes on from NC_068943.1 coordinate 54,423,587, forward strand.
TCATTGGAGGGTACTGAATGTGACCAGTAATTTTATGTAATCATTTAGGTTCATAGCCCCTGTCAAAATTCCTTATTTGGGTATTGGATCCTTTGCAAAGGGTTTTTCATTTTTTACCACTATCTTTACACTATTAAATGAATGCAAGTTGAGGGTAAGATTATCTGTAAGGTCGTAGTGAAACTTAAAGCGTGATGGACAAAGTATACTTACCGAGGTTGGAACTAGAAATAAACACACAAAGGAAAGTATACGACCATACTGATAGTTATAAATTAAGTGTCAAGGTTTCAAATCTGGGAAGGTATCATCAGAATTTATAAAGTTCTATTTAAATAGTCCATTCTCCTCACTTCAGACATCTGTTACTGGTTATTGTTTGAGTGACCACCATGTACATTATACAAAAAGGAATGTGTTTTTTGTAAGATCTCTGCTAATGTGGCAGATAAAATCCCAGTGTTTGATAGCAGTGCCAAAGGGCAAAGAGGTGCTGAACAATATTCCTCATCTTTACCATAACTTTCCTTCCTGGAAAAACAGGCTTTGACAGTGGGAAAATGAAGACCGAGATAAGGAGAGGTGGAAGGAGGCTTGGGAACTGAGAGTGATATAGACCAGAACTGTACTTCAGCAAGCAGGGGAAAAAGTCTTCTCTTATGTTGATGCACCAATAATTATTTTTTTGTTGATTACAAGTTTGAGTTATATCTCTTTGATATGGTAATAAATTAAAAGGACTGGCAAGTTAAGAAACATTTGGTTTTGTTGGCATGTAGTATAAACTGGGCCTAGTTTTTTACAGCTCTGGCAACTGATCATTGACTTTTTAAAAAAAAAAAATGCACTATTTTTATTAATGCAAAATGCTGTATCACTCTCAGAATTTCATTTTTCAGAGGAGTAAAAAGAAAACTGATGAAAATTATTTACCCTTATGGGATACGAAGCAGTTGATAGTGATGATTGTCTTGTTTATTGATTATGAGCATCAAATTGCAATGCAGCAGGTAGGGACATTTGCGTGTAAACTGTATTTCTTTCTCCCTTACAAAGCTAAGCAGGTATATGGAGGTTGTGGAAGATTGTACTGCAGACATGTTAAGTAAATCAGTTTTAGTTTTCCATTTTAACATATTGCTGGATAGACATAAACATTGCAATTAAGCAAGATTTAATTCAGCTAGGTGACATCTTAGGTGCTCGTTATTAGATGGTATACCTTACTTTACTGAGCTGCTTTCTTCTGTCAGTTTTACTATAGCACTCACCTGTTTAGAAGATGCATTAAGCAGGAATTGTGACCTTGGCAGGCACGGAGAAAGTCTTGAATGATGAACTTAAACTCATGAAAAAAGTCATGAAGCATTAGGAGACCTATGGCAATTTTTTGCGATAGGCTTACTGATACAGCAAGGAGAAAAAGAATCTAATAGATGTAGAAATATATGTATCTTTCGCTAGAAAGTGATAAAAATAAAAAAATGTTAAGGGGCTGTTTTACACAAGATTTTCATCTTATGTACAGAAGGCGGGTCTTTTTTTCAGCAGTTTGGTTCAGTATGGGGGGAGTCTGGGAGACGAGAGAAGCAGAATTAGTTTCCTGAGGGGGAAAGCACTAGCTTGAGCATGATTCTGTGTCTCTATTTGTACACAACAGGAGAGGGTACTCAGATGCATTTGTAGAGTTTTGCTGTTTTCTAAGATGTCATTAAAAAGCTGACATTTTTGAAACAGACACATTAACTTTGGAAACTAATTTTCCAGTTCCATAGTGTTCTTAGCTGCAAAAGAAACAATGGGTTTTAATATAGTTGCCTATTTTAGTTAATTGGTACTCTGCACTGGAATAAGTACACAGGAAGTCAGATTTTAGCATATGTGTGAATAATAAACTTTGGCAAATTGTGTTCTTTTTAAACTGCCCTAGTTCCATGTATTTGAGAGTGCCTCATATGATAGGACTAGAAGGTTGTCAGATCAATATCTAACATCTGTAGGAGGCAAATTAGCACAAACTCCATTAAGGCAGAATGAATGGATATACAGATTTGTGTAGTACATTGGGAAAGTCAGAACATCCATTGTAAAGAGAAGTCATGCATCACAGCCTCCTGGCTTCTTTACAGGAACTGTGACTGTAAGGAACAGGGAAATGTGGTTGCTATAACCCATTTAGATTCTCCAAAAGTGATTGACAAGGTGCTTCACCAAAGTTGCTTTAAGTGAGCTGAAAAAGGAGGTCCTTACATAGATTACCTGACTAAAGGATAAAGGGAGATGGAGGCAGTACTGTAGTCAAACAGGGTACTCTGGGGTGGACGCCGTTTGGATTTGTAAATGACCTAAGAAGGGAGCTGAATAACAAAGGCTTGACAATGAAGTATTGCAAAAAAATCTCAGACCATTGACTGACTGGTCAATAAAATGACAGATGAATAGGTAAATGCCATGTATGTGGGGGTAAGGGAGAACAGTTCCAAACTTACAGATAGAGGTGATGGGTCCTGCACACAGGACCACCACACAGGAATGACTTCTTAAAGTTTATAATATTTTCTGATAGCATCAACTCAATTCACAGTAGCATTTTAAAAAGGAAAGTCAACCTGGGGAATTAGTAGGAACGGAATGAAGAAAACATAAGTAATACCATCACTGTGCCATGGTACAAACTGAGGGCACATCTACTTTTTAAGCACTGTGTATGCTTATAGTTCTGCTTAGTGGAACTAAGACAATGAGAGAGATGTGGAACTTCTTCAGTATAAAGAACAATTTAACACTCTTCAGCCTGGAAGAGAGAAAGCTGGAGGTGGGTGGGTGGGGAATAATAGTGATCTATTAAATCATGGATGGCGGGAAGAGATTAATAAGAAATGACTGTTTGTTCTAATTTAACAACCAAGGGCATGTAATTAAACCAGCGTGATAATTTGAAATGAACTAGAAGATACACTTCCTCATGTGCGTGTGATTGGTTTGTGGGACTGCTTGCCACAGGATATTGTGGAAGCAAAAATTCACTCGGTTTTATAAACCAGTTTAACAAATTTTGGGAGAAAACAATCACCGATGACTTCTAAATACAGATACAGCCTATGGGATAGAAACGCCCGGAATCTCGCGTTGCTGAATGTCTAATACATCTACTGAGGAAAGTATCATTATTTGCTTATCTTTTTTAACCTTTTCCTGTAGACATATACTACTAGGCACTGTCAGAGCATATGGGTCATTTTGGACCTTTGGTTTGACCCAATATAACTTTTTATGTATTTAAAGTGTACATTTTGTTACATTAAATCAACACTATCACTTTAAATGATTTTAATGTTTTCCACATGTTAGGATTGCTGCTAATTATCACTGGAACTTAACTTTTATAAACATAATTGTGGGAAATATTTCCCACATATTCCCAATTAGTAACATAATCCATGGGAAATTTGAAAAAAATGGCTTTGAAATTTAAAGCTTCAACTTTTTTTAAATGCATTCCCAAATACCAGTTGAAATCCTAGGTACTGATAGTCCTTTTTAATATTACTAAAATTATGTCCATTTTTTCTTTGAGACAACAGCTTTTTTGATCTCAGTGAAATAGGTAATTATTTTTTGAGAATAATTCAGTCTTTGCCATTCGCCACCTCCCAGCTTTAAAATAGGACTTCTCTGAAATCTGGGGAGCATGTTGTTTCTATTATACTTCATGATAGGTGAAAATGAGCAATGTGTTAACCATACTGTCTGTACATTGTATTAAAAACAAGTGTTTTCCCTTGGGTTTTCATTACTTAATTAACCACATGTGAATATAATACCTATCAATGCACTTAGTGTGAAAAAGAATTAAAGAAACTGACAAAACCAGTTATAGATTAAACTATACTTCTGTAAAGTATACACAGTTTGTTTCTTTCTGTGTCCATTAAATATTTGTTTTCATGTTAAAAGCAATCCCACTTAGTTTGGATCTTCTTTTCCCCTAGTGGAAGAGACTTGAGTTGATTAACTCATTTTTACAAATCTTTAGAAGAAAAGTGGTAGGCATGTGCCCCCCCAACCTGAGAAACTGAGTTGTAGAAAGAGGAATATTTGCAGAAGGATTCACTTTTTTTTTTTTTTGTTACAGTTTTTTAATGTGCCTGCTAGGTGCATGTAAATACTGATTAATGTGTATGGTTGAATGCTGTACACACCTGCCTTCGTTATAGGTATGTGATGTGTTACTGGGTGCCTCCTGAAGGCCTGATGTTAGAACAGTCAGGTGTACTTTTTCAGGTGCATCTGATTTAAGTTAAGAACTAGTCATCCACCACCTGCTTTTCATTGCCCTATTCTCCTACCAGAGGTTACCACTTCTTAAGTTTGTTACGAGAGATACATGAATAGTCACTCCCTATTTATTTCTATCAAGCTCAGTAGTTTTTAGTATGCATTTTAAAATAGATGTTATATCAAAACTGGTTTAGTTAGGGGACAGTTACACCTGTTCAGTTCTGGAAGAAGTAAGATGGAGGCAGAATGGGCAAGGACAGACAAATGGAGAAATAGCTTCCTTAGCAGGTTAAGTTTTAGTTTAAGCAGCCTTTCTGGTGACAAACACCTCCACCAGGAATCAGTGGTACGTTTCACAACTCATTCTTGCTTGTCGCTAACTCTTCAGTGTTGAACTGTGTTAATATTTTACATATTTTTATAAATCAGTTGTTGCTCCTATTCCTCTTGTGTCTATTTTTATTTATGCACAAAGTCTGTCTATTATATACTCTGTTGAATGCCAGATGAAAACAAATTTTTCCCTTGGACATTAAAAAAAAATAAAAATCTTTTGCTTTCCAGCTGGTAATTCTTTAAGGTTTTTGCTGATCTGTTTCCATTTTGAAATACCATGTATTATCCATCCATTTGATTCTGCTTTTTCAGCAGTAAGATTTAGAACATCACTTGTTCATTTGAAAGGCTCATCTGTTTCTTCCCTTGTACCTTTGTAGATAAAGCATTGATTATTTTGTTGAGCTTTCCTCTGCTTTATGTTGACTAAATATGCTCCCACTAAAGAGAAGGGTTTTGTCCAAAGGGTGTCACTTTTGTAATATGCCTTTTTCAGAAGTGAATCACTTTTGTCTTATGTTATTTCTGAAAAAAACTTTCATGCAGTTCTGAAACTTTCCTGGCTTAGCTTTGTTTCAAAGACAAATTAGTTAAAACACAGAGTTAAAAAGTACTTTTTTTGCACTTGGAAAATGTAACGTTTCAACCATTTAAGCAAATTTAACAATATTGAGAAATTTGGCTTTCTAGTCCTTTTTTGCAAATAAAAAATACTTTTGCTTTATGTATTTGTCTTAAAGTCTGAGCATGTGTAATCAATGTATCTTTAATCTGTTAAATTATTTTGGCATAAAGATTTAACATCTGCAAATATTTTATATTGAAACATGGACTGCAGATGTTTGGTTTGGTTTTCTGTTGCCTCCTGCTTCCCTCTTCAGTAGCTGCATGCTGTGGTAGGTAACATCTTCATGAGAGGGAGGGAAGTAAGTAAATTTTAGAGCAGGTGAGACCTTGTTTCTTAGTATAAAAAGGAGTCAGAGGCTTTGTGAAATAATTGCAAAGTTGGGGAACGTGGAACAATTTCCTGTGGGGGACCTGCCCTCACTTCCCCATTCTGTTTTTGTGAGAGGGAAGTCGGCCCATCCCTGCAGCTGTTGTACAATAAACTCAAGAAATATGTTACTGGATGCATCATATGCTTGAGAACTGCTGCACCCTTCATCTTAGTAATGTGCATGTTACCTTACCAAACAAACATTGTGGTTTATCTCTTCTTCAACTTATGAGAATTTTGTAAATTGTTTTCCATGCTATCCAATGGCTGCTGAATTTATTTCCTCTGACAGAGTTTACAGCAAAAGATACTGAGGGTGGTGTCTTTTTACCCTAATTTTTATTGGGCTTAATTTTCTAGTCATGACTAGCATATGCAGAAATACATGAAATCAGGTGGTACATTACTAAGCTCCTTAGCTGTCCTGTATGGTTCTTCTTTTCATATGCTTAACAAATACATCAGTAGCTTGCCAATGCATACCTGGTGATCTTTTGTTTATAAAGTTTGGCTTATTAATATTAAAATATAGCATGTAGAGCATGTATGTGAAAACCTGTGAAAATTATTTAACAGGTTAAAGGTCTGAAAAAGGCCCTCAAGCCTTTTTAATACTGGCTGTAATTTCTTCAGAAAATTATATTGTCACTTTACTGTTCATGATTTTTAGGTTTGTTGGAAGCTTTAGTCATCCCTGCTGTTTCTTAGCAGGACTTTAAGCAAGCCCTTTTTGAACCTCTAATTATTCTAGTTGTTTTAAGCAATCGCTAGACCTGTGATAGTAACTAAATTGAATTTCAAATTTAGCTATTTCTACAAGGAGCTATTGAAGAAGCTGGTAGTGAACTAGGTACTTCTCTGATCTACAGTGCAGAAATAAAAGGGAGTAACTGTCATTGTTAGGGTTACCAGTTCTCAATACTTAATGTGATGATACCTATTACTGTAGTATCTGATCATTACAAAATGAATGATTCAGACATGCAGAGCTTTTTGTACAGGGTGCATACTAGTTCCTTTTTCTTTCCACCTGGGTAAGAAACTAAATCCCAGCACTGACTTTCTAGAACCACAAAGGACATCCCAAATTCCAGTTCAGTACAGCAGTGACGAGGCCATTCTTCTTGTCATGAATCACTTTCATAATACCAAACTTTTATTGGTGATAGCTGAGGGTGAGAGCTAGGTAAGGTAGCTCTAATCTTTATCTGCACCCACTTACCAAAGACCAGGTGATACATAACAATGTGTTATCCTGTGGCACTCTACTGGTGTGTCCAAGCCCTAGGAAATGTCCTTAAAATTTACGATTAAGAATTAATTGCATTTAGATAGATTGTGAGTATGTTCAGCTATCCAATTAATATGGCTTCTCACCCTCCCCAACCCAAAGTGTCATAACTGCAGGTTGCTGCTGAGATTAGTATTTCTTCATCTCTTGCTAGCTATGATTTAAAAAATACCATAGTTTTTATAATAATATTTTATGACATAAGGGTGAAAGCAGCTTGTTGGAATTCAAGATAATAACAAGATAATTTGAGATAAATACTGTGCTGCTATTTCTGTTTTTCTGGATCAGTTCTGACACAGGCAGGGACACGGTATATATCCTTTCAAAACAATGTTGAGATTGCATTGTTACTTGGAGACTTTGCCCTGAAGAAAAACTTGCTTTTTGCAATTGTTTGAGCTCCAGCTTCATGGCTCCTTTCAATATGTGGGCTACAAAACCTCCTACAGAACTGGGATCAGACCAGCACAGATTGACAACCTAAATTAAGCTTAATTCTCCCATGCAATTTAGGCCTCTTTTTCAACATTGTACCTGGTTGAGCAGTTCTCTGAGACCAGTTGAGATGTTTAGATTAAGTAATTACTGCTTAGCCTGACTGTGGGTGATGAACTGAAGGGCTCTGTTGGCACTGAAGCATTCTGATGTCGCTAAAAACATGCAGGTCCTTTACCTCGGCAGATACTTAGGGTGTTCTTTAAGGAGTTGTCTTTGTTAATTTATTTTAATCTGCTGATTTGGGTGGATCTCTCACAATTAGGTGCTTTAACAACAGCGTATTAGTCCTTAATTTGAAAGTCTTCCAGTATCATATGCAGCTCTATCGGATTTGAAACTACTTGGATTTCTTTATGTTTTCCTAAGGGTTGAATCATTCACAAGTATTTTTTGTTTTCTTTTCCCCCATCATTTCTCATGTTTAATATCCTGTCCATCTGCATCTTTTAAGAGTCTTAAATATCACCTTGATGTTGCATCCTAGTTTCTTGTTGTGTTCTCAGACCACATTTCTCAAAAGCTTGTTCTAAAGGCTTGTTCTCTGCTTGCACATCTTTGCTTGGCATGGGAACCCCTGAATGCGATTGTAATGCTTCTATAGCTCATTGACTTTTCAGATAACTGCTTCTGCTCTTCCACTAAAACACCAGAAAATTAAATACTCCTCTCTTTAGGAATTTCTCATACATATACTATACTCCTAAAAAAGCAAGCCAACCACTTGTGAAAGATTACTTAGATACAGCTTGTATTCAGGTTGTAAAAGGGGGAATTTCCTCCCTGCTTTTGGAAAGTCTGAATCTATTTTAGGTTGTCCAGTTCCTGCTGAATCTGTGTGTAATGTAGTACAGCTGTCTTTGAGGATAGATCTTCAAGTTAGATCCCCTTGTGCAATTGCTGTTGATCTGTTGCTCCCTTTTTACTGTTGCAGAGTGATCCTATCGATTTTTGAAAGCAGGGGACTAAAAAGATCTAGGCAATGTTTAGTTGATGGCTATAATCCTTCTTTAACAAGATCAGCTATTTGTCAAAACTGTTCTACAACTCTAGTAAATAAAATAGAATCCCATTTGATATTTCTGAAGGGCAGCCTTGTTGTTTGCCGGATGATCACGGAACTGCAATATACAGCCCAGATACTGTAAAGTTTTCTGAAACATAGCAGAGCTCAGTTTGTTGGCATGGGTTTCTGGTTACTCTTCCAGTTGTGCACATCTTCCATCTTTTCCCCTTTTTGTGATTTGAGATCCTGTAGTCCCATTTTGTATCCAGTACAAGCAGCTGTGGATTCCCCAATAATATAGTGAATGGCTCAGTGTTGAGGATGGTTTTGGGTTACAGCTCATCTCCTCAGAGCCATGCAATATTTATAACAAACTACAAGCTTTGCAAAATTTCCAGAACCAGTTCTTATCCAGAAAAGAGAAAAGGTCAAAAGTGGACTAGACTTTTTTTTTTTTTGGACATTTGCTTCTTATTGAGCATTCTGAAGAATCGACTTGTATTATAAATTCCTTGAGGGTTCCTGCTTGTGGCTCCTTCTGGAGTCTTCTCTCTGTTCTGCTCTTTTTCTGAATCAGCTGTTGAGAAATCCTTATATAATCACCAGTATCTCTGGTTAGGTGACCTTCTGATTAATCTCATGATGGTAAAACCAATCACTGGTGACCTGTTGGTTTCTAAACACTCTCCTGAAATTCCAAATTGAAAAACTACCTTGCTTTGAACAGTAGCTAGAGAGGCACTATTTCTGTGCAACTTGACTGTATGGTGGAAAAAAAATTTCTCCCCCCCCCCCTTCTTTTTCCTAGGAGGATCCCCCCCCCCCCCCCAAACAAACCCTGGAGGTTCTGGAAAAATACGTGGAAAAGCTATGCACATACCAAATTGTAACTTTATCTACTTAAAAAGAATGAGAAAGGTACAATGTCAGGTGTCACGAAACCTCCTTTGCTCCCCTATAGCCATCAGCAGTGGTGGTGGCATAAATAGCTATCCTGACTCATGTTTATGCAGGTTGAGGCATTTGACTAATGGAAAAGTGTGTCCTACATTTTGGAAAACTCTGTATATTACCTTGAATCATAGTGCTCCTAGACATGCTTGTAAATGAAAGGCAAATTAATTTTGTATAATGACAAATATATTTCCTGTGCTGTATGCTCACTTGCTTAAATGATTTTTGCCTGTTGCTATTGCTGTAGAAGAGAAAAAGTCAAAATACTGAAAATCATTGGTGCTAAATGTATAAACAAAAGGAAAACATATCACTTTCTCCAACATAAGAAGGACATAGGCCTGTGGGAGCAAGTCCAGAGGAGGGCCACAAAGATGATGAGGGGCCTGGAGCACCTCTCCTATGAAGACAGGCTGAGAGAGTTGGGGTTGTTCAGCCTGGAGAAGAGAAGGCTCCAGCAAGACCTTATAGAAGCGTTCCAGTACCTAACGGGGGCCTACAGGAAAGCCGGAGAGGGACATTTTACAAGGGCATGTAGTGCTAGGACAAGAGTAGTGGTTTTAAACTGAAAGAGGGTAGATTTAGATTAAATGCAAGGAAGAAGTTCTTCACTGTGGGGGTTGTTGAGGCACTGGACCAGGTTGCCCAGAGAGGTTGTGGATGCCCCATCCCTGGAAGTGTTCAAGGCCAGGTTGGATGGGGCTTTGAGCAACCTGGTCTAGTGGAAGGTGTCCCTGCCCATGGCAGGGAGGTTGGAAGTAGCTGATCTTTAAGGTCCCTTCCAACCCTGTCGTGGTTTAACCCCAGCCAGCAATTAAACACCACGCAGCCGCTCACTCACTCCCCCCCACCCAGTGGGATGGGGGAGAAAATTGGGAAAAGCAGCAAAACCTGTGGATTGAGATAAGAATGGTTTAATAGAACAGAAAAGAAGAAACTAATAATGATAATGATAACACTAATAAAATGACAACAGCAATAATGAAAGGATTGGAATGTACAAATGATGCGCAGTGCAATTGCTCACCACCTGCTGACCGACACCCAGCCAGTCCCCGAGCGGTGATTCCCCACCCCCATTTCCCCGTTCCTATACTAGATGGGACGTCACATGGTATGGAATACCCCGCTGGCCACTTTGGGTCAGGTGCCCTGGCTGTGTCCTGTGCCAACTTCTTGTGCCCCTCCAGCTTTCTCGTTGGCTGGGCATGAGAAGCTGAAAAATACTTGACTTTAGTCTAAACACTACTGAGCAACAACTGAAGACATCAGTGTTATCAACATTCTTCGCATACTGAACTCAAAACATAGCACTGTACCAGCTACTAGGAAGACAGTTAACTCTATCCCAGCTGAAACCAGGACTTTGGAAGCCCTTTTCAGCATTGTGACATTTTTGATTGGTCGTTGGGATCTAGTCTATTTTTTTGAACCATTGACATCATCTGAGTATGGAATAGAATTATCACTGTAACTAAATATTGCACCTTTCAGGGAAGAGATCACATTAGAAAGAAACAGTCCCTATATGCTTAGCCTGGAGAGCTAAAGTTTTACAGTGTCGGGCATGCTTCTCTCCCAGTGGAACTGGGAAATGTGTTTCAAATTCATCTTTAATTAAAATTTATTATAAACAAAGCAAGGCTTATAGGGAAAGGTACTGTCTTTCTGTAGACCAATTAATATAACAAACTCCCCAAGCTTTTGGTACTACAAAGACCATTCTGATCTGAAGCAGAGGCAGCCAACTTCAAGCTAACTGCTACTATTATACTGATGGTGTCACCTATGTTTGCAGCTGTCCTTCTGGAAAGTGAAAGCGTGTGTGACAGTTGCAGCTTGCCTCCTTCCCACCCACCCCCAAGAGCTAGCCAAACTATCATATGTTTCCTTTTCAACTAAGCATCAATTAATTCTGACCCTACAGCCCACATCTGTAGAATAATCACAGAAATAGGAAATGCTAATATGTGTCTTGGGAGGCTGGCTCTCCAGTCCTGTCTGGTTTAATGATACAGCACATTTGGAATTATGTAACTGAATACAAACTCATCATGCTTATTCCCAGCATCCCAAGTATTTTTGTTTATAATGACTGTTACACTATTTAAAGTAATGCAGTTTAAAGAAATAGAAGCACCCATGTAGGAGCACCCTGATTGTAAAGATGAGTATATCAATAAAAATTGTTTGGGTTTATCTGCTTATTGGGGGATTTGAGATAATAATCCACCATCTAATATGTGCTTATCCAGGGTCAAGATTTTAACAGGTTATGAGCAAATAACTTTCTTTGACTGACTTAACTACTTTGCATTGGTATTCATTCTGTTTGTTATGTCTGGTTATCTTTTCCATTTGCAGAATCTATGAAGTGTTTGATGTACTTGTATGAACAGTTTGATTCCTGAAAATATGTTCTGAATCAGATGCCATTACTGTACAACAATAGACTAACAACATTCTGAGATCATTTAAAGTCCTTTGTTTAATAACACAGTGAATGTTATTAGACTGTTACAGTAAGTATGTTAACATTAAAAAACAGCTTGTAAAAATGAAGACTTTTCACATTCTAGAATTATGGAGGATATAAAATTGGTGCATCTATTTCTGTCTTTAATTTTTCAGTGAAATGTTTTCCTACTGATTCTTGACAAAAGTATTTCCTTTCAAATCAGGCGTTCGGGTTTCAGTTTTGACAATTGCACCTCTAAAAATCATTTCCAGTGCAAATTTTGAGATTGAAAACATAAAATTAAAAATTTCTGTTCTTTTTGTTTGCTTTTCAGTACCTAGGAGTCACAAATTGCTTCTTGTAGCCACAATGACTGCAAACGCTTAATTTCCTCTAAAATAAAAGCTAGTATTTTCATGGAATTGCATGTCTTCAGAATAAAAATAAAAATTATTTAGAAACTTTTATAAGATCATCTAACTGCCAGTATAAACAGTATAAATTTTTCTTCCGCTTCCCTCTGTTCCCCACAATTACTTGTATTGGCATTTAGTCTCTACAGAGAACTCTTCCTTTGCTGCTGGAGCAGCCAAAGCTGTACTGAGCTGCTTGGTGTAAATATCAGACATAAAGCTGTACTGTGTGAAGGCATATAAAGTATAAATGCAGGTGTAGGGTATACAATGTATTGTATAATTTGAGAGTGCAAAGAAGCCTGCATAGGAGCTGTTGCTTATATCATATTCAGGACTTAGGAAAAATAGGAGGTAAAAAGAGCCAGAAAGATCTGTGCTTATATTCTCTTATTCCCCATATTCTTCTTTGTCTGTGACAGTTATGCTTCCCTGTGTCCTGTCCCAAAGCTATTCTGAGTGGCAAAACTGTTGGCTTTTGGATGTTGAAATAGTTCCAGGTATGCTGTCTACAAGAAGAGTGCTTCAAAACTCAGAGGGATATAAATCTTCCATTGCGAAAGCTTGTCTGTTACAAGGATTTATGCATTATTCATATCTATTTGTTTTTCTTTGAAGTGCTACAAATGTTTGGTCTGTTTGTAATATTTTTAAGATAATATTGAACTGTTCTGTTATATAGTTTCAAATATGGTTCGTTATTTTCTTTTTTCCAATTGTTTCAAGATTGGCAAATGAGACAAACGTTGCCATTCAAAAGAAAATAATTACTAACATTATCTCTTCTTGAAACACAGCTCTATAGTTTGCACCTCTATCTACATATAAAGTTTCTGTAGTCAATAGAAATGATGCAAGTTAACATGTAGCATTTGATAATTTGACTTTTCTTGATGTATCAAATACTTGTTCATTGTTAAAGTGCTGAACCATGAATAATTTACTGACTTTATAATATGCAGTGTCTCCTAACTTTGAAGTTCAGTAGTCAACTCATAAGTTTGCTGGAGCTGACTAATGATTCACCAGAGATTTTTGAGAGATATTTTGTCATCAATTTAAAGCTTGGAGAGGTTTGCCATTGCAGCCATCTGGTAATTCTTGGTTCTCTGGAGGAAAGAGAAGCCTTCTGATAAAACAGATCAAAGCATTCTGCTCTTTCAGTGACTGGTACCTATAAGTAACTTAGAAGTTTCTCAAAATGATTTCACAATGGCGGTTTCATTTGCTAAACTTTTGCGTTCTAGTTACAATACAATACTGTTCATGAACTATATTTTAATTATATTTAAGTAATTATTTAAATACTTCTGTTCATGGATAATTGACAGATCTAAGTGTTTTGTAAACCCAGAAATTTCTAATTTACCAAATATGCTGTCATGATTAATAAAACCGATGCTAAATCTTGTCTGTACTAACTGTAACCCTGGTAAGGGTACTCTCAAAGACTGTACTTCTGCTGTACCATAAGCCTAAGATATAGATGTACCTCTTAGACTGTAGGAGATGTACAACTATGGTGTAAAAATATATATCATACTGTTTCTAGAACTAACTGTTAGCAATTGGAATTCTGGTGTGGCATTTGCAGATGTTTGGCAGTGAAGAGCAAATACGGAGAGAGAGTGAGTTAGGACAGGAAGTGTGTGCTGCAGCATCCACTTGAAACGAGACCAGTCTAATGCTGGATTGTACATACGCATTTGAGATTTGTCTGCAATCGGGATGTTGTTTCTATTCCATCAGACGTTCCAGATGTGCGGTTGCCATGACCGCACAGGTCCAGTCTTCTCAAAGAGTGAGTTTATTGCATCACAACTGCAGCACAAGCAGCCAAAACAGAATGATGAAATTGGCTTTTACCTTGCAAGTTGTTTAGTTAAAGGATGTCTGAGTGAGATTCAGTGCTGTGTAATAGTAGAAGAAAGGGAAAGCATTAGTTTTTAATGCACCGTATCTCTGTGCATGAAAAGAGTCAGTATTCTCTTGCTAGGGGTGAGTTAGTGCACGACGGAACTAAGGAGATGTGTTTGTGCTGTTTACTCTTCCTTACATTAGAAGGTCCTTGTAATGACTGATGTATTGATGAAAGAAAATAATTAAACCTCATATGTCACACTGTCCTCAATTAAAGCCTATCAAGGAATTTTAGAAATAGTTGATGTGTCTTGGGATGTAGCCTGTATCATCCTAACAACTACATATAGTGTTTATTAATAGGCTAGCTTTATTATCATTTAACTATTCAAAGTATAGTGTTGGCTAAATGATGGATGTCAATGACTATTGGGTAGTTACCACAAGTTCTTCAAACTTGCTGTTCTTTACATTAGGTAGTTTGGAGAGAGGAAAATACTTCTAGAGAGGCTGAGTTTTTAAGGACTTAATAAATTTAAAATGCAAATTAGATAACCAATATGGTACTAAATTCTCAGAAAATAGAGGGATGGGAGTTCGGTGAAGGAATAGCTAATTTTTCACACCTTAAAATTTGCTTGAACTCAGATTTAAAAGTGGCATCTAGATAGCAGAAGAAAATTCCATGTACTTGTGCTTTTTATTGTTTAAACTTTTCAGTGAGCTATCCAAGATATGTCTGGTGCTCTTGTTTCTCATTAAGCCCACAAACAATGGTAAATTTTTAATTCCATACTTCATAATCTTCCACAGTTTTATGTTCTGCCTGCTGTATGTCTGAATCAGATGCATATGCTTACCTGATTGTTTACCTCCTTGTCTGCTTGACATGTGCTTCCTAGCAGCTACAGTTGAACTTTTTTTTTCTTTGGTTTTTTTTTTTCAGTGTGGGAACTTTGCTGTTTTGGTGGATGTTCGTATTTTGCCTCAAGGCTCCAGTAGAGACACCAGCTGGTTTTCAGGTCATGAGAAAGAGGTACAACAAATATCAGTTCTACTTCAAAAGCATGTAGCTGCAGGAAAACAGTTGGATTGCCTTGAACTGTTCAGAATTTTTCAGTGTTACGAGAATATTGCTAGTTACACCTAACCATCAACAGTTGCTGTGGGACCCCTAAGTCAACCATGTGTGCTTTTTGGGTCACTAATGACCACTTTCAATTTGCCTTTTCATTTTTAAACTCAGTGTGTGCACATACATGCATACGTGGAGGCTGTTTTGATTCTTCTAACTTAATTTTAAAAACATATTTCTCATGAATGCTTGTAAATTATCCAGAGTGATATAAAACAAATTGTGACACGTATCATTTTTGCAGAGCTTGTTGGTGAAATATCTTTTGATTGTTTTTTCTCGTTCTGAGAAGTGTGAATTATGTTGCGTTTAGAGAGTGCACGAAAACATAATGAAAGTGCATGATAAACTATAGTAGAACCATTGTATCTTATGAAAAGAAACTCCCAATCTTTTTTTTTTTTTAAAGTGTATCATTTGTATTTCCTGACAACAGATGAAATTTTGGAAAATCAGTGCATCAGTGACCAGCAAAATTATGAATGTAACTTTCATCAGATTCTGTGTGATTTCTGCTACAATCTTGTGATGAGTTGCGGGTGGGAGTTTTCCCCTGTTTCAGTCTGTGTGGGAACTTGAGAAGTTCCCTATTGAAAATGAATGCAGGACATGTTTCAAATGCCTCTGGACTTTCCCGCAAGTCTCCGTTACGGTAATTTTCAGCAGATAGCTTTCCTAATAATGGCATAATTAACTTGTCACTCCAGAGCATCCCCGTATGTCTCAAAGTAATACGTTTAAATAAAGTTAAAAGAAGCAATAAATTAATATCCTGAGGGAGTGAAAGCAGAATATTTAACAGCATGTGGTTCATCTGATTTGTGCTTTATTAAGCAGAGAAAGAAGAAAATAGGGGGAAATCTTTCAGACTACTTTTTTGTGACTAAATGAATACTCATTACTTCTTCTATCTATAACCAGTTTTACTGTCCTCGTTATCTGACTTTTAAGTGTTTTCAAAACGTATTTTGTAAGATTGCCAAAACAAAAGATACGAATTTCAGGAAATTAGATCATGATTGATTTAATCAAGAGGCATGACAGGGCAGCATTCATTACATTTCTGTGACCGCACATTTTGAGTGAAGTACAAAGGTTGCATATTTTTGACAACCGAGAAGTGTGATTCCAATAGCTTTACAATTCACTTCCTGAAAGTCCTATGCAGAATCTTTGTTAAAGTGGGAAGAAAAAGGTCAGTAAGGTATTATAGGCAAATTATGCCTACATATTTTTTTATGAGAGCTTTTATATATTCATCACAAGCGGTTTTCTACATTTTTGTTGTTTCCAAATTCTGGAAAATACTAATGGTGGTACAGCCTTCTGCTTGTCTGTAGCAAAAGCAGATGCCTCTTAGACCCCTCGTAACACAAACACTATTTCCGTTGATCCCCTGCTTACCCTGGGTGAAAGTCAGCGGCTGCTGTTTGTAACAAATGGAGCCTGGTGACGTGGTCCCAAGCAGGAGAGAGCAGTGCTGGCCTGTCAGCTACCAGCTCCTGCTTGGAGCATGGGTTGTGTAGAGCAGGCTGGGAACTAAATGAGTGCCCATACGCGTGAGGCTGGTGTAAGAAAGTACAGTGCATGTTGTCTAGCTGGGCATTGTAGAGGCCAGTTTGCACACTGCTGTACCATGTGTTATATAGAGGGTCATCTTGGGATTGCTGCAAGATGCAAATTGAGGCATTTGGGAACTTTTCTCTCTCTCTGCCCTTCAAATTTCCCTGCCCTTTCTGTCCTATCTCTTTTTCCCCTGGAATAATAAAGTTGAAGTTTCATCTTTGTGCTTTGAGAAACATGTATTAAACTGATTTCTATTCATGTCATTGCTATGATCTGTCCATATAGAAAGTCTCAGTTACAAGTGCTTTTTAGCGGTGGAAAGTATGTAGAGATGATTCTCTTGAAGCCTGTTCTTGTTCATGCTTTCTTAAATATAGGTCTGTATAGTTCTTTGTGGAGAACCATTTAAATAATATTTCCATAAGCACAACAACTAAAAAATTTTCCATGTAAATTAAGGAAGTGCGTGGTAATCTTTATTGTTGCAGAAGGAACAAAATGCACACAATGTTTCCGCTGCTTTGTAGACCTTTTCATTCTAACCTGAATGCATAGTCCTGTGAAAGAATGCGTAATGAGATCACTTTAATGAGTTAAACAGAAGAATAAGTAAATATAGTATTTTATAATTGTACTCTTGAAGCAGAAAGGAAAATGTATTTCTTACTGTAAGGAGAAAATACTGTTTGTGGTTGACCAATATATGTGCATTGCTTTCATTTAGAGTAATATGTTAAAAATTTGTTGCTCTGCATACTTTCTAGATTAATCAAAAGTAAATTTCAAGCCAAGATATTTTAGTTTAGATAGTACTAATATAATTTCGTCAGTTGTCCAAACACTGTAAAAAGGTAAAATTATGGTTTTGTGTGCCACAAAGTATCATTTCTGTGAGCACATAGTTATGCACAATGGAAAATGAGAATACCGAGGGGAAAAGTCTCAAATATGTGTGTAAGTATTAATCTGAAAATTTATTCTGGTATTCAAGAGATTAATTTTTTGCTTTTAGTCAAATTTTTTTTCTATCGTTCTTCTGGCTGAAGGGTTTGTTCTTCTTGAGTTGTATGTGGTTTTTATTGTGCTTTGCTGAAGGAAATATGAAAGATACGGACAGTTATGTTTAGAAGCAGAAAAATAAAAATGAACTAGAGAAATTAGGTTGCTGTGACCTAATTAGCTCTGAGTCTTCCCCCCAAAATTACACTGAATTGAACTAAAATATCCTTTGTGGTGTATAAGGATTCTTGCGGAGAAATAGTGTGTTGACAATTCCTGGGATGATTTTTACTCATATTTTCCTTAAATACCTAATGTTATGATACATTTTTAACATGTATTTTTCCTACTTTGCATACAAATGAAACTAATTTGCTGTTCAAAAATTATTAGTATCGTAATATAATGTATTTCATCTGCCAAGTGAGAATTTCATAATGTCCTTCCTTTCTTCTTTTGTAACAAAATTGTTTGACTGCCCCATTAATTTCCTAAATTATGCATGCTTCACCTCTATGTAATACCAGTACTTAATTGCAGATAATGTTTTTCCTTTTTATGTGATTTTATTTGTATTGATTTCTTCTGTGTGTCTGTGGGCATGTATGTAACTGTAGATCTAAATAGGCCAATGGTTACTCTTGCAGGAGGTCTGCATGCTGCTAGAAGAAGTTGTTGCTTCAAGGGTCAAACACTACTTGGAAGCGCCTAAACAACGTGGTCAATGGAAATCAATGGAACACGCACCATCTGGTCCTTTGTTTCTTACTGGTAAAATAAATTCTTTAAGTTATTGTGAGATAAAGTAAGATAAAGTATGGTGGAAACTGCGGTTCTTTATTTTTTCCATGAGAAATTTGCCATTGGGAAAGCCAGTAAGTCTGAAACAGCTGGTGTTTGGGTCTGAAATTACTTCAGCTGTGTTACTGAAAAAAGAAAGTGGGTTTTAATTTTTTGTGTTCCTGAAAAATGAGCATAGTGCTTGTACTATTAGTATGAGAGCCTATCATTAGAATTAAAAAGAATAAATGGTATAATCCTGGGTCCTCCAAAATTGATGGAAATCTTGCTGGTTTGTTAAGTCTCCTTTCCACTTGAACATTTAGTTTAGAAGTTTCTTATTTAGAAATAATGTCCCTCTTCTGACCATCTCTTCTGTCTCAAAAAGTTGCTATGATGTGATAAACAGCATTTGTCATTTCACCGGCGTTATTGCAGGTTTGGCAGTAGTGTCAGTGACCTTGGGGGTAGTGACTGTGCAGAAGAGAACAGTAGTATTAAGAGCATTTACACAATTGGAACTTTTTTTGGTGTGTGTGAGGGTGGTGAGACTAATAGGTGCAATTTCAGTACATGCATGTTTGAAACTAAAGATAATGATCACTATAGCTTGTGCTCTAATGTTAAATCAGCTTTGGGGCTAAATGGCTTGCCAGTTTTTGTTTAATGTTATTTCACTAGCTGTTGTGGTCATCGTGGTGGGTTTTAAAGTTGATAGGCTTATCTGTTGGAGTTATATCACACAAGCAATTTATTTTTAAATAGTTCTTAGGAAATAATGACTTTTTTTATTACCAGCCTGGAGCATGTTATAAACTTGTCACGGAAGAGAAGGGCTGCAATAGTAAAGCCAACCGGCTGCAATAGTAAAGCCCTGGGTTGGCTACAGTTTTTCACATTTCCTTAAATATACTGATATAGATCTCTACTGAAATATGAATTCCACAATGAATGTAATTACATACTTGCAATGTACAATCAGTATACTGATACAAATTTTTGAATTCAGTGTCTATTATGTTAACAAATTTAATTCTGAACAAATACTTTGCCTCTCAAAATGTTTTCAGTTATTGAAAAGGTATATTCCTGTAGAATTCTAGTTGATGGTTGCAGCTTTAAACACTATTATCAATAGTAATGAGCGTTTTTAATAAAGAAAATGCAGGTTAAATACTGTATGGTTGGCTTATTATTGCAAAATTTTAGGCATATGTGGGAGCCGGATTGTCATGGCATGACAAGAGGGTTTTCTTCCACCCACAAGAACACAATACTGCATGAGCAAAAGTGCTTCAGGACACTGAAGGACTTTCAAACCCTTTTTTTCCTTGCAAGTTGTAACTACATTTTATCCCTTTAAAATAGTATCAATGTTTATAAAACACATGAACTTTCAGACCCCCGTACTTTTCTGGTTTTGAGTGAACAAACAATTTTCTTACAGTGAAAGCAGAGGGACATTACAGAGGGTGGGATCAGAATTTCTGAGATTTGTTCAGGTTTTTCTGTGTTCTTTTTTACAGTGTGATATTTTTTATTATTTATTTTTTAAAGTTTGCTGCCTTAGTAAAAAGTAGGTTTTCAAAAACAATGATGTTGTAAGATAAAACTGCCTAACATAATAATTGTTTTTATCTATGCAGACAGATGCAACACTAATTCGAAGGTGTTTGTGAGATTTTTAGGGTCTTATGTTTTCTTTTATATCATGAACTTTTCAGTAAAAATACTGGTATGCTGTCCCAGGATTGTGAACTGATCTTCTGCTTCCTGAAAATGAAAAACTTAAGGATGTGCATTTGAGGAGGTCATCAGTAAGATCTGTGACAGTTTTAGATTAAAGAATATTTACTTTGGATGAGGCAGAATTACTGTTCCATCAGTTTTCTGCAGTTATTCTCACTGTCATTAATTAACACTAAAAAAATAAAGGAAGAAAACAGTCTGTGATAACGAACATTCATGTTGAACTTAATTTCCAAATCCATCTCTTTCCTCTTCTCTCAGCCTGCTTTGCTCAGGGCTGTAATTTGTAAGAAAGGAGTGCTTTGTTCCAGTCCAAGAATCAAGTTTATTCAAGTTACATTCAAGTCTGTTCTTACCTGAGAAGGAAATAACAGAATAGATGGGTGTTCACTGGAGAAACTGGGACCTACCTCTAAGGGACTGACCCTTTTAGGTGAACCACAAGAACATGGCTCCAAAACCTCTTGTGTTTTTCCTTCCTCTCTAGGATCACAGGTTCTGTTTGTAGAGTACAGTGATATGTTTTTGTGTTTTTTCACGAACAGGCTAAGTGCAAGGTATCTGGCCAGTGTTTGGCTGACAGTATTTTGTAGCATGGAAAGAAATGCACAAACTTGGTATGTGGCTAACTACATACACATACTGTAGGTGCTGCTGGTGAAATGTTTAAGCTTTCAGCTATTGTTGCATTTGGAGGTTATTAAAAGTTTTTGAGCTCTTCAAACTGAATGTGGTTTCTTTTGGTCAAAGTTATGCAACTCTGTGTCTAGCATTTTACTGCTGTAAAACCTCCGCTATTGTAAGGAAGAGTGTATCTATAGAAGGAACATTAAGATGCTTATTAGCTGGTTATTTACTGCTTCAAGTATCCCACGTCAGTGTTCCACCCCTATTTGAACTTGCGTCTTTTCAGGTCAATTTTAATTGGTTTGCTGTCCACATTGCAGGATGTATTCAAAATTTATTAGAATCAGAATTATCAGACCAGCATTAGTACGATTTCAGGCTACCTCTAATATCAAAGCATGTTATATTAGGATTTTCTTCAGAAATAGAAGCTAAGCTACCTTACTTTGATGAGCAGATCTTGTCCTGCTGTCTAGATCTGTTGAGCAGAGAAGGCTGTTGTTAAGCTGGTTACTGCAACTATTTTGAAGAGAAAATTTTCACCTATCACAAATTCTTTGTAGTATTAATATTATGTTTAATATTAGTATTATTTAATACCACCTTACAGTTTTGTGGCACATAATATAAATATCCATGCATGTTGTTAATTTACATTTCTTTTTCATTTAAGTTACACCCACACGGCAGTGTGTGGTGGGTCGCATACCATCTCATTAGGAAATCTGTGGGTGTTACACACAGGAGAAGAAAGAAAGAAAGAATGGAAAAATGAGAAAAAGTAGCCAAGACAAGCAAGTTCTTCCTATTCTTCCTTCTGTCTGAACAATTTCCCCACCCCTCCCAAATGGCCAGTATGAACGATTTGCCAAAGTAAGCTTTAATTTAGTCTTTGGACATAGGCTTTGGTATAAACTCTGTTTCCTGTGTTTAATTAATGTCCAAACGTGTTTGATTTTGGTTTGTTTTATTTTTTTAAGAGAAAATTAATATGGGGTAGATTTTCAAAGATTTAATTTTGCCTGGATCCAATCTGCATGGCCAAAATCATGCAAGAAAGGCATCGATCAGGTATGGTTTGCTTGCATTATTTGAAGTTCAATGAATGTAAGCCATCCAATAACAAAGTCCATGTATTAGTGAATTTGTCTTGTTAAAAAAAACCCGCTACTTCACTTTACAAATGTATAATCTTTAAAGTTAGAACTTATGTTTTTATATATATGCACCATGCGTTTTCACTTTGCACCACTTGTGCTATTCAATAACACGTACTGGGTTTTAGTGATGTCAAGCATGTTAGTGTGTCATAATGCTCACCTACTGTAGACTTAAACAAGCTAAAAGCAGAGCCTGTTTTTTTGTGTTCTGCAGAAGGTGGCTGGTTTTGATTAAGACCAATGAGAATTAAGTAACAAGAAACTATAAAGAGGACAGAGTGCAGATATTAAATACAGGAGAATGACAAAGGGAGGACTGTGGCAAATTGAGGAAAAAGGCAAAGTTTATGTGGGCACAGACAAAACAAAAAGGAGGATGTGGAAAGAAAATATGGCTGGTAGAAATGTCCGTGTTTGAAATGGAAGGAAGGAAGAAGGTATCTCATAAACTGACCTTCTTCCCCCTCTTGAGGGAGGAAAAAGTTAACTATGCTTATCCTACAAGTAATTTTCAGATCCTTTCTCATTCCTTCCCTAGCATCCTTGTTGTTTTTCTTGGCTTAAGGGTGAAACATTTTTGCTCTGATTTCAGATCTTTTTATTGTACAGTCTCTTCTACAGTGAAAATAATTAGCATGCTGTCATATGGCACAATGAGCTCCCAGCTTGATTTTATCTGCTTTTTCTGGGATTGTGTATCTTTTTTTTTATATTTTTAACCTAGTTTTCTAAGGAAATGGGGCTTATTGTGACCATGTTTTCTCTGTGTGTGTCTGTTTGTCCACCTTTTACCCCTGTTGCTTTTTGCAAATGTGATTGAACTTTATTAACAGGTAGAAGTCTCAGACATTAACTTTTTAGACATTAACTTCTGATAAGCTTACTAAAATGGGAAACTGGAAGAAGTACAAGCGCTATTAAGAATAGTTCAGCCATACAAAGATCTGGAGCCAAAGTTCACATCTTATTTAGTATAAAAAGTGCATGAGATACCATTTAATAAGAAAATACATTTCTGTTCCTAATGAAACTATTTGTTTGGCTCCTGTAAGTTCACAAAAATATACAATAAATCATGATGGTAAATACTCCAAACTGTTCCGGCCTTGCATTTTAATTTAAGCATTATGATATTTTTAAGGAAAACACCCTTTTCAGACTGCCCTAGTTTGCTTTAGGAGTGTTCACTATTACTGCAGAACATGAATTGTGTAAGACGTTCATAGGGAATGTTCCATGTTACAATCCTGTAGCAGCAAAACTGATTTATTCCCACCCTCCCAGCTGTTAACTCTTACTCCTTTGCTATGAAACAGTGGGTTTTTTTGGTTTTAGCTAGAATAATTTTACCTGTCTTGCTTAAAGAGCAACTCCCCAAAAATTTGATGGGTGCAACTGGAGGGAAAGTAAGCTATGGCAGATAAGCTACCATAGGGGACTGAGAAGGACAGAAGTCTTTTAAATGAACTTTGATGTTTGCAGTTGCACATCATAATTTCTGTCTCTCAAAAGAATTATATTGCAGCTTCTTTACAGCGGACTCATTTATGATTTGTGGCCAAGTCCTGCAGACCTTTGTGAACTTTAAACTTACAGTCATCTGTCTGTGAAAACAGAGCCTCATAGCTCCCTGAAGTATGCAGTAACTTATGCGAGAACTTATGAAAAATGTTTTGATTAGTATCTTGTACTTAATATTTCCTGTATTTGCCTTAGATTAATTTTTTCCATTTTTTACAGCCAGATAATGGGGAATAAAGGCATCTTTTTTCATGAAAACATTTTTCTTCTAGAAGATCAAGTTTATATATCTGATTTTTTTGTTGTTGTTCTTTTCTCAGGGTAGAGGATATTTGACAAGAACAAAAACCCCATACTTACGCACTGTTTGGGTATCTTCTTTTTAGGGATTTTTTTTTCTTACCTTAGATTATAATAGAATAGAATTGGGAAAAACTCCAAGAAGGGCAACAAAGATGATCCAAGATGAGGAAATACAATACAGGGAACATGCCAAATAAGGGGAACATGCCAAATACGGGGAACAGTTAAGTGTGCTAGGACTCTTCAGCTTGGAAAATATATGAATTAGGAGGAACACAACAGAGATCTACAAAATCGTTTCTTATCTCATTCTCTTCCAATTTGAGAACAAGAGGGCATCAAATGAAGGTATTGGAAGTGCCATGGTAGTTAGCAGAACTGTGGAACTCTTTGTCAAAGGATAATGGGTATGATAAAAGCTTACACTGAGTCCACAAGAACATGGGAGAGTAATCCAGGGAGGGTACAGAATTCACAAATCTCCTGTGGTTCAATAAAGGCCTGAGCTGAGAGTGCTTGGATTCTGGGAGAGTATTGGGAAAATAATCACATGCACTTCGCTCTTGTATTTAGTCTCCCCTTGTAGCCAGTTAGAGCAACTTCTACATGCAAGGCATTTAGCTGTATGGACCTTGATCTTACCCAGTGTGGCCTTTCTTATCATGGTACTTTTCTGGAAAAAGCCTGCACTATAAACTGAAAACTCATTAGTATGTCAGAGAGAGTCACTGTGTTTCAAAGACTGTCAGAGAAAGTTCTGCACTTTCTAGATTGAAGGACCTACCTTTGTCTTCCTGTTATTACACTGATACTTGCAGAGACTTCAGCAATTGCTATCCCTGTCTTACATGGGACATTTGCAGCTGCAGCACCAGGTGGGTTGAATGCCTTCTCCTTATTTTACATCTTCCCTAGTTGCAGCTCTTGGATGGTCTTGGATAGGAAATTAAATAGTGTATTTATTTCAAAGATACCCTTAATAAAGTGGTTTATGTAGTTAGTATTGTATTGAAAAGCAATATTTATTGAAAACAACAGGAGAATTGTTTAATTTGGTATATTTTTGTGAAAAGAAATTTGGTGTTGGTTTTGAAAACAGCCTTGACCTATAATCTTTAATTACTATCTGCCTTGGTTCATTCTGTTTCTTTCTCTTGCTTCCATCTCTTGCTTCCATCTTTTGTTTGTCTCTTGTTTGCATATGATTCTTTTCATTTTATGAAAAGAAAAAAAATTATGAAAATTACTCTTAAGTATGTGTGTGTGTGCAAAAAAATGTGTGCTTGCACGCACAAATGTTGACAGCTACTATCTTACACTCCTATATAAGCTATAAAGGTCTTTCTGTAGCATCCAAGTACTTCTGCATAGTAATTTTGCTGTTAGCACTTCCGTTTATGCAAAGGCACATATATTTATGCAAATTTAAAGTTTATCTTTGGAGCTTTCATTATATAGTTAGGCAAAAAGTATTCATTCATCATGTGTATTTACAAAGTGGAATTATGTCTCCTCTTTCAGTTTATCAAAGCTGGCTAGAAGTTAATAGGGAATTAATATCTATCAGCTAAAAATGAAGTTTAGGATATTAGTTTGGTGCAGATGTTGCAAGTTAGGCAAGATGAACCCTACCTTTAATTTCTGATTTGATATTCACTTGAGAATATCAAAGTGACTCTCATCTAGGCCAGGGAACATACAGCTACCTTTTGAAACAGCCCTTAGCATCTGTTTGTCCCAACTGGGAATTCAGCATTTTTGGAATCCTCACGGAGTGATTTTGAAATCTGTCCTTAAGCACTTACCATTTCTTATTTGACTGCCTGATTCTTCTTTGTAACATCTGTTCCTCTTGAAGGTACTCTTTCTTGTGTGCTCTGTATAGTTTTTTAAAGCTTCTGTAGTCACTTGGAAGCAGGAATGCAGAGGATAGGATATCAGTGTACAGCTTCTATGGACCTATTTAAGCATTATGCACAGCTGGAATAGGTAGCAGATAGGCTTGGGGTTTTTTGAGTGCTTACTGTTTCAGTTGAAATCTTCTGAATAATAAATTTGACTTTAAATTATCATCCTTTGTGAACCTGGCAAATAGGATTTCTTCTAGAAGCATTTTATAGATTCTGTGGTCTGCATTTAATGCTCAAATTCCTTGCATTGGAATGTCTAAAATACCAGAGAAGAAATTATTTGGTCAGTATGGTAGACCTGACTTTCCTTAGCTGTCTGACCTTTACAAATATGTGTGTGGGATAGCTCGAAGACTGTGCTGCCTGGAATATGCTGCAGATAGTGAGGGCAGTTTAGCATAATATGTGCGTTCTGCTGAAGTAAAGTGTTTGCAAATAATGTCTGAATCTGGTTGTATCTTCTGTGTTTGGCTAAATTTTTAATGTAGTATTGAGTACACCTTTAGGATTTCATTTTTTCAGCTTGGGTACGTATGATTGCATATATCACTTACTAACATACATAGTGTGTTGTGTTGTTTAGATGCATACCAGGTCTACCTCTTGTGTGTTACAAAAACCACATATGCTGCATTCCTGTTGTGCTTGTTGTCCCTGTGCAGATAATGCTGTGTCTGTGTGTGGCTGTGGTGGCTGTGCATTTGGGACTTCTGAAAAAAACTCTGAAAATCTCTATGTTACTGGGGCAGAGATTCTCTGGTTTTAGACCTAAGTAGTCTTGTTGGGCAGAGATAGGAGTCATGAGATTGCTGGCATGTTTTAGCAGGCATGTAAGCATTTACATCAGGACCATTGTCAGCATCTTGGGTTTGAGGGGTTTTTTTAATTACTGCACGGTAGGGGGAAAATAGCTTGATTTAGTAAAAACCCCAGAAACCCCAAACCAAACTCTGCTATGAAAATACAGATAATGAAAGTGGATGAAAAAGGATATGTGATTTCTAAGGGGAAAAAGAAAAACTGCATCTGTTTTTTTAAAAATTAGCTAGGTTTGATAGCTTCTTTTGCCTTTTTTTTTAATTAATTCAACTGTATATTAAATGAGATAAAAAAATAAGGATTTGATTTTTATTTTGAGATGAAATGTCAGGTTCCTTTTATTAAAAAAAAAAGTTAAGTATGCTTTATTAAACGTTTCTAAAGAGAGCAATATTGTTTTGGTTACAATGTAAGCAAGAAAGAATAGGGATTTGAAATAAAACCTAAAAGAAATATGATTTCCCTAGAAATGTTTGGAGGAATTTACTTAATTGCAACCAGAAGTTTGACCTGGAAGTGTAACGTTTTGACCTTTTAGCTGTCTGGTTTCCTAAATGTGTTGTTTTGCTCTCTTTAAACTGTGAGAAAATCTGTATTACACATCTTTAACTCTTGCATTCCCTAAAAGTCTCAATATAAAAGTCCCCAAACTATCACCAGCAGTCCAAGAAAAACAAAAATCGTCATTGCATTTTAAGAAAATCATTATAGCTATGTGTTGAACATTGAAGTCCTTTCTGTTTTCATTATAACTGGAAGTAATTGTGGGTGTAATTTCATGGTTAAATATGAACGGGAATTTCTTTTAAACTTTCCATGTTACCATATTACACAATAATACTCTCCTTTGTTCTTTTGTTCTTAAATGTCATTATCATATGACAAAGGTAGAGAGAAAATACAGATTTTTAAATTGCAAACATTTTTGTGGGTGGGTTTATATTTGGAAAATTTTTATGAGGCTTTACAGAAATCTGTGCAGATAGAGATGGAGGGCTAATTCCTGCAAAAAGTTATGCATACTTTCTTTGCAGAAGTAGTTCAGGGAGAGCAGTTATGTGCATTTGATTCACCATTGAAGGTACTAGATATGTTGTATTTATTACACACTTGAGTATTTCTATTTACTACAAAGGGACAAGTGACAGACCATAAACAAAACTACACCAGTAAAGCTTTGCAGGGCCCAGGCTTTAATTTATTAAAAATGTGTAGAAGTAAATAAACATTTAGTAGTGCAGCAAATAAATACTTGAGGAGGAAAAAAAGTCCAGTGCAATCTTGAATATACATTGTGGGCATAGTAACAGAACTTGAGGTATTCCATCAACTTCAAACAGATAAGAGATATTCTAATGCAAAGCAAATTACATTTATTCAGAGAGACACATTCTACCTGTGAAATATTCACTATACAAATCTATGGAAAACAAAGTTGCTTAAATGATGAAGCTTGCTTTAGAGAGGATAGAACGTGACCATCTTGTATTTGTTTACAGAGTATCTTTCTCTTATTCTTTTAATTAAGATAGTTTTCTTTTTTTTGTGTGCCTGTGTGTGTGTCATAGGATATGGGCAATGCCTGTCTTGTTTTCTGTTGTCTTCCCATGGCACAAGACAGGTTCATGGGTTTTGGTCTTTTATATAAAAATCCTTAAATTTGGTATTTAATATTGAGAAAGAGGATGTTCTGTTTACTTTCTTTTGCACTTAGCATCTGTTACACTGATGCTAGAAACTGCAGGATACTGAGCTGCATAATTCAGGTGGACCCTTACAACACTGCACTCTTGAGTAAGCTAAAATGAGCAGTTTGTTACAAACCATTTTGCAGTCGGTCTCCAGCTCTTTGTACCACAACAAGCACCTGCTTCACTGGTGGAGCTGAGTGGTGCTGATCAGATGATCACAATCATGGGTCATTCTTGGTCTTTTTGGTGGTATCCTCTTTGCATCAGAGCTTGTGAGAGCAGAAAGAAATTGAGAGTTATTTGGAAATAGAGCCTTTCAGCAGCTGACTTAATTATGGTCTATTTCCCAGCATTTTGTCCTGGTTTCAGCAAAAAGAGAAAATACGGAAGGCTCCATTGTGGTGACTTTCCACCTATTTGCTATGCTCCAGAATTTTCTTATATTCTGAGTTGTTATAAACCTGGCAAGAGCCTGTTGTGTTGAAAAGACAAAAACCCGTGACCCTCTGGCACAACTTGCTTTATTCAGACAACAGTGTGAAATGTGCGCTGGTTCAAGTCCACACTTGTCTCTTAGAACTCACTTTCTTTTGAAGTGTTCTCTAGATGATAGGGTAGAAGAAAAGAGGAGTCATGACCATCAATATCTACCTCTTAGCTCCACTGGGCTATCCTAACAGGAGTCCTCAAAAAAGAAAGTCAAGAACATTTATTACTGCTATACATCAAGATCAGCTTTGAAGAAACTACCTTTTCACGTTCATGCCATCTTTTTAAAGTTCTGCTGAAGATACCTGCTACTAGCTTTTCTTTCCCTCTCATTCTGTCCTGTCATGTCTCCAGTGGCAGACTGTTGGACTTTTTTCACCAAACCCATAGGTTTTGTAGCCACGTGATGCAATATATTCCTGACATTTTTAGTGACCCTTGCCTAGACACCTTGTTATTAGTAGAAGATGAAAGTCTTGTCAGCTGTGGGAGCTATAGGGCTAAAACCCTTTCCTCTCAGGGAAAAAGTTTAGCAGAAGTTATATCCTATTGCCAGGGAAAAAAACAGAGCCTGGAGACCTGTGGAGGATTTGGTTGACTTTATTTGAAAATCTTTCAGCATCATAGTATTGGCACCCACGATAATGTTGTTCTAATGAACAATAAGGGGAACCAGTCATGTCTCTTAAATTCTGAAAGGCTCATTTCCACATTTTCATTGAGTTTTGTGCTAGAAGAGACTTTGCTTTGTAGAGATTCCTGACAGTTAAAATACAAAATCCTCACTTTCAAGTATTTCATGGCATCAAAAAATTTCATGAAGCTCATGGATATCCTCAAGGAAAAAACCACAGAGACAGTTAGGCTGAAAGGATGTATTTTTTGAAAGAGGCATGTGTTTTAAAGGCCGCTGTATGCATTCCCTAGTGCCCTGGAAGTCAAACTTGTCACTATCACAGTGTCTGTGTTTCATTTTAGCTAGATTCTACCTTACTTTTATCACTGCGAGGAATTCAGTAATGTAAGTGACATTGCTCCATTTGGATACAGCTGTGTCTGGCCACTTTGGGGGAGGTGCTCAGCTTGATGTGCCAATGTGGTATCAGACAGTTTTTAACGAAGTTGCTGCTTCATGGAGATACAGCCACTTTGAAGAGACTTTAGATTCTCCTCTGTTGCTGACTTGTCAGACAGCGTTTACCACAGGGTTTGTTTTCCAGTTCTTTCTGCCTTTTGGCTGGTAGCGACAGATGCCTTTCTCAGCCTTTCTCTCAGTTTTCGGACTCGTTCCAGTGGTTAAAGAAGTCCAGGCACGTGGCTTCCTCTGGAATACAGTTTGTATGCTCAAAACAGTGAGGATTCATAAATAGCTTTCAGTTCATGTGTTAACGCCCATCACATACAATTAATAAAACGGTCATTGAGTCTGAGATCAAGAAAAGGGTGAAATCAAATCTTGTCTCCTATTAGAAAACAGTTGTCTGTGATAATGGTACATGGACCATCAAATATATTGCTCTATGTTTATCTGTTTGAATGTATTAGCAGGTGGTGCTAGCTATTATTGCTTATACATTATGAATGGATATTGAGAGACTGTATCTTAAGAGCTGTTTTTCAGGACTGGATCAGCCTGCATCTCCATCTCAAGTATTACTGAGGGGAAGATGGTCTTTTTCCTTCAGAGCTGGTGTGTTCTCAGGACCACCATCTGGTGCATTTATCATCTTGCAGCCAGATGGCCTCATACATGCTTTTCTTCTCTGTTCTTTCCTCCAGAATACCCATGACAAGCAGGCTAAGAAATGCCTTATCCTGGATCCAGTTTGGCCAGTATAGTTCTGATTTTGGAGTAAATTCCACACCTTTCCTGCTAGAGGAGAGCCCTACAACCCTACTCTTGGATTTCATAAAATGGCTCAGTCCAGTTTCACTGTTAATGATTCATATTCTAAAGGTTTTAGACAGTGTGCCATGTCCAGCTATCAATATTCTGATAGCAGAGAGGATTCTGCTAGGTGTATCTCATCCTGTCTCGATCAAATTCATTTAAAGTTTAATGTCTTTATTCCAGTCAGGGACCCTGTTCCCTGATAGGAACTAAATCTTGTCCCCACATCTTTGATGGGACAGATCTCTCACCTATTTGTGTTGGCAACTGGCCTGTGTTCAGAAGTTTTAGCAGATAGAAGAATAGCACTAATACTAATAAAATTGTGAAACAGTAAGGAGAAGAAAATCAGTAATCTGTTTTTGTCTATGCTTGGTTTAAGCTGACTGTAAGGCACCCTGGAAAAAGACAGAGGCAGATCACATCACTGAATTTATTTACAAGTATTAGAGTTTGCAAAATCAGGCCCTGCAGCAATACTCAATACTGCACCCAAGTCATGGTTTGTTTTTGTTTTTGTTTTTAATCCCAATTTTATGTATCTAAATTTAATGGCCTGAATGTTTTTTCTTCAGTATTAAACATTTTTTAAAAGTTTATGGGCTTTATTTTACATTGATCAGTACACATTTTCCTGTGTACTTGCTTGTGATTATCACTTGAAATAATGAAAATTTTAAAAAATCATCTAAAAATTCTTTGAACTGAAGGCATAATAGATGGAAAGAATGGATGCCATCCTGAGCTGTTTGAGTTGTTCTGAAACCCACTATTTAGTGTATAAAAATTTGCAGTAGGTGAAGATGCTTGTTGTCATTAACTATGAAGTTGATTTTTTTTTTTTTTGGAGTGTGTGTGTGTTGTGTGTGTCTGAGATGATACAGAAATTCTGTACCCATTCCAAACACCAGAAAAGGCTCAGGAAGTCTTGATGGCTTTTTGTATGTGCTGTCTTGCATCTGCTGTCCCTGGCCTATCCTAGATTTGGGCTTAAACTTACATGCCAATGTTTGGTTTTGAATCTCTTCTAAATTAGAAATGGCAACTTACTCTGGAGTACATGCTATGAATATGAACATTTGTTTGGGGGAAGGAAAGCTGCATGATTAACAGTAGGTTTAGAATAAAATGTTCCTTTTGGTTTTGTTTACAAACAATCAGGAATTTGGATTTGGTGGTGAAGAATTTTAAGTGGAGAAATATGACTGCTAAAAAGCAGTGTAATAATATGTCTGTAGAGCACTTTGAAGATGAAAAGCTCTATATACTGTAAACATTATTACTAGTATAGCTTAATCTGTATGGAATAATTAGTGTAAGCAAAATGTAGATTTTTTTTTTTTAATGTACAGTATAGTGTTTCAGAAAGTCTAATGCACCTATGTATTTACTTTCACAGTGTAACATAAGAAATTCATCCTCTTATTTTTTTAATACCTATGTGTTGCAATGATTTACTTTGTTGTTACTTTCCAAACATAGAGGCAGTCCTAATCCAGAACAACCTGTCAGAAATGTGAAACGTCTAGGGCGAGAGGAAAAAATAGGTGTTTTTTAAAGATGGTATAAAAATACTGTGCAATGAGAAATAGGTGCCTGTCAGATATGGAAATGTTTGGGGGGCAGTCAGCCTCCTTAGGCTTGTACTGTAACTTTGGAGAAGACCTGCCTGAATTTAGTTACAGAGCCATGCAGGTGCCAGATTGTGCTGGGAAGTGAACACCTGCCAGGCTGCTCCAGATAACTCAGCAGCTCAGAGGCATTTTCCCAGGCTCCCAGATGAATGGTCCGTAATAGCTGTGGGAGAGGGCTTCCTGCTGCTCCACGCTGTACCACAGCCTCTTCTTGGCAGCCTTCTGGAAGCGCAAGTCAGCTTGGCTGTGACTCCTTTGGAAAACAAGTGTTGCTGGATAGTCTTACAGTAAAGAGTCAGTGTCTGATACTTCCTCCCGGTGTTGTGGGACTATGAAATATAACAAGCAGGGCAAATTACCATTCCCTTAAAAGGCAGCTCTCACTGGTACATATTTCAGCTGAAACTGAACTGTGGCTTTTCTAGAACCACTTTTATTCAGTCACATTTTGGGCTTCAGGGTCTATTTATTTTGTTGGATTGGGGTTTCTTGTTTTGTTTTGGTGGTGTTGTTTTTTTCTTGTTTGTTTTTGGAACCTGGTTCTGATGATTTAGGTGGACAGTTTTGAAGTAAGAAAAACAAAACTCCAAATCACTGACAATTTTATTTCTCCTTCTGTGGTGGTAATCTACACATGGAGCTTTGTCTATGTTGCATGATGAAGAGGAGACTGAAGATTGGGCCAAATGGGTTGTCTGAGCCTAAGATCTGTGAACTTTCTCTCTACATTACTGGCTCAGAACACTGTATGTAGCTTGAGGTTAAAACTTCTATGGTGTGCTTAAAAGCAGTTAGTAATGGATCATTTGGTATGTATCAGTTGGTCCCTCCTTCCAGATACCATGAACAGCAGCTTTTGGTCCTTGCTGAGTATGTGCTGGCCATCTTCCCTAGAGCATAATCCACAGCTTGCCCAAAGCCAACATTAGTATATGCTAGTATATACACAGCATTGATGGTGGACAAGTCTGGAATTGAGAACAGACTTAGACTCATGCTGAGTAACTGTGTAGAAAGTTTAAAAAGCTGCAAGTTGCATGAGGTTGTCAAATAAGAAGGTTTTCTTGTGGGGCTTATTTTTTAGTTTCTTATTTCATGTAGCAGAATAGTTGATTGGATAATATATTTCCCTTGAAGGAAGCAGAAAGAGGATATCACAGTTTTAATAGTTCTGCAGTAACTCTGGCAACTTCAAAACTAGGGAAGTTTTGTATGCTCCAGCTGACTATGGATTAGATCAGATGTCACATACAAGAGAGTTTCAAAACATTTGATGAGCATAGCTGCACGATACTTTTGAAATACAGGTATCTTGAATGTAATGCATCTTAAAATTTTCTCATGGTTAGCAATAAGTAACAGAAAATCATCTGTTCAGACTTTTTCAGCAAAGTCAAGTAGTAAATAGTCATGGAAACTAAAATTATTGTCTAGTGCTAGTCCCTTCGGGCTGAGCTCATTAGCTCAGGTGCAACTCCCTGTGAAGGCTTTATAAGACTTTCAGACTTGAGCTGACACTGCAAAAATAGTGTAGAGGTGTCTTGATCTCTTACGTAATTATTTATTTTGTTAGACTTGAGGTAGGTGTTCTCTTCCAGAGAACAGTAGCTAGCCAAATCAAGGGCCTTTAAGAGGAATTTGAAACTTTGTTCAGGCCATTAGTCAATCAAATATGATTAAACACTTAACCTCTCGGAGAATACCAGGATAGCAAGAAAAATAAACAGATATACATGTCACTGATTCATAAAAGAATTTCAGGAATGAAGTATTGTGCTTTTCCCTGTGAAAAGCAAAAAAATTCACACTTTTTCATGTTAAGTTCCTCTCAAGAAAAATACATTTGGAATATCCCAGACAAATGGAGGTGGAAAAAACTCTTTTATTATTTACTCTCTGTTTGAAGATTTGTTTGCAAAGTTGTACTCTTAGGAATGTTACTTTTTCAGTGTTACGGAGGTCACAGTGGAAGATGGTATTACCACACTAATAACTTATTTATATACAGGGCAGATTCTTTGATTTGTCTAACCCTAGTACAACGTTAAAGAATTGTGGATGCCAAACTGGAAATAGCTAAAAGTAATTTTCTTTAATTGTGCTCATAAATATACAGTTAATAAAGCTGGTGGATTACATCCAAATTTTTCTCTAGCGCTCATAATTTTTAAGGGATGGTTCAACTTGTCACATCTTGACTTGATCTCTAAAGGGAAGTCAAATTTTGGGTATCTTCCTGAGGGGAAGGAAAAAAGATGGCTGATAAATTTCAAAGGGATTGATTGTGATCGATAACTATAGTTCTTAATGAGAGGTGATGCTGAACAGCACTTGATGGTGAGCTCCAGGAGATCTTGTACAAGTAGGAGAGCTGTCGACTGTGCAGGAGAGGACATACATTTAGAGGCTTATACTTAGAAATAAGGCATGCTTTGGCACTTGCTCAGTAGAGATTGAGACTGGAACAAACAAGCTTTCCTTACTTCTTTTTAAATGACTAGATTAGAAGAACAACAGAAGCAGTTTATTTTCTAACTTTTCTGTGGTAATTGCACCTAGGGTATCTGACTGTCTTGGAAGCAACAATAATTGTATGTCTTGCAAAACCCATCAGAGTTAGGGGAAATACAACTAACCCTCTTTTGCACATTCATTTTAGTGAGGTGTACACAGAGACTATGGAGGAGATGTCACAGATGCTGACTTCTTTCAATTTCAGTGGGAGTTAGGTTGCTAAATACCTTTATGAATCAAGTCCTAACTGATTTATTAAGGGTCATTTGGGAATTTAAGTAGAACAAAAGTAAAAGCTGATTTCCTTAGCCATAGTCTAATAGTCTCTTTGCTGTAATATAATCCTTTCTGTCCTTTTCTTACGCTCCTGGTGCACAAGGATTTCTGTCATTCTCAGGAACAGAAACAGAAGAGCCTCTGTGTACGTTACAGGTATCTGCTGGGTCAGCCAGGCTAGCTCTGTCTAATTGTAGATACTAAGAAGTTCAGATGTATGCATTTCTCACTTAGTTCAGTAGAATTGTAGATAATTAAGACCTTTCATGTTTGTTTGTTTGTTTGTTTTATAGCCAGCATTTTTTCTATCAGCTTTGAGGATGTCACCTTTCTCTAGAAGGCAGTTAAGTAAATGGTCATCTGCAGTGTTCTTGTAGAGTATGTATGAAAACACTGTAGTGAATAGGACTCTAGCCTTTTGGACTAGTGACTGTGACACTAGGCTACTAAGCAGATGACATCTCTGATCAATGAACTGATTTAAATTTATTTCTGCACTTGGAGACCAGAACTTGGTGGTTAGTAATTTGTTTAGATTTTTCCCCTGTTTCAGATACTGATTTCTTGAGACCTCAATATGAGCAGTTTCTTTTTAAAAATATTTCTTTAAAGTTACGTTTTCTTTTGTATTCTTGAGCTGCTGCTGCTGCTTTCTCTCAATCCTATCTTCGCAGATGTGCAACACTGTGAGACTAGAATGCCCAAGATACCCTTATACTTACTATTATCCCTTTGTTTTATGTTGCAGCCAACAGTTTTCACATTACCGCCTACTTTATGAAGAGATGGGTTAATCTCCGTTGTGCTGTAGGGAAACATTATCGTGGTAAGAAATGAGTTTCTTATATCGTTACTTAGAACTTTGCATTTCTGGAAAAAAAAAAAGGGAACTTAAACTAATACTTTGTCAGATTTTGGTCTACTTAATCAAAATTTCTTTCAGAGCTTGGTTCTGTTTTTTTTTTTTTTTTTCCCAGAGGATGTTTCCTAAAAAAAGAGAAGTGTTTCTTAACATATGATGGATTTTTTTTAAACTTAATTTTGAATTTGTGTATGCCTTGCCCCAGGGTAATCAGCTAAGCCACACCAAATTCTGTAAGTATAATGAGACTCAGCATTTTACTGAGTCTCTGCAGGGTGAATCAACCAGAGGTTGCAGTATGAATCACTTCATTATTGCTCCAGTGTCTTGTGACATCAACTGTACAGTACAAGTGTATGCAAGAAAAGGCTTTCATTCACCTCAATTCTATAAAACCTTTACATAGGTGATGTCATTGGATCGGATTTTTTTTCATGTTTTCTCAAGCCAGCATGCTCTGAAAGGAAGTGATATCAATCCTGTCCCGCCAACAGCAACAAAAAGGAGCTATAACGATCACTGCCCTTTGTGTTGACCTTTTTGTATTCCAAAAAAGCAAAATAAATCAATTAGGTGCGCTGAAAAATACTGAATACTTGAATGCATATTTTTAAAGAATTTCTTATTTTTATAGGAATTCATTATATTCAAAAATGTTTAAATCTCTCTTCAAGTGCTAACTAGTTGTTTTCTAAGTCCATATTGGTTGAAAAGATTGCAGTTTTGATTTTAAATATTTCATCAAACTTGTTCTCCCAGCCTCCTGGAAGAATAGTTAGAATAGAATAGCAGAGTGTCTGCTCAACACTGGTTTCTGTGTATTAAATTTGCACTTTTCTTAAGCATCAATGAATACCTAAAGATACTTTCATTTTGTTAGCCAGCAAGTGAGATTGTTATAAAATGCAACAATAAAAATGTCTAACTGTAACTTGCCCTGCTAGTACTGCCAAAAAGAGAGGCCGTGATGCTGCAGTCAAAACTTTGCTTTCACATTAAGTTCCTAACAAGAAAGGAACTTCATTTTGCTGGGTTTTGCTCCCAATAAATAGCAAAATAACCACATATCCTTAAAAAAAAAAAAAAAAAAAATTGGCACCAATATTTCCTTTCTGTAAGATATACCTAGTACTTCACAGACAAAAAGCAGACGTTTAGCCTAATAGAATAAGAATCTTGCATACTTCAGTCGGTGATGCTCACTCAATATCTAAAGTAAACTTACTTAAGGGGTTATTATTGGAACCCCACATAACAAATTCAGTCCTTGCAAAGTTGTCCAGGTTTTCTTTTGTAGCCCATTCGGAAGATGTCCATAGACTGCTTGCAGTTTGAAAGCCATTGTACTAGACCTTTGCGGGTGGCTTTTCAGGTCTTGAGGATACAAGCAGAGAAAGAATAGTCTGGACATAAGGCACAGCATGAATACTTCCTTGGAGACAGTTTTGCTAACAAAGTGGTCATTTCTGAAAGGATTATTAAAAGCTCATATTCATTATCAAATTATAGTAGCTTAACAAGCTATTGCACCAATACAGATGCATCTGAGGTCTCTGTGTATGCTTTTTCAACCAATGGCAAATGCAAGGTAATCTGTTTCAACATCCCCATCTTTCACTGTAATGACTCTAGAAAAGTCACTGCTGGTACTCACTCAGAGGGATTTGTCAGATACTATTGGAGATATGCTGTTGGTGAAGAAGCAGTACCTTGTAGAGAGGCAGTCAGCCGTATGGATGACCTGAGTGTCACATGTGCACATCTTGCCTATACTCAATTCATTGTGAGGAGATATTGTACCAAAAAAATCTGTGAGGTCAACCTTGTGTTTTTTCTGCATGCCTTGTCTCTTTCTTGTCCCAGAGAACAGGGTGTTACGGCTTGTTTTTGAAGTATAACAAACTTTAAAAATTAGTAACTCTCTTTTTATAAAACCAAACCAAACCAAAAACCAAGAACAAAAAAATCTGAGCTGAAAATATGAAGAGAGAAATCTGGAAATAACCTGATATGTAAAATAACAAAATATCCAGCTATGCTCTTTTCATAGCATTGCTAGGTACTGAATAAAGCTTTGTCTGGTCTATTCTAATCTGAGAACCCTTCAATTTTTAATCATTTGTAAATAGAAACTTTGTTGTGTTCACAGCAAACCATGTGATCTTGACTAAGATATGTAATTCGGTAGCAGTTAACCAATTTGTTTAATGACTTCAAAAATCACTGTGCTCAGTTTGAAACAGCCTTATGCTGCATTTTTATGCCAAGTCCTGATTGAATATGTTGTGCTGTATTTCAAACATAATTTACGGCTTTTGTGATGAAAAGACTCATCACCAGAATAGCACAAAAGAAATCATCATTAAGTGGTTTGTCTGTTGGTTCTGTCTGGTATATTTTTCCAGTGGTGTAGGTGGACTAATTTGCAGCCATGACTATCTCTTGGGAACTAGGCTTACTCTTAGTGATTTTTTTGAATGGTTTAAAAAAGCAAAGCAAAAGAAGGGATGGTAAGACAGTAGGTAAGAAACTAGTGGAGCACATGAAGTGAGTTAGTGTGCAATTTAAAAAAAAAAAAAATATTTTGTTTACTAAAATAGCACATATATATGTTGTCATTATGTCTGGTTTTGAATATGGTTATAATTTTTGTAATCTTCTGTTAAATTATTTTTTTATAGAGCTCCGTGTGTTTCCAGACAGATTTATAGTTTGTGTCAGTAAACTTGAATCTAATCCAAGTGCTTGGACATGTGAAAATGGTGTATTGGTATGTACAAAACTGTTCTATAAATTTTTCTGGTTTATTTTATAGTGGTAAGATGAATGTTTATGTATAGATGTAGTTATTCACATATATGTGACTGTCATCTTGGAACCAGAAACTCACATTAGCAGTTGGGTCAAAGTATTCAAAAGGACACCCTGAAGTGAGTCTGAAGCAGACTAAAATGGGAATTTTTGGAAGCTCAGCATTTTCTGAGCCGCATAAGGCTCAGAGAAAAAGACCATGTATTTAGAAAGCTAGGTATGATTTTAGCACCTTGATTTAAGGATCTTTTTTCCCTCTATATTTTGTCCTTGTAACATTTTACTTTCCGGAATTATAACGGGGCAGTTTTTAATGTCCATGAGTTTTTTGTATGTTTTCTTAGCACTTGTTCTGCAAAACAACTCAAATGGATCAGTGCTAGCCCTGCTGGGAAAAAAAAAATGCCTAAACATTTATGGAGAAAAAGGCTCTGGTGTGTAGTTAAATACCATAAACAATTCTACTTAAATATTTCATCCTGAAGGCTTTATCAGGGTCAAAGGCTTATGAATTTTATGCTGCAGTTAACTGCTGATTGTCTCAGGAGTGCTCACATTGACCCAGGTGGCCTGTTATATGGCAGGCAGTGTCTTCTGTGCTCACAGTAAGAGTCAGAATTACACACTGAGGTCTATGTATATTTTAGTAGTTTATCTTGATGTATTAAAGCATATTTGACCCTTGAAAAAAAAGGTTTTCTTCTACTCATTCAACTTAGTATTTTTTTAATATCAAGCAGGGTGTTTTTATTTATTATACTAAATGCAGACTTTATTATCTGGATTCCTAGGTTTGTGAGTATCCTTAAATGTCAAAGGATCAAGCAAATGTTTTTCTCTCTCTCAGAAAAAAATCTAACTGCTTTAGAAGTACTTTGCTATTTTGAAAATTATTACTTTCTTGGTATTGTCTTGAAAACTACTTAGATGCTTTAGGTAGAAAATCCTGTGTCTGCATTTTGACTGAGAAATAATGATCTTTTCTTTTTTTTCTTGCTTAAGTATCTCTTATAAGATATCCAGTTCCCCCATTTGGTATTTTTAATCTTTCCATAAAATAAAAAATGAGAATTTTCTTTAGTTTCTTTCACATGATTCTGTCTAGTAAGGAGAAGGCAAATGAAAAATATAATGTTATGGACTTTAGCTCGACTGTTTCAAAATTTGATCTTGATCTATGGAAACTCCTTGTTGTTTAAAAAAAAAAAAATCTCTTGGTGGGATCATAACCTAATCAATAATAAAGTCTTGGGAGTTTGCTTTACTTACAGATGCAATACTTGTGCATAGAACCAGCTGGAACAGTCAGTGTAGTATGTTGGTAGGAGAGAGTAAGATAAAGTTATCCCTAAGCCATCTTCCCTGATTTGAAAAACTAACAAGATGTGAACAGACTCTCAGCAAATGTTCTGGAGTATCTTTTTAATTCTTACCACTCTAACTTAAAGGGTCCAGTCCAGACCGTTGATCAAGAGTTTCTACAGCACATTAGTACTGAATTTATATACTCCAATACTTTGCCAAACTGGAGGAGTGTTTGATTGCCACTGAGAGGTAATTTCAAGTTTTTGGCACTCCGTAAGTAAAGGCTAAGGATCTGCGCTTTGTGTGTGTACTTTTCTCTATGCAATTTAGCAGCGAGTATGCTTGAACTCCAAACTAGGCTACAAAAGACCACCCAGAAGACCTTTCCGTTGATATACTCCAGTGTATTCTGTCATGGGCTAAAAATGAGGCATATGTTTTGTTTTCCTCTGTATGTTGTTTGGGTTTGAATAATTTCATAACTTTGCATGCAAGTTCTAAACGTTTAATCAGCTCATGCCATTGGTTTTGAGGGCCTATCTTGTGTTTTATAAAAGGAGTTGACTATATGTTAATGGAGACTTTGTCACTTTTCAGTGTTGCTGAATGTCACTGCGATTAACTTAGTCAAGACTTAACAATCTTTTTTTTTAAACTGCTTTTATGCTGGTTTATGGTTTGGGTCAAGCTTTCATTCCTGAGTTCTGTCAAGACAAGTCAGGCTCAATGCCCTGCTTTCCCGTTACTTGGAACCAGGTTTATGTCAGCCTGATACACATTTCTTTCACTCACTGCAACACTCTCTTTCTTCACCTACCTTCAGCACTTTATTCTTTGCCTTTTCATTGCCTTTTAGGCTAGTGTCTGTATCTCTGAAATAGACTGTGCTTAAATGAAGAGTTTCAAGGGATGTAGCCAGATGCGAAATGAAATTCTTCTGTGCTACATCTTAGAAAATATCATAATTAGATTGCTTTTGAGATATTCACAAGTACAAACCTTAGCATCAATTGCTGAGAGAAGCAATTTCAAGCCTTCTGTGATGCATCTTGTAAGACCAAGGAAAAGGTGGATTAGGCAGTCTCTGTCAAATTAGCTTTAAGCATAAACTAATAGAAGATTTGAGAGCACTTCTAAGGAGTAGAGCTGAAATAAAATAGAAGAAAACCTACTGATATGTAATCTTCTATTTTCTAGAATCTATTTAGAAGCAGGTGTTTCTGTGGTCATATCTAAAGATCAGGCTGCAGGCAGTAATAATAATTATGGAAGAAGGGAAATCTCTATTAAAGAAACAATACAGCAAGTTATTGAAAATACATAAGCAAATTGGAAGTCTCAAGGAAAAGATGGAAGAATAGCCTGGCTGGTTAATGCTAAGTTTAAACATAAAACCATTGTTTCCTGTTTTGTCAAACTACATTTGTAATCTTGAATAGTTTTATCTTGAAAAGGCGACAGTTTTGGGACCATGGCAAAAGAGGAAACCCAGGAAAATATATAAGAGCTCTGGAGAGATTAGTCATCTTTGTCAATGACGACATTTTCTTGGTGATTATTATGTAGAGAGCTAAAATGGAAAGTTGGAAATGGGTTATCTGAAGAAAAAGTGGAAATGGAAATGGGTGGAAAGCTTACTGGAGACTTGTGAGCATTTGAAAATGTGCTAACAATGGAGTATTCATTGATAACCACATTGGCTTTATACTAGAATCTATGAGAGGAAGCAGTTGTAGGGAAAGCATGAAGGAGGTTAAGCTAATGATGATATTAAAGTGGAAAGTTGAAATTACCATTCATGTGAAATCAGAAAAGAAAGTGGGGAGTAGGAGATC
Source organism: Harpia harpyja (assembly GCF_026419915.1). NCBI lineage: Eukaryota > Metazoa > Chordata > Aves > Accipitriformes > Accipitridae > Harpia > Harpia harpyja. The sequence goes on from NC_068943.1 coordinate 54,465,558, forward strand.
CTGTCTTGATTAAAAAGATCTCAGGGTTTCCACCGAGCCTTCTTAAGTTACAGAGAATATTATACAAAAATAAAGATTCTTTCCCAAACAGAATATTACTCTTAAAAAAGCCAACCAAACAAAAAACCCTGCATAGGTACACAAGGAGAAGAAAAGTGTTAAAGATATGCCCAGTGATTTTTAAATCCCCAACAGAGAAATAAAAGCAAACTTTTTAAATCCCCAACAGAGACAGGAAAAAGGAAACTATTTCATCTTCTTCATACATGTCTGACTTTATAAATTGTGTCATTGTAACAAACTTCAGGTACATTAGAGAATTCTCTTTCTTAAAACTCATAAGAGCATAAATGACATGATTTGCTTGCATTTTGATCATGCTGGGAAGAGGCTTCTGGTTCTTTCATGAAAACATGTACACTTAGCTGTAATTAACAGGAGACTTTTAACATTAGAGTATATGCTGCTGGAATAGTGTGTCTATTGGAAGGTAGAATGAAAACTGTTTTCAGAAAGCAGCAATTTGTAAAGATCAGTAGAAGACTTTATGTGGAATTTAGTTATCTTAGATACTTTAAAGAGTATTTTATTAAGTGATATCAGATTGGGTAGGGGAAGAAGGAAATGCTGTGAAATACAATTGCAAAATTCACACTGTGTAAGTGCTAATCTTGGCATGGCACTCTGTGTGTGTGTGTGTGTATACATAGAGAGAGAAAAAAAAAAAATCAGAGTTAAACTGCTGTAATGGTGGGCTACTACTGAAAAGGTCAGTCCACATCCCCCTCTAGTTCCAGCTACATATTCCTTTCCTTTCTGGTTACAATGGAGCAAGTGATTCTTCAGTTGAGAATGAATTAGTTCATTGACTTGATCCAGCAGAAAATTATTTATTTGTGAAGTTTCTCTGTTTTTTATTGGAGGATTAGCTTGCTGTCATGTCAGGTCACTGAACCAACTCATCCTGTACCTGCACAGTTGCCAAGTGTGACACAAAAAATGTTGCAGGAGCACGCATCTAGGATTTGGATGAAGAGAGCAGGGCCATCCCTTTAGGTAGCAGCTGAGTTACCCTGGTTTGGAAGTAACATCCAAAACACACATTAATGTTACATTTTTTGTAATACTTGTTGATGTTTTTTTATTTCATTATCCTTTTTTAAATTTCATAAAATCTAGTTTTCATGTGTTTTCAGATAATATGCTTAAATTTTTTCAGTCATTATAGGAAACATAGCTAGAGGAAAACAATATTAAGCTGTAGTTTGGTAACTACTAACCCTGTATGAACAGGGTTCACTACTTTTTTCAAAAAGGTAGAGGCGGAAACTGCAGACTAATGAACCCTATCCAAATACCACATAGTGGAACAGGTAAAGAATTGCTTTTCTCCTTGGTGAGTTTCACTTCTGACATTTCAAGCTTCTATCACTTTTTTTCCTACTCATCCTTCGTATTCTGCTCAAGCTGATGCAAGACTGATGATACTGAAACATGCAGTCCCTCCTGCCCTCTTTTCCCTTCTCTTAGGCCATGCGTTTTTGTCCTTGGTGTCTGTCAGTACTGGCATGTGTGGGGAGCTGGGTTAATTCATTGATCCCTCTGAGAACAAGGGGCTTTTTTGGTTTTGAGGGTTTTTTGTTGTTTGCATGGTTAGCTTTCATCTGGATCACTTCAGTCAGACTTACTGCATGGCTGCATAAACACTAGTGTTGATACAGAGACTTGGCAGGACCGTGTGTTGGGTAAGGGTGAGTTTTCCCTTTCAGTGTTAGGATAGCTTTAAATTAGCTTGAATCATAAGACTGCGCTCTCTGAGAAACTACATCACAAAGTAATGATACTAATGTCTTTGACTTGGTCATAAAGAAGAAAGCTACGGCAGTTTTACAATATTCCCTTTTGTCCCAGCTGTCTGGCTCTTCTCCTTGGAGATTACCACTCCTATAGCAGAGTTTGCCAAAAGGGCTGTGTGCCTGCATCTCTTCTTGCTGCATATCACAGTCTTGTGAGTTCATGCAAACCAAACTTCCCTGGTTTTTAAGCTGGTGCATTGAATCGCTGGTGGGAACAGCTGGGGTGGGTGGGTGGGTGCTCCCTTCTGCCAACTCTGCAGTGGGGGTAGGAACCTCCTGCAAAAGGGGAGGGAGGATACCTGAGAGCGGTAATGTGAATTGCCTCAATGAGATTTGTCTGAACTTGTCTTACTTTCTTCTTATAGCTTACAAACTGAATGATTTATTTTCTGCATGGCAAAAGTCTAATAGCTGTCTGCTGTTTGTTATATTAATGATCCAGAGAAGTGGACAAATGATGAAATGAAATGTGACACAATTATTTCAATTAGCTAAGACTGGAAAAGGTTGTGGAGAATTTCAGAGAAACCTCACAGAGCTGGGTAGAGGGGGGCATTAGGACTGTAAATGAAAATCATCTGTTGATAAATGCACAGTATTTTTACTGAAAAGAGCAATTACAGTGTTCATGCATACTGGTGAGTGAATTAACTGTACAATCTCTGGAAAAAGGCCAAGATATTGCTACAAGGAACTGATGTGAAAATCTTTGTTCTGTAGCATTATTTATCTGAAAAGCAGACAGAATATTAGAATATATATGGAATGAAATAAAAAGTGTTACTTAAATTGTCTTAGAGCCAGTAAGTTTAATACATATTCAATAAAAGATTATGTACCTCTCATTGCACAAAATCCAGATGAAGGATAGCAGAAATACAAAAGGTCCTGTTACTGCAGTATAAATGATTAAGCACATGTGAAGCAATCTTCAAAAACTAGGAACAAATTGAGTAGTTTTGGTAGTTGCTTCTCATATGAGTGCTCCAGTTGATTTAAATGTAACTACTTAGCAGCATTCACAAGATCTCATTTGTCAAAGCCTTGTGGTTATTTAAGATATTATCATCTGTCATCATCCTTTCACCTCCCTCATTTTCCTCTCCGCTCTCACTCTCTTGCTGTCACAGCTTATGCTGGTGGTTAATGCGGATTTGAGCTAAGATTCTGGACTTTGCACTGGATGATGTTCTTTCCTCTCCACAGACTTTGAGAGGATGGGCACCTCCAGCAAAGGTGCAGGGTGGAAGGCTGGCAGTGATAATGTTTAAAGCTACAGTGAGCTAAAGGTTTTATTTAGCTGCTGTGTATCTGTGAGATTTTAATGACTCTAGAAGTTAAAAAAGTTTAAATTACTTCAGGTTTTGATAATAAGTCTCTGTATTCCTGTTGGGCAAAGAATATTTGATGGATTTATTTTTTTAAATTGTTTTAAAGAGCAATCCTTTCCTTAGCCTTCATCAGCAATCTGTTACGACTAATAGGAATTTCATAACTTGACTGAACAGTAAGCTGAAATATATGATGGTAAAGTTCATGGAAGGATTTTTGAACAATTTGTAATCATTTGAAATTATTTGGAGGGACAGATCCCCAGTGTGAGCTCAGAAATCTTGGGGGCTTTGGGGGTGGTGGTGTTGTTTTGGAAACCAAGCTAAAACATTGACTAAATTGTTGAACAGCAATTATCTCCTGGGCAGTGCAGTTCTGCCTGTTTTACATATTTTGCTTCTGTATAACCAGCAGATCAAGAGTATTAGTTATTCTTTCCAAGATCTCCTACAGTTGTTAAACACTATTGTAATTGTATAAAGAGAACAGTTGTTTTTTAAAATTGATGTATTCTTTTCCAGATTTTTTTTTCTGTAAGAATTGAAGTTTTAAGTATATGAATCATATTGTTGTATACATCATGTACTATAAGTAGTGTTCTGTTACATCACATAACCCATGCTATATCTGGAAAGATAAATACAAAGCTTACTTCAGTATTACTGATAGCTGTTTAAACATCTGTACTGGTTAACTCTGATATCCATTTAGGTTTGGTAGGCAGAGAGAGGATTCTGTCAGACTGTTAAAAGCTGTAGTACAGGATTACAGGAGTGCCTTGCTTTTTCAGATATTCATGTGACAATTGAGTAGTAGATTCCTTCCCTCATGGTTTTAAGTTGGGGAAAGGGGTTGAGCTCCACATAAAATATGTATCTTCTTATTTTATAAAAAGGTCTTTAAAGTATAAAATGTGTATCTTGCATGCATGTTCTCTTTCATAACTACTGGAGGCAGGAACCTTAAAATGGATGGGAAAGGCTACCTAAAGATGCATGCTTTTAAGACATTGGTTTTCTTTAAAAAAATAAAAATTCAGCATTAATATGCTTTACATTTTTCTTCAGTGTCATTGAGAGAAGTTATTTTGGTTGAAAAGCTATTGTCTTTTTGTCCATTTCTTATCAGTGGACACTTTCTCTGTAGATAGAATCTGAGTATTGTAGCATCAGTATATGAAATCAGAATGATTAATAGCTCAATTACTTAACATTAATTTTAACACTTTTTGCCTTCAAGCAAATACACAGCATGTATCATATGCTTCTCAGTAGGTAAATAAATTGGTTTTTTCGGGAGCACCTTCTGTGGCTTTAGAAAGTGTTATCTACGTTCTCGCAATCTGTGTTACAAATGTGTATCAATTTTTAAAAAGGCCCCCCTGCAACTTTAGTTTTTTTATGAAGTATCACATTTTATTTGTTTTATGCCATTTGCAGCTTATTAGGAATTTTTCTATTTTCTATTATCTAGCAAGCGTTCAAATGCAAATCTAGAGAACTCTGAATTTCCTACATTCAGAATAGTCTGGGGTTCCTGCTATTTGTAAAATATGATTAAAATCCAAACAAAAGACTTAAAAAGCAAGAAGGCATTTTCCTCATAGAAGTCATTTGCTTTAAGCTAATCTGATGATGCTTTGGGGACCTTTGGAGTTGCCAGGACTTACGTTATCGAGTGAGAAACCCAGATTCACACCTTGCATTTTGAGAAAGTGGAATGTGTGTCACAGGGGCTTGTAACAGATTGGGCCAACTCTTGGACTAAATAGTACAGACCATAGAGACTCTTGACAAGCAAAATCTTAATAGTTAAGATCCATGGTGTCAAATCAAAATGAATTTTGGTAGTAGATAATGAAGACTGTACTGATCCATAAGTTAGATTTTGCTTTCTGTGCTAGGACACAGGTAGGTTATACAGTTCCGCTTTTCACCGGAGAGATGGAGTTTTCTCTGGTTGTTTTTCTGATTTCAATCTTGAAAAGAATGTATTTTTCAAAACCACCAGCATTGCTTAAAAATACCTATTTCAAATTAAAATTCAGTACTCCCGTGTCTAACATAGAATGATCCTTAATGTTTTTTACTGGAACTTACTGACATATAGAGCAGCACAGTCCATTTTAAAATGTAGAGCAATAGTCTGCAAGTCCAATCAAGGAACTGTATTTCAGTTTGAGAATAATATCCATTTCTGTACTTGAACAACATCTATGAATGTTTTATGATGTGGTGGGAGTTACTAAGTAGAATTGCTAGGACAGATACATCACTACATTGGAAACGCTGAAAAATTTGCATTGTGAAATTGTGGGAAGCTTTTCCTTCATGTGGGATGGGAGAGGGCAGAAGACTAGACCCAAAGTCCTGTCTCTGTCGATTTTCTGTCAGTTAGATGATAGCATCCGATTCAGCCTTCACTGACAAGCCTTGTCACTTGCTTTAGGAGCCCTTTTCTGTTTATCAGATTGGAAAGAGTCCTGTATGACCTCTCTGATCTGCCAATCATCTACTAGAACAGTTTTGAGACCTAAAGGTTATCTTAGATGGTTGAGCTCATGATACTGCTTAGAGTGACATTAAGAGAAATCATGCAATTGCACGCTCACATAAAGCTCCCCTAAATAACTGTTTCTGTCTGATTCCTTTTACTAATTTTAATTTTATTCATTTGTGTATGCCTGGGATAATACTTTATTTCATTGCTTCATCTACATTATTATATTCAGAGTCCCCTCCCGTATGGCTCTCTGATACTAAATTTGATTTATTGGACCCATTGATGTTTTCTATTAAGTATTTTTTGATGAGCAAGTTGAGCCACATTGATAAATGCAATTCAGAAACAATGTGTGGTTTTTTTATTCTGTGTGGTGGGGGGTTTTTTGTTAACCAGACACAAAATTTACTTATCCCTTAGTGTTACTTTATTGGTGCATAAGCATGTGCAACTGTTATCTGAGCATAGTAAGAGACAACTAGAAAGTATGAAACAAAATGAGAGGCAGGAAGGGGGGCAGCATTGTTCACTTTGGAAATTCTTCTTTCAGCCCAGCATCCCAAACCCTAGACTGAAAGAAAAAAAAAAAAAAATCAATATTTGTATGAATATTATTGTCAGGCTGAAAAGGTCAAACCTTCCACCTTCTTCAGGATAATGAGTTGTAAGGATTCCTCACAAGTGCACATCCATGAGTAGTTCTTTTACAGGTATTTAATGCTGTATTGCTGAACTCAGCTGTCCTGGAGAGAGCTGCAGATGACAGTCACCGCTTTTACATTTCTGAGGGCTTCTTTTTCATTTTGAGTGAGATAGTAAGTTGATTAAGATATAAAAGACTGAATTTTCCATTTGATAAGCCTTAGAGCAAGTATATTGTTTGCCTAACAGTCATGTTTCTCTGTAGGTCTTAATAGAGTGTTTTTCCCAGACATTTCTTTAGATAAGTACTAAGGATCTTAAAATCAGGTTTGGAGAAGCCAATATTATGAGCAGGTAGGGTAGTAAGACTTTGTAAGCTTAATTTCTGCAGGCCCTCCTTTGCTGAGTTTTAGTGACAAAAAGAGGTGAGCTTACCCTAGGATTTTAAGAGCACATATTTCTAATAGAACTTGGCAGTTCAAGGGCTAAAGAAGCATTTTAATCTTTCATGCCCACCCAGTCTCTATACAAATGTAAATATGTCTGTCTTTAACAATTTGCCAAGAAATGTGGTTTTAATTTGTTAGCAGCAATCCCACTCCCTGCAGCAGTTTCAGAGTCAAGTCACAAGTCTGGCGGTGCTTTGACGTTTTTCTCTGTCATGGTGTCATTGTTTATATGATGTCTGCTTCTGCTGTCCTCCTTTTTATGCCTGGAATATTTTTCTTTAATTATTTCACTGCCTAAAAGGAATTTGGAATTACTAGACAGGATGAGAGCAGATTAGCTTTTTTTCTTTCTTTAACAAGTCCTGAAGTTCCCATAGGAAATAAATAGTATTCCCAAAACAGACTGTGTTTTTTTATGTTTTTTAATTAACTAAAATTATTAAGTCTAATAAAGAAAATAAAGGAAGTATCACCAATAATGGCTGAGTGTCTTAGTAGTATATGGAGTGCCCATTGTTGTTATTTATGACTCTCTTTGCCTTCTATTGTGGACTTATTCCAGCCTTAGGGAGTTTACATCACTCCTAATAGCAAAAGGCTCTCTGGTTCCCACAGAGTCTTTCAAAGACTGACTCATATGCCTTATGTTAATTGTTCAGCTCTCAAAATACAGCACTTACAGGGTGTGGTTCCAAGGGGAAAATCTACTGTACTTAGAGGGCATGTTCAGAAGTGTTTCACATATAAATCATTTTGATTTTTAATTTTTTTAATGCCTTAACCCTTTTCTGTCACTGCTTTATGTGATAAGTTATTTGAAGACAAAATAAAAGGTTGACAGTGGCATAGTGAGGGAATGTGTTAGCCCTTCAACTCCGGACCATTAACTCCAGTCTGACTCAACTCACAAGTGACATGGCTTCATCATCTTTGCCTCTCCCCAGGGTCTGCTCTTCACACCTTAGCATGAGTGTACACTCCAGGCAATGATCATGCACTGTTCATAATCAGATGTAAGTTTGAACTGAGGTTTATTGCTTATCTGCAGTAGTGAGTACGTGTGGACAGGAACTGTCCCCAGTCCTCCTCTGGATTTTGTATAAAGTGCTACGTTCCACCCATTGCTTACCACATCTACAAGAATTGCCTTTGCATACTGGTGATCCTGTCAGTCTGCTGTGTTGATGGCTTCAGCTGAGGACTGAAGATGATTTAATAGAATTAGCCTTACCAGTTACCATAAAGCAGAACAAGGACAGTTCAACTGCTTCTGCTTGCGCTCCTGTTCTCTGGCCAAGTAAGAGTGCTCTCCAGCTGCTTTCATGCAGAATGATTGTGCAAGATCATTCAGTCTGACTTGTATGAACGTTACTGGAAATCAGAACAGTTTTTACAGACTTTACAGTTAAGAGTCTGTGCCTTCTCTTAAAATTAACAAAGCTCTTGAGTATCTTAATATTCCTTTCTTTAATAGTTTACAAAACATGAAAATGTAGTTAGTCACATTAGGGGAATCCATACCTCTAACAAAAGTAGAAGCAGCAATTAATCCCTCAGATTAAACTAGTTAGGCTTGATTTCTGAGGTTGAAATCACATTGCACGTATGTCCCATGTGTTTTCTGCCTACTATAAACACACGTGATTCAGCATTAGTGGACAGAACTTCATGCATCTATCAGTACACACACAAAAACGTTTGCGTAACTTGCCTCTGAAAAGAGGGTGCAAAACAGCTGTAGTTTTTTAAACTGTCGAAATGGCTTTATTTCTTTGCCTGACTACGCTTTCTGCTTACAAAACAGGAAGTTGTTTTCATTGGCTTACTTTTCTGGAAAGAGCAGTGAGGTTTACCCCCTCTCCTTTAAAATAGAAATGAAAACAAAAATGGGCAGGGCTTAATCCCCTAGAAGTGCAAAGTTCCTGAGGGGTGTTCCAGGCAGCGGTAATGTACATGCTTTGGCCTTGCACCTCCGCAGTCTTTCTCGACTTTCTCCAGTTCTTTTGTACCACCCTGCTCCAGTGTGCTAGCTTCACAGTGCGGAGCAAGAAACAGTATAAATAAGCACTCCCTCCATTTGATGAGCCCCAGTCAGCAGTTGCATCATGCAGGCTGATGACGAAAAATGCTATCAAAGAAAAGGAGATGCACAAAGCCTCTTCTCTTCTTGACTTTGCAGCATTTTTTTCTCTCTTCTCCATAGCCTCAGAGATAATACTTTTTTGAAGTATGTGGTAGTTAATAGTGAAGTCAGCAAATGGCCCTTCTCTCATTGAGATTGTTTCATTGTGAAGGGAAATGCTCACAGCTTGAAGAAAAAGAGCATTTTCCTTCCCTCCCTCTCACCCCAATCTCGTATTATATAAAACCATGGTGCTGCTGTTAGCTGAGACCAGAAAGAATTCCCCTGTTGTCCTGTAGTAGCCAACCACTACAAGCTGTGAGCGTTTGAATGTTAGTATTAAAAGTTTTAACCCTTGCCTTCTTAAATGAGCAAATAATACTGTATATTTTTTGTAAGTATGGAAAATTATGGGAATTCTTCTGAGAATAAGTGTATAGACCACTGCGCCAGTCAGTCTCTTCAGAAAAAAACCTGACAAATATGCTCCTGTCTGCAAGAGAGATTCCTGGCATTTGTCACAGTTTGAGCCACAAAGATGTCAAATATTTGCCAACAGTTTCCTCAGATGGTTTGGAAAGCTGCGTCCTTTACGTTACAGTCTTGTTTGTTTGCGGTATATTTTAGCATATGAAATATGTTCCTTGGGAGTCTGAAAGGAGAGGGAACTGACTAGACTCGCAAATATTAAAAGATTAAAAATAATGCTGTTTCTCTCAGACTGCTCAGATCAAAATAATAAAGAACATCTGTAAGTCTTAGTATTAGAAATGGAGTTTTATGTTGAATGATCATAGCTTGATGTATTGTGTTTTAAACCTGTTTTTTCTTTTGGAGCAGAAAGAACTTTCCAATGGGACGTCTGAATATTTTACTGAATCTGTGGAGAACAAGAAGCTTAAGATTAGTCTGAATGAACAAATAAAGCAAGACAACTTGAAAGAAATGTATGTCACTATTCTTTCTAAGGTGTTAAATTTATAATCTGGTAAATTTGGGTAAATAGCCTATGTAATAACATTTCAAATCATATAAACTCCTTTACAAAAGATTATTTTAAATTACTAAGAAACTACTACTCTAGTATGAATAAGCACATAAAATGATCATTGTTGTTTTGTATGGCATGAAAAAAGCTATTACAACCCACATAGATATCTCCCATAGCACTAGGCAGAATCAAAATAGGGTGTTTTTTCCTTGAATGAAGCTCTGAGCCAAAATAAATATGTGACGTTTGGTGAAAAACATTTTGCAAATATACTTTTTGTTCATTTTGAGAGTCTGCAGTGTACCACAATATTAGGCTGGATCTTTGGTCACAATTAAAGAGTGTCTTTGGTGTAGTGGATGGGGAGGGTTAGTTGGTCAGCTGAACATTTTACTGGTCCTCTGCTGTGCCAGGATGCCATTGTTACTTGCACAAGTTGCCAGTAGCCCCAAATCAACTGTGGAATCAGGGATTTGCTGTGAACCCTGGCAACTTTCCTTTTTACCTATGTTGTCTCATCTGTGTTGTCTTTAGAAATGAGATTAGATTTGGAAGTATGCCAGCTCTACCTATTTTGGAAGAGCCCTCTTTCTGAAGAGTTAGATACGCCGACCTGGGAACTGCTCAGAAGCAGCAGAGCAGCAGAAAGCGGTCTCAGCATGGGACGATCTATAGTAATATCTTTAGACTCAAAATCTTACATAGGCAGCTTCAGTACCTGTGCATAAAGTTCATCTTGCAGCCTGTGTGAAATCTAGATTTGTAGGTAACATGCTGCTAAGGAGTGTTTATGTACTGACTATCAGGTCCCTTGTGATCCCATTTTCCTGTAGAATTCCTTTTAGAATATCATCTACTTGCATTACCTAAGTCCTTCCCAGATGAACGGGCTTGATACTAGATGAGTAGTGGTTAACTTTAAAGTAATGCTTTGAAATGTCCTGGGAAAAATTCCAGAGGAACATTCTAAAATAGAGATTAGAAACTCTTACACAGAGACGCATATGCTGCCTCTCCCTGCCTGCCCCCCTCTATTCTTTAGATATACGTTATGCATGTGAATATATGGGAATGGTTTGAAATCATTTAGGCACTTATGAAATACTATTTTATCTAGCCAGTTTGGGAAGGAATTCAATATACTTATGCTGTGTTGACCTTTTAACATCTGTAATGAATCCAGTTCTGCCTCTTGGAATAGAACGTGAACTCCTTCATGGCTTAGTCATTAATAAATAGGGTTCCCCTAGTGCAGTGGAAATCAGATGGATAACACTTGATATTATCCACACTAGACAAACATTACTGCTTGTCAAGATGATATACAGGGTTTTTTTCCACATTCAGAAAGAGGGTTGCCCTAGTGGTGTTTCAGAGTTTGTAAGAAGGGCAGATTGAGGCAGGGAAGATTCTTTTTTAATTAAAAAAAAAAAAAATCCTTTTTATTGCAGTGTGAAAAGGACAAAACCAAGGAAAAGTAGCACAAGCAAACCTCAAATCAGCAAGGACTCCAAGAAAGTGTATCTTGGCTCAGTGGACTCACAGACAGGGAACAGAAAGAACGACTGTCAAACTTCTCTCAGTCCTCAGTCTGAAGTGAAATGTAGGAGTACAGGACTGCTAAAGGACTGCATAAATACAGCTGAGAGCAACTTGGAGCTTCCTGTTTTAGAGCTGGAAAATTATGTTAATCAGAGACAGCCAGATGATGTTAGCAGCCAGCAAAAACCTCACTCTGTGGAGTGGTTGAAGTCGAGTCTTCTAAGTGAAAACCCTCCTTGTAGCTCTGAGTCAGCAGCGCTAGGTCCAAAACAAAGTCAAGAAGTGACCAAAACAGAGGCTCAACAAAAGAGCTGTGGTGCAGAAGAAAAGTTACAGCATTTCAAAAAAGTATCCTCTGAAGGGACTCCTTTAATTCCTAGCAATACAGAAATGAGCAAGAGCAATGATGATTGTTCAGGTCTGTTCCTGGAGGAGAAGACCCCACTTAGTTCCAGTTTGTTTTCTAACAAAAACATGACAAAGACTGTGTCTGATGAGGAGTCACTAGCTTTGAGAAGAAACCTCTCCCGGCCTCTTTCTGTGAGAAACAATATAGTGCAGACAAGCCAAAATGAGCCAAGCGCAACCACTGAAGAATTGCTTGTGATGCCATCATCTTGTTTAGAACTGCAGCCTGTATCTTCAGAGAAGCTTATCCAAAAAAGAAAAAAAGAAGTTGAAAATGGTCTCAGGAAGTTAAAACTGAGAAGGCTTAAGAAGTCATAAGGCTTAAGAAGTCATAAAGTCTGAAATATTACCTTGATGGCATGGGTGGACAGCCAAATTTGCATTTGGAAAGCATGTGCAAAAAGTAGGAAGCAATTAAAAGTAATGAAAAATAATAAAAATACAAAGTCAAAATTAGATATAACTTTTTAAGAAAATTTAGTTAACTAAGCATCTTCGTCATTGGGAACTGTAATGAAGGTAATTCTGTTAAGTCTTTAGGAATTAGATGTTAATATTGTATGAAGCACTGTAATATTTGTAGAAAGAAAAATCTTATAATATTTACTAAGCAAAATTTTAGATCTATGGATGTTTTAGTATTAAAAAGTCATATCAGCTGATGACAGCAAACGTTAAAAAAAACACTTGTGATCCGTTAGCAGCTGCAGTTATTCAGTGTTTTGCTTGTTTCTTTATTTTAGTAAAAATCCTTTCTCTGTGTTAGGAAGTTCATGATTTATTCACATGATCTTTACAACAGTAAGGCGAATTGAGATTATTTCAAATAAATCTTTAACCAGGATTTAATGTTGCTGATAATTTAAGGCCTGCCTTTTCAGTGAGGTTTCAAAATAACTATAGTTTCTGCTTGTGCAGTTTTGATACGAACGTTTATTTCTCACTAGAGTTGTGGATTCAAGTGATCATGCATTCCATCTTTGGAAAAAATGAAGATTGGTTTTATATATGCGGTCACCTGGATGTGTGCAAACATTGCTATTGGGAAAAGTTCATACATAAACATGCATACGCATCTTCACGCATTCATGTTTCAAAGTCAGGTGTTGTTTGTGTGCAAGGGCAACACACTGTTTATCATGTGTTAGTAATACCCGAGTTATTTGTTATTTTAAGATAGAGGTAATTTTTAATTGCACAGTGCTTTTTCATGCTGCTTTTGGAACTTACATGCTAATGAGCTAAAGAAATGTAACTTTTTATCTCATGCTTATCTTTTTAAATGTTTAAAATAAAATTATAAGCAATTTTCTTTGATCATTCTCTTAAAATCAGTGTGACCACAGACATTTTATGTGAAGCATTTTGAAAAATCTTACTGACAAATACTTAACAACTGTGGATATCCTCATTTAGGTTAAGAAGAAGATTCACATCCATCAGCCTTAGAGTTGGTACTACAATTCAGGTCCTTATGAGAGTTAGCAACTTGGCAGTTGACAGCAAGATACTGTCAGTTGAACAGCATCTTTCTGCTATAAATAATTTCTGCTTTTGCTATAAATGAAAAAGATCCTGTGTGCCTGCTAGAAGACATTTTCTCTTTTTTCTTTCAGCCTGTTTGTGTGATGTTTCTCACAGTGCTTTGCAATAAGGTTGCTAATGCTTACCAGTCTTCAGGCTCTGCACAAAGGTCTTTCCTAGTAACAGCAAAACCCAGGCTGCAAATGAACCTGGGTTTGGAGGAAGAATAGCCTGAGGTATGTTTACTGTTGTCTTTTGTATGGACTCGAGATACTGGGCCAGGAAGGGAGTAAAAAGCACCTTTTGGATCAACTTAAAAGAGGTATAAGTATGTTTAATTAAGTATTTATCAGAAAAATAAGAGTAATTAAAATAGAATAATTTGATAGTTTATATTAAAGTCTTAGTGTAGATTTTCTGGGTGGCTTCTTTAAGTTCTCACAGTGAATAAAAACTGATAATAAATAATGTACATAAAATAATAATACAAATAAACTGCTGAAAATGGTACAAGCATATATTCTAGACTGCAGTTTTAAATTTCCGTTATTTTTACTTTGCTTTTCCTTGGATCTTTGTGATGATGTTTTCGGTTGTAGCAGGTACCTGCGGGAGAGGTTTAGATGATTATGCAGTAACAGCCACATGCTGAGTTTATAAAGTCATTTCAGTTACTTCTTTTCATTTCATTCTGATTAGGAAAAAGACCTTATGCATGCTTTTGCAAACTGGCGAACACGCTGATGGTATCTGTGAAAATTGTGGATGGTCTTGAGCAAGGACCCCCCAAGCTATTACTGCTAACAGTTTCGGATTCTGAAGCTTCCTTTCCTATTGCCTCTCTCCTCTCCTAACCCATTTCACTCAAGTATTAGAAACCAGAGGGCAACCACATATAGTTTGTATCATCATATATACTGTTGTTATATATAGTTCAACCTTATAATTACAATTTAGTTTTAATCTTAACTGAATAACATACCTGCATACACCTTACAAATGAATGTCATACATTTATAGGGGGCTTGGGTAGATTAAACCATTGTCTATATAGCTAAGAACACTTGATCTTTCCTTTAGGCTATTTTGTTATGTTAGTTAAAATGCTGTTTTCCATCACCTCACTGATAGCATGGGAACATCCTCCTTTTAAAACAGTCATTGTGCAACAACAAGAAATGTAGGGCTAGATCAAATGAAGGTGTTAGAGCCTAGACAGACAGAACAAATACAAGCGGACTTCCTCAAAAGTGCATAGTTGCATCATCCTTACTGTAATTACTGACTTGTTAGATTCCTATGCTCTTTGTAGCTGTGTATTTAGCGCTTAGTTACTTTAAAAAGTTGTCTCTTGGATCCTCTCAGAAATGCAGTTATTCAGGGAAAAAAGCTTTGAATTCATGGTCCTTTCTGGATTTTAGATGGTGTCGCTGCTCAAAACTGTTCTTTCTTTTGCCTGTGCAGCAGGACTATTCTAGAAGTTTCCCTTTTGCAAACCTCGTGGGTGTTTATGCGGTGCTGTGACATCCAGGCTGTATTGTTACCATGTCTCTGTTACCTCTGTACTTTAAGCCCAAGGTTGTCTTCTCAGGCTTTGTGTTTATCAACAATCCCCCTGCACCCAGATGACTGGCAGAGGTGTGGTCTGACATGCTCTTGAACCACAAACCTGATTTCCTAAATCAGGTTTAGGGGAAAAAAAAAAAAGCAAGCTGGAAACTGAGCTAGAGTAAAATTAGCAGTTTGCAAGTCTTGGCTGTGGCTTTCTGTTACCAATTTGCTTCTGAGCAGCATTAGCATACCTTTCTGTTAAAAGTAATAAATATTTAAGGCTCTGTTCTGAAACTGCCATTGAAGCACAGAAACAGTTTCTTTTGTGTGTGTTTGTTATGTTGGTTTTTTTCATTTTCAGAGCTTCTTTGAACTCTTCTGAAATATGTGTAGATCTGAGACTGGCTAAAGCCCACAATGCAGAGCTCACATTGAAAAATACATGTTTGTCTTCACGAGAAATAACTGTCTATTCCAAACCAGCCAGCTTTGTGGTTTGTTTTGGGTTTTTTTTTAATGAATATCTGGTTAATTTGGTCTGTGCTGTTTGCTGATAGTCAAACAGTCCTTTCCTAGCCAAACACTTTCTAATGTGTGCAGACTATCGTTTCCATTATTCTTTACATCAAAGTAGCGAAAAATATTTGTTTAGTGAACTTTTGTGTTTAAACACACATCAAAAGCTAGACCAGCCTTTTACGTATTTATTTATAAAGAGGAAGCAGGCTGATGTAAAATCTCCCTTGCCCAGTGTTGATCGGTAGGAAGGTTTTAACTATCGCAAGAGTTATTTTGAGTAATAAGCTTTCTGCTAGTTCTGATATTATCTCAGGTTGTCGTTCTGCATACAAGGGTCTACAGCGTATGTTAGTGTGTTACTACAATTGCGTAGCCACGTTTCTGTGTTACGCTTGACTTGAATAATTCAAGAGCACCTGTTTCTAACAAAAAAGGAGAATTTTAAGAACAAAAACTTTCCTCGCTGCAGAAAGTTTTGACCAAGTGAGGTGTTAAGTAGCCTTCGGAAGGCGTTTATTTTGTCAGTGTGAACTTCCTTCCCTCTCGCCGCTCTGCATGTGGGTCTCATTGGCTAATTTTTAATTGAAGTTTTTATATCTTAATTTCATTGGCTTTTGAGTGGAAAATGGATCCTTTTTTAAGGAAAAAGTTGGAGAAAAGAATTTTTTGTTTGTAATTGGAATCAGAAAGATGTAAAATGTAGTTAGACTGTCCCAGATTGCATGTTATGAGTAGTTATCTCTTTGCCCATATCAGTATCTAATAAAAAGTTTCATACTGTATTAAAACACTCTAATGCAGGCTTGAGCAAACAGAGTTAATAGTATCAAGAGTCTTTTAGCCAGCAGTGGGAAGTGTGGGTTGGCCTCAGAAATTAGCTTTAATAAAAGGCACTCCTCACTTCTTTGCTTGCTGCTTTTTTCTTCTCTAATAAGCATTAGCTAGGATCCAAAAACCTATGTGAACGAGAAGATGTGGGATGGGGGAATAGCAGCACACGGAGCCTTTCATCAAAGGGATATCAAAGCATTCTGCAGCTGAACCTGGGAGGGATATGAATATGCTTATTTTGACATTTGGGGCAGCACTGAGGGTAAGCAATTTCTTCGAAGTAAAGCAAGCTGGTTAAGGAACTCGTACTGCAAACTCTTCCATCAACTCGTTCAAGTATTTTTGAACACGGTTCTCCCATCTTGTTCACTTTCTTTTTTTATCAGATAATTAAAATGGAACCTGGTAGCGCGTGACCTTGTCCTTTCCACAGTGGCAAAAGGTGACATTTTTAGACGGGGACTTTTTGTTTGTTTGGTGGTGTCGGCCTATGCTGAGAAATCGTAAGGGTTGTGCAAATGATGTCGTGTCACAGGGCATTTCAGCTGTAACCTGGAAATCGCCCAGGGAATTAACCTCCACCATCCTACCTCCTTTACTATCCATTTCAATTATTCCAGAGCTGGGAATTGGTTCCTGTGAGAGCTGACAATGCAGCTTTTTTGAATGAGCATTTCGCTGATTTGCTCCCATTCTGTCAAAGTTCAATCCTTTAGTATAACTGAGACATAGTACCTTGGTAGCAGGAATTGGTGATCTAGCTCCATGACTGCTTTACTTGCTGCCAGAAAAACTGTCTTTTTGATTTATGCATCAGATCTTTAAAGAAAAGTGTCTTGAGCTATAATTCTAGAGATGGGCACGCCCCTTTTTAATATTAATATGATCTCATAGTACTAGAATGATAAGAATAGAGTCTTATTTCTCCACCCTGTAGAGAAACTGGTTGAAACAGTTTGCACATCACAGAGAAGGCGCTCACTGGAAGATCTGGGCTGGAACTCTGGTCTGACACCCTGTCTGATACCACATCGCTCCAGTACTGCCCCAGTGCTAGGTGAGCCATCTGCTGAACCTCCATCCGGTGGCAGCAGACCATACAGAACCTTCACCGCTTTCCGCCTCCGCACCCCCAGAAATTGGAATTAATCATTGCACAGCTATTTTGCTGGTTTTTCCCGCTTTGGGGAGTAACAGCTAACCTTTAAAAGCAAACTCCGTGTGCACTGGTGAACAGTAACCATGATGGCTGCTGGTGTCAATACTGAAAAAGAGGAAGTTAAAAAATTCTTAAATACACTTGAATATTCTTGCTCCGTTTAGAAGGGGAGGGGGAGCTTACACAATCACTTCCGTCTTCTGGGGAGGAAAAGGCTGAATTTGGTACTTCCCTTGTCAGAACTTCTCGTCTTTGCATACACCAATAAAAACATTAAGCCTCTGCCTTGTGGCTTGTTCTTGGGGGGGGCTCTGCAAAGGGCAAGGGTAGCGATGTGGGCCCCCAGCTAGCTGAGGAGGCAAGGCTAGCTTCAGCTGGAGGGCTGGGGCAGCCGCCCTGGGGGCTGGCGGGTGAGGAGCCGAATCGTGCAGTCCGCAAGGAGCAACTGAGAGCGTAGCCTTGTACATTTTCTAGCTTGGCAGAGAGCTGATTAATAATATTAACTCTTGCTGGGTAGGTCTGTCAGCTGGTGTAAGAAAAGTGTTGTTTCTGTGGAAAGGCAAACAGCTTCATCAGCGAAATGGCTTGTTTAGGCCCTAAACTGGTTTATGTTAGTCACTTGCTAGGCTTCAGATGTACGAGCGCTAGCTGGCTGTCATTTGCTCCTATTAGCAATGCAGAAATAGCTGTTCCCAAGGCTGTCTTTCCCCCAGTGACATGAATATATTGGCGTTATGGCTGATGTAAAACGTGCACGATCAGCGCCTTTTCGCAAGTTGCCTCTATGTGAGATGGGCCCTTTCCATGCGGAGGTGCAGAGGCTTTGATGTGGTGATTCTCAGCTCTAGTTGAATCAAACCCAGGTTCGACAGGTTCAATTAGCTGTAGGTAGAGCAAAGCTGAGGGTGCTAAGGGGAGTAATTTTGCTATTTATTTTGTTTTAAAGCTCCTATGTTTAAATGGCAGCTCAGGAAGCACACATTTTTCAGTTCTTAGATGAACAAGGATCCAAAGAACAAACACACACGAGCAGCGGGAAACTTCTCCTGACTAAAGAGAATGTATCTTCCCAGAGTAGTACACCATGAACTGGCAAAGTATAATTTCCACAAAAATAAATGTGCTTTGGATTTCTAATGGGAAGGTCTTAAACTTTGTGTTTCTATTTATTTTCACGGCAGCGGAAAACACTTCATATACCAGCCCCCAGCTTGGTGGTGGTTCTGGGCTTTGGAAGACTGCGTTTGTGTTATATTCACCAGTGTAAATTTTGAAGCTACCACTGAAATAAGAGGATATAATTTTAAAATATCATTATAGCATTTTCACAGAATTAGCTTCTCTCCCCCTGTACAACTTGTGCAGCTCTAATTTTATAACGCTATGAGGTAGCAATGAAATGAGTTATATGGGAAAAATAGTTTATGTATGGAGAAACTTGGCAGTAACAAAACCTCCGCATGGTCAGTACCGTACTTTGTAGCACAGGAAAGGCTGGAAATAACTAACTAAATGAATACAGCGCTCAAGGCTTTGACAAGTTTTGAAGCTTGAGGAACCCAGGTTTTGCTCTACATGGAGTCTTCAGAGATCTAAACAGCTTTGTCAATGTATTAAACGATTAAGTCTGTAATTACAATTTGCCTCAGTAGGTTTTGAAGTAGCCTGTCAAATCCCTGTTCCCAGGACTAGCAAAAGCCTGATTTTTTTTTTTTTTGCCTTTGCTTAATAGAAGGCAGACTCAGATTTATTCCTACAAATTCAGGTATAAATGTTTCAGTCATTTAGAAAAGGTAGTTGGTTTCTGCAGCATTGAATTTGAAACCTGTGTGAACAGTAGATATCAGGAAGATGGTTAATTCAATATTGAAAGTATGGAAAAGCATTCATTTAATGGCCTCAACTTTGTACTTCTGAGGCAGGTGGAAGATTCTATTAAGTAGTTTTTTTAGACACAAAGTGTTTGCTTTATTGCAGATTGTAGAAGTCAGGGAACAAAGGGAAATAAATACGCATGGGATTTGTTGGATGAGGAATTATTGAAGTGGTCAGATGAAGCTAACCTTATTGACTTCCCATTCAGCAGGCAATAAACTGATGATTCTCCAGTGCTTAAGTTACATGGCATGTGATTGCAAAGAGTAAGAGCGTCTCCCTTTCAAGGTAGTGTAGCAACAAGTTAGAATTTTCCAAAGTGAGGTTGAAATAAAAAGTAACACTAAATAGATTTTATCCATTTTTTTTAAGACAGCTGTAAAGAAGGTACAGAACAGAGAATATCTTGCTATCAGATCTTTTAAGTGTTCGTTGTATTCATATCACAGCAAGCATTATATAAAGTATCTCTATTTACTATAAACAAAATATGGATGAAAAGGCCTAACCTTGCAGTGGGTTCCTTTAAGCTGAAGTACAAGCAGCAGCCTGACCCTATTTTTCAATTATTATTTTTCAACTGAGTTGGTTTCACACTGTTAATTGTTCCTTCAGCTTTGTACTAGCACCTTACCAGAACAAACTTGCAGCTTCATCAGGAAAATGTGCTAAAATAAGAGCAGACTATCAGACAGCTAACCCCTACTTACACACACACAGAGCCCCTCTTAGGTGGGAGGGGCTGCATTAGTAAAGGATTAAACGGCATTGTGTGTTGAATATTTTAAGAGTTTATTTTATGCTTTACAAAGCACTTTTTGCCATTAGAAATCAGTATAATCTATGGATCCTTTCCCATCCAGGTCAGCAGTTTGTATCTTGCCTAGCTACTTTGATTTGGTTACTATCTGTCTGGTGGTAGCTTATTGGCCCACGCAAAGTAAACTCCTTGCACAATTCCAATCACATCATCATCCCCCCCTTCGACATACACAGAGGTACACTGAGAACCAGGGACATGCTGCTTTCAAACCCCTTCAATCTGGTTCAGAGCCAGAGGGGAACATGTAATCATCTAACAAAAAACTGACTCCACTGAAATCAGTAGCAGGTCTTGGAAACGTGAACTGGCACCTGCCACTGGTTTTGCACTACTAACTGGTCAGCAGTGCCTCCAAGCTCAATAATCTCCACGCTCTTTTCTGTTTTCATACAAAAAATTTAATAAATATTACTTTTCAAGATTTATTGCCAGGAACAACACATCAAAGATGCATTTTCATATAACACTAATATCACAATACAAGGTATCTTCGGTTAACCACCGAGATTACTATGTTTATAAGCCTTTTGATCTTAAACATCGTAATAGCACTTTGATTTCCTCACTTGTTAAGGCGGGCAGTGTAATCTATGGCAAACCTACACAGTGATCTTACTGGACATTCTACTGTTCAAGTATTCAACAACTAGCTTATTAGAATACTCCCTAAATGCAGTAGATTACAAAAAAAGTCAAATCTACAAGTGGTTCAGTTATTACATATTCATGGTGAGAAAAAAAATAATTAGAATTTACAAAATAAGATTGCTGTGTTTCCAACTTCACACACTAATTTGATATTTTAATTACATGCAACCACTCACATTTCATCTACATAACGTAATAGCTCAGTTTTTGTTCCCTTAAACTGCTTCTTAGCAGATTATCTGCCTGTCACTCATTTTTCAAGTCTAAAGCAGCAAAAAATTTTTCTAGTCTAATTATCTAAACTGCCTCAGTCAGTACTTACAAATAGTCTTAAAGTGATACTATGGAAGGTGTTTCAAACATTTGACATTGTACAAAAACCAGCATCAAGGCATGAAAGCCCATCCTATTAAAAATAAACTATTTTAGAACACCTTAGTTTTGGCATATAGGCAACATGTAACAAGAAAATAAATTCAAAATAGAGAAGCCACAAGCTTACAATGCTATCAAAAAAACTTCAACTCTAAACACATACATATAAATAAAAAGGAATGATATTTTAAGGCTCTTGATTATTAAGTTAATAAATCAAATATACACAGTGATTAATAAAAAAAGAATTATTTACATTTCTATACAAACTTCTATTTTGACACATTTTCCTCTTTAAATTCTTCATTTACCAGCAACTGCTGACAAGTTCCCCCACCCGCCCCCAACAAAAATACAATAAAAAAATAAATAATAAACTTATTTTTGATAGTTGCTGTGGTTCCAAGCTGCAAAGGCACTTTCAAATACAGAACTAGTTGTACGTCACCATAAAACCAATATACAAAAAACTCAAATTCAATAAATATAAATAAAATGTATTAGGCTAAGAAACTGTATAAATCAGGACATCTGGCAGAAAAAAAAAATTAACACTAAGGAAGAGTAATAAGGCTATGTAATACCTTATGAAACGTTTCCAGGATGTGTATCAGCTACAGCTGAATTTGTGTGAGGGCACTTTTGACTAGTTTTGCATAGATGTGAAATGCAGCACTTGGTATTCCAGCCAACCACAGCAACTATCATTGCCAGTGTAAGCCAGCTTGTCAAAACTTAAATTAACACAGGGATTCTAAGTAAATAATAGCCTTAGACTCAAATATTACACAACAGTTTAAGAACTACAAGCTCTTGAGTGCCTTTATAATGATATTTAAAGGCCCTGCATGGCAGCACCCCACTGTCTGCTATACAATGTACTCCATTCTATTTAGGCTTTGTGCACTTTCCAAGTCTCTGTTGTCTTGTTTGTTTGTCCAGTTCGGGTGTTTTGTAGGTGTGCTGTTGGGGGGCTTTTCATCTCTGTCTACCAAAGTGTACGCTGGCTGCTTGGCAAATCGGGCCTTCTGCTGGTGTTTGTCCATGTCGTCTTCTTCCACCTCTGAATTGTGTGTCCTTATTTTGGCAATTTTAGAGTTTTTGTTTTCGTAGTCTTTAATTGGGACAGTATTTGCTCCGTGTTTCTCAATGGGGTTTTTTATCTGATTCAGCTGCTCCCTTACGTTGTTGGTAGTGTTGTCATCAGATGCCGTGTGACTATGGCTGCTCTGCTTTCTGCGCTTTCGAATGCACCAATAAAAAACAGTTACCAGGCAACAGATCCAGGCTACTGTTAAGACTGAGCTCAGTAACGGCACCAAGAAATCTGGAAGAGATACAAGACCCATTAACCCCGCTGCAAACCAAGTGTTCCAGTCCAGGCTTTCTACAAAGAACACAAACCTCAGCTCTTAAGCCTTATTTTTTCACTGGGGTCCAGATGGTAACCGAAGGATAATCTTGGCTTGTTTAGAATACAGGGTTTTTAAAGTGAGTTTAGGACTCAGGAGTACTGACTGATAGCCCTCCTGGAAAACATCTTCCTCACATGCACAGAGCCACTCACCACTGGCAAGAGTAACACCGGCTTCCTTAGGCTGCCCTGCCACGGCTCCCAGCTCAGAGGGAACGTCTCCTGCCCTGAGGGCAGTTGGCTCCATACCCGCTACTGTCATTTCTCTCTGGACTGCTGGGTGTCAGGAAGGTGCCAGTGCCTGCCTGGCGCTACGTGGAAAGCTAATACTGGACACTTCTGACAATGTTTAATTCATCACAGCTGGACAGTGGCATTGCCAGGTAAATACATGGGAGCTTTCAGAGCCAGCCAGTTGCTTTCTTCCTCCTTATTTCTTCATGAAGAGTGCAGAACAGTAGCAGGCCTTTTAACAGGTTAGGCCACTGTTTTAGAGCATTTTCAGAACTTTTGGGTTTTTAAAGTAAAGTAATCAGATCCCAGTACAAAGCCTCCTTATCGCTCCCTGTTAACAGGGCCAAGAGGCAAAGATTCTCAGACTTGCTAGAAATCTCAAAAGCGAGAAAAGCTTCACCTGCTTTGAAAGGCTATTCTAGTCATGGCAAGTGTACAAGGCTTTTGGAGACATGGAAAAGCTCACCTGTTTTGTTTTTAACTGGTCGCCGTTGTACTCTGACTTCCGCAACTGCGGCAATTAGTGTGTTGTTACCATCACGCTTACTGACAAGGTCAATAATCTTATCTGTGATGTCTTTGATTGGGTTTTCATCTTCCCCTATATCTTCTGCAGACTACAGAAAAAGTCATACAATTAATACCAAGTGCCAGATCAGATGTGTGGGTAATCTGCTATTTTATAAACTTTCACAATCAGTTAAGACTCTCTCAGTACTTTTAACACTTAAAAACCAAAACAGAAACAGACAAAAAGCCCAGCTATGGGCAGAAACTAATAACGCTTAATTTTTGGCCCCAGCCTTAAAAAGACAACCAAAACCCCCCCAAAAAGCAGTGCTCAGCTCAGGAGAGCATAACAGAAAAGTGTTTTACTACCCCTGTTACGGTTGCCACCAGATTGTAGCTTTCAGGTATGCACATGTAACCAGGATTTCTTCCCTTGCTCTTAAAGGGAATTGGGATGGAAACTAAACCATGAGAAGTGCTGACAAAGCCAGGAATTACAATTTTTATTAAATCCACATGTTGCACACATATCCAAGCAATTAACTACTAAGGCATTTAAAAATATTCCAGGAATACTTACAATAGCAACATGTATTTCATTATTTGCCAAGTGTGAAGGCTCACAGGTAATATAGATGGAATATTCAACAGAAACATTCTTCAGAATATTCAGATTCCTCAATTCACTGCAAATGTGCTCTGTGGTAAGTCCCTGGAGGATACAAAAAAGGTGGTGGTTTTTTTTTAATTATATATGCACATGAACACACAGATGTAAGAATTTTTTTTTTTTCTTTTTTTTTTTTTGCCCTGAAGTAAAGAGTTCTCAAGGGAAGAGGAGGTGGAATTCCCTCCAAACCAGCTTTTGTTCTCTGGACACAAAAGCATTTAGGGTAGAAGTCTGTATTATAATTCTTCTATACCATCCGTTTTCTTTGATAATAAAGGAGTGTCAGCTTTTACTGTACTTTTACTAGTCAAAAAAGTTGTTTCATGCTCTGGAAGCAATCATGCATGGGCCACAGCACAGTGAGCTATGTTCTGCTACTTACTGGTGCCATCATTTCTTTATTAAACGTAAAGGTGATGTTGGCACAGTTGTCTTGGTAGTAAGACTCAGAATTGCATTTGGTCTTCACAGGCTGTTGATTTGAAGGCCAACATTCACCCACTGCAGCGCAAGGGTGAGTGAAACAGTGGTCGTCTTTAACAGGAACACAAGCATGTCCAGCTGGACATTCATTATGACCTTTGGCATGTATGACACAAGGTCGAGGACCACACCAAACCTAGAAGAGAATAAATACTGGTAAGTAACCACTGGTTACAGGACAGAAGACAGTATAACCCAAAACACAGCACAGCTGTACCTTGGAACAGGTGACTTTTCCATTCAAACACTGACAAGTATTGCAGTCATCATCCCACTTAGCCCCATCTGGCATTACGTGAACAGTGGTAATGCAAGGCCTTCCTGTAACTGAAGAGAGATTGAACAAAATTATAAACTTACAATAGAAGGGGGGGGAGTGACACCCCACCCTTTCCTAAGCTCATCTAAACTTAGGGGTAAGTTTGCTTCTTCAGTAAAGAAAGATACTTGCTTTACAACAAATAACCCCCACCCCCAAAAACCCCCACACAACCACAAGCCTGTTAACACGCAATTATTACACAGATCTCGCTATGAGTATTATGACCAGCTATGACATTTGGAATACCTTCTTGGCATCCTGGACCACTACGACCCGGTGGGCAAAGGCACCGGTACCCATTGATTTCATCTACACACGTAGCTCCAAAGGCACAGGGTGAAGACTGGCATTCATTGATATCTATGAAGGGAAGGAAAGGAAATAAAAAAGATACTCTGTAGTATCCTTTTATTTTGTCAGGAAAAAAAACATAGGAGAGATTTGCCTACTGGAGCTTTATGTTCATCTTCTAGTGTCTACTCCACAATAGATTCATATTATAGCAGCACCGGTATAATCTCAGTGCAAGTTCTTTGAAGTTTCTGCTGCGTGGCGCTAACAAAGATCAAAACCTGACCCCTATGGCTACTTAGTTTTTCAAGGGCAAGGACACATTCCTTCTCACACAAACACACTTCTTCTCTTTGACATACTCCAGTTTCGTCTCCCTTCAACTGGTGACAATGTTAAACCCCTTTCCACTTGTATTGCTACTAGGAAACTTCTATTTCCATGGCTGTTATTTAAAAAAGTGTTAGTGTCCTTCTACCTGTAATTATTATTAAATTACAGGGAAGTGCATACATCACCTCAGGGCTTGTAGGTAGATTATTAATTGACAAGGTTTTTGGCTGACACATTTTCATCTCGAGCAGAAACCTATGCCACACAAACACATTCTAACTGGGAAGACTATCCTGAAGGGTATTTTGCCCACTCAGCTGAACCAAGAGGTTTCAGCCCTCACTGAATTGACTTTAAGATTTCTTTCATTTTCAGTGCAATTCCTGCCCTCCCCACATCTGCTACAGTTCTGGGTACAGATACAGAAGACACAGGACATCTATCATTAATCTGATCTACCACTTAATTAAGATGATTGGCTCACAACAAGATTCAAGCGAGACAAAAAGCAAGGTAGAGTGCCATTGAAACACTTACTGATCCTGCAGTCAGGACCTGCAAAGCCTGGAGCACATTCACAGCGGTACCAGTTGTCTCCATCCACACAAGTGCCACTATTATAACTATAAAGAAAAGTCATTATATACAGTAAAAAAACTGCTACAGATAAAAAGAATTGAGAATTCTAAAAAAAAAAACCAAAACACAAAAACCACAACACACACACACCCCCACACCAAAAAACCCAACACCACCAACAAAAAAAACACAACAAAAAAGCAAAGGATGAAAGGTAAACATATTAAACTTACCAAGGATGAGGACTGCAGTCATTTGTGTCTGCAAAGCAGAGACAGACAACGTCAAACATGCAGACTTTGGCTAATACAACTCTACTGTCAGTAAAGAAGGATCAAACTTCCCCTAATGCCCAAGTTACACTTAGCTCAACTTTAACAAAAATATGCTGAAATTCTCTACTAAATTGATTCCAGGCTTCTACCACAAAATTTGTTAACTACATTGTGGAACACATGTACACAGGAAGAGATCCTTGTAAAGAATCTAACAGGGAAAAAAAAGTGGAAGCAGACAGAGCTGCTCGTAGAAAAAGAATGCGGGAGAAAACAAGACAACATCTGTCTCCACTTAACTCATTTGCAACTTTCTCATGCCCAGGTCAAGGCTCTATCACATAAAGTCATTAAAAACAAAGATTCAGGTGATGCTAAAGCCTACATCAAACAAGCTTTCCCTTCTGGTTTCAATCTTGACTCCAAGGGCAACAGGATGAGCTCATGTTCTCATCATGCAACACTCTGGAAAAGTTCAAGCAGAGACGACTTACTCTGAGTACATGTGGGTCCTTCCCAGCCCTCCTTGCAGACACAAGTAAAAGAATCCCCACTGACTACACAGGTACCACCATTATGACAGGGGTTTGGCAGGCAGCTGCTGTTCCTTGCTGTAACAGAAACAAGATTTGCCACGAAGTTGTTAGAAAGCCATCAAAACTGAGCCAAGAGGAAAAACCGAGGTTGCAGATCCAGTGCTGCATCTGCTTCCTGGTGATTGTGCAGGGTATCTACCTATATTACAAGTGGCTCCTTCCCATCCTGCAGGACACATACACTTGAAAGTGTCCCCCTCATCATAACAAGTTCCTCCATTGTTGCATGTTGCCTCATCGCACTGGCTGTCACCTGTGAAGAACCCAAACTACCCTTAATACCAGTGCTTTCTTAATGCAATGCAACAAGTTTAAGCAGCCTAACAGAGCATGCCTGTTGTGTTTTGGAAATGCTGAACTTACGGGAGTGGCAAGTTTTTCCTTTCCACCCATTTTTACATTCACAGAAGAAGTCGTTGACCAAGTCTCGGCAAGTTCCTCCATTGTGGCAAGGGTTTTTACTGCAGTCATTAATATCTAGATATGTTAAGGACAGAAAACAAGCTAAGCAGTGTTTACAGAATTGACAGACACTTAATGCTTGAAAGGTGCGTGGCCCATCCCCAATTTTGGCGTGCGTTTCAATTATGGATTAAACACTTAAGGCAGTATTTTAAAGCTTTAAGCGCTGTCACAAAGATGAAGAGTATTCCACCACATTCCTCCAGTTTGTTTTCATTTTGTTTGTCATCTTGTTTCAGTAAACAAGAAGTGAAAAGGCCTGTTACATAAACTATCTTATCAGTCAGAGGACAGGGGTTGAGTGCTTACTCCTCTTCTGTTCCCAAGACTGTCAAAATACAAGTGTGATATGCAGATATGCCATTTGTAAAATGGTGTGTACTAATGCCAAGGGTTTCTTACAGAAAGTTATCCAAAGGCTAGAGCATAAAATTGAACAGTAGGAGAGCCAGGTTCTATTCCCAGTCCAGCTTTGTAACTTGGGTTTAGTTCTGGTACAAAAGCCTGGGACTCAACAGAAAAAAAGAGGACACCTTGTCCTCTGTGGCCTTTGAAGCAGAGTTTATGTTGAATTGGCATTGGTCGCTATTGTCTTAAAGACAGCACCAGCCATTCCTTCCTGCTGTTTTTCCAAGAGATATTTCTGCGTGCTGAAGAATGGTTAACTTACTTGTTTCACAGTATGTTCCTTCCCATCCATCACTACAAAT
Organism: Harpia harpyja; assembly: GCF_026419915.1. Classification (NCBI taxonomy): domain Eukaryota; kingdom Metazoa; phylum Chordata; class Aves; order Accipitriformes; family Accipitridae; genus Harpia; species Harpia harpyja. Next base: position 54,493,586 of record NC_068943.1, read on the forward strand.
GCATTTGTAGGAGTTGATGCCATCAATACAAGTGCCACCATTTTTGCAGGGGTTGCTCTCGCAGTCATTAATATCTGCAACAGTTTGGAGGAGAGGGGAGGGGGGAAAAGAAAAAATAAATCAAACGAGAAGTACAGCTACTAGAAGTCATCTTATTGCAGACTATTTGGTGCTACTTCCATTTCTTTTGAGAGGAAGGGTTATGAGCAAGAGGAGAAATAGCTGAAAAACACTGCACAAAGTGATGAGCCTGTCACTCAACAATTACTATTAAAAACAAAAACAAACAAACAAAAAAATCAGGGGTCCTTAAGATCCATGTTAAACTCAACTATTAACTACTTCAGACCTTGTATACATAAGGTTTTTAAAAACATACAATTCAAGGCCAGAAGGTTCATTACTGTGAACTTTCCCCAAGGCCTAGCAAATTCCAATCTGCCTCGCCCAAGCGGGATATGAAAACTTAAAGCAGTTCCAAGGTTCACTGTGTTACAAGAAAGAAACCTTATACCAGTCTGGGAGGAAAGGATGGAATCTTTTTCCAAAAAGAGTAGGGGACAGTAAAATATATTATCTTTTTAGCTCTTACTCTCATGACAGTAGGTGCCAGTGAATCCTTTGTTGCATTCACAGGTGAATTTTCCACCTGCCTGGCTCTTGCATTTTCCATGAGGACCACAGACATTTGAAGAAATATAACGAACCCCTTCCGGTGTGCTGTTAGAAGCTACTGCCACAGTACAGCTGTCAATTACTGTAGAAAAAGCAGACACCTGTGTGAGGATTGCCCATTCTATCTGATGTCTTAAGCTAAGAGCAACATTTAAATGTCCATCACTGGAAATTAAAAAGACAAACATATCATAGAATTGTTTAGGTTGGAAAAGACCTTTAATATCATCAAGTCAAACCGTTAACCTAACACTGCCAAATATGCTTGCTGCTTTAAAATAAAAGGACTATACCAACTGTTTGTGGATAAAATAATCACAGCATCTTATCTGAAGATTGCTGGACCACATCTGTGGCCTGGAATAAATTCAGCAAAGCAAGCCATTTGCTACACGTGTTTTCTGTCCACATTGACATAACACTGTCTTTCAAATCACTGATACTTACAAATATTACTCATCTTCTCATACAAATAGAGGCATAAGGCACAGTGCAAAATTCAGCCTCTTTATGTCAGAGCTACTCCAGTGACTACATTATTGGAGCTGCATTATGGCTCCAGCCAGGGGAGGGGCAGAAACTACTGCCTGTCATTCCCATTCACCTGCAAGGTGACACAAACCTTCACAAGGAGTTGTGCGGCAGTGATCTTTCAGGTGGGAGCAGTTTTTCCCTTCGTAATCTTCAGGGCAGTTACAGAAATAGTCCATAGCAAGATTGAAGCACTGGGCACCATTCTGGCAAGGATTTGGCTCACAATAATCTATGTCCAGCTGTAAGTGGTGCAGAGAGAGAAAAGGAAAGGGAAATAAAAAGGGGGGGGGGTGAGAGGCTGAGTGAAACAGAAGTTTTATCATAGCTTTCCCTCACTATGACAGGCAGACATTGTGGTATCTGACCTTTTTATCTGCTGCCTCAATGAATTGTTCATAATGCACAGAGTTTAGTTAGACTTGCAACTATTTCGGCAGACAGCACTCTAGATATTAAACAGCCAATGAAAGTTAATAGTCAGCGTGCAACAAAACCTGACATGCCAACACTTGCAGTCTGTTTAACAAAAAGAATCCTCAGCAGCCTGTCAGGGCTTTTTGTTGGTTTCTTCCCCCCCCCCCCCCCCCCCCATATATTAATCAAGCACTTTCTTGGCAGACTGACAGCGATATCAAGTACAACTTTATACTATGGTTCACTGGATGCAAGGCATTCAGTGTACAGATCCAGAGTGCTGGTAGAAACACCACTGGCTCAGGGCCTGCCTTTCTCCCATGCTTCTTACCTGACAGAGGTTTCCTGAGAAACCAGCGGGACACAGACATTGGAATCCATTGATTTCATCCTGGCAATGACCCCCATTCATGCAAGGGTTACTTGCACATTCATTGATGTCTTTCTCACAGTGATCTCCTGCATAGCCAGGTGAACAGATACACCGATAACCATTAACCAAGTCCTGGAAAGGAATGAGAAAGTTTAGAGTCAAGGTTCTTTCCTCCCTCTTGATATATTCTTATTAAAGAAAAAAAAAAAAAAAGGAGGAGGAAGAAGAAAAAAAAAAAGGAAGTCCAAAAAAAAAAAAATCCTCTTCCTGTGTCCAAACAAGGCAAGAATATTTAGGGGGGAAAATAAACACACACCCCAGTACTGGCTTACATTCTTAATTTCCAGGCAGGATACATTAATCCACATTTGGAAGTGAAGTACCTCCATTTACAGTAGGTAGTTTGCACAACAACCAGCCCATTCACTGGTGACACTAGCAGTGAAAATGAGTCATTTATTGCAGGTTTGGGGTTTTTTTTTGCCCTTGCTGTTCTACAGAGGTACCCTGACATGCTGTAGCGTGACATAGGCCCTCCCCCCAACTCCAAAGAAATGACAATTTATACCAGCTAATTGCTATTTTCCACACTATTTGTGTTTCCACTCAAATGTTTTAGTTACTGTTGCAAGTTTCAGGGAAACCAAAATAAAACGAGAATGGCTTACCCGACAGGATCCTCCATTCTGACATTGTCCACGACAGTCGTTAATATCTGTAACAAAATTACTGTGGTTAGAAGGCAAAAATATATTTACACTAGATACAGAGTTCAAATATCTCTAAAACTGCAGCTAGATAAACCTTTTGTCAAGTTTCCTGCGTGCCTTCCTTGAGATAAGGTTATTATAATGGGTGGGAACCTTTGCGATTCTTCTGCTAGAGGCAGTGAAATTTCACATCATTGTTTTAGTCACTTTATCAGAATATAGCTATGTTATGGACTAATGAGTTTGATAAAATTGTGTATTTTCATTCCGAACCAATTACTCCGTTTCTAAAAACATCAACCACTGGGACTCTGCCTGGTGTTTAAATCTGAGCTCAGAACTCAGTGGCATACATGCATACACACACACACACGGCTTTTAATAAACCCAAGGATATAGACACTTACTTATATCACAGTTGTGGCCAGACCAGCCAGTAATGCAGTCACAATAGTAGCTGCCAATCAGGTTCCTGCAGGAGTTGGCATTGACACAGGGTTTGCCCTCACATTCATTCGCATCTGAAAAAACAATGTGAATGGCCAAATGCAGGGCTTGTAGAGCAGGGGGGAGAAGGAAAAAAAAAGCCTACAGCTGGTTTTCACAGCAATAATCAGCAGTTCATTCAGATCTAAGAGGAACTTGTAAGATACAGCATGGATTAGCGTGACTTGAACGAACAAAAGTCAATCATACATCAGTCTCTGAAGTCCTGAAGTCTCTTTCAAATTCTCTGCAATTAGAACATACAGACTACACTAATTATTTGATAATTACCCAGCCACTCATTAAGAGCAACTTCCCTCCCCCACACACATCTCAACCGAGCATTTTGAAGGAGGAGCGCTGCAGCCTGGTTATTGGGATTAGTGTGTTGTGTAAAGAATGCAGCCAGCTCATTCTTCATGAGGTCATCCACATTTTGGAACCCAGCTGTGAACTCTCTGGTCTGGAGGAGTTGACATGGCTGAAGAGATAGAGCAACTTTTTCACGGGCTAAAGGAAGAAATACATGTGGGGGCAGGACGGGAAGGCATACACATGCACCCTCCCCACTTCAGTTCACTTACGGTTTAAAGTATGTCTGTTTGGCTTAGTTAACCATCTCCTTCAACTGCTAGCATGCATCAGCATAACAACAACAGAAGAAAGCCACTCTATGCTTTGAGACTGTCCTAGACCCCAGTCCTGCAAACATCAACACTTAATATTCTCAAGGTGCCAAAATACATCCACAGGCTTTGGAACCATAAATGTGCGTAAAGCAAAGGGCACCACTGCCCTTACCTGCTGGACTACGATTCCTCGTGCATTTACCTGCCCCCACCCCAAGCAACACTGGACAAAGAGAAAAGCAGTTCTCACCTAGCTGGCATGTTTTGCCAGTCCACTGAGGTGGGCAAATACACTTAAATCCATCAACTAGGTCTTGGCAAGTTCCTCCATGACCACAGGGATTTGGAGAACAATCATCAATATCTGTAATGCAGAGTAAGGAGAGGCTTACCTCTGTTACTGAACAGGCAATGTCAGTAACTCACAAGTTTGATAAATGGTTGCTGCTACTAGGATTTGCCCTGAGGAAAAGACAGACAACAGGACTTCTGCTTGGAATTTCTAGGTCTACTCTGATTTCAGCAAAAGCCCCCTTGAAAAATAATAGTAGTGTGAAAGGGAGTTCAAAGCACAGGGGAAGAAGTCTACACCCGTGGCCTTTTTGCAAGTGGAAGTCAGATTTTGATCCAGCAAGTCTCTCCAAACAGTATTTTAAACAACTTGCTAGAATGCTACAAAAATTCAGCCTTCTGCTTTTTTCAGAAAAACATTGGCCATTCTTTCCCCTGGCATTTAACAAAAACCTTGGTACAAGAAGCAAAGGAGAAGAGAGTGCACAGTGTTATAAATGGCTGCCAAGAACCAATGCTAAAGCTGGGAAAGGTTAAGTAGGCTGCCCTGTAAGTTTATCAGGGACTAGAAAGACTGATCTAAAACAGCAAACTAACACATTTTTAATTCACTTTTGAAAGGACTTACTATCAGTGCAAGTTGGTCCAGCCCAGCCAGGTGCACACACACATTCAAATCCTGTAGATGTCTCTAAGCAGCTTCCTCCATTGTGACAAGGATCAGAGAGGCAGGCGTGCTCCGCTGCACCCGGACAGAAGTACATCACGGTAGGGACTATAGCAATATCACCAGAAGCCACCCCCTGCTCCCTCCACATGCTTCTACTCTGGACACACCATCATTACTCTTGATGTATTACTGCACTCCTGTGAGAACTGTGAATCAAAAAGCTACTAGCCAGCAGGAAGTCATCTTCTGTGCTAAACCCATCAACACACTGACTTGCACCTGTTTGAGTCAGAGCCAGACAAGGGAACTTGTAGTGATCTCTCTGGGGAGCAGCAGGCTGATGTTCAGAGATACCAACTGTTCATGATGAAGCATGAACAAGCAAGTCTGGATCTTTGTGGCTAGCCCTGACATAATTAATACTAGAAATTGACTTTTCCCCAACCTCATAAAATATATCCAAAACCAGCCACTAAAAGCTGGCAAGAATTAACTGCCAAGTGGCAGCTCAGCAGCCGCATCAAACACTTACCGATTTCACAGTTCTGTCCTGAGTAGCCCTCAGGGCAGGAACATTGGTATTTATCAGGACCAGTGTTGCTGCAGGTACCTCCATTCAAACAGGGTGGGTGGGTTCCACAGTAGTTCAGATCTGCAAAAGGTGAGGAGCATTAAAGACATTGTTGAAAAAGAACAGAAGCATCACCACATGCATGCTTTGTTCCATTATTCTAGAGCTTTTACAGAATACATCTGCACACAAGAGTAGGACAGGACAGGGAAAAGTTGAGCACGTATGCTAACAACACCAGAACAGCAGAGGACACAACGCTGAGTAGCTGAAGGACAAAAAACTCCCACCACGTTTCAGGAGGCTCGCTCACTCAGTCTCGTGTGCACTCTCTCCTTGCTAAATCTGCCAGTGTTAAAATTCAAGTGTTATTGGCTATCCATAAGATTAGCATACCTTTGTCACAGAGCTGACCACCCCAGTTGGTTTCACAGAGGCATTGCCATGGTTCAATGCAAGTGCCATGGACACATCCTGGGTGTGGAATGCACTTATCACAGTACTGGCCTTGCCATCCGTACTGACACCTTTGTTTAGAAAAGAAAAAAAAGAAAAAAAAAAGAAAATCAGAACAGGGAAACAAACCAAAAACCCCTTAGAATTGCTCTGTGTAGATGCGAGTGTAGAACTCCAAAGCTTGGAGAAAGACTGGGGAGGTGGGGGAAAAGGGCAGGACAAGGGGAGGGGAGAAGCTATTCAAGGTTTGTTTGATGGTTTCTTGTAAACAAACATTTTAGTAGTTTTGCCAAGGTCTCTGTAGCCAGCCTCCTGACAAAAGAATAACTGTTCTGAGAGAACCAGCATGAGGCCATTGAGCACAATAATACTCTTTTGGAGCCTCATACAAATGTGGCAGAGAGGGTGGGTGTGCACTACAAATCAATCTCTGGACTTTGACAGGGTGCTTTATAAATTGAGGGAGGGAGAAAAAGTCAGTGGAAACAATAGTTATCCAGAGATGCTCAGGAATACAAGGTTCCAGGCATTTCAGCCATGCTGGGTTTGCAGGGAGACAAACAAAACCATAAACACCAACTCTGAGCCCTCGGCAAGGCAGTAGCAAAGCATTAGGAGTTCTCTGCTCTATCGGAAGTTAACCTTATTCTGAACTAGAAGACACACAGCAAGTATAGACTGGGCCACAGTAAGAGATGAAAGAAAACAGCACACATCAGGATTTTACATGTGTTCAAAGAGGATCAGTTGTCAGTGTATTTCAGAGTTTAATTTACGCTAACCTCTTCTCAGGGAATAACTAAAACATATCCAATTCTAAGAAACTTTAATTTCATGTCTGGAGAAGAATTTATTATTTAAAGTATACTTTACTGCTACTATCAATGAGCTACCTGAATTCTGTACTTAAAAGGATGATATTCTTTTAAAGTAAAGCCCCCTTAAGGGAAAGCTCATTTTGGCTTTCATTTAGTTCTCACTAGCAAGGCAGACCAAGGATTCTTCAAATTAAAGTGGATTTATAGAGAGAAACAAGGAAAACAAGTTGAAAATGAAAAACAAGCGTTTGTTGAGTTACTGCATTTCATTAATAGGTCCTGAGAGTAATTGATCAGCAGCAATTACACACTAAGCTGTCACTAAATTATGAAAACAAACTTCATCTGTACTGAAGTCAGCTAAGCTTTCTATTTATAACCCCCACACACCATTCTTCTACTGGCAATTTCTTCTCATGGGAAAAAGCTGGAAGGATCTATCCATTGGGTAATCACACACAGCTAGTGGTAAGTGCAACTTCCTTTCTAAAAATCTCAGGTGACAAACTGCAACCTAATCAACTTTTTTTTTTTAAACACACAAACTAATAAGAATTTCTCATTGACTTTGAATAGACTGCTGTTGAAATAGCTATTAAAAAAAAAGCTAGTCCAACTTGTGTCTTTGTGTGCAAAGAACATGAAAGAAAACCAGATCAGGCAAAAGAACCTCCTTCAAGTAGCTCTTGGAAAATCCTTCTGCATAGGAAATATAATAAGAATGCACAAAGATCAAAATTTAGGAACATACCCTTTTAATTTGTATTGCATTCAAAGCAACTTGCCTGTGAGTTTGCACACAAGCAAAACTAAGGGACTTCACCTGCAAAAATAGGTATCCAAATCAAGAATTCTACTCCTTTCTGCCAAATCAAAGGGGTGGAGTTTTTTGTTTTCTTTAAAGCACATGTAAAGAGAAACAATTAAAAAAAAACAACATACACAAAAAAGCCATGAGTTTTAGAGCCAAAGATATGACTTTCTTCAAACATCAGCTTCAAAGTGTAACAAACAAAATTGAATAAGGCTATGAGCATTTAAAAAAAAAGTTAGATATCAATTCCAGAAAAAGATTCACAGTAATAATTCTTGTTTAATAATATGTATGCAGCAGTTTCTCATGAGAAATTTAAAGTTAACTTTCCTTGTATAGTGATTCATGAGTAAATATGGTTTTGTTGGCTGGCCTGCATTAAAGAAAGTGACTCGCACCAAAAGGGAAAAGGATATTTTAAGAATGTTTGCAAGTTGTCTATTGTACCAGAACCCAGAGCAGTTTCTGCTGGTATGTTATTTTTAAAACTCTGTTGCATTTGTAACATACAGGCTATATGACTCATCAAAACTTAAAAGAAAATAAAATCTTGTTTCTGTGTTCACTTTAAAGATATTGGTCTAACTTGGCAAGCAGAAGTTATCTGAAAGCACCAGAAGGACAGCATTGTTTCAAGACTATGCAAATCAAGTGTGGGAAAGTTGCACCTTAAGTAAATAAGAGCACTAGTGCATGTCTGGGCAGTGAGTGGGAGGTAAGAGACTTAGAAAGAGAAAGGAAAGAAAAAAATCTGGAAACAAAGCCTGTTGTTCTGACTAGGAGACAGCAACCCCTACAAACCATGTTTATTCTGATGACAGAAGCACAAATCACTGGTAGCCTTGACTGATAGACTCCTCTTGCCATCTGGCCCCCCAAAACTTCCTACTACTTGCCAGGTTTTTTTCTTTTTTTAATTAAAAAAAGATTTAGATTTGGTATTCTGGGGGTTAACCAGCTTGTATCAGTGCTGCTAAACATTAAAATCACTGAACAACCTACACAGTCCATCCTGCGGCTTGACTTTCGTTTTGCCGTCTCTTGTAGAAGATGAAAAGTTACTTCCTACCTTACTTTCAGAACATTCCTTGATGATTTTTTTTGTTTTTGAAGCACAGATTACAGGGACAGAGAGAAAGAATGAACTACTGTGACTATTTAGGCTGACCTCTTATATAATATAGTCAGACACCCCAGATTTCGTTCTTGTTTGAACTACAGCTTATCTAGAAAGAAAAGCAGTCCACTTCATGCAAAAGTTTCCAGCAACAGAGAATCCACCAATATGTTTGTTAGGCAGAAAAACTACTTCCTGTTCCTTCAGACTTCTGAGTTTTATTCATGAATACCCAAGCTTCACTTTTAACCCTTCCTACACAGGATCAATATCAACATTTTGTAACCTCAGAAGACCTCAGTTCCCTATCACATGTAAACAGATATGATAAAGGGTTACATGAAGCAACTTACAACCAGTTTGTTGATAAAGAATGTCCACATTTAATATCCTTTAACCCTCTATTAGTGAGGGAGAAAACCTCCCTGTGCTGTAAATATATGCTGTATATTTTGAGGCATTCCAAATATTTAATTGTTGGGTTATGGATAAACTCTGCTTTTCATTGTCTCCTTGCCAGGACAGAACGGACTTCAAAGTACAGGAGCAGAATTCTGCATTCATCAGAGCCTACTGACAAGATTTCATCCCAGCTATTAACCTCTCAGCACTCGGAGCCCAGCTCACAATGGTAAAGGAACCGAGAGATTTAACTAATCCCATTCTAAAGAATGCTTGACTTTTGCCTACTGATGGAAGAAACCAGGGGGTGGGAGGGAGGAAGGGGGAAGCAGTGAAAGGGAGAAGAGAGAAAAGCCACCCTGCACCTCAAGCTTGTAGTTGAAAAAGCCTATTAATCAGGCTGTTGGAAAAAAACATACCCACAAAGCATTAGCACTATTTATGCAGAAACAATTAGTTAGTCCTCATTAGGCAGCATTCACACGATTTATCCCATACCCCCCTCCCCCCAGCACCACCATTTCACAACCCAAAAGCTTCTTAAAATTATCAGTGCATTAAAAGCCTGCTCCCCCTTATTCTGGGCAAGTCAGCATGAATAATGTGCCTTGGTCAAAAACATGACTCCAAAAACACCCTCCCTCCCCAATCCTATTGTGTTTAGCATCACTTGTTTAATTATTTGGTGGGGTGGGGGGAAACAAGGAGGGAGAGGGAGCATTTACCTGCACTCTCCTGGAACTGTGCAAGAACCATGCTTGGGGCTACATCCCTGACGACAAATAGCTGTTAAAACAAAAAAGGAGAGTATCAGCATGCTGCCTGCTTCCTGCATCTTCACACTCGTGGGAATGTTTTAATCTCTAACCAGCATTGTAATCCTACTAAATCCAAGGTTTTAACAAGTCTCTCATATCAAGTCTACTGGAAGGAAAACCAAGGTAGTGGCTCCCTGTGATAGGAAATCGATCAGCTAGTTTTGCAAAGGAATCGTACCTAAAGCTGTTCAAAGAGTTGTTTTTATGCAAGAGAAGCCTCCTCGCCTCAGAGAGCTCAGGTCACTTAGAGTATACAGGTTTCCCTTCTCTGTCTTTTGCAGGTGAACTGGCCTACTGTCCCTGGCTTTACATCTCATTCAAAGCAACTTTTAACTACTCTGGATTTACTTGTGAGCCATCTCTCTGAACAGACAGGATATTAAGATGAGCATCAATTCAAACTGCAGGTAAACTCAGTCAGCAAGACATCCTGATAGTCTGTTCCTACTCAGAGTCCTGCCTTCTCCTTCTGAAATTACCTAGGAAGTTGTCATTCCCTAATAAACATGTTAAACATCATCTCAGGTAGAACAAACAGCCTGGGACTTCTCAAACACCAAAGCTTTACACTTGCCAGGCCAGCTCTAAAACAAGTCTCTCCTTCCTGCTTGTCTTGAAGTTCTGCACCAAAGGGGAAATCCTTTTTGAAGTCAGCAGCAGAACTCCTATTGAAGTCAATGGGCTGGGTTTTCTTCCCAAGGGCAAAGATGTGGATAATCAGAAAAAGAACACATCTGCTAGACCTCTCCAAGATTTTAAAACAAGGCAGAAACTAGTCTCCTGCCCCTAGTTCTCTGTGTAAAGAGTTAGTTGCTGTCCCATCAGTCCTTAGCCCTACTGCCCGCACAAACTGACCACTGAATTGCAACCTGGATACAATGCACTCAAATCCTATCCAAGCCCGCTGATCATTTGGGGGTCAAGCATTTGTCACAAACCTTTGTTGCATTCTGGTCCCATCCAGCCTTCCAAGCAGGTTTTGTTGCCATTCTGGTCACAGGTATGGTGAGTGAAGAAGTCATCTCTTGGTCGACAAAACTTGTTGCAGCCAAAGCCATAGTAATGTTCTGCACAAGTCACACGGATTTGATACTCAAAGTGGGCAACTCCTGCATTATGTTTCAAAGTCTGCCACTGACGGCTTGGATTGATCATGCCAGAGTGGGATGCCTTCTCGATAATGCGATCAGGATCTAGAAATCAGAAGAGATGTCAGAATTAACACTTCGTTTAGGTATCATTACCTCCCACATCACAGTACTCTAGCTTTCCAGGCAAGACTCTCTGAGGCAGCCACTTGGTTTTACTAATTTTCTGTTTTAGAGAGCAAGACAAGGCTGCCCTGGAGCTAAAAACCATTAACTGAAACACACATGCAGCATTATCAAACTGAACAAAGCTTGAAATGAAAAGGGACTGTTAAGTTACTGCCAATCACTTATCCATTTTGCAGTGTAAGGACATCCAATAAGAATCATACAGTTCATGATTAAAGAAAATTCAGCTGCTTTTACTTCTAGCTCCAATATATTGGGACATAATGTGGTTTTCCCTGCTTCTCCATTAATGGTACTAATTTTGTTTTTAACTGGAATATTTACAAAAACATCATACTACAATAGCCTAATAAAGCAATGTCTACAAACTGAACATAAGCACCACAAAAGGTTTGCAGCCTTCTGGGACTCTGGTGTAAACACCAAATTGAAAACTAGCAATGCTGGCATTCAGACGACATCAGTGATCTCATCAGGTTTTGGCTGAGAAATACCGTGGAAGTTCTCTCTTCAGATGTTAGCTGACACTAAAAATTCAAGACTACCAGAGTTCCAAGCAGAGAACTCAAATTACTGCATATGTACTATAGTTCCCCCTTCTCTCTATAGAGCATTTAAAAGTTTAGACTTTGTACTTGACATTTAGTTCCAGCAAAAGTCTTCTGGCTTTGAAAGCCCTACAACTGTCTAAATTATGGCTTGAAATAATAACACTTCACATTAGCTCAGAACATCATATATATCTGTGGTATTTCACTTTGTAGTCCAGGTCTTGTGACTTAAATGATCTGACGCTGCCTTACAACCTGCTGCTAGCAAGCACTTGACTGCCGAGTGAAAGTTTATCATAAAACAGCCAAAATATCTTTGCAGACATAGAACGAAACCAAAAATAAGTACCAGGCTACACTGTTCTGGATATGGGAGCATAATCCAGCAACAGAAGAATTTTAGGTAGAAGGGCAGTTTGCCAATGATCTGTTAGAAAGCAGCGCGTGAAGTACTGGCACATTCAAGTGTTAAGAATTAAAATGTACTTATGTTCAGCTTGTTCTTCCAACAATTACAAAAGAAAGTTTGGGGATTTTATATAAAGCAGAATTGAAGACTAATGAAGTAGCTACATCAAGCTTAAGATGACACATGGGCAGTTTTTCATCTCAAATACTTTTAAAGGTATTGCTAAGGACCTTTGATTTGTAGCTTTCAAAAAGAACTTTCAAACAGGCTTCTCAAGCTTCAGATACCCATTATCAATTCACCACTAGATCCTGCCTGCTTGTCTACAGTTTTGAATAAAGTTAAGACAAAGCACTTGCTGCACAACCACAGAAAAGTGTCAATACACACACATTGTAAGCATTTACCCGTTTTTGGGGGTATTCTTGACTTGAGACTACAGCATTCATTAAATGTTTACAGTGTGAAATTAAGGGCAACAACTTCTTATTAACCTTCTGGTATTTCTGGTTCTATAATACTTTCCATTTAAATCAGTTTTTATTATTCATTGGCACTAAGACCCCAAACCCACATCTATGTCTAAGACTTTCAAATGCATGCAGGCCTTTATTAATTTAAATCCCACAGGTAATGTAGATGCCTAAGGACTTTTCCATACTGGTATATCCAGGGCAATATCATGCCCTGTACTGTGCAGGTGTAAGGCTCTTAGATCTCATCAACAAGATTACTGACTAATTCTAAGAGGTACTTAAGCAGATGCATATCTATTTGCCTTGAATGGGGCTAGTCAAGCGATTATAGTTCCACTCATGCATGCTGGAGATGGCTTTCTGCACTTGCCAAGATTACACCCGGATCTACAGCACAGTTGGAAAGCAAATGCATTTCCCCAAATACCGAGTCTGTGCATAAAGACATCCTGTTTCTTGCAAGTAAAACAACTCTATCCTTTTCTCCTGTAAGTGGCAAAAGAAAAGGGGAATGACACTCAATTTAGTTTTGCAAACCACCCACCACCACCAACTTCCCCGCCCCAAACTCTTGCTTTTCCAGTCTTTTCCCATTCCCCATTGGGCACATACCACTGACAGCTATTTCAGTCCTTGGCACCAGAAAAACAGTCACCTTGGAAAAGAGATCCTTCCTCTTGCCTCTGCTCTATCATTCTTCCCCTATCTTCCAGCTCATTAGGAAGCATGTCCTTGCTGTATGTCTACGACATCTCACTCCAGCCACTGGCTCTTTTGAGCCCTTAACCACAGGCTGAACTCAAATGGAAACATCCTTATTAGTCCACTGGACTTTATTTTTTTAAGGGCCCAGATGAAAACCAGCTGCAATTTCACTTTGGATCATGGCTAAAATGCCTTTCATTTGATACACATTATAAAGCTACCACCATACATTTAAATTCAAGTAAGGTCTCACAGACTTAAGATCCCTTTCCATTAGCCATCACCCACAGTTTTCACAATGAAGTATTAGCATGTTCTTTCTTGTACAAAAATTTCTCCACCCTTCCCTATTCCCACCTGTCAGTACGCACTTACACAAGTGTGCTGACCCAGACTTCAGGAAGGCATTGCAACAACTCTTCCATTCTTAGCCCGCACAAACAATGTTTTAAGTTTCATAGTAAGCAATCCCAAAGCAGCAGACTGGTTAAGTAAATAAAAAGCAGCAGTCAGCTAGGCTTGAGAGAAAGCGGTCTTCCTAATTCCCCTGACATCATCTGACTCAGAATCCCATGCTTTGATAGAAAGGTTAGAGGAAACATTAACCAATTAGCAATTGATGAAGTGGAAGAGAGAGGTTTTCTGTACATCTTTAGCTTCCACTCTGCACTTGGCTGTCAGAGAGTTTGTTACTTTCATTCACTTTTTGTGGCTACACTTCAAAGCTATTAATCTGTCTTTTTATTCAGTGGGCAACTGTATCAAAGGTTTTAGGCACAGAGAAACTAGCTATTGCGACTACCCACCTTTGCTTCTCAGTGCTCCCGTTTCTGGAAATTTTAACTATGCAGCATCAGGAAGCAAACAACAACAAAAAAAGCCCAGACTCCTCTAAGCAGTTTGGGTGGCCAAGGACACCACAGTTATTTTTGAAAGTCTTTGTTTCAGACAACTTCCAGCTATGGCTTGGTTTACCTTATGCCCGACTGGAATTTGCATGCAACTGATACCAGTAATTTACAATAGCTCTTTGACATCGTTTGAGATGCAATGTCAGCTCCATTAGCTTTATATATGAAGCGACAGTAGCAAGATGGCATCTAGACAAGAACCAGAGTAAGAAAACCATTAAAGCTGAATCTTGGCTCCAACAAAGCACTATTCTCATCAACTTCAACAGGGCCAGAATTTAACTGCAAGCTACTCTTGGAAGTGAGACAAGAGAGAGTATGTGGTAAAGGGAATGTAGGAGGAATGGAATGTAGAGGGGGGAAGGAAGCATCCACTCTAGGATCTCCCAACAACTGCATTCATCAGAGGATGCTAGAGCTATTGAAAAGTTACACAAAGCCTACTAAACCCACTTTTCCTTTTTTTTTTTTTTTTTTTTTTTTTTGAGAGCTTTCACAGAGTCCTTACAATTCAGTAGTAATTAGGGTAAAAGAAAATCCTGGACATCAAAAAAAAAAATACTCATCACATTATATGATGACAATTATTTAGTTCTAATGATTTCCTTAACTAGTTCTTCAAGACTTATTCTTCAGCTATGGGAAAGCTGACTCTAAGTAAAGCAATGCAGTACAAAGGAAAAGCTTTGTGCAGTACAGTGACTGAAGTGACCTACAGATGGATATGTGACAGCAAAGCTAGAGCAGGAATGCAAATCAGGAACATATGTAAGAACATGTCTGCACTTGGTCAAATGCACTGCTGAGAAATGAGGCAATTTTGTTTGAAGACAACTGTACTTCCAGAACATGAAAGCAAAGAAAAGGTTCGTTGTGTAGCTTTGGAAATGCAGTTGTTTCATGAAAAAAGATGAGCTCTAATAATAGTAAAAGTGGCAGAGACCCAGTCTGAAAAAACTCTCAGATCCTACTGTAAACAAGACCTTCATTTCAAATTCATGCATCTTCCATTTTTAATACAACTCCGCTGCTGCAGCAATCTATTTTTTACTCCTCCATAAAACACTTCATAGTCAAGAGCCAAGAAGTCTCCCCGCCACCGCTCCATGACTCTGCTGGGGTAGGGCCTGAAATCACAGGTACTGCAACAGTGTTGAAACGTTGCTTGTTGTAAAGCAAACCGTGGCTATCACTAACAGGCAACACCAATCATCTGCAATGGACAACTTCTTTTCTGGAACTAAGAACTAATAGGACATCCCATGTATATTAAAAAAAAAGAACTAAAGAGCAGATCTGTGCAGAAAGGTTCCCAGACTCAAAGGCCATTCCCAAGCAGTGTACTCTTCACCATTTTAAACATAAAACCACAGCACTGTGCGCATTTCTACAAGGCCCTTCTTTCGTGAAGCATGAAGTCCATTCCATTACTGTGCGGCTGTCACCTGGCATTCCAAAGTGGACTACAAGCAGCTGTTGCAAGATTTGTGTAAGATGGGCCACAGTGCTGCTGCTTCCTTGTTGACGGAAAAGTCTTGTTGTGTTAACAAAAGGTGTATGAGTTCAGATTCATACTTTCTCCTGCAGCTTTTACCACACACTATTAAAGCCTTAGATTGAAAATAAAGCTAATTTTGCCCACCTACTTCAGTAACAGTAGGCAATAAGCAGAACAGCTCACATGCCAAGAGACTCTATAAAGCTTCCTCTAGCCAACAGGAAAAGCTTAGCAGAAAGTTTGAAGCCAACCAAAGACATTCCAGGCAAAAGATTCCCACCCTTGATTTCCAGCCAGCTCCACCAGATGTCTCTGGTAAATATTTTTCAACCCCTGAATATAAATCCCTAGACATCCAGCTCCCAAGGAAGAGCTGGTAGTCACTCCTGTTTCTCATCTACAGTCATTAGATAGATATCTATACCAAGTCTTATGGAGATTTTTTTTTTTAATTTTTTTCTTTTTTAAAGCGGCATGTTCAGTTTTGAGAAGTACATAGTTTATAGAGAGGTCCCAAGTCGACAAGACTTAGGCTTCTGAATATCAGTCCTAATTTAAAAAAAAAAAAATCCAAACAAAAAAAACCCTGAAAAAACTCCTTGGCTTTTATTCTCCCTAAGGAGAAAGAGGGAATTAATAACATCTATTTTTAGGCATCACACCATTGGTGCCTAGGTAAGCGAGCTACTCACCCTCTACAGGCAATGTGAGGGAGACAGGCTGCTGCAGAGCCTGGAGTAGTTACTCCAAATTGTCTGGGGGAGAGTTTCTCCCTCTCCTCATGCTCTACTTCACAGAAAGTTCATTAGACTACCAAAAACCTTTAAATGGACAGGAAATCAAGGTGTCCAAAGTAAACAAACCAGCAGAATGAATACTTACTAGTAGAGTTATCATTGTAATCCCATGCCTCAACAAGCAATGTGTAGGATCTCTGCAAAAAAGAAATGAGAGTTAGTTTCAAAGCCACACATGACTAAGGAAAAAAAAAAAAAAAACCCACAAAACCAAAACCAAACCACCCCCCCCAATCTTAATTAAAAAGAAAAATCCTGATCTCTGCCCTAAAACGGAGTACTTGAAATCGTAAATAGGTAATAGATTATACTTGAGACAAACATGATCTTCTTGAAACCCCATAAGCTACCTTATCCAGTCTGACTTAGAAGACCTTTCACCTTGGATAGCTCATCTTTGTCATCATTAATGCATCTTATGTACTTAACCAGGAAGTACAGCCTTTGACACTATGCTGTAGCCACAATAAAGCATGGGTGGAAGAATTGCATATGGAAGACAGAAAACACTGGGCTAGCTTAGCAGCATCAAAAAAACCCAAGAAAACCAAACCAAATCCCCACCCTCTACAACTGCTTCAAAAGAATTCTAGTTACAGAAGAGTAGTCTTGGTGTCCCTTCCCCCAACCATCCTGAAAGCAAGAAGTGTTGCTAAGATTACTGTGCTCTGCCTTGACAGCGCAATCTCTAGGGACTTTGCTTTTCAGCACCCCCTTTGAAAGCTTTGTCTGCATGAGGGCCATTGCAGCTCCCACAAGTATCAGGTAACTGAGGGAAGAACTGATGGACATGGGAAGGGGGTGGGGTGAGAGAGAAGCACTGTAAAACAAAGGCTAAGATCAGACTATTTGGAAGAGCAGGGAAAGGGAAGATGCACTATCCACCCCGTGTCACATTTACAGACGCACTAATCTGCCAATGAGCTCTTTAGCACTCCAGTAATAATAATCATAAGCATAAACTAACTGAAGTGACTCCATGGGTTGGAAAGACGCCAGCCATTACATCTAAGCCACCTTTATCTTCAATTCTAACTTGAGAACAAGAGCCATTAAAACATCTTTCCCTCCCCCAGCTCTACTCTGAGATATTATTATCCAGGCTGTATCTTTCAAAATTGCCATTCGGCCAGCCATATCCAAACTTACAGAATGATTCAAAAACAGAACACCACCCCCCCATCCCACAAAAAAGCTGAGGAAAAATAAGAAAAAACATGACTTGAAAAATAAAAAGTATAACAACAACAACTATAAATGAGGTAATAAATATAACATCTTTCTGGTGAACAGAACAATAATAGAACAAATAAAAACTCTCCATGAAGGGTTTTCATGCTTTGCCATAGAAGCGGTGTATCGTAAGGTTTATTTCTTAATAGTATCTGCGCTCAGTCACAGTCTGCTCATTTGTGGTCTGCAGTGCTTAACACCTTTTCTGTAACAGAAACCAAAATACAGTTCTGAGAGTAAGCTGCTACAAGGTGCAAGAGTAAGGCAGACCTCAAATTCCTTAGGAGGAGAGATTAAAAAAAAAAAAAAAAAAGAGTTGAAGCAGACTGCTTTCTCACGACTGGACACAGCATGCAGCCTCTGAATGAAAACCTAGTTTGTGATGGACACCAGCTTGCAATATAGCCTAAATATGTTTCATATTCAAAGCAGACTAAGATTCCATTTCATTCACTGATAACTGTGGGAAAATGCTTCCAAAAGTAAGCAAAGCTGGGCAAGCCAAGACATGGGCCCAAACTTCTATGCAGAGGCTCCACTGGCCCAAACCATTTTTGGTTAACATTTCATGAAAGTTACATCTTATTTGTTACTATTCTAGACCAAGTCTGTCAACACAAAAGACACTCTGAAAATAAAATAAACCACAACATGATCATTTAACACTATTTAAAGCAGATTTAAGAAGTCCTTACACAAGTCAGAGGTAAAACAAACAAACAAAACCAGAATAGAACTCCTGAGCCATATTACAGATACAGATTGCATTATCTTGGGTGCTTCCTCACTGGTTTAATTACCAACATTGAGAAGCACAAGCACAACATGTTACTGCAAGCTTGAAAAAAATATTATGATATAGAGAATGAATTATGGCAACTAGCACTACTTCCAATAAAGTTAAGGATGTTTTCCTTTCAGCCTTGCATAATTGTTTTGGAAGATTATTTTGTCTAAACCCATAGCAACAGTTCCCAGTTGGTTCTCAGGACTGTTTACCAACACACCTAGCCCTTAAGGAAAGGAAAGGCTGAATCCTAGCTTTAAGTGCTACTGTTGCTAGATACTTGTGTGACCACTTTCCAACACCACACAGGAGTTTGTTTAGACACTTCTGCTTAACTGGATGGAAACAAAATGCAGGGGGAAATAGACCTACCCTAGCAATTCCCTTGTTTCTATGTGCCTCCTCTTACCTCATCTGAATATTTTAAACAAAGAATCCCTGTCCTGAAAAGGGACGATACAAAGAATGGCAGCTTAATCTCCTGGCTCTGTCCCTCTCAGCATGAGGCAGAGAGGACAAGACTTCGTGTTCAAGATGGGACACTTCTGAACAAAAGGCACACAGACACCCACAGTCCCACAACAACAGTAGCACACCCCCCTCAACAATCCAACTATTGCATACCTCTAGCCAATTTCCCCCCCCGACCCCCCCAAAACCCCCCAATTTTGTGCAAAGACTGCACTGTTGAGATTTTTTAAAAGTGCATATCATCCCCACTCTATAGATCAACAATTCAGATATCTCAGGAATGACTACTTACAGCGTGGAGGTTTAAGTTTTCCCATGCCCATAGATGACCTCTGCCCATCTTTGAATAAATATATATATATCCAGACACAAGAATTCCACATCATGCACCTTATTCCATCAAAGAAATGACCTAGGCAACAAGGCAGCAGTGAACTTTCTGGAGTCACACCCAATTAGCCACTGTAAACCTGAGCTTGACCAGAAGGCAGGGATTCTGGCTCTAGAGGAAAGGCAGCTTGAAAGAAACAGCAAGCCGGCACACTTGCAGAACATCCACAGTCTGATCAGCCCAGAGGACTGAAAGGCAGCATGGTCAAATTTAAGCAAAACTCCTACGAGTTGAGCTATGAGAGGATGGAAATGGTTAAGTTCACACTCCAGAAAACAAAGAAAGCACCAATGTGCAAGAGCTATTCTCCTCAATGACAAGACACCACAATTTAGTCTTGATCCATTGATAATAGTCTTTCTTGAGTTGTATTAAGACCCTGAAATCCATCAGAAACCGTCCCTTTTAAGGGTCTGAAAGGGCAATGAAACTTCTTTTCTGGTTATTTAAATGAAATACTAGCAGCTCCAGGTAACCAGAAGGTGTTCAAAGCTCTCGGCTTGATTACCTTCTCCCCTCCCTTCAGCCAGACATCCACACAAAAGAGGTGGTTTTATACTTTAGCTTCTAAAGGCATTCTGCAAGTCAGTAGGACAGAGCAAGATTAAAACATCAGCCTCATTAGTGAAAGGACTGCCTCCTTTTTGAAAGAGGTTGCAACTCGTCAAACTTCTTTCCCTCCTATCCTTGTGGTTAAACCATGCAAGAGCTTTGCTGAGCATATGAAACCATGACTAGACAAATGCAGTGCGAAGTTTGCATTCTGAGTGCTGCGCCTGCTCCTCCTCTGCCAAACAAGGAGAGCAGGTTAAGCCCAGCAATGTTCTCCTCATGCTCTGCCAGCCATGCACAGCTGTGAAGACCAGTTTGAGAACGGTGCCCGCACCCTGCCTGCGTCGTAGGGAAGACGGCAAGGAGACTGGCACGCTGTCACAGCAGGCCACAGCAAATTGCCAAGAGCACTGGCAATCCCTCCTTCCTTCAGCTAGAAGGAGGTGAGATAGGGAAGAGGGAAACTGAGGCATATTTCAAAGTGCCCAAGGGCCAGGGAGGAGGGTGTCTCTGAGCAGAGTTAAGGCTAGTCACAAAACCACTTCCTCTGAATGTCAGCAAGACTCTCACTTGGGTACCCCTGTTGCCATGTGACAAGTCACGATGACGCTATATAGATGAGCCACAACGTCATGCCATGGACAGCCAGTCAACTCTGACAATAGACAACATAACCCTCTTAACCCTTTGTTGAATGCAAGATCATCAGGAAGCTCTTCTTTGGGCCAGCCTACATAAGGATAAGGCAACACTCTGTAAAGCTGTTACTCTCTCAACCCTGCGTATATACACAAAGGCTAAGCTGTAACAATCTCACACCTCAGAGTCCATGGCCAAGAGCTAGGCTGAACCTCAAGCAGGTAGTCCAGCCAAGAGCCCCATCAGAATATGCCCACACGAAAACAAAGCACTCTGTTCCTTTTGTCTTCATTTTGAGTAGTTCCTTCACTGCTGTTAGTGCCAGTAAACACTTCATTGCCACATAAAGGAGACATCAAAACAAATTTAACTATATTAGCAGCTTCCAGGAGAGACTTTTCCCCCCATTCTGCCTTGGCACAAGCCAAGCCAGTAACCGAAGTCAAGACCTTCTCTGCGATACAACTGCCACCCTCCTGCCAAATGATGGACACAAAAGTACCGCTATCCAAACTATGCATACGCTTAAGCATCCAGTAAACCAGGCTGATTTCTGATCTGGCAAGCCTGCTGGAATAATGAGTATCCTGTGAATACATAATGTGCTGAAGTTGCCATTGTGTGAAGTAAGTCCATGGTTTGTCTGGGAGCCGAGTAATGCTGAGTCTACTGCTGCTTCCTGTTGCTTGTCCTGTATTAGCATTATTTTTGGATAGGCCCCATTATGTTCTATAATCCTCACTGCAGTCAGTATGGCCACACTATTGTTCTTGGTTAATATTAGCAGTCAATACCTCTGTCTGGGTGGCCGGACTACAATGTATTCCGATCATGAAACTAGCATGCATTAACCAAACAATGTACTGGAGTAGAGAGAGGGGGAAGACTTGGGGTCCTCACTCTTCCCCTCCTTTTAAAAAAAAAAAAAAAAAAAAGTGTGAGAGAGAGAGAGAAACTTTTTTTTTTTTTTTTTACTTTTTACTTTCTTTTTAAACTAATGATTTTAAGTGATCTCAGCTACCAGGGTGCTTCATACAACAACAGCATTTTAATCAGCACCTTATCTAGTTACAGAGTTATTTTCTCACAGAGCCCTGCTTGTCAGAGACTAGCAGGTAGGCCAAAATGTCAATGGTTGCTTTCAACCTTCCCCAACAAGTAGATTACCTGCTCTTATCAGTCCCCCTACCTGTTTAAAGCATCCCACTGATAATTAAATGCACCAGTTACAAAAGGGTGGCAAGGTTAATAGAGAGAATACCTAGTAGCCAGCCAAGCAAAACAGTCAGGTTCACATAGAGCAAGCCTGAACAAGAAGTCTTTCTACTTATTTACCTAAGTGTATAAGAACTGGGTTGAGCTGGTAAGGGACTCTGCATATTTGACTATTTACAAACCGCTTTAACCACTTCTATCCACATTTTACAGTTTCTTCTGAATACTACAAGAATAACGAGTGTAACTTATGCTGCACAACAGTGACCACAGAACTACGAGCTCCGCAGACTAACAAGAAATGAACACAACAGCTTCTAGTTTTGACATCTTTCCCCATGTTACAGCATATATGGGTTACCAGCTAAAATTATTAGAACTGTGTCAATTAACATTTAAAACTTCTATCCATCAGCAGAAATGCAAAGTCAAGTTTAGTTTGAATTTTCAAAACCAATCCTGTTGTTAGTATTATCTACACAGAAATACTTTTAAGAACTGTAGCATAAGGTTTTTGCATGTACTGCAGGGTATCAGACTTCAGAACTTAAGTGGGAACAAGTGCCATGTAAGAGTGCAAGCCTCTTGTATGGCACATCATCTCACTTAATTAGCTAAGGCCCAATTCTACTAGCTTCAGAACTAGTTTACTTCTATTCCAACCTTCAGTCCGCAATGAAGTCGTAAGTTTCCTTGACTTAACTAGAATTTTAAGCATAAAGCATCAATTTTATGCAATTCATTTTCAGACATGCAGACTTCCAGCTGCATAAACAAGCTGACAGTGTTGGATGCATGTAGTCTGAGAAAGTTTAGGAATAAGCTTCAATGTTAGGCCCAGTCCAGCTGCCACTGAAGTTAAACTAGAGCAGGCCTTTATTATAACAAGAACAAAAATTCTAGGAGCAGGCAGGATGAGGATTTATTTTTAGATATATTATGGTAATATAGTCAAATAGATTTACCAGGAAGATGAAGTTCCGAACTCAATGGAACATAAATAACTCTTAAGAACATGTAAGAAGTCCAAAACCTGCAAATGGATGGATCGCTTCTCTGCAGTCCTGGGAAAAAACAGCCTTGTGGATGCTAATTATGCTTCACATATCACTTAATACTTGCAGCTCTGTTTTAGATAGTAATCCTAGGCAATACATTGCACTTTCAGTGCTGAAGATTTATTCTTGAATTATTAGTCAACAATAAATGACACAGTATAGATTTGATTAATATGTATTTTGTTATTATAAAAATTTCTTCTGATCTACTCATGCTCCAAGATGACTTATCAGGCATTCTTTAAGAAAAGCTTGAACAATATCTAGCATTTGCTTCCACAAGTTTTCAAAAAGTTAACTGGAGGGAGGGAAAATCAAAATCAAAAAACAAGCTTTAGTTTTATGACTGTGACCTACTGTTTTTTTAAAAAAAAAAAACAAACCAACAACAGTTGAATGAAGTGATATTTTTCTCTCAGATTCAAAAGGCTGTTACTTTAACATGTCTTGTGTCAAGACCGGGGGAAAGTTCACGAAGCTTAAAACACACTAAAGCTCTTTCACTATCTCTTCCTAGCCAGAAAAAAAACAAACCCATACGCAGAAAAACGTATTCTACATCTTCAGGAACCAGTAGCAGTAAGATTTGTCATTAAAAAGGGGAAAGGCCGACTATTTTATTTTTTTTAGTAAGATTGAAATAAGATGTTTAAAACTCTTTTAATTGTATTTTTAGCTAAAGTCATTTAGATGCTGGAAGGTTTTTTCCACCTCAGTAGTTTCCTGGTGTGTTGGTACAATCGGCCCCAATATTAAATAATTACAAAGATCATAATTTCAGGATAAACGAGCCGTTTGAAATTAGAGCTATGCATACCAAAGGAATTGCCAAATTTGATCTCCTCCTTACTCAGTCTCGCCAAACCCCCAAAAGATCTTTTACACAAAAGCAAAGTTTAGTGCTAAGCTTTGCTTAGTTAATTCAAGCACAGCTCCCTTAAGGTGTAGCACACATCACACTTTGGATTCTTTAAGAAAGGCAAGAGATTTGATTTACGTCAGAGAAGAGCATGTGTCTACCATGAAACAAAACTTGTTGAGACAGACTTTGACAAGTGGAACATGGAAATTCTTTTGTTCCATACTTTTCTATATGGCTTCATAAGCCAAGCTTGCCTGTCAAGAAAGTCACTGAAGTCTCAAAATGAATGCAAAAAGCAAGCCTACATGTATTTTTTTTTTTTAAATCATCATCACTATTGTTTCAATTTACTGACGAATTGCTAGCTACTGCAGGGGCAGCTTTCTGATGCACTCCAGTTCCTTTATGCTGGTCTGCTGCCCTGTTTCCTAGCAACTTACTCAAACCTCCCATCACTTTAATTTATGGCCCACCATCTCCACACCGATTACTCACAGGGGTACATATCAAAACTGACAAGAGCAAACTGCATAAGTTATAAGACTCCAACATTTCAAATCTACATTACAACTACAAGCCAAATCTAACAATACATTTAAAGCACGCCATTCTCTTTTCTTTCTCTCCTGAATGATGAATAAAGGCCTCTAATGCAATATAACTATTTTTCACAAGCGGCGTAAGGGGGCAGCTTGACATGGGAAGAGATTTTTTTGTAATTTTTTTTTTTTTTTTAAAGTACTCAAGGCAACAAGACTTCTTAATGTTACCGACTCAAGCTGGAACATCCAAGAAAAGCCTCCCTCAGACAGTAGAACACAAACAATACATACTCAGAGATGAGCATGAATTTTCAAGTGCAATATGATTAACATTTTGGTCTAGCTCCTATTACCTTTACTATAATTTGCAGTTGGATGTATTCAAAGACAACTCTCATGATTAGCCACATTGGTAAATGCAATGCTGGTCACAAGCTTTTAGTAAAGTCAATAGTATTCACCCATCTGAAGAAGTTTTTTTAAGTTCTGAAATTTCAGCATCAGATTTGACTAATTAAGTTTACTACTTTATCTGCAGAGCTTTCAAAATGCCTAAAATGATTTGTGTACACAATTTTAGTACAAATAAGAGCTTTGCCACATTAAATATTCTTTTGTTCAAATGCCATTTGAAAGTCACAATGGCTAGCATAAAAGCTGTGTCCTATGGAAGTTAAAGCTGGGAGGCAGGCTTGATAATTGCAAACAGACTATCATCACAATCTCAAAAAGTGCATTTCTGCATGGGAATATGCAAGAGTTTATTCCAAAAATTCCAGTCTTAGGGACCAGAGTGTCTGAAGTTGGCGAGTTTTACACATTTCAAAGGCTGCACTGGAGTTTTGCTGCTGCTGCTCTAGGATTCCAGTGCTCAATTAGATTCAGCAGGACAATAGAAGCATTTCTTTTACTAAGATGCAGGCAAGCTTAAGAAACTTGTGCCAGGGTCCCCACCCCCAAAACCCCACCCTCTACATACAGATTTCCCTTCCCAACCCTATGAAGAAAGGGGTTATTAGAAGGAACACATTCAGTTTTCACATCATTTTTACATACATACATGTATCTTCAGATTCGAGGCACTGGAATTACTGGGAGCAGGGTAGGGGGCTAGTTTAAAAAAAAAAAAAAAGTCCTTGATGAACCTGACTTTTCTGAAAAAAAGTCAAAATCTGCAACACAAGCGCTGCAGCCATTGGCAGAGCTTCAAATACCTCAGATTTTTACAAAGCCCTTTATCCCTTTGATGGCATATTTGATAACAGTTTTATCTCATTTCATGTTAGAAAAAAAGAGAAAGAAAAGAGAAAGAAAGAAAGGAAGGACTTGTACTTCTAACAGAGAATACTTTTGTTAACTCTGCTATTGTACTTTGTAATACCATCTCCTTAAAAATGCAGACTTGATTTCACCCTTGTGCCTCTCCAGCCCTCAATACTCCAGAAGTCACAACTGACAGAGGAGGCAGGTAGGAGGCAGCACAGGACATTTCAAGAACACATGGCTGCCTGCAGCACTTGGCTGTAGGACTACAAAAGTGGGTGTCTACACAACTGGAGAAGGAATGCTTTTGGGGCGGGCTTTCTCCCCCAAAAGTCCAGGCTCCCCCAGCAACCAGTCCTTATCTAACTACAAACGGCCAAGCTTTGGAAGGAGCGGAAAGTCTACGCATGCTTCCACCTTGCCAGCTGTGATAGTGACAGAAGATAGGAAACAAGATTCACCCCTCCCCTGCGTGCACGTAAGAGCCCTCCTCCCCTCGCAAAAATGACCTTAGGCATCTAGGTTAGGATGACTGGATTTTCAAAACTGCTGAGCATCAACATATCTCAAGGCAGTCAGTGGGAAATTGTCTGCTCAGCACCTTTGGAGAAGGGGAGGGGGGGAAAAACAGTTTTGTTTCCTAGGTGATCTCTAAATATAAGTTTTAGGAGCATAAATTCGGGAGTTTTCAGCTTTTACACCATAGCGTCCCAGAGAGCCACCTCAAAAAGACACACTGATGTGTGTGCATAAGAGGCCCCCAGACCAGTCATCCTCAGTTTTTGCTCGCCTGCATGCAGTACTGCTGGGCACAAAACAATGCACTTCCTGCCATCCAAGGCCACAGCAGTCTTCTATGTCCAAAAACCCTACAGCCCTGGAGCGTGCATCTGTGGGTCTGTCCTGGGTGATGGCCATTTTGTAAAGATGGTCCTCAGTTTCTGTGCAGCAAGTACAGGACTCCACTGCAGAGCTGACCATATTCAAAGCTTCAACCCTCTCGAGCAGAAGAAACAAGCAGCACTGAAGTCTAAGCAAGTGTTTCTTTACATGACCAACAGCAAAGCAGGCTTCAGCTAATGAAGGGGTCACCCATCCTCCATCTCACCGCTCTACAAGGCTGAACAGTATTTGTTAGAGTGGACAACACCGGGAAAGTGCCTGGCAAAGAGCCCCACCTCCCTGAGCCATCAAGTTTTGCACACAACTAGAGCGAAGACAGAATCTATGGACTGCAGAGGCAAGTAGCCAGAAAAAGGTGTGCTGTGGGGAGGAGTAGGTGAAATGCACCATAAGCTAAGGCTAGGCTTTTCTCAGTCTTTAGCTTCTAGAGGCTGCAAGTACCTCAAAACATAGCAAGCTTCCCAGGGAAGCTGGCAACTAGTTCAACAAGAGCAGTAACAGCAGCTCCCATCAACACCAAGCAGTGCAGCAAGATCTCCCCTTGGGAGAAGCAGGAAGCCTTCCCAAACATGCTCCAGGGAAGGAGGCCAGCTATGACACACACTTTTCACACGGGATCCCTCTACAGCCCCTAACCCACTGCTCTTTTGGCTTAAGCCCAAGACTTAACTGGTTAGGAAAAAAAAAAAAAAAGAAGAAAAAAAATGAACTTCTGACCTTCTAAGTCTCAAGAGACTTATTCATGCTGTAAAGTGCAGAGATACTGGGTTTGCTTCCCTGACCCATTTAGATCCCCCTCACTGCACATCTGACTTTCAAATTTAACAGGCTGTGCATTGTGAGCCCCAGGGAACAAAAACAAAAACACCACCACATTTTACTCATTTCTGTGCTGCGGATTCCCGACACTCTTGCCAAGACGCCTGCTCCCTCCCCAATCCTGGTCCCTCTCCCCCAGCGCAAGAAGTTAGAGCTCAGCTTACTATGGCCATCTCAAACAGCACCGTCCAACAGACACAGAGTCAGAGCAGGCCATGCAACTCACCGGCCAGGCAAAGCTGAAAGGGATAACAATCCGGTTCTTTTCATTATTCCGGTTGTACTTTAAATTGAAGGTATTTCCTCCAATGACAGGAGTGGATTTGGATCCAAAGCTGCAAGGACCGCCAGCAGTGACCCGCGATTGATACTCCTTCAGGCAAACTTTAAAATAGGTATCACACTCGTCTCTGGTGCATTTTTTATCTCCTGGGTTTCGGGTGCCATCACAGCAATTTCCATTTTGCAGTTCACCATTCACATTTTGCATGGATAAGATCTCCAACTCGAACTGTCCTGACGCTAAAGTCACCTGTTAATCCCAAGAAAGAACCAGAGGAGAAAACAAAACAAAACAAAAAAAAAAAACAAAAAACAAGAAACAGACAGTTACCTCACTTTCTTCCCCAAACACAATCTACAACAACTCTGCAGACAGGAGAAAGTATTTTAAGTGTGCTTTCAAGAAGCCCATGCAAAATATTAAAAAAAAAAAAAAAAATCCCAACCACTCCAAGCTTTTCCCTATCAGACCTCCATGAGAAAAGCTCATAAATCATCCCAACCAAATAATGCCATTAATGCTAAAAACGAACCTTAAGTGCCAACTGCAAAAACCACCGTGTGTGTGAGGGAAGCTTCTAAATCCTTAGAAAATAAAACTAAACCAAACCAAGAGTGCACACGTGAGGGCAAACCCAACAAAACGATGTAGCTAAAGCACCCTGGAAATACAACCCCTCTGCCTTGTGCGAGGTGCAGCTGAGACGGGGAAATAGCCTCCCCGCTCAAGGCTGCCCAGCTGGGATTCAGACCTTGCTCATTAGTCACCCCAAGAGTACTGCAATTAGCCCTGGTTAAAACAAAACAAAACAAAAAAAGTAATTTCGAAAAAAAGCGGTTTGCTGTAATTGCATTTTTTATTCCCAGGGAATTAAGTCTTGCTGCAAGGAGGACTTCTGCGTTTGCCATCTCCGCAGAAAAGTTAGCAGCAGCAGTTAACTCCACTCTCGCTGGAGGAGCTTGGCAACAGCGCCTTGTGCACCACTGAAGGTTTGGGTTTTTAAAAGCCATCTACCGCAATCACTGTGGGAGCCGCGTTTCGCGGAAAAGCGGCAAAATTACCGCAACCCGCTCTGCGCGGCGGCCTCGAGAGCCCAACTCAGGCTCGCTAAAGTTTCCCCTCTCCCTCCCTCCCCTCCCGCTGAGGGGCTGCAGCCCTGGAGGACGCGCGGTGCCCAGGTACGTACCTTTGCCCGCAGCCCCAGCAGGGCCAGGAGGAGGACGAGGGAGCACGCCGCCGCGGCTGCCCGCCGGGGCGCACGCATGCCGCCGCCGCCGCCGCCGCCGCGCTGCCTGCCTGCCCGCCTGCAGGCCGCCGCCGCCGCTCGCTCCGGGACGGGGAGGGCCAGGAGGGGAGGAGGAGGAGGCGCCGCCGCTGCTGCCCGCCGCCGCCCCGCTCTAATATACCGCGCCGGCCGCGGCGCGCACCCGCGCCGAACAACGCCGCTTTTCAAGCGCTTTCAATAGCGCCCCGATCTTCAATGCAAAGCAGCCCAGCCTCCTTTTATTCTCCTTATTCTGTCGCCTCCCTCTTTTCTTTCCCTTTTCTTTTCTCTCGCTCTCTTTTTTTTTTATTATTGTGATTATTATCCCGATCCTTTTATTTCTTTCAGGTCGCCGGCCACCGCGCGCTGGAGGCGCGGCGAGCCCCCCGCCCCCCCGAGACACACACGCACACACACACACACACGCGCGCGCGCGCACACACGCACGCACGCACGCACATGCAGCACACACACCGCCCGGGAGCCGGCCGCCCGTCTGGGAGCCCCGCCGCCGCTCGGCTTCATCTAGCCCACGGCGGCAGGCGGGGAGGCCGCCCGCCCGCGCATGCGTCCATCCATATGCATGAGGGGGGCAGGAGGAGGGAAGGAGGGAGGGAAGGAAGGAGGGGAATGGCAGGAGTAGGGGAAGGCAGGTACCGGCAGGAGAGGAGGAGGCGGAGAAGAGGGTGCAGAGAGGAGAGCTAGCCAGCCGCGGGAGGTGGCGAGCCCGGGCCCCGAGCCGCAGCCCGCCGCGCCGCCCCACCTCCCTCGGGAAAGCCCAGCTCCGCAGGTGCCTCCCGGGCTACCTGGAGCAGGAGCCCGCCGCGGCCTCGCTGAGGCGGCTCAGGAGCGGCGGGCGGGCGCGTTCCCTCCGCGGTGCCCGCGGCTGAGGCAGCGCCGCGCGGAGGAGAGGGCTTTTCCCGCCCGCCCCTGGCTGAGGGGACGTGCGGGTCCTCCCTGCCCGGGAGCGGAGCGGGAGCCGTAGCCCCTTCCTCCTGCCCCCCTCGGGGCTGGCTGAAGGAAAAACGAAGCCTTTGGGGTCGCTTTTGAAGCGAAAACTTCCCCTGCCCTCGGCCGGCGGCAGCCACCCGCGTTACCTGAGGCAGCGCAGCTTTTACGGGGTGGGGGGCGCGCGCGCTCGCGGCGCGACCGTTGAGGGACCGTTGAGGGGGCGGCGGGGCCGCTGAGGTGATGGCGCTCCCCGGCAGCGGGTTTGCGCTCCCCGAGGGGAAAGGAGGGACGAACGGCCCGATCGCTGAGGTAGTGGCTGCTGGCCTGGCCAGCGGCTCTCCTGAGGGAAGCGGAGGTGGCAGTTGTCCCCGTCGGACTCGTTGTCCCCTCCTTAACACGAGGCCGCACCACCAAGCATCGCCCGTGGTTCAGGAGGGAAGGAGCTGGAAGCGGGGCGCATCCCTCAGCTACAGCTCCGGGCTGATTAGTCCGGGGAAGACAGCGTTGGCTGAGTGCAGAGGCTCCCCCAGGCTTGCCTGCTCCCGGTGCTGGAGACTCACGTCCCAGCTGCCCAGCTTCCAAGTGAGTGCTGGGGTTTGTCAGCCACATCCTTTCAGGAGCAGGGTCCTGTGGCACGTAGCCAGGTGTTACCTGTGGGACTCCTTGCCACAGGACACTAAGAAGCCCAGCAGTTTGCACAGTAGCAAAAAGTGTTCAGACTACCTCCCAGAGGAAGAGCCACGCATCAAAGGGCATTGAACAAAAAAAAAAAACCCCAAACCCCACCCCTAATTTTGTCTCTGGTTTGGGAAGTCCCTGAGCCACTGAACTAGAAGTTGGGTGAGTGTGCTCGGAACTGTCACTGCATCACTGTCCCTTTGTTCCTGAGGTGCTGGAGACAGGAACCTGGCCTACATGACTTTCTGTCTGACCCAGAAAAGCCATTCTTATGTCCCCATCTCCTATTCCACCCTGATCTAACACAGTAGATATGTGAATGTCTATTTTATACACCAGAGTCAGTGGTATAGAGGAAAACAAGATTTCTGACCCAATTTTATATCCTTTGTTTTCATTTCCTACGGCAAAAGCAAAGTGCATGCCTGTTCTTGGCTGTAGTGAGGTCTGTCCTGTTATGGAGCGTCTAAGGCTGTGAAGCTGGTGGTACTTGTGCCCCTAACCCTAGAACCATGCTCATACTTTCATCAGACTCCTGCAGATCACTTCCCATTTGTGAGTTCAAAACTTAGATTACATACCAGCAATTTTGGCACGCCTGTGAGGTGCGCGGTTGCCGAATACTCCTTCCAGCCTCATTCAGCCCAGAAGTTCTAATAGTATCAGTTGTTCCTTACTTGGAGTCATTAACTTTTCTTAGGCTGGTAAGCCTTCATTGTGTTTTATCCACAAAGTGGCTGCAGTTTGGTGATAAAAGAGCCAGTGCCTCTCTTCTTTTTTTCAGTGGGTGTTGGTTAGCTTCCATAGCCTGTTTAAATGTTACTCATTCACAAATGCCACATATGTGCTCCTCTGGGCCTTTAAATACCCTGCCGCTTGCTGGTATGCTCCATACCTTTAGGGCAGGTCTGGAGTTGGCCTTTCTGCAAAAGGTTACTCCACCTGTTTGACTCCAGTGCTTAGGAAATCTAGAGTTCTCGTTCCCACAGTGCTTGTGACTCAGCAGTGTAGCTGCTCTTAAACAGAATTACTCGTCCAACAACTTAAAATGCTTTGCAAGCACTAATGAATTAAGCCTCCCAATGTCTTGAGACGCAAAGTATTACTGATAGGTAAACCGAGGCAGACTGTGAGTCATGTGCAGAAACACATTGCAAACCCTCTCCCTTGCAGCCCTGAAAGAAATTTTGACCTCATGGAAGTCAGGAGTAAAATTCCCTTGACTTACTGAGGCCAGAATTTCACCGTTGAAGTCCTGTCTCCTGCTTTTCTTCACTGAGCTCTCAAGGCCAGATCTTTAGCCACTGCACAGCAGCACCAAAAACCAGTTGAGCATGGTGCATGACGCAGCCTGAGGATCTTTTTAAGATGCCCATTTCACTATATATACAACAATGTAGGAATTGCTGCATGTGCACAGGGGACCTGAATTCTAGTTGCTTTCAGTAGCCCGAGACTGGTGCATGTAAAATTCCTGCTGCAATGCTCTGCTTACGTATGTCCATGTCTGACGAGATGCAGAGCCAACGTGTCTTCCTTTGAGGCCGGTGAAGAACTTTTCAATGTCTGGCATGCAGCTTTTTACATTGCGTAAAGTTACTTCCTGCTAATCTTCCTATTCTGACATAATTAGATTACATCCACATTAGAAGCCGTTATAAACATCTACTGTGCCAAGGTCCAGTGTTACAGACAGTACTTCGCTTCGGGCCTGAATCACTTCTCTAATACAGAGTTAGATCCCACTTCATTGAAGCTACTGGGAGAATGCCCAGGACTTTGGTGGGACGAGGATCACAGCCTTTAGAGGGAGCGCCTGGCTTACAAGGGTCAGGTGTCGTGAAGTCAATTCTTTGTGTTAGGAAAGTTGTAATTTCCTTTTAAAGCTCAGTGACTCATTGAATCATGGCTGTGAACAATCCCGCAGGATTTCCTCAGATTTGTGATACCTGAAGGTAAGCTTGCCCCTGGAAAAATTCTTTGTTCAGGGACCTGATCCATCTCATTTTCAAGTCAATGACTAAACTTTTGTTTACTACTGTAATGCAGATCAAGACAGTTGCATCATTGTGGGGCCCTGATCCTGCATCAGCCTTCAATAAACCAGTAGAAAGGGCTACCAGAAAAGAATCTGTTGAAATATGGAATCTGTAGTCATAAAGAATTCATAAAGCTCGACAACCTCATTTCACAGCAAATGAAGGGGCTAGAGGAGCCCTTTGTTTCTCTAGATTTTTATAAAAGTAGTTTGGCTTCTTGAAATTAGACACCCTCTAAAATTCATTTGCTGCAGTTCTAGGTATGATTTTGGACAAACTGAGTGCAAGAGTGAAAATTTCATCCACTGGGATAAATCTTTATCTAGGAGTTAAGCTTCTCTATTGCAAGGAGAAGAACGTATCACTACAGTCAATCAAGGATGAGTGAGCTTTTAGATAAGGCCTTTCCTATAATACACCCACAACACTGTATTTTCCTCTTGCTGTACTGGAGCTGACCTCCCCACTTGGGCGAGTGTCACGGAGGCAGAGATAGGGACTGTGCTGCGCTGCTTGGCTGACACACGTTTCAGAGAAACACATTCCAGCAGATGAACCCATTTGCACAGTTGAGTGATCTAAACTTAGAAAGCTAATTTCTCTAATTACAAAGTGAGACTGAACTCCTGTAAAGCTTTTCATCACCTGAGTGGAATGGGAATTGCACTTCCACAATCATTTAATGTTCAGAAACTAATCAGAAAGCATTCTGTGGGGAGGCCACACCCTGTGTTAGACTAGTTCACAAATGGATCAGGAGAGACAACTGCCTCTGATGATAAAGTTGAGCAAGTGGCAAAGGTGAGGAGAAAGACTACAGTTTACCAAACACTGAACAGTGCATGCCTACTTCCATACAATCTTTGGTTCTTCAAAGTCAGGCAATTTCTTAAAGCTGTATCTCTAGGCAAGCTTTCCAATTGTGACAAAAGATTTTGGAGAAGATGCTCTGGTGACCAGAGACCCAAATCCAGTTTGCTGCTACAAGCACTTACTTTCCTCTTTCCCTGGAGCATGTTGCTTAAGAGAATTAAAGTTTCAAAGCAACGTTGTGTATACTGTGCATATGTGTTTTGTGACTTTGAAATTCCCACCTTAGTTTTTCTGTACCTTAGCTCCCTGGAATTAAAATGAGGCACTCAGAAATCACTGCAGTGAGAACTAGTAAAGTCCCTGAAAGAATTAAAAGCTGTAGAGCCAAAAAATATGTCTATTGTAGAGCTTTTAAGTTTTATCCAGCTGTAATTAACTGAATCCATAATATTATTGCTTTCTGTCACAGCTTAAAATTGAGACCTTACTCCATTCCACCTAATAGTACTGTTTCTCCTTCAGTTTATTTATATGCATATAAAACCTGCTTTCTGTTTGTTTCTCTGTTAGCCCTTCAAGGATCGGATGCCTCCACGTTAACCTGTGAACCCAATTGCTTTGTCCTTCAGTGGTGGGATTCCTATACACCAGTGATTTGATCTCAAATCTCTGCTTTCTAAAAACAGGGGAGAGCTGAGACTACAGTTTTATGTCTGAGTAGGGGTACAGCTTATCAAGCTAGAGTAGCTTCCAGTAGGTGCAAAGACTATGACACTGAGCAGTGCTGGCACATCTGTCATGGACAAGATGACACTTTCATTTGATAAGCAGTAACCTCAGCTATTCTTGTCAGTCGTAGAAAAGGCTGCACTGAAACCTAGGCTGAGCCCTGTCTCCAATAAACAACAGATGCTTTTAAGAGAGCTCCACGTTTCTAGTAGGGTTTTCCTCACAGCTTTCTGCAAGGGTGCTTCTTTTAGCCCATTTTATTGAGTAAGTGCTCAGATCAAGTTTCATTTTCTTGTTATGAAAGCATCAAAATATCTGTAGTTTTCTGTTCATGTAGATTGTTTTCATTGTTAAATGTGTATGATAGTGTGTGTTCAATATGTTCTCAATCACAAACTGTCCTAAGGGTGCAAGACTGAAGTATACAGGGGTGTCATTTAGCTAAGGAAATGACTAAAAAGAAGAGAGCTGTGATTAGCAAATTTAAGTATGGGTATACAGTATATGCCTTCTTGCCCGCCATTATTCTATGGCTGATCTAATATTCTGGGCCTTGAGTTTACTTAATCCTGCATGGGGGATATAAAGCCAGTTGCCTCATTTGGCATGAAGAAACATTTAGAGGCGTTAGGATTACTAAAATCCAGATTCAGCCCAAAATATAAATGTGCCTAAATCAAGGAACAAAAAACTTTAACTTAGGGAAGTGCTTCAGTAACTTGCTGGAATGGCCAGTGAGTTGAGCCTCAAAGTTGGGTGCATGGAAGTGACCCTGCTGATCCACAGGGGAGAGGTTTCTCCAGGCAGTTAGGGCTATATACAGTGGCACAATGGCCTGTGTTTATCTTGTCCCTTGGCACTGCCTCGTCTCTGGCAGAAGGAACCTTTTTGTATCAGCTAAATATTTTTAGATAAAGCACAGGCCCCAGAGGGTGGCTAGCATCCTTGGTGGTACAGATAAAGACAAGGTCCTAGGCAAAGGGGCTAAAAATGGCTTTCTCTGTGTCCATCCTTTACACAGGAATAAAAAACCCCCTTGACCGTTCTGCATGTTACAACAGTGCCACTGGCATGCAGATGTTACCTGTATGTGCATTGAGGGCTTTTCTGCCAGTGATCATGCAGTGAGAGATGTGACAGGACTGTATGTTAGAGCCAGCAGCATTCGGAAGAGTCTGAGTCTGCTCTGATTTGGGAGTTTTGGTGTTGAAACACTACATTTTGAACAAGGTCTGTATCAACTTCAGCAGTTAATCACTTGAGCATCTCCCAGTCCCGCTCTGGAGTTAGCTGTGATCAAAGTGCCTGCAGCTACTAGCAGGATATTGGAAATGAGTGAATGAGAAGAAATGGGATAAAAGTAGGCTAGGAGCATCATGGAGAGATGGCAAATAAAAGGCCTTATTCTTAAGAGTATGAGCAAGATACAGTGCCCTGTCACGCTGCCTCTCTGATTAAAGGTTTTTCTTTGCTTTTTCCACAGTACCTGGAAGGTTATACATTCCTGCCTCCCTGTCAGCCATTCCGTCTCACAATGTTTTCAAACACATGGGAGATGATTTTCTCTTCAATTGCTCCTGATCTCAGCCCTGAGTCACAGACCACTCCAAGTGTGATGAAGGACATCGCTGATTTGTGGCACTGTGGCAGCAAGACATGCTTGGTGAAGACCTGAAAGAAAAAGACCCTGGCTGTAGAATTGGACCTTTAAAACCAATTAATTTCTTTGAAGGTGATGGCATTACCCAGTGTGCATCCACTTGATGTCTGAAAAGGGCCACAGACTCTCACAGATCCACAATCTGTGTGTTGCCCTGAATTGTTGGGTTTTCTATATATATATAATGATGATTTTTATTTACTGTGGCAGAGGGGAACGAATGAGGATCTGCCACAACTTGAATAGAAGCAATTCCACACCTGTCCCTTTAAATGCACATTTGTGGTTGGCTGCCTTTTATTGTCCTCCCTCCTCTGGGGCTGCAGAGGAGTGTGCGTGTGTGTGCGTGCGTGTGCGTGTGTAGAACGATTTCCCAGCCTAGTGGGTGACCCCTCATCTTGCTGCTCCAAGCAGTGGCTTCCCTCCCCTTCTTTCTTTCCAATATTTATTGGAAGCACGTGCTAAGGAATCTGTGAGCCTGCAACGCTAATGAGTGTGTGGCACAGAGCAGAGTGGGGCACCAGATGCAAAGGGGCAGGCGTGTTTCCTAATGAGGGAGTCCCGAGACCCATCTGTTGAGTCTCGTGAGCCCTCAATGAAGTTAGCTGGGCAAGGTTGCCAGAGGAGGTTTTTTTCTCTAATGCTTTTAGTTCTCAACAAGTGCAATCCTGTATAGAGCAGCATGTCATGGGGTTAGGCTTTGTTGTTACTCGCAGATAATGTGACTTTGAAAAGAATGCCCCCACCCCAACTGAAAGGATGATAACCTTCCTCTAGCCCCTTCCTTCCCATCCTCCTTGCTCAGATCAATAACAGGTCCCTAGGCACAAAGCCTGCATTCTTTTATTCTCAAATTAGAGCAGCTGCAGCAGCAACACCACAGCTCGTTGGAAACCTATTAGCTTTTGAAAGACTTAATCCAGTTTGAAAATAACTAGTGTTTCTCAATCCTTCACGCACTCACTCCCGTAAGAGGCAATATTCTTAGGCTGCATTGAGAGTGGACTGGGCTTATTATTGTAATAACCTGCATCTCTCTCGGTGTCCCAAAGGGGCAACAAAGAAGGCAAAATGTCAGTTTCCCAGCTTCACACGGCCTAAGAACATCAGATTTACTCTGCCATATCACACCCTATCACTGAGTTATGCCACCTACCATCCTGCCTTCA
The DNA here is from genome assembly GCF_026419915.1 of Harpia harpyja. Taxonomy (NCBI): domain Eukaryota; kingdom Metazoa; phylum Chordata; class Aves; order Accipitriformes; family Accipitridae; genus Harpia; species Harpia harpyja. The sequence goes on from NC_068943.1 coordinate 54,530,309, forward strand.
ATAGCAACTGATATCTTGTGATTCACTCTCCAATTTCATAGTTTTTAAGGCCAGAAGGGACTATTAAGATAATTTATTTGACCTCCTGCACAACTCAGACTTTAGAATGTCATCCTAGGTGGGATAAAAGGTGGGAGCAGCTGGATGCTTTGATGCTGCTCTGCTGGGCAACAGTGGAAATGTGGGGGGTTTTGGGGGGTACTTTTTGCTGTAAGGGGAATTTGTTCTTTTTAAGCATATTAAACACAGAGCTTTGTGAGTGGGAGCCTTGTGCATACTCAGCAAATGCCTTGCTTTGGAGTTAGGGGAGCTGAATTAGGTAGAAAAGGTTTGCTCACCCGTCTTAGTTTCTTGTTTAGCATTTGTATCTAATCACCCCTTTACTGTGGATCTCTCTGCAGCAACCCTGTGAGCTAGTTACCCCTGTTTTAAAGGTGGGGATCTGAACTTCAGCAATTGCTGTGCCCTTCAGAGACATTTAGGCCACAAATGCCTTGTGACCATAGCAGCGAGGAAACAAAGTTTTCTTGAACAGGGTCCTTAATCTCGTGCCCCAAGTCACACTGGAAATCTGTAGATGATCAAGGAGCTTGTTTTCTCATTTTTCTTGAGTCCCAGCCTAGTGTGTTTGGTGGGACATCTTTCTCTGGTCAGTCTTTTCTTGTACCATGCCAGTCCTAAACCTTTCCTGTAAGTAAGTGTTGCCAACTGTTATCGGTAATGACGGTACAGATATTTTGCCAGTAGTAGCTGGGGTAGGACCACCAGCTGACTTCCTGAAGGCCACCAAACAGCAACAGCTTTTGATTTCTACTGACCTGGACCAGATTCAGTGTGGTGACCTAGAGCTAAGGGGCTCAGTATCTCATTACTAATCCCTTGAGCTAGCCAATTCCTTCCACCAAGTCAATGTTTTCTAAAGTGTTAAAAGACTTTTCCTGCCTGCCTGCCCATTAAATCCTGCTCTTCTGTCCGTGTCCTTGGATCAGCCTAATCACTGAAGTGGATCAGTTTCAAGTCTTAACGATGCAAGCTGTGGTACTGACAGAAGATGGCAGGCAGCACAGCTGAGGCACTACGTTGCAGGCAGCAGGACAGACACTGCTCTTACGGGTCTGCTTTGGGGTAACCCTGATGTGCTGCTTTTGTAATGCATTGCCAGCTGGGACATGTGCTGTTTCCTGCTTTTAGCTTATTTATCTGCGATTTACAATTTATATATGTTTCTAGATACTTCGGATCTAGAAAAAAGAAACCAGGTTTTCCCTGGATCATCCACTGGCATTACTATTTGGGTGCCTCAAGTACTAATTCCCTTCTGTGATATTTTAATCTTCTCACTTTCTGAGATGGGGAACCTTGCTTCACAGAATGAACCACACAGAGCACCATCACTATGTTTTAATATATCCTTATTATTAAAGTCTTAATTTTAAAGGTACAGAAAAATGTGTTTCAAAAGAGTGCATACAGAAAACCACAATGTTTTATATTAGAATCTGCAATAACCTCATCCACATACACTTAGCAGGAAACAGCTTCCATTTTCTTAATTTTAGATTGGATACAGAGCAGCTTAGAAGTTTGGATCTTCTCTGTATTTCCCTCCTTTTCCAGCAAAGCTTCTTCATAATTCATGGGGTGGGCATATACATTGCTCCATGTATTTGGTTTTTTTTTCCCCCTCATATATATCTATATGAAAAAGGGGAGCTATTCTTAAACATTTCAGTTACTCATCCTTGATAACTGTTTTCTTAATATTTACTATGGTAAAGTGGGCATAGCCGTGTTTTTATGCGGAATGTTTTTCTTCTTGCAAAGTAGGAACACTGTTTCCCCCACTACTTATGTAGCTCTACGTGTGGCGGTGTCTGTGTGCGCACATGCACTTGAATACAAATTTCCCTCATGAATTTTTTCTTAAAACAAGAATTATTCATAGAAAGCATGTCTGCCTTTGACTGCATATAGTACACCAGGCTGCAGATGAAGAGAGCATAAATCTCCAAGCTTCTGCACTTGCTCTTGTAGGAGGAGTCGTGTATTTGCTGAGGGACACTAACCACATTTGCCCTTACTTTCAGTCAGTGGATCAGGATACCCTAATTCTAGGTTATCTCATTAAGAATTTTCTCACAATAGTTAATTAGTCTCCAGAATCACAGGGGGTTGTTCCTTTCCAATACTGGTGGTGTCAGTTAATGCTCCGTTACCATTTGAAACTAGGTTCCTAATGTGGAGCTTGACATGAAGGCCCGCGTCTGGTAAAGACACAGAAGCAAAATCTAACAGTGTCCTTCCTCTTGCTAGTGATTTGTTTATCTATCTGAATTGTTTCCCAAGTTAACTCCTGGTCTAACCCCATAGAAGAGAAGATCTAATCTCTAATTGTCCTCTAGGACTATTCTTGCAAGGTCCTTGAAGAATATACCCTGTTTCCCAGTCAAAGATTCATTCCAGGGATGTGCCCTGTCTTTTCTTCTCATTTGAAGACTGTTTACCTGTTATTTATGAACTGTTTTGTCTATGGACTATTCGTAGTGTGGGGGCATTGTGATGCTTATTAGAGAAGGAGGAAGGATTAAAATGGCTCAGACTTTGCATACAACATCACATTGTATGCAGAAGGATTTACAGTCATATTACAAATGCACCAAAGCCCAGCCAACCCTTGGAGGCAGCAGGAATTCTGCCATCAGCGGAAGACAGATTGAGTCTGTAATAGAGAAATACTGAGAAAATTCATAATTACTTGTTCCGATGATGTTTTAGAGCAGCATGGTATATGTTGTTGGGTGTCAGATGTGGAACAAAATATTGACCATTTCAGGATGGTGCTAAAATAAAAGCAAGTCAAGGATCAAATTATGCATGAGTGTAAATATTCAAACTCAGCCATAGCAAGCAGAATGCTCTCATTTATGCCAGCTAGGATTACAGTTTGGCAATTTTATTAGAGTATGAAGAGGTCACTTATTGTTTCAAAGAGGTTTTTCCTGAAAGGAAGGCAACCAGCGCTGAAGAGCTGAAAGCACTGAGCTGTGCTCATTTGGATTAAAAATAGGTATTTTGGGCCAGCGGAGCTTCAAAATAAGCAAATTCTCAAGCCAAACAGTTTTCCTTTTGGTAGCCGAAAAGGAAACCACACATCCAGGAGGAATGTAGATCAAAGCAAACTCTGCAAATGATGCAGAAACGCATAAAATAACAAACAAGGCTGATGGGAAGAGGGGAGCTTTTGTAAGTAGATAGGTCTGTTCATATTACACTGAAACCAAATGCAAGATTGCTAAAGAAGATACTTGAGAGGGACATATAAGGCTACAGATTTTCTCCTCAGAGGATTTTTTCCAGCCTGTTTTTGCATGTCCATTGTATTTGCAAAATAACATATAAGGGACATACTCAGCACCAGATCTCACTGATAAAAACTTTTGCCTTTCACCACTCTATCTTATCTCTTACTTTCCTTCTCTCGCTAGCTTCACCGATCCTCCCTCTGCCTAAGTCTGTGGCAAAACATGTTTGTTTTACTGCTTGCCCATAATGCTGTTAAAGCACATCATCAAGTCACCTTCCATAACTAAACTTTCAATATTTAGGTATTCTGAATGTTTATAGGTATTAGCTGGTTAATTTGGAACGTGTTTGTTTAATGTGTTATATACGAGAGCACAAATTTACCTCACAACTGGTTTTAATAGAAAATATAAAGTGAACATTATTGCTAAATATTTTTCATCTCATTGTTTTACTTACGTTTAAGTAAATATGTTGCTGTTGCAATTGAATTGATGGGGATTTGGCAATTGTTGCAGTGAAGTTGTTCTTCAGCTTTACAACTGGTGCAGTCCTTTCCTGAATGCATCTTCATGACGTGATGGGCATATAATTCCTGAACTCCTCAGGGTTTTGATTCACAGAATTCTCGATACAGGAGGAAAGACCTTGCAGAAGGGAGAAGGGTCCAACAGCCACGAAGACACTGGGATTTCTGGGATAGCTGTGTTCCCTCCTGTGAGTCCTGCAGACCTCTCCCTGTTTCTTTTGTCCTGCTAGCTCCATCCATGTGCTTCTCCAGCTGAAGAAGCTGCCATGTGTGGCACCTACCACACCTTTGGTAGGAAACAACTCTTTTCTTGTGCAGAAGGTAATTTATTTCATCTAGTCCAACAAGTGAGAAGGCAACACTTCTTTATGAGCCACATTTCTTTACATAGAACTGAATGTGTCTCTTACCTCTCACCCCCATCTCTTACTTCTGCAGCCACATACCTTTTGAAAGCACCCTGGTCCATATTGCCTAAGGCTGGAGCAGAGCAGGTTCCCCAGGGCTCTGTGGATGTGAGGACAGGACACAAGCTGGATTGACGCTGTCCTGGTAGTTGGAAAGGTTCTATTTCCTTCTTTTTTTTTTTTTTTTTTTTTTTTGTGTCTTGTAATATAGAGCAGCCCCTTTTCTCTCTGCTTTCCAGAGCAGCCTGCCATCAGGAAGGGCAGGCCCCACTGCACCCGTCCTGTACAGGTCATAGGATATATGTTGCACCTTCCCATCTTCCCCTTGGCTGTGCACAAAAAGATGCCTGCTTATTGTGTGAAGGGCAGGTTACTGTAGAAATGCTACTCTTCTGAAGACTGTCACTGGGATAGCTATGGGGTTGGTGGAAAACAGTGCTTTTCCACTGTACCAATAGAGGCTTGTTTGTGCCAAACAAAGATTTCTTCTAGCAATTTTTTATTTCTGTAGAACTCTGGAATTGTTTGCCAGTTCTTTGAGCTTTTTTTAACATGACCACTTTTAGCCTGAATGGAGATTAGTGAAAGTTTGAGCTCGATATCCGGGGAAGCTCATCTCTGTGTGACCAGTGGACCAGTCAATAGGCTCCATGTATCAGATTGTTAGAAAAAGGGGCAGCCTGCAGCAAAAGGGATGTTTGTACTGTGGCCAGAGTAGGCTTGCTTAAAAATAATAGCCAAGGGTAAACACTATCAATTCACAAGTCAGATGCTTGTAAAAAAAATGTCAGCCCGTTTGCTAAGCCATTAAGAAGGGAAATAAGACTTGACAGTTCACTATGCTGTGATTCTAAGCATGATGTTTCCCTTAGAAAGAGTGCTTATGGTGCTCTGTAGGCAGGGTGGGTGCACTGCAGTCATTGATGACAAGTGATTGGGAAGATTTGTTGCTATACAGAAGTTTGTGCATGGCTTGGTTTTAGGTTGTTTCAAGCTATCCACATCAATTGACAAAATGCAAAGCTGTCAGACCTGAACTGGCAAAATAAAGCTGGCATTCTAAAAAGAGTATGTCTGTACAGTGACTTCTGTTTGTCTACTCCAATGTGTTCTTTATTTTTGTGACTTCAGGTTACAAAAAATGTGGGGAGTTTTGTTGAAAGAGGATTATCCCCAAGACCAAGCTATCTTTGCTAAGGGAAACTTAATATTAGAGGAGGATTTTTGCAAAATTTATTCCCAAGGTGATGCCTTCCAAGTACAAAAGAAATTTACATTTGTGACCTCCTTTGTTTTTTGTAGATATATGGCCAGCAGATCTGAAATTTGGTTAGCACTCTGCATCCAGTGGCTAAGTGGGTGATCCTGGTCACCAGAGGAGAAGATGCTGGACTTGAGGGTTTTGGGAGGAAGTTCATTGATGGGAGAAAGGTTGAAGAGACCTTGATGAAAGACATGGAGTAGACCAGCCCTAAAGCAGGCTGGACAAATTCTGAGTAATTTTATACAGAGTATTTCAAAGTTGTTAGAAAATCTCTCATTGGGTCCAGGAGTTTTTATACTGTCCCAGTGTGTTTAGCTGGCCTCAGATATACGGAAAGTCATATTGGAATTGGAATTTTTTTAAGGACAACAAATCACTTGGTGAAGGCCTTGTACAGAGGTGAAGAGTGAAAGGCTGATTCCTGTGAGACAGCTTCCAGTATGATTGTGACGGTTGTGCTTAGCACTGATGACTGGTATCAGAGATCAATTATATTAATCATGAGACAATTCCTAGTCCTAGTTTAAGTAGTTGGGACAGAAAAATGGCATAGAGACATAAAGTGAATTAAAGTGCATAAGAAAGCCTGCTTAGGAATAAGCACTTAACCCAGACCTTACAAAAAACCAACCCAGGCAGGAAATGAAATACATACTTTAATGTGAAACTGAAGACATCAGTTGTCTGAGGTTCTTTTGCTGAAACACCTTGCTGTGTGCCCCATGGATTGACTACAAGGCTAGTCTTTCATTCTGATGCCTCAACCAGTGTTGATAAACATACCTTGAAAACTGACCTAAAAGGACCTGTGGGTTTTTTATTTTACACATTTTTCATCAGGACACAGCTTTCTAAAACGTGATTAAATATTTCATAACTTTGACCACAATTTAAACTGATTAGTCTATAATTCAAGTTTTTTTTTTAAAAATAAACAATTACCCCCAAACTTCCAGAATCTCAAAAGCCTGTAGAGAAGATCCTTAAACATTAGAAACAGCTGCTTTTACATAACCATTAATATAGCTCTTGCTTTTATTATGGTGTGGTTCTTTCACCGTATCTGTTATGCTTACGTATGTTAGCACAAGAATTGTATTCTCACTCAAAATAGTCACTGGCTTTTTGTCAACAAAAAGCTATAATCAGAATAATTTTCATATAAGCAGCACTTTCACAAAGAAAGTCCTGCATTCAAGAGACTTCCAACAACTCTGAGCTTGAAAGGGACTGTTTTGAAAAAAGGAAATTGCTATTAATATCACTATATTATAGAGAAGTCAGTTACATAAGAAGGAAAGCATGAAGCATGAATACTGTCGTACCAGGTAAGATGTCCAATGCAGTAACATTTGTTGGTATTGGTCAGGGGGCAAAGGGGCAAAGAAATCAGAAACCAATTAAGTATTTGCCTAAAGGAAAAAAAATATCCTGAGCCTTTAGTTAGTAGATTGGATCAGAATCACAAGGTTTTATAACAATTTATTTGTACCTTGTCATAAATAACACTAATTCATTTTGAAATGCAGCATTTTTGGTTTCCCAGTTGTTGTTCTGGCAGACAGTTCCACAGATTAATTCATATTGAGACTTTTCTTAAATCACTTTTAAATATTATCTTTCTACTTCATTGGCAGAACCTTTGTCTTTTGTTATAAGAGAGGCTGAAGAGGACAAGGCTCACTTCCTGTATGTTTGATCTGTTATGTAACTTTCATCTCATTTTCATTTAACAATGATAATCCTAGTGTTTTCAGCCTATTTTTTCCAGATATTTCTTTAAACTTCTAGGCAATTCACTTGCCAATCTCTGGACCCCTCTCGTTTCTGCTTTCTTTTCTGCTTCCTGTGGATTCAGTATTTCAGACAAGGAACTTAGGTAGCGACACTATTGTAATAGGAAAGTAATAAAATTTATACTAAATGCCCATATATTATAAACAACTGTCTAGATGAGATTTTGCAACACTTATATCATCAAAGGCTCTTATTTTTTAGGTTTTAGACTATCAAAGTAGAAATATAATGAATTCTGTTGCTAAGAAAATGATGGCTTGGCTGAGCCAGGCAGGCATGCTGTGCTGCTACTACTTAATAATTACAGCTGAGTAAAAATAAAGGTATTTAAATTACAGGAGTACTACAGCACTGAGCATGACTTTTCAGCCTGAGCATGATCTTTCATATTGCAGCCGGAGGTAAATTGATAGTGACTCATAGCATGGTGGTACTGCAAATGTGTTGGTTCAGGGCCTGTGGTCTTCTACAGGATGATCACATTACAATTTTAATGTTTCCTGTACATTTGGGTATCTTTAATTCTGGAGTATGTGTTTTAGCAAGGCTTGCACTCTCCATATTTTAGAGTGTCTTGCTGCTGACACTGAGCATTAGGCAGTGTGAATGGCTTATTTCAAGTGATCTTGGTCTGTGGTGAAAAGAACAGGAGCAAGTCCAGTACACGCAGAAGAACTGGCTTTTGTTTACTGAGTCAAAGCTGTAAAACCATAAAGGGAGCAAAAGCTGAAAGCAAGAGAAATAGAAATAATGGAGTGGGAAGGGAAAAGGAGAATCAACATTTGAGGGTTATTCTATATGAAAGAGAGATCTGGGTTCCAGCAATGGGGGAAAGGCATGAGTCATTCTTCCAACACTTTGATTGATGCAAGAAGCCTGTTATTTAAGTTTGGATTTGAGGTTCTTGGAGATGAAGAGATTATTTATCAGCAAGAATTCACCAACACCTTCCCTCCCTCTCAACTATAAGCCTGATTCATCAAAGCCAAAAAGTAGCTTTATGTGATGATAAATATACTTAGACTGCTAGCTGAAGCTAGCGTTCTCCCTCATAAGATGCACGAAAAGCTTTCTTAAATTTTATTCTTAAAAAAAAAAAATGCTTTCAGTGTTCCTGGTGGTGACTTCCCACTCATTGAAAGCTGCTTCTTCCTTGAAAAATCTTTGGTTTTTTAGAGCATTTTAAAACAGATACTCTTAGGAAATGCTACTGCTTTGGGGCATCTGGCTTGTAATCAGTCAATCCTTTCAGAGCCTAACTCTTCTGTCATGACACTGACCCAGAGCATGCCTAGTGTGTTCCTGGGGAGCCATGTGCCTTATATGTCCATTGCAACTTGCAGGAGGTCAAGTAGGGGGAAGCCAAAGGATTTGTGCAAATGGTGGAGCCAAGCAGAAGGTCAGGGATGGCATTTTGTGGCCATGGGAAAGAGACAGCTCTTTCTCCTGGGTCGGGATGAGTCTCCATCAGTGCCGAGTCTCAAAGGATCATGGGGCTTCCATGGCTGGCACCCAGTGTTCTTAATTTTGTGGTGAATAAGAGCCCTGAAAGCACATAATTTAATCCTCCTGAAGATAATTGTTGAAATAAATCATTCTCTTGTTTAAAGAATAAATCTTCCGCAAGTTTCAAGAGAACCTACAGCACTGCTGATTTTAATCATTACTCTACATAGGGAAGTGTCTATACTGCTTAGTGTTTCCAAACCAACAGTGCTGCTATTAAAAAGTCAGGCCTGGATTTAGAAGCTGTCACAATTCAAACAAAAATTTTGGGGGGATTCCTGAATTCACAGCTGAAAGTGGAGAGGCCTGGTGAGCCAAGACACCACAGTCCTCTCCAGGTTTAACTAACCAGTAAGCCACACTGCCATTTGGTGCCTCAGTTTCCATGTCTGAACACTGGGTTCTGTGGCCAGCACTCTGTAGCATGTTGCCATTCTGGAGGGGAGGACTGTTTCAAGAGAGATGGGTATTTTTGTTTTTTGGTGTTGATGGGCTGTTGCTGGAATATGGGTTACGTATGACAGGAAAAGTGCTGTGGTGTGTCAGACTGGACCACAGAGAGTGATTCCAGTCAATGGTGGGTGATTTTTATCAGACTGCCCTGTGGTAATCCAGTGGGCTCCCCAGGGGTCTGCTGGGGAGTTTCTTGTTCAATGGCATGTGCTGCTTTGGTTGAAATTTTTCAGGGTTTGGCTGGTCCACAAGGGATTTTTTTGGGGGTGTGAAAAGGATTGGTTTGGGTGAGACGCATTCTAGCAAAGTAGAAATTACACTGGTCAGCTGAGGTCTGGAGAGCCATGCTTCACTAAACCTCCCTGTCCTTCATTTGGGAGCTGCACTGTGACAGAGATGGTTCACTACAGAGGCAGGATGTGGGCTGTAATGACTAGCTAAGGTGTTCTGTGACCAACCATGGGTGAGGTAGGGTATGGATAGACTAGAGCTTCTTTTGAGACTTGGTTGTTCAATTAGCACTTGGCAATTCAGTTGCTCCTGTGACAGCACTCTTGATACCCTGGCTGGGTAGTTAAAAGGTGTTCTGCTAATTTATGATCCTTATGTTAAGTTAAATAGCAGAGACATTGGGTCTTTTGTACAGAAACTATGAATCCATGATGGATTGCAGGCAGGTTCCTACTACTTGTGCATTTTCTTCCTGGCTGCTGGTTGAACACCAGAGAAAGCTGGTGATCTTGATATTCTCCCAGGTTTTTGTTCATGTCTCCCTTTTGTTGGAGAGCATTTGGGGATCTTGTTTCTGGAGCTTTCTGGGAGGAATGGACACTGCTCTGGTCTTTTCCTCTGCAGACAATCCCATTTCTTCTTGTCCTCCAAACTGGGAAGTACTTACTGCTCTACTGAAGCTGATCATAGTGTTAAAAAATAAATTCATACAGCTTTTGGCACAGCACCATTTGAATAATTCTAAGTGGTTGGGAATTAATTCACTGTGACATTTAAGCTACTTTGAAGAAGAGATCTAGCTATGGTTTTTTTGGTTGTATTTTCTATGAAATGTGTGGAGTTATTGGAACCAGATATATTAACTTTGTGCTAGGCTAATGTATACCAGTTAAAAAATTGTCCCCTGTCATATGGCATTGAAAGCTGAGGGTTTTCTCAGACACAGATGCCACCCAGCTCCCTCGATTCTAGGTATCCTAGCCTCCTGGTATATTGCTATAGATATGAAAACACAGGGTTCTAGTGCTATTTCCATCAAGTCATCCATTTTAAAGGTCTCAGAACTTCCTTTCATCTGAAGCAAAATATTTGTCACATGTTATTAGAAGGGACCTTACTGTGGAGTAAATCAGGAATAACCAGAAGGATTTAAAACATTGTTAAATATCATAGAATCATAGAATAGTTTGGGTTGGACGGGACCTTTAAAGGTCATCTAGTCCAACCCCTCCTGCAACGAGCAGGGACATCTTCAACTAGATCAGGTTGCTCAGAGCCCTGTCCAACCTGAGCTTGAATGTTTCCAGGGATAGGGCATGTACCACCTCTCTGGGCAACCTGTTCCAGTGTCTCACCACCCTCATCGTAAAAAAATTCTTCCTTATATATAGATATTTAGTTTATGTGTGGGATATGTTTAGCTCCAAAAGTGGTGTGGGTGTAAACAGTATGTCATGAACCATGAACCGTGTCTATTGTGTCTAAGTTACAACAATATACATACATCATAGAAGTATCATATGTCATAAGCACAAGCTTTCATAGGCAATCATTCTTAGAAATTTTCATTTGCAGAAAATCTTGGGAGCCGTTGTCTTTGTTAAAGTTTAAAAAAAAGTAATCTATTTACAGTATTTGTAAATCAGCCTTGAAAGAATAAACTGTAAAAGAAACAGCACCAAAGCAGAAGTGTGACATTTCCAGCTATCTTTAGAGGGAGGTCTGTTCCACAATACATTTCAGGTGACAAAATACAAATATGATGCACAGCGCCAAATGGAAAGAAAGAATAGACCCTCTGCTGCTGGGAATAAAAGACTATAGTAATGTGATTATGGTAATGGTCAACAAGTCATAGTCTTGCGCTTTTGTTCACTGTAATTAACTTCCTGGAATGGCACAGTTGCTTTCTCTGTGCTCATCAGATGGCCCTGCTTTTGTGTCCACAGTCTGTTATTTCTCCTGCAGGGACTGCAAGCCTCCAAGTGCATTACTAAATGAATTCATTGCTGGAACAAAGATTCGGTAGTAGAATAGAGATTGATATCTTTTGTTGTCAGACATTCAATACCATATAGCAATCCAATTACTTAAGCTGTTTCTATCAGTCTTATTACGGCTTACTATTGAGGCGTGCTTTAAAGCTGGATAATTCTGGCTTGCAAGAATGTAGTGGAACAGATTAGAGCTTTAATGAGAAGCCTTTCTGTGGGCTAGGGTGCTTCCATTGTATGTATTGGGATTGAGGAATCATACCTAGGCAAAGGCCTGGAGTCATTGTTGCAAAGACCGATCAAAGGGAAGCCTGAAATCTGTACAATTGCTTGAAGAAATTTTATGGGTTATAAAAAAATAAAATAAAAATTGGCAAGGTTTCTGTCTGTTACTGCCTGTCATTTGATGCGAATCTGTGGTACACTGGGAAAAGGAAATTGCTTATTGGATTTCAGATTGTGGAATGGATATCTCGTTTTGTATTTGAACTTTTCCTCCACTGTGCTATAGGTCAAATTCTGTGCTTAGCTGTAGCATTTTAGGAATGCTGGCAGCATAAGTTCAACACAAGACTTATTCTGCATACAACTACCCAGGGTAGATGTTTGGAGAGGAGGGTTTCTAGTGCACAAACACACAGCAGGGAAGAAGGCTTCGATAACTGCATGTAGAGGAGGAAGGATTAGACTATCAAGTCAGCCTTCCCAGGTTTGCATCTTTGCTCATGCTCTCTGTACCACAAAGCAGGTGTGGCTTGAGTCCCAAGACAGCAGAAAGCTGGAATCAGTAAGACCTCAAAACTGAGGCTGAAGTGTAGAAGTGGAAAACAGTTATTTTTCTGTGAGGAAAAAAACCCAACCATATAAATATAAACAAATCTATTTACTTTGCAAATATTTTGGGGGGAGTTTGTATATGTAAAACACACCAAAGTTTATTGTGGCAAACACAAGCAGTACAGACTTGGGAGATGCCAGAGTAAGTTTGTACGTCCAGCAGGACAATTTGACTGCTTCTTGAATGTATGATTTCTGATGGATTTTTAAAACGTGATAAAACTTTCCAGCTCTCTTCTAGGCCTCAGCAGAAACATCTGTGCTTTAAGTCAACACAGTGTGAGCAGAAGCACCTAGGAATTGAATTGCTAAGGTTGAAGTAAATTGGAAACACAGAATAAAGTGCTTTTGTATGGAATACATACAGCTTGGTGTCATTTGTGAAAATAACTATATCTAAACGTCTGAAATTCCACCTTTCTAGATCACTATCCTTAACTGAGAGTATGTTTTATTTTTTGGTATGATAAATGCGTCAAAGCAAACACTCACTTGGTGCAAGTGGCAAAGCTATGTAATTTCTGCAGGGCAACACTGATTTCCAACAATTTGAGGATATAGCCTATTTTTCCTAGATGCAAAGAACTGTGTATGATTTATAATTTCATTATAATAAGCCTGATTTTCTATTTCTTATGGTTGTTTTACACCATCAACAGCTAAATACTTCCTCACCAGGGACGAAGTTACGAAGTATTACAATGCACACATAATGTCTGACTAATATTTTCAAAGGATTATTTAGAAGAACAGCAATTACAAAGACATTTTCCAAAGGAAATTGTATTAGAATTAGCATAAGGAGGTGGGGATGTGAACTTAAGTCTGAGGAACACCTGAAAGTTTATATATGCTTGTAGATTTGTTTTCAGAAAGTGTTTGCATTCCTGTGTATAGACCACAAACTGGTTTTCTTCAGCAGTAAAGGTATGACACAGTTCTGGGCAGAAGCTAAACTTTATTTTGTAGCCTCAATTGCCTGATGTGGATTGAAGTTAATGTTTCATGAGGCAAAGGATAGTACCTGTTCATTCCAGGAATGGTTACTGTTAAGATACTTGTTCTGGGTCAGAGTTAAGGTGATTTTGTGCTGAATTATCAGTTTCTTTCTCACTCAGGAGAGTAAGGGGCAGTTAAAGATTTAGGGTGTCCTGACCTTTATTCTGTTCATTGTTGACTTGTAACGAGTGATGTCTACAGTAAACTGCTTTCTTGTAATTTATTTACTCTATTTAGAAATGAGGTGTTTGGACTTGGGATCTTCCAAGGGAAGCTTTTTATGTGCATTTTCATTTATTTTGTCTAAATACATTGAAACCTCCAGGCCAGATACTCAGCTGGTATAAATCAGCTTAGTTCCATTGACGTCAGTGGAGCGGCGCCAGTGGCAGATCTGACCCACTTCTTTAATCTGATCACTTGTCTATCCTATTTATTTCAGATTACATCAGAGTGAGCAGAGCCTTACCTCATTCACCATGAACTTGATATAGGTACAACCTTGCAAGTTTTGGCAGAGGACTATCATCACTGAGAAACATGTAAAAAGCAAGAGTAGCATCCAGTCCTCTGCCATGCAGAAATTGCTTGGAGTCAAGGTGTCTGACAGACCCAGCTTTACTTAATATGAGACTGTGTGACTTATGAAATTCCAACTTGCTCATAATAAATTATGTTAAAGATAGTTGCCCACAAAACATTAACCTAATACAGCATTTTATGTGTTCTAAATATCTATTAACTAATTAGTAATATTCATTCAGTGTTCAGGATGCTCTGCACCACTACAGCAAGCTGTGAATCTTCAGAAACCTCAGCGTCCCAGCTCTCAAGTCTGTGCTGGTACCCACTTTAGCAATTTCCGAGGGAATTCAGATTTAAGTTTGCAGTCACACCTTGGGTCTGGCATGTCTAACTCGTTCCTTCAGTTTTTCCTGTTTTTTACTGTGATTTACCCTTGGGTCTGTTCCCTGCCATTGTCCTCTCAGATCAGTATTGGATGGTTAGACTGAGCATTATCGTCATATTGCACACCACTCTTCCAATGGATCTCTATATCTGATCTTTTCGACTGCTTGAGTGACACATTTGAAGGTTCAGGGTTTTTTTTGCTGGGGCAGAATGGAGGTGCCAATATACAGCTGAAGAACTCATTTTTTCCCCTTAATCTGAACTGATGATTGAACTGACTCTTGGCTCTTCTGCTTATTCTCAAACAATAATCTTATTCAAATATTCTAGTAGCTTCCAGGGACACTTTCCCAGGAGTGTGAAATATCACGTGTTTGGGGTCTCTGAGTTTTGTGCACTCTGAGAAATTGCTTGCCCCTGAAAGTTTACATCAAAGTCTTCATTTGTTTCTGACCCATAATGCTGCAGTGAATGCACACTCTTAAGAAGACCCAGGAACATTTTTTTTCCACAGCAGATACTTTCTCTTGGTACTGCTACACAATATATCTTTCTAGTCTATCTACCTCAATGCTTAGTTTCCATTTCCTTAGTAAAGAGAAGAGTTTTGCCATTTTGTTGACTGTTTTCTATGATCATCGCTAATATAGACAAGCACAAATACTCTTTTTCTGGGATCAAACTGTCTTGCATGTTTGTGTCCAACTTAAACGAAACAATCGATTTTCTCAGCAGTCAGTTGATCCTCTGCAGCATTATCTAATGTCCTACAACCTTTTCTGAGCTAGTCCTGCAGTGGCCATTGACTTTGTACTGGACTTTGTCCAGTACCTCCCTTCAAGAGTTTGCTAATGCCAAAATGATGTGAGCCATTGCAGTTCTGGTATCTTTTTCCAAATACCAGATGTTGTCTTGGCTTCTCTGATTCACAAACTGTGTCTTGTTTTTGCTGACTCCAATATTTTTGCCACAGGTCTCTATTTCTGTATGTTGTCTCTCATATCTGTCAGAACTGTCCCTGCCCCCTAACTTTCAGTTTGGGTAGAGTGCCTTTGTTTTCTTGGCAAGTTCTAGTTGGGTTATTCCTAAATCTTTTAACAATATTTCTCTCTCTCTTCCCGCCCCTACACTATAATATCAGCTTGACCCTCATACCAGCTTGTGTTTTCAGCTATCAATTAGTAACAGAATATTTCCATCTTTTTTTCTGTACTGTTTCAGTATAGTACTCCTGTACATTTAATAGTCTGCCTCCCCTGCCTGTATTAACTAAATTATATGAAACCTCTATAGCTTCAGAATCAACCATTACCTGAAAGGAAACCATGTTCCTGTTGGCTAGGAAGGAAAGTTACTGCTTAAACTTCCCTTATCTCTACTCTGTCTTTCTGAAGAGCTTTGACTTTGATGGGATTTTTAAATTCTTCTTTCTTCCACATAGAATATTGTCTTTGTTCACTTTATTCCTATTATTTTACACTTCTCAGAAGTTGCTCCAAATAAAGGGAGACAGTACTCTGCTTACCCAACAGCGTCCTTCACTCCTAATAGCAACATCACTTAATGCTGGAGCCTGATTTGCTAATGAGAGTCTGACTGACAGATATCAGAACCCAATGAAAGTGCAGTTTCCACAAGCCTTAAATGTGCCCTTTAAGCACTAAACTCTGGGGTATGCATACTTGTTATGGTGTATTGCCACTGGGCTCCTTTTTGCTTTTTTACTTAGAAACCAGGAGAGGTGACCCTTGCCTAAACCTGAAGAAGCCAGAGTAGTATCTCAAATCTTTTCTTCTGCCCTTCTATATCATTACCCTTCTCACTGCAGAAGAAACATAAAGCCCCATTCATCTCCCTTACGTCTGTCTCCAACAAGCTTTTCTCTTCCCTGCATTCATCAGTGCAGTCTCCACTGCGTCCAGAGAAGCCAAGCTGGAGGGCAGGTTTGCTCTTAGAGGTAGTATCATTGCAAGTGTAGAAGGGGAAATCCATTTTAACAAGAACCCCTAAATGTACTGGTGAACTTCAGTGAGTGCACAGAAAGCAAGACGAAAAATCACAGTTGCGAAGGTCAGGTTCAAGGTGTTCTGTTCTTACAGAAGGCTGTACAATTGTTTGTGGAGTATACACTTAGGAGCTTTGCTGGACGAGGGCCTTATTAAATTTGAGTAAACTAAATAAAACAAGCAAGCACAAAAATCAATTAATTTTTACAATATGCTTGAGAGAAAAGCAAGCAGGCAGCTTTGCTCTCACTTTTAAGAAAAAAATGAGGCAGAAAAATGAAGCAAGTAACTTGGCTCTTGGGAGCAAGTAGCAAAGCAGACCCAAAATTCAGAAGATTTTTGTTCTGGGTTTTGTCTACTCCACTGACATTTTACTTTTTAAATGTTTTTCATAGGATGTTGTGCTTATTCATTTTTGTGATTACTTTCATAAACAGAAAGCAGTAAAATCACAGTGAAGTTAGTCCAAAGTTGGGACAGTATTGAGTTCAAGAAGTACAGCAGAAATTTAGTGAAGATACAAATATATCTGCATCTTGTCAAAAGTTACTCTTTCATTTACCAAGGAAACATAACTAAATTAATGGATTTTAGATTAGAAGGAAACTCAAGACTATCTAATATGACCATATGTATTTTGCATGCCATAGAATTCCACTTGGTTATCTCTGCAAAACTATTTCCGGCCAGACAGTGGGCCAGATCACACCTCTGCTAACTTTAACTACTTTGGTTTCAAAGCAATAGCACTCTCAAAAGATGTAGTCTGACTTGGCTGTTGTAGGTTTACTTTATAAAGACCTAATGATTCCGAAGTCCATGAAACCTGAAATGAGTGATATATGTATGTACTCTTTTTGTAATCACACAATCCGAGAGATTGCTCAAGACAGGAATGAAAAGAGGCAAAGGAAAATCAATGTTTAACTTGGAAATATTTGTCAGTTAACAAGTCACAAGGAAGTGAGTACCTTTAACACCTAAGTTAGTTGAAGTAGGAATTTAATTTATACTTTTTGGGGGGGGATGGTATTTAAAAAACAAGTGAGCTCAGACAAAAAATCCTCCTCAAAAGTCCATTTGAGCTTTGTTACCATTGCATTTCCTAAGTTCAGGAATATTCTCTAAATGTATTTTAATGCATTTATTTTATAGAAGGCTGCCAATCCAGACTCTGACAACACTTAAACACATACCGAAATCTGTCCATTTTATGGACAACATGTAATTGTGTGCAAAAACACCTTTTCTGAATAGGGATGCTTTCCTGAACTGGAGATACAGCTTGTGTGCTTCAACTATTTTAAGGGAGTTCTATTTTCTGGCATCTTGCTACTTTTCTTCTTTTTTCCCTTCGAAAACACATCTGCTTTAACATCCTGTTGAGTTTAAAAGTATATTCCTTTACATTTTCACAAACCCTTAGTTTTCAAGACCTGGAATTTCTTATACAAGGAAATCCACTGGAAATCTATAAAAGCTCTGTGTACAATAAATAAATCTACTTCACCCCCTAGCTCTGTATCATCTCAGGTCTTTGTCACACTGAAAAAGTGTAAACATCTTAATCCCTCTGAGGGAGGAGTCTCTCAGGTATTTCCTTATTGATCAGTACTGTAAAGTGTTGCTCTCTAAGAAACACATTGATCTGTCTTGTCTAGAGTAGCTGAAAGGACTTTATGCATTGAATTTTCTCAGCAGTGCTATAAAATAACACCTCTTGGTGAATGAAGCCAGCCTGTTAATGTATGGATTTTCCGCCTTGAGTGATTTTCTAAAATCAATAACTCATTAAAAAGAAAAAAGCCCAATTCTCACAATTCATATCCATGCAAATAACAGACTGACTTCAGCAACAGTGCCCAACTGACTTATAACACAGGGTTTGGAGGACGGTGTGTTGTTTGTCCAGATGCTCTGATTGCAGTTTCATTTTTGCTTGGTCCTTCTTGAAAAACACTGTTTTAACACCATTATCCATTCATTAATTCTTAAGAGTAATGCTTTGTTGGCAGAATGGTTAAACAGTTACTAAAAATAAGGTCTGCTGGTGAATCCTTTAAAAATATGACTACATCCCCAGCAAGTAACTAATTTTCAGCAAAGAATGCAAGTGTAAACCTTTTCCAAAATCACAATTTCTAGAAATCCTGTATGTGTTCTTTCATTCCTCAAAAGAAGGGTCAGATAACTTGGAAAGGGAGGGAGCTTCCCATCCCAAGTGTGCAAAGCATTGCAGCCTTTAATTTAATGATTGACTTGATCTGACTTTTTTAAAAGACTCTCCAACTTGGCATCAGTATTCTGTTTATCTCACATGCAATGAATCTGTCCTTCTTCCCTGTGTGTAAATACTTAATAGCTGTTAAAAGGACAAGCCTTGCTGGATCCAAAAGTATTGTACTTCAAGGTACATTTGGATTAAAGCTTTCTTTTTCTTCTGCTCAGTTCTCAAGTTGCTGCACTACCTGCTCTATTTGACTTTCTTAGTGGCTTGTAAATGGTGTCAGATGTTTTTCAGAGAGTTAGTTCTTTTTTCAGGGTGATTTTTCTTGCATCCAGACATATTAATTTAATTTTTTTTTTTTTCCAAGTGCAGTGACAGGATTTAGAAAGCTCCACGGGATGCTGAAGCCAGCCACTTTCACGAAACTTTTCCATATGATGCATGTCAGCAGCACAGCTTCAAGGAGTGTCTTCTCATTTTGCTTTCCACTTAGCATGAGTTTAACAGGTGTCTCAGAATGCCTCTGAACATGGCAGTATTAGTGTATGTGATCTGGGAATAAAAAGAGAAGGCAGCAGAGAGGGGAAAGGAAGGTAACTGTGGAAGATAAACTGGTTCCAAAGGACACCCTCAAGCAAAGGGTGGCAAAAGAATAAAATTATGTAGATTTAACTTTAGTGTGAGAAAGAGCAAACCTTGCATGTCAGCAGGAGCTCACATGGTTTAATAAATTACTGGAAGGCTAGGAGAATGGAACATGCCCTCTCTAGAAGAGTCTCTGAAAGGTCTGAGGGAATCCTCAGCCCAGTAATAAATTTCTCAATCTCAAATGAAAAAGGCAGCCAGTAGTATGACCAAGCATTCTTGAATGACTGTGTACTGGATTCCAGCCCTTTGAGGCCAATGGAAGAACTGACAGAGCAGAAATAGCCAAGGGATTAAAATCAGAAACTATCCTGTTCGTTTTGTGAAAAAATATTAGGAGCTGTTCTAGGAGCAGCAGAAGCCCAGTTTCCTATGAAACCATATCCTCTGTCTCCCAAACACCTTCTAAGGACCTTCATGAGACCCCCAGATACTTCCCAGAACCACTAATGACCAGGAAGGCACAAGGCAGCTTCTGCTTCATCTGCTATGGAGCTACGCATGTACTGATTCGAAGGCTAGAAATAAGCTGATTTGTACTGATTGGAGTAACCATTGATCCCACACCTTCAAGGAGGTTTTCCTCAGCGTGGGGCACTAATTTAGGTCTCTTTCCTCTGTGCAGTGACAAGACCTGTAGGAACATAATTATCTCCAAGTCTTTTGCTTCTCCCCTGACTACTTGCATTGAAATGTGCCAGTGGGTTTGAAAGTTATTAGGGGGGACATGAACAGACAGATGGCATGACTGCATAAGCCTCATTTGCTTAGGAAATCAAGTGGAAATGTTTGTATAGTTTATATACAACACAGTATGGTTTGTGTCTGTCATATTACCTTGAAGGTTGTTATTGTAATTATGTGTTCCATTGTTGTGCTTCATCTAATCTGGAGTTTCTAAAAATACTGCTTCGGACCTTTGTGATTTGTTTTCATGCATCTCATAGGAACCTAGGACTGGAAGGGGCGTCCTGGGTCATTGTGTCCAGGCTCCTGCTGAGGTATATGAACTGTAAAAGTTGAAAGAGAAAAGTACTGTATAATAAACTTCTGGTTGGTACAGTGGGGAAGTTAATGAGACAAATGAAACCTTCTGTGTGGTCTTTACAAAGCTGGAAGTCGCAGCATGGGGCAGTCCCCTTGCAAATCTTGGGTTATTAGCTTATCTTCTGCAGTAACTGCAAAGGATGAATGTCAGAGGATGAATGAATTTTCCCCTTTACAGCACAAGGGTATGAAGTATTCACATTTTGTTCAGAAGATCCTGGGGGAAAGATTGCCAGATTTTTTCATGTGTAAAAAGAGTTTTAAAATTTTGAACATGTTTACACGGAGGCAATTATTTGATCCAGGGAGAGGAGACAGGTCCCTTAGCTTTTAAATGTGCTTGAATGACAGTAAGGCATGTTCAGCATTCTGTAGGTTTTTCCTAAATAAAACAAGAACCCAGAAGTCCCTCCATGGAATAAGACAATAGGTAAAAGAAGGATAGCAGTTTCTTATATACAGGGCACATAGGAACAACAGTATCAGATTATTTCTGAAGCTGTATTATAATGCTAGAAGGAGAACCTGATGATATAAAATTAAAACCCATAAATGCCTGTGTTTCAGAATTTGTGCTGTTTGCCTTAAGATTTTAGCTGTGCACTCATTATCAGTATTAAATGCACTTCTTTAGTATATGCTGATACTTGCAGATTGTTAAGGACACTTCTATTACTTCAATATTTATATTCCAGAATTTCTAGATTATTTCAAATCTTGGTGATAAAATGCCCTCTATATAGAGTTATAAAAGATGCAGCTGTTCAGAAAAAGGTACAGCCTGATAGAAGGAGTAGAACAACAACAGTTTATTTGACAGTTTCCAGAAAATAAACAGAAAACAAACAGAAAACAAAACAACACTTTGAAATTCTCAGTTTTGCAATATTTAAACTGTGTTCAAAAAATAGAAAGATCCTTTTTGAATTATTTTGACTCATTTCCCTTTTTGAAAGTAGAGTCAATACATAATTAAAGTATTGACATTTTAACTGTTTTGTATGGGGTAGCTTTAGCATGAACTGGGAAGACCACCGACTTACTTCAGTGATGCCTTTGGCTTGATTTGACTGTGTTGCAATTTTACACCTCTTTGCCCTTGCATCAGAGTTTGATCCAGCAAGATGGGGAGCACTTTAGGCTCATCTAGCAAAATGCTTGAGGTCGTGACTAGTTTTAAGCATTTGAACAGACTCTTTGACTTTGGTTTCACCGTTTGTACCCTAGAACATGAAGTGTAAGCTTAAATACTTCTTTGGGTTGTCCTTGTGCTCCAAACCTGAGCTCTGAGCACAGGTAGCACTGATGGTGATAAACTGTGCTCCATCCTTATGCCATATTCACATACACCCAGGACTGAAGTGTGCAGTGAACTACATTCTGTGGGCAGTCCATGAAATCATAATAAGAAAGATGGAAGTTGCAGCTTTATTTCAGAAAAGTCCATTTGCTATAAAAAATTACATGCTTTAGTAGAATTAGGCAGTTTTCAAAAGTCGTTCCAGGGTCTGAATCATTAAACTTTGGACCTTTAAAGGTATTTAACTGTTAAACTCCTGACTGAATGAAAACCTATTTCTGGAATGTTGTAGTTACTTTTGTTTTAATGTGTTCAGAATGAGCCTAGCCTTTTAAACACTATGTTAATGCTTTCAGTATGTTAATTTTTAACAAAGAGGTTTTCTTCATGAAAAACACATTTTCTGCCCAACAGAATTTGATAGTGTTTTCCATTAAAACTTTGAAGACTGCTAAATTTGACATTGCTGCTAAGTTTGCTCAGTCAGGCTTAGCCTTTAGAAAGAAGTCTTCTAACTAAAGGGGGGGAAAAGTTATTAAAAATCTATCACCCAATGGAGGGATCCACACTGCTTTCCGTTACTAGGTTGCCCTTCATCACTCTCTGTTGCGATGGATTTAAGCAGGTGTGACTCATTTGTGTGACTCTGGCTCTCATGCTGCTTTGGGAAACCAGTGCACCAGCTGGTTTTGGGCTTAGTGGTCTGCTGTAAGCCTCACCAGGACCCATTTCTAAGCCCACCTTATCATTTACTCATCTAATCTTGCATCTAATCTTAAATTGCAAATATTATACCATGGTCAGCATTCAGTGACTGATGATCCCAGCCTGTCACTGCTCCTCTTTGTCCAGCCACCAGCAGCTAAATCCCTTTCCCCAGGCGCCTATGCAGTAACAGGGCTTTGTCATTGTAGCTGAGCAGGCATGTTGAGATTTTTCCCTCAGTTTTTTGGGGGGTAAGTACATTATCTCCCATACTTCTGCCGGATCAAGCTCAGCATTGTCTTTGTATAAAATATGGCCCAGTTCTGCTTGCTTCATTCACCTCACTGTTGAATTTAGTTGACTTGGGTGGAACTAGTAAAAAGACTGAAGCCAGTTGGCCGAATCCTGTTTTCAGTTACCATTACATAAACTACACTGATTCTGCTGAAGCCAATAGAGAAAACCCAGAATGAATAGATTATATTGACTTCTGTGATAAGTGCAAAAGTAATAAAAAATTCTTTTTATCATTAGGTATCACAATGCCATATAAAAGCACTTACATTATGCATCATCAGCTTTTGAAGAAACTGAGTCCCAGAAGTATGCCCATAGTCCCATAGTGTGTCAGAGCTACAGCTGAAAATTCTTGTTTCCCTACCAGGTGCCTTTACCTACTGAATTCTATTGATTTTTGAGGGAAATACTTGCATAATGAAGGAACTGAAAAATAGTTGTGTATATACATCACACTCAGAGGCGGGGAAATTCCTATTGAAATTTTGTCGTCTGCATTTAAGACACTTAAAAATGATTATAAACAGCAAGAGACCATCACCTTAAGTTTTATCCTTATGTTATATAAGCACAATAATTGACAACCCTATCCCCCAAACGGTGTTTAATATAGGCAATACATTGAGGGAAAAAAGTGTATTCGCTTGAAGTTCATTACAGTATTTACAATACTGCTTTCCCATGCTTATTTTAGGGTCATTTGGGAAAAAGCTTTAACTCCAAAAAAATGAATGCATTGCTATTCTGGGAGTTAGATTGTCACTTAATAAATATATTTCTGATAATAAAAATCGGTGTAATTTTCCTTGCAGGGACTTATTCGGAAGAAAGTTAATAAAAACTTAATGGAAAAACTAGCATCACAGCTATTTTTTTGTTTTGTTTGAAATTCCTACAGGAAAGTTAGCCAAATGCAAAAAGTACCAAGAAATAGAGAAACTTTCTATGGTCATTAAAACCCCAAAGGTAAGATTCTCTTAGTAAAGATACTATTAAGCAAGGTAGCTCTGATGAACCTTTTAAATATCTTATAAGAACAAAGACTTAACTGGCCCTGCTGATGGGAAAGTCATAATGTGGCTTTTTTCCTGATCACTTTCTATTCTTTGTATATGTGACAGATGTCAATGAAGTTGAAAAGTGTCCATTTCCCAGCAGGATGCTGGCTGTTCCTCAAAATGCCTGGGCAGTTTATAGAGGCCCTAATATCTCCTGATTGTGACTGAAGGATTTGTAGAGAAAGCATCCTGCAGGGTAGAGGCCTGCTGCCTTTGAATAGAGGGCAGCCAGCAGCTCTGCGGTCCTCAGCAAGAGATGCCACTGTACCATCAGGAAACTTTGATTTATTATCTGAGAAATTCACCATCCATCTGCATGAAGAGGTCACAGAAGCAACTTTTCTAATGTGAATCTGAGACCCCCATTATTTCCCACTTATTGCTACATGCATGAAAAATTGTTCCAACTGAGAAAGTTGGACTTTCAGGACTTGTTGCCATGGCTGAATTTATAGGAATATTTAGGAGCAATACTTAGTGAGTTTTTTTGAACCTATAAACTCCAACAATTTTCACAGGTTTTTGCTAATTAATGCCACCACTGTGGAAATGGAAGCAGTTCTGCAAACAAGCTGCGACAAATGGGATTTTTATTGCCAGTGGAAAAGCCTAGGGAATAATTAGCAGGCCTGTAGAGATCTCTTGATTACAGACATCTGCATTGGTAATGTCCAGACGCAAAGATCGCCAAGGGAAATGTTTAGGGATTTTCACCTAAGGGCACATTTATGTTGTCAGCTACACCCTTCAAACTGCAGTCGGACAAATGTGGGAAAATATTTTGTGAAATGTTAGACCAATGAACCTGATGTTGACTAATCTGGACTAGTGAAACTGGCTTTGCTTTCCAAAGTACTGTCCAGCAGCCAAGACTTGCAGATGTAATATTTTGATATCTCATTAAACTTGATTTCACAGAGATATTTCTCAGTGCTGCATTTGAGTTGCTGTGTGTTGCCTAAGATGCTTTTGCAGTTATTGCTGCTTTGGTGAATAGGATGAAGAGGAAACAACAAGACTGATTATTAAAAAACCACATGACTCCTTGAAAATGAAGCACTGAAAAAAGAATTCATGTCAACACAGGATTTATTAGTGCAGGTTGAAGAGTAACTTGATTTGGGATTTTCCTGCTCTTGCCAAAGCGATTCACAATATAAATCATGAATCTACTTATAGAAGCAGTCGAGGTTTTGTCTTTTTTAAACAGTACGCTTTTAAACTGGCTAATGAAATATTAATTTCAGGCCTTTGAAGCAGAATTTTAAGCTAAGCGTTTTTAAAAAAACACAATTATATTCATTTGTATAACATTACAGTGCAGTTGCCCCAGTCCTAGACTGGTTCCTGTTGTATTAAATGCCATATAAATCCCAAACAAAACTCATTCCTTTCCTGAAGAAATTATAGTGTAAAGATTTGGTTGCTTTTACCAATTTTGTTTGGATACAGAATTTAAAAAAAATTAAAATTATAATGTTTTGATTTTAAAATATCTGTGACACAATATAGTTCTGTCTTGCTTAGAATCTCTCTGCAATGGGATCTTCACTCGCACAAGCTTTGCAGTAGAAAATACTCTTAAATTTGTATTTAAACCCATCCTTCTCCAGGAAAACCATTAAGCAAACAATTAATTTTAAGATACATTTCAGTCCCAGTGGCATCATTTATCCTACTCACTGGTCAGGCAGTCACAACAAAGTTAAGTACTGACCAGACCTAATTCTGAATCCAGGCTGCCCTGTAAGATGTCACAAGAAGCAAGACTAATTCTTCTGGCTTTTAAATTGCTATGCACACGGTACATATGTAGAGCTGCACCCAGTAATGCACCAACATATGAGGCAGGGGCTAATCACAAGCATCAGGCTGTTGGGTCCTGAAGTCCTCAACCAACAGGGTATGTCAAGTGCTGGTACTTTGAGGATGTGGATTTGAACTACCAATTGTGTCCACGAATAAACATTTCTTTTCCCATACTTTTCTTCAGAGTAGAAAATTGGGTCAGACATTTCCAAAGATGTCTCTTTGCTTGGCTTTTCTGGTCTCTCTGGGATGAGGGGTGGGGGTGGAAGAAATGAAGGGTTAGGAAAGAAGGAGCATTCAGAACTGCTGAGGATACTTTTGTTCTCAAATAACTGGAACCTGTATGACAAGTACATACATATTCATAGGCACTGAGTACCAGAACCCGTGCTTTGCTACTGTCTGACCCAGGATATTTACAGAGCTACGAAGTAACCTTAGAATGAGGTTTTTAATAACCTTATTCTGACTATGAAGACTTTCCAGAAGTCCTCAGAGATGTCTATGATCACATATATCTTATTGTCACTGCCTTGGACAGGTTGGAAAGTCCCCAGTGAAACTGCTGCAGATTGGTGTTTACTGGTCAGGATGTGGGCTTCAATAACGCTGTTTTTGTGGAACATGTACACTTTTTTTTTGGGTGCAGGTGAAAGGACACTATAGCTTGCAATGCCCTGCAGACAGGACTTTCATTTATTACTGGGTACTCTTTCAAACTATAGGCTATTTACACGTACAATCCAGATGACTTTGAGCTCAAACTTGGTGCATTTTTCAGCTTTATTTAAGGTGATGATTTACAGTGGTTAAAGGTATGAGTGTGTGGCATGTATATCTGCTGTTCAGAAATATGATATGAATTCCTGTAAATAAGGTGTTTAAATATAAATGTGTTTGACTGTTTTCTAATGAGCCTTGTTCACAGGCCCTGCAGGGTTAATTAGGTTCCTAGATCTTATCTTTACTCTATTACACAAAAGGCAAAAAGCTTTACAGGAACTGAATCCACTCAGAAAGAGCAAATAAACTAGCTCTAAATGATCGCAAACTGACCAAGCTTTTCTGCTTCAGCTCCCTGTATGCCTTCAGGCAATCGGGATTTAAAAGCACTGAGATTACAGGACCATAAAAATACACATTTACATTTACATGTGGTCACATGCAAAATTTAAGATTTAGAGAAAGCCACAAAGGGAATGTTTAACATAAGTAGTCAGGCACAAGCTAAATTAATGACACAGCAGCCCCAGCAGAAACACAAGAAAAACATGTAAACCTTCATCTATTATTAGTTGCTGTAGCCCACACTCCAGAGCACAAGGATGCATGGTCATTCAAGTCTGTTCTTTTCCACTGGATCTTTTAGCTGCCATATGAATGGAAGCTGGGCAAATACTGAAGTGTAGTGAATTCACACGTGAGAGTCCTTGTTTTGAATTTTGTTTCTTTGTTGGATGATTAAATCACTAATAATATTAAAGGAGCAGCCAGAACCTGCTCCTGACTGCTGATCATGTGGGGAGACTGCAGGAGGACTCTACAACTTGTCTGTGTCAGACACCCTGGCCATGTCACGAGGGCTGGCAGAAGGCTGCAGACAGTCCTCTCAGGATGTGCATCACCCCCTTCTAGCACTGATGTGAAGGATTTGTATTCCTGCAGCCCCTGGCAGGCATGCAGACCTTTTGCACCAAGCCTTGCACATCTGCTACAGGCAATCCCTTCCCTTAAAAGTCACACATTGTAATGTAACGTAGACACACTTCTGACGGAAAGCTTCAGGAGTAGACTCTGTCTTTTTTTGCACATGTTGGTACAGCACCTAGCATACTGGGTTTCAGGCCTGACATGCTAGCTTCTTGATGCAAGTGCAGCACAAATAAATGCTAGATGTGAAAAGAAACACATTTTCTTTTAAATATTTTTTTTTTCCTGCCTTGACTCTGTTGTCTTAGCAGGGAACAGGTATTTTTTTTCACAGGAGTGTCCTATTGGGGAATAAGCACTAGAATGGTTCGTTTTAAGCAAATATGAGTTCTGGTTGTGTAATTATGGATCTGTTCACATGCACATAAAGAGAGTGGAGGAGTTCCCAGGGGAAAAGTAATGCAGTCTGTTTGTCTTGCGAAAGCTATGTTGTATTATAATATACCAAATGACAGAACAAGAATTTCTCATGCAGGACATTCTTCAGTAATTAATTTCAACTGACAGATGAGTTTCAGAAACCAGTTGTCCAGTTGCAAATTTTTTCCCCACAGAAGTATGTATGTGTAGTTCCTTTGCATGTTGCAAACTACTCACCATCTTAGGCAGGGTCTGATCCTCAGCTGGTCCAGCTCAGCACAGAAATGGAGATCAATAGTGATGCTACTTTATACAAGCCCTGTATTTAGAACGCTAATTGTTTAACCTTGTGAAGTGGAACATGTTGTATTATTTATATCACAGTGGTAGGGATCTCAAGCTATGGAGAGGGATCCTACCACGTTAGGCACTGCATAAGCAAAGGGAAAACAGGACATTCTCTTATGCATGCACTTATTTTTTTTGCAGCTAATTAGACTAATTGAAACCTGTGGGACTACTGATGTGCTGAAAGTTAAGGATATGCAGAAATCCTTACAGGATGGGGAAACAAAGATATGGACTGTAAGACTGAGAAAAGAAGAAAAATCAGAAAGTCATGTTATTTTGTCTCTCACTGGAGTTTTCTCCTAGGATTTGTTATGATTTACTGTCATTATGTATTATGTAAACAGTCACTGTTTCCATGAAGTGGGAGGTCCTGTTAAACTTCTGTGTAGCTATTCAGCATTGTTTGTGAGTTTAACTAGCAATGTACATCCTTACTGTAATGGAATGATCAAGAATCTATATACCCTATAGCCTTGGGTTATGGCTCTGACCCTATTAAATGTGTGGGTGGGGTCTCCCTATTAAGTCAGTAAAGCCAGGGGAAGCCTGAGACGATTTCCATGCTTCCTGCTGTTGTTTCCTCTGTAGTGGATACTCTTGACTCATCCAGATTAGCAACTGCCTGGCCTCAGGGCCCATGAAAATACTCTGGAAGGTTACTTGCTTTTTGAGCTTTAGGAACTGATTGAATGGCAGGTGTTTTAAAAAATAGTAAATAGCGAATGGAGCTTCCCTTTTTTCCCTGCTTCCTTCTAAATCCTTTACAAAACTGCATCTTCACTTCATCCCCTTCCAGCAGAACCTGTATTACTTAGTCATACAGGCTGTCCACACTTTTTTCACCAGGAAAGGCAAGCCAATTCTAAAAAATACATTGCTTATAATCTTGTGTACACACTGTTAGCTTTTGCAGGGCCTAGTTTCTGCTTACAAGGAAAATAAGTATATGGAGCAATTCCTATGTCCCCAGACTGTCCTGCCAGCATATATGGTACTGAATACTCTGGAGATGCTATTTCCTTTCAAGCTGGATGTAGATTTTCTATGGTAGTATTAAACCACTTTACCATAACACAATCCTTGCCTCAATTTACTGAGGTCTATGTGACTAGAAATCATCTGACATTTCCGGTACAATCTGAGACACCCGACAGTGATATCTTTTGGGGATGTCACAAGGGCAGTAGAGTTTGTCAAAGTAAAAGAATTTTTATTTTTAAATGGAAAGTTGAAAATAACAAACACATTGTATAATGCGTATCTGCTACATAAAGGTGACATTTACAAGGACGTACTTCCATAGTTTACTCAGTTCTGCAAGTCTCCATTAGCTTAGAAAAGCTCAGCTGAAACCAAATGCTATATCATACACAAAATTACTGATTTAGGCACAAAGAGTACTATATGTATTTTCCTCTTGTTGAAAAGCCCTGCCTTTTCAGCTTTGTTCCCTCACCTATGCCCATAGTCTCACTGACATCAGTGAGAGACTTCCTAGGATGTCTGAGAGTAATTTATTAATTCCTCTTTCCAGGAGTGATTCCTTCAGTGCTGCCATTCCAGTGAAGATTGTGGTAGGGTCTCCTTCCATACAAGTTGCTATAGCAGAGCATATCCTCTGGCCATGTTTCCTGTCATGAGGAGTTGCCCCAGCTAGATGTCTGCAAGGAGGTGGTAAGAAATCCGCAACAGTCCTTTGCTCACCTACTTAGGTGCCAAACATGCACATTTCACTGGTTTCTTGAAAACACTCCTGTTGTGGAAATGTAATACACCTGACTAGGTAGGCCAACAGCTGTGTGATTGTCCATCTGCTGGTCTACCAGATTAAATATTAGCCCTTATGTCTCCTTTAAAGCAATGAATTTTCTCCAAATATGGTTCTCAAAGAAGAACATTTCTTCTTCTGCACCAGATATACTGTCAGACAAGTGGTACAGACAGGCAGGATGGGAATTTAAGCATAAAACTGTCAAAAAGTAGAACCTACTATTTGGGTTGATTTTTTTAATGTAATTGCTCTTCACCGGTAAATGAAAGAAAGCGCACAATTACAGCAAGACGACAACAGAGTGTTAGTAAGGGAATGCTGTGTGCATCTGCAGGGTGAAGGCGTCTTGGCTGCTAGCTGGTAAAATCTGCCCAGGAGACAAATACTTCACAGACAACTTCTTCCATGAGAAATCTTTCAGCTTCTTATGTCTTTTATTGGTACTTCTGCTCTACACTGACCATATGCATTTGTTTGTAGATGTTGCTAGAATTTTTAGGTTCTATAGATGGGTAAGTTTGAGTTGAGTGTGTTTTTTTTCCAGCTGACATAGAGACAAATATTTGAAATAGATTTAAGAAGTAGACAGAGTCATTCTTAATTTGTTTCTTTAGGGTTTCATTTTCCTCATGCAAGTTATTCGTAACTCCCACTGAAGCCAATAAATTCCTGGTCCTTCACGGCAGGAAAGGCACTGAAGTCAATGGGAATTATTTGTATCCTGCAGTGGGGGAATAAGCCTCCTGGGAAACTGTGAATCTGCTGTTTGCCATAAGCAATCCATTACTGCACTGTCAGTAGTAAATCAGTCCAGGATTTGTAGGAATCCCTATTATTATTTAAGTGTACCTATGCTTTCATTCTCACTCCTTTCTAATATAAAAGTGACTGATGCAAGTTATGAAATGATGTTAATATATAGATTTCTGCTGACGCTTGGTTTATGGCTTATCCTTCATTGCCTATATTATAGCACTTGTTGCCCCGAGATTCAGTGTTATGTCCAGGCCTGCTGCAGATCTCCTCTCCTCAGAATTTCACCCATCGCTCGTGAGAATTTCAACTTCTGGATAAATAAATATTTTGGGTCAGGTCTTAAAAACACAGAAGTCCTTATTCACATGTTATTTTTGGAACGTGCCCATGTCTTAGTGGAACTTTCATACCACAATAGCTGATGGAAGAAATAGAGAAATGTAACTTCATGTCTTGGCTTTAAGGGTCAGAGGGGAGGGGAGGGGAGGAGATGGGAGAAGATGGGAGAAGGAGTAGACAGATCCAGTGACTGAGCTTTCCCTGCAGAGGAATAAAAAGGGTTTAGTGGTGACAGTAAGTAGAACAAACACAGTGTCAAATGCATGCGTCTTCTGAAGAGAGCTAAAAATTTTATCAGGCTAAAATGAAATTATGTAGCAGCTCAGGGGGGGCTGCAACAAGCTGAGCTCCCCCCGTGCTGTCCCTCTTGGCCTTTTGTTCTGGGAACAGATGTCCCTTCTCCCTCAACTGTCTTCTAGTTTCAGAATGAAGAACTTGGGCTCTGAACTTTTAATTTATGATTGCCTTCACAGGCTTCTCTATTCCTAGGCTGTGAGACTAACTTCATTGTTATTCTTCTAATCATCAGTCTCTTCCTGTATTGCCTGTGTGGAAAAAAAAAAAAAAAAAAAGACTGGGCTTTGCTGACTTGTTGGGCCTATGTTGGACAGTCCCCACTGCCCAGATATTTAACCCTTTCCAATTTCCAACAGCACACAAGCAGAAGAGGTTTTGAAGCCATCTTTAAATACCAGAATTGGAAATTGATCTGGAAAAAAAAAATGAGAGCAGAGAAAAACTTTGGGTTAGCTTAGCTTTTCATGCCATCAAGAGAGAGAAGGTTTTGTTAAATATATTTGCTTTAACAGGTGGTTTTGACAGTGTCAAAGATCTTTTCCACTCTCATGTTAGTGAGCTATGTTTCATGTTACAACATTCTTCATTCTCTTCCAGACCTCTTAAAATAAGAATGTAAAGACTAACTGATCAGATACTTAGAACAGGCTTCTGGGATTTGGAAAAAATCATGAATGGGAAAAATCATGTGTGATTGGCGGGCAAGCAGAGGGTGTCTGTATAGATCTGTGGCCACTATAGGCTCAGGTTTGTCACTTTCAGCCTGTGAGTGGGTGCCTCAGTGAAGTCCCAGTGGAAAGAGCAACACAGGTTTGTAATCACAGATGGGACAGGCTGTTTGAGGTGGAGGTCTTTCTGGCTAATCAACAGAGCTTCACAGGATTTCAGTGAAGGTAGGTAGAAAGATTTGAGTAAGAGGAATTCTTGAAAACCTTCTGGTTGTATATGCAGACAATTAGAGAAGCATTGCCAGTTGATTTCTTGGCAACTGAATTAAAAAAAATTATAAAACATAGCCAGGTTTAGGTCACATAGTAAGCTTATGGTTTATAAAGAGACGCTACAGTTATAAAACACCCTGCAATGGCTTTAATCATGTGATTTATACACCATTAATTCTTTAAAAAGTACCAAATGGGAGTCAGACATATGATCAAGTCCTTATGTGATACAAACAGGCATAGGCTGATTGACTTCCTATTGAAGAATATTCATTGGAGTTCTTTGCCTCTCATCCTCCAAACAGCAAGAACCCATGTGATTAAATGCTACATTTCATAGAACAGTGAGATTCTTTTGCATATGTTTTGTGCAATTACTATTATTTTGCTTCAGGCAGCCTTTCAAATGCTTGCAGTATGGGATTGTAGCAGTATGAAATCTGGCAGTACCCTAGTGATTTGACACTTGTTGCTTCCACTGTGTTATCTTCTGTGAAACACTAACTTGTTCATGGGGAGACTGTAGAATATTGATCAGAGCACAGAATCATTCACACAAAGTAGTTTTCCACATCCTGCCACATAGCTGCTCATGCAGTTGATGTCCAACTTTGTCAGTGTAGCATTTGGGATGTGGAAGTCTGTTTTAACCAAATTTTACAAACAGGGGCCAAATCCCCAGCTTCTGCAAATGCCCTGGCATTTGCTAATTTCTGTTCAGCTGCATTGATTTTTCACTTTCTGAAGAACCTCATCCCTGAAGCTTATAAATTGAGATAAATACTATGTCTTACTACAGAGCTTTCCAATGATCAATTGGAAGCCTGAGGTCCCCTGGTTCCATCTGGGTAGTAAACTGCAGATGCTGGATGTCTCTCCACCTGATGAGCTGTCAATGTGCTGGATAGATGAGCTGTCAGGAAACTAAAGAGGTTTCAGGTTGAAAGGTGTCTTGCTTTTTTTCCTTCATAAAAAAAAAAAAAAGAAGTAAAAATGATTCTGTGGAATGTCATGATTTCACCAAATCAGCACTTTTTCCAATCAGTATCGGTTCTAAGAGAAGTCAGAAGCCCTGCGAGTTCAGCTGAATTTTAGAACACTGCTACTGTGCTGCTTTTGAGTGAGGAGGGTTTTGGGGCTTGGCGGCTAGAGATCGCTTGGTTGCATTGCACAGACAGCATGGCTCAGTGGTGAGTCATGAGGCAGCAAGGAAATAGGGGGAGAGTTCAGTGGGTAGGGTAAAGGCCCTGAAGATGGAAAAGTTAGTGCTAGCAGGGACTCATTTCAGGATCCCTGAAACACTTGGCACTGCAGGATTTTAATGTATATAGTTACAAGGTGGGTGTTACATGGAAATCAACGAATGAAGTGGTTGGTTTAAGTACAGAATGCTAATATAACAGACAGTGGATATGGTATCTGGAGTTTCCATTAAGGGACTGATAGTAGAAAATGTGGCACGGATTAATGATTGTGCTAGAAATAATAATTACAAACACTTTGCTCTACTTTGATTTCTATCTGCTGCTGTCTTGATCACAGTTAGGAAGCATTCATGTGAAGAACCCTAAGTAGATGGAACTGGATCCTGCCTCTCTAGAATGCAATGGGAGCTATGCTGTTTATTTCATTAAGAGTTAGACTGGGCCTTTAGGAATAGAGAGTTTAATTACTACTACAATGGAATGGATCCAGCCCACAGATTCTTTCCTCAGCTTTGAAAATCTCTCCAGTAAAGGCAAAGATGTTTTTAAACAGAACAAAGCATCCACAAAAAGCTTAAAAAGTTCCATCTCTAAATCTCTCCTTCAACCACGAAGGTGGCCCTAGCAGATATGTTTAATAGCTAGCAGCCAGGATATGGTAAGTCTCACAGCCATGCTTTTGGGCCAGTTGACAGCAGAAGAGTTCCCGTGTGAATGCTGAGTGCTCCAGCTAGCTCTGTCGAGCCAATCCATTTCTTCAAAGACTAGACAGTGCTGAACTTAGTAACATGAAAAATGTGACTTTTTAAAATTCTATTTTAAGTCCACAGCTGGATTTTCAGTCAATTAGGATGTTTCTTTTCTTGTGCTTTCTGGTTAAAATATTACCTTAAGTCAACCAGCTTATGTTTTAGTCCACTCTTAAAATATGGAAGGTCAAGCTTGCATTTTTATGAATTTTCAAGACCAATATTTTCTTTCTGATTTTTTTTACATAATTTCTGCAAATGGGTAGTGATCAGGATCTGAGGTTTCTCTTCTTAATATTTGGTGATTCCTGCTAGGATGGAATACTCAGCCAAAGTATCAATTTTAATGTCAGTGAGATATTGCAAGTCCTCTGAATAACTGCAAATTGCAGATCAGATTGTACCTCAATCTAAAATGTTCCTGACTTAGAAAAAAGTTGTTAGCATTACCAGAGAGCTCAAAAAAGCTTTTGGGGTCAGAATTAGCTTCTAGAACTATATTTTGGTTTTCTATTACAGGGCACATAGTGTTGGTCTGGTTTTCCCAGGGTTTCAGTTGAACTGTTTGCCAGCAGGCAATTTAAGTTAGACTGCATTGCAAATCAGTGCATTTCCTTATAAAGCATTGAGTAAAATTTTGTATCTTCTGCTACAAACTACTATGTCCTAACAGAATTCATTTTCTAATAGCATTTCCTTTTCCTCAGAGTAAAAATTAAGGGTGAAAAAAGGAAGATGCCTAAGTAACACTGGGTTCATAATCTAGTGAGATTGTCAAAGTTTCTTAGGTAGCCCATGCTTCTAGCAAGCCTCACCTGAACAGCTATAGGACTATGCTTAAGAATCCACTTCTTGATACTTCTGAAGTAAATGCCACTTACCACTCTATCACTACCTTCCTTCTTTATTGTTAACTGGGAATTTTTTTGTGATACACCTTTGGTGTCATCTCCAGGTCTAGGACTTCTTGATGTGGCTGACATCAGTTTTTTCTTTCATTAATCAGAGATTCTTGTCTACACTGAGACTTTGGTGCTACAGATTACTGTATTTTGACAACTTGTTTACACATCATCTGGGACAGGTCTTTTACTGATAGCTGGGTGGCAGATGGAAGGGTTGCACAGCCTTGGACTTGGACTATTTGGGGCCTGGTCTACAGAGATTTGACACACATTTTATTGCAGGGTTAAAGAAAGGGAACTATATTCTGCAGCACTCTGAAATGATAGTTTGGAGTATTAAGACTGACACTTGCTAGGTAACTTTGCTTTGTTTCATCTTTCTCTGTACATGCCTAGAAATCACACAGTACCATGTTTTACCAGAAGCATAAAAGCTAGTAGGTATTTATTTCTATATCCAGTTACTCCCATGTTAGTTGCATGTGCTACAGTTAAGAAATCAAGAAAGGAAGACAGAAAGAGAGAAAGGGAAAAAGGGAGAAAGTGAGAAAGGGTGGGGGGGGAGAGGGGGAGAGGAGGAGAGTTAGAGAAATCAACCTGTTTTCTGTTATTTTGGGCACCAGAATATTTGATTTCTAGTAATGTTCATTGTCCCAGGTAAATGCACTGTCTTTTGAAAGACAAATATCTTTGAAATTAAGTCTAGCTCAGAGGTGTGTGTGTGCATAACGGGAGCATTCTAAATGACCTTTAACGCAAGGTTAATATCTACCTATACTTTATCATTTCCTCAGCTATGCAGTGGGGGGATTAAAAAGTATGAAGATATTATTATCCCAGATAATTGATAGAGATAGAAAAGGTGAGTATGGATCTTATATCCTATAACATCACTATAGAAAGGGTACACTGCAGTAGCAAGCAGCAAGAATAGCTGAGTAGATAGCATTTCCTGTTATGTTTCAGAGAAATAATAGCAAAATCTACCATATTTTCCACACTTTGAAAGACTGAGGAGATTTGCAACAAGGCTGTAGCTGTTAGCACAAGTCCAGAAAAAGAATGGCCTGCAGGGCCTGTTTCTACTCAGGATTATTCTGTAATGCCAGTTAGGGTCCCTCTTTCTGGCCACATGAGCCATAACCATTGACTGACACTACAATATCTCTCAAGCATCACCTATCCAGTTTGGCTGCAGACCCCTCTCAGTCCTTCCTGGAATAGAGCAGGGCTATGCCCAGCCCTTGTCTGAGTGGAGAGGTTGAGGGAAACAGCCATGTACCTTCGTGTTACATGGTGACAAATAAACATGCCACATTAGCTGGCATTAATAACAAGGGGGAGGTTGGCTATAAGCCTCTAAGTGACTCTCTCCTTCCACCCGTAAATCAAAATATGGGTGCCTGAGCCTTATTATTCTGGTGAAGAGGAGTAACATTCTTACTGCAAGACTGTGGAGTAGTAAAAGGAAGCCCATACTTTTTAAGCATAGCCATTGGAATAGCATATAGCATGGACCTTTTAACCATTCTTTCTCTGCAGTTGTGGTGCTCTTTCTGATTCTTTTCTGTATTGGTAAGACAGATCACAAATGTGGAAAAATTAATAACAGTGCTCAAAGTCTATTTAACACTTTGTTGTGGTGAAACCAAGGCATGGGAACAGAGATAATTTAATAGTGAAAATCAGTGAAATTCTTAATGAAAAAATGGCACTAATGGATTTTATTGGTCCTGCCTGCCTCCCCTGGGGCTTCCACTCACATTCCTGCGCACGGCTCAGGGCTCCAGCTCAGCCCAGCTGGGGCCATCACTTGCTGCCCCAGTGATGCCATAGGATGCCGCTCTCCAGCTCTGTCACAGCCCTGCCCTGCCTGGCCACGGGCCCTGCTGCACCAGACCCAACCTGCAGTCTAATGGCCTGGTCTGGCCTCAGCAGTCCATGAAGCTGGCTGGTGGTCCGGGCTCTGGGCTGCCCCTGAGCTGTCACCCTAGACCTGCCCTGCTCACCTCACTGGCCTGTCCCCTGGCTGTGTCATCATGCTCAGCTCCTGGTCCCTTAGGGAGTAACTGGCCCTTGCTGCACCCTGACATGGCACTTTCCTTCACTTGTTCTCAGGGCTGGGAAGAATTGTTTATTCTCAGTCTTCAGAGTGCAGGTCCAGTGTTCCAAAACATTTAAGCTGTTAGGTGCCTCCTTTCTGGGTAAGAGGCATTGCTTCTTTTGCTGAAGGTGGGGTGATGTCTTTGTAGTTTGTGTGTGCAATTCATGACAGGTATCTAACCTCCTCCTCCGTGAGTCAGCTTCCAGGAAAACAGCACATCAGGAATTCCAGGTGGCATGTGGATACAATTCAAGGGAAGGTGTATTTGTTACCTCTTCAGTGTATTCATCAGAAAACTTCTCAGAAAATGTTTCTACTGTTCCAGCTTTGTTAATTTTGCCTGATTATTAAACCATCAGTGTTTGTAATACTGTGGGTTGCCAAACAGTGAACAAGTTTTTGGCATAGTCTTGTGTCGTTTTTTACTTTAAACTGGCAAGTATTTAATTGTTTGGGATTTAGTCCAACGTACACTGCCCTTCCCATTATTGATTGCTAGAGCAGCCAACATGTTTTGTAACTGCCTGTTTTAAAGACCAGCAACTGCATTTGAAGCGTGTAGTCTGTATTTTGTCAGCTGCAGCAGGGAAACATCTTTGGAACTGGATCACATAATGCACAGACCTGATAGATGGACTCAATTAAATCAACAATAATATAGTAGTTGGCATACTCAGTGTAGCTACTCTGATCCTGCTCTAAAATTTTTCCAAATCCTTTTTATTCTCCAAGCTTCTGATCAAAACTTTAGGACCTTTATAACCCTAATTCAAACAATCACTTCAGAGGTTAACACATTTGAACTCACAACGCAATGCTTTTAACTTCTATCCTGTGGTCAATAAGAGGCTAACTCTATCTATAAACAGTGTCAGATGGTGTCTCACACGTTCACTTAAGAAACCTTACTCCTGATAGTTCCTTGACCTTGGTGGCCTTGCAGACTGGCCAGCTTAAATGACACTGAACAGGGTACCAATGGAGAGATCACACGCTTGATACTGTAAAGCTGACAGCAAATTACAGTAAATTTTACTGTTTTTACAAAAC
Source organism: Harpia harpyja (assembly GCF_026419915.1). Taxonomy (NCBI): domain Eukaryota; kingdom Metazoa; phylum Chordata; class Aves; order Accipitriformes; family Accipitridae; genus Harpia; species Harpia harpyja. The sequence continues at coordinate 54,568,173 of NC_068943.1, forward strand.
AGTAAATTACAATAATGTTAGGAATTACTTGGGCCAGAAACAGTATTACTGTAGAGCAACATCCTCATTGGCAAACAAATGCTGGATCTTCAGCTGGTATAAATATGGGAAGATTTTGTGACATCTGTGGGTGTTAGGTTAGTTTGTACTAGCTGAGGATCTGGTCCAAAGAAGCACAAAGTGGAATTCAGCATTCAGTTCCTATTGCAAATCCTCTAAAAGAAAAGTGACTACAGGCATGATAAAGCTGAAATTGTATGAGAGGGTTCAGGTTTGTTATTTCATTTCTAAACAAAGCTGTTCACAAAGTAGTGTGAAATGTACCACTACCCAAGACTGAAGAGAAAAGGTTTTTCATCTTGGATGCTTTGATGAGGATGACAGCACAAAATCTGGGGCAAGGTAAAGTCAAGCCCTTTTCATTCTTCAGAGAGCACTGTCTTAGAAAGTGCTAGACGTAATCCCTCCACATCCAACTTCTGTCCCTAGTTCTCATACCAGATTTGAACTGGGTGATTTGTATCAGTTGCAAATATCACATGTTCTACAGCTGATGTGCTCCTACTGTAGATGCAGCCCCATTAGCAAAGCTCTGTTATATATCCTTTTGTCAAGAGCTGAACTAGAACATGGGCGGTTTTGCCGCTATAAATAAGGCTGTTGAGGCAGCTTCTGAAACCCAGCTATGTCTGTCAGGATCATTTCTCTTCATGCACCTGATGGATCTAGCTATGTTGACACAAGTCTCTAATACACATGCAGCCTACAACCTATTTCTAGGCCCTTGAGCACACGAAAAGTTTATTACACATGCCTCTGTTTCACAGCAGCATACATTTTTCTGTTATATAGTGTGGGAACAACTTGAACATGCACTACCTAAAAGCTACATATCCTGAGCTGGTGGGAAAGATGAGAATAGAGGGGAGATACGTTACTGCCATGCTGACATATTTCAAAGGCTCCCATTTCTAATGTTCACAACTGCAAATTGTTTGATCACTAAGTTGTTATAGTTCAAGTTTGCAGAAAATGACACTGTGAAAATGATTGATTTTTTTTTCTCTTCTTCCGTTGCTTGGGCCATGTGAGGCCTCTGAGCTCTTCAGATTTAGTTCATTGAAATTAATCAAAGTATCCAGGGGGACCTCATGACAGAAAAATAGGGGTTTGTTTCCGTGCTGCAAAATACTTTCAAATTGCATACGATGTCTGTCTATTTGTCAATTAAGAGAATGAATGTGGAAAATCAGACACCCAAGTTTCAGAAATGACTGAACTGAGATTAGCTGGTTAAAGACAATTAAATTTTGAACCAAGGGCTTATGATGGCAACTATTGGACAAGCTTAAAGTGACAAGCAGGAGAAGCGTGTCGTGACTGTCACCTTTTTTAAGTATAAAATTTGAAGATGCTTAGTCAAGATGACGAAGTTTTTAGGTGTTTTTCTCTCCTACTTGCTACTTCATATTTATTATGCATTGGGTCACAATGGTTGCCATAACTTGGGTTATTCCTTCATTGAATATTGTTGCCCAGAAATTCTCTCTATAGTTGATGCTGTCAGAGGCAGGTAAACTGTTTATACAGCTGATTCCTGTTTAGTGGGTATAATGTTACTGTTATTTATTTTGTAGGAAAACAGTGAAGTTTTTGTTTAACTCCAAGTTTATTTTCTTAGGGAGCAGCTGAAAAGCTTAAATAATAGTAAAACCCTGTTTTTGGTTTTTCCAGCTATTTTACCTTTGGAAAATCTCATTTCCGAATATCTTTTGAGATGTTTGCTTGTGGGAAATCTTCAAAGATGTAGCGTTTGACTTTGCTGATGCACGTGTCCCCAGAGTTTTGACAAAATCTTTTTGAGATATCTTAAGTTTATTCCCCAAATGGAGAAACAGCAATATTTTCATCACCCGATTAATTTTTTCCATGTTACTCATGACCAAATGACAGGTTCATTGATCAATTTTTTTGTCTATAAACATAGTTTAAACATCACTTTTAAATGGAAAAGATAGACCAAACAATCTGATAAGGATTCCTGATTGTGTACACTGCATGTCTCCTTGCAATTGCATAGCTCTGGACTCACTGGTTGCAGTACCTTTATTATTAATAACATAAATAGACTCCCCATTCTGTGTTTCTGTAATTTCTCTGCTGGATTGAATTTGGCATGCAATTTTGTAGATCTTTAGCTATAACCTGTACCTAGATAATCTGTGTCTCCACCTCCAAATTCACTTCTTTTTGCTGAAAGGATACATGGAGCATAGAGGTGCATTGCATTCCGTGTCATCTGGGCGTGTTCTGTAGTGCACAAATAAAAGGTGTATCACAACAGAGTGATCTCTCAGAAGATGAGAGGGCTGTTGTGCAAGCTACTTTCTGATCAAGTAAAAAATACCTGCCTCTAAACACTGACAATCAAAACAAAGAATGGGAGAAAAGTGTTATCATCTCTCATTTATTCTTAAAATGGCACGGTGAAGAGAGCCCATAGCTCCATCCGCCCGTTGATACAAAGCAGCCTTATGTCAGTGATTGAAATTAAACCCTGGTCAGGCTAATCACTTAGTTACTGGACCACCTTTTCCCTCTTGAGTGTATTTTTCTTGATTCCTCCATTTTTAAATGGCCTAGTCCAGGACTGAAAACAGCATGGCAGGAACTAGAGAGATGCAGAACTTTGAGAAGGATTTTGGTCTTTTCCTAGTACTTTTCTTCGAGGTGAGCTTCTGAGTTTTAAGCTCATCTCTAATGAGCACTATGACCTAGCTAGAGACAAGAGCTCTATTTTACCTTACGTCTGTGAAGGTTAGAGCCTGACCTAGGATAACTGACTTCAATGCCTCTCTGCAATGTGTGTTCAGTGGGGATAGGTCACATCAAGTAACAGCAGCTGTATACGAATGGCAGAGAGCGCCCAACTTCCCCAGGAGGGGAGGAAGGTTTCAACCAACAGGTTAGGTGTAAAATGTTTTTCTCACCAGGGAACTCAAAATAAACACTGTGACAGCCTTCATCCCATATTACCTTGCTGCTTGAAAAAATGTAAAGTAAGTACCAGCTATAAGCTGGCCTGGAATTCCCCACTTGATGCTTTAAGCATTTCCTTGATGAGTAGAGAAGAGATTTGTCTCTATCTTTGAAAGGTGATAGAAATACTCCAGAAAAGCATGTGTTAATTACAAGCATTAATGTCTCCAGGAAAAAACAATTCTCAGCTGAGGATATTGTGCAGACAGCATCTCCCATCAAAGCGCAGAGCATAAAACAGGATAGCAGGGTCTGACATGAATGAGTGATAACTAAAGGGAGATAGATACCTGCAGTGTCTTGTGAACTTCCCAGGGCCTGTCACTGAGAGGCAAAGGCTGTTTAGTGGATGAAGCTGGTGTTTCTGAATCCCTGACCTCAACAGATTTTGCCTTTGTTACATAAGAGTGAGAGTGCTGCCTCTAAAATAAGAAAGGGGAAGTTATTGTGATCACTTCTGAGACCTAAATGCAGGAGTTACACAGGGACATTTGACCTCTAGTTGTTTTGAGCAGTGAGGACTCCGTTTTACATATTGGGCCTTTGGAGAGTACCCCAAATTTGCATTTAGTTGTGAAAATTGGAGTTTATATACCTGTGAAAAGATAGAGTATAATTATGTTCTGTATTGACATCTAAAGTGACTAGTACCTCTTATCTGGCCTTTTATATAACAGTAAGAATGAGCACAAATACATACAGAAGATGTGGCTATCTTACCCCTTTTTCTCTTAGAGTTGCACTGGAGATTAATTAACCAGAAGGAAAAATCCTGGGATCTGGCCCTTTGCTGGCATAATTCAATATAGATATGAATGTACATCAGTTCAGCACCTGATCTCTTCTGCCAGGAGAAGGTTTTTATGTCCACCAAGGGTCTGTAACCCTTCAAAATACCAGCAAAAATTGCAGTGAGGGCAAGAAAATTGTTGAAAACTGTGAACTGTAGAAGCAGCCACAAGTGTGTGCAGTTTTAGAGATAAAACTCTTCCCTTTTCTCACATAATATCTCTTGGTCAATGTTGGAAGAAAGCAGCTTATTCTGAGATGCTTTGCTGTTATCCTGTGCTATGTTCCAGAGCGGGGGGTGTTTAGTCCAGGACGTTGGCATGGCTTGCTGGGACAGGCTTGCTGTTTCTGGTGTTTATCTCTGCTTTTCCCCACGGAGGATTTCTGGAGAAGTGACGGCCGTAAGAGGCATCCAGCCAGCCTGTTCTACCTGTTACATCCCTGGGTATAGCTCCAGTTGTGGGCAGTGCTTCATTCTCCCTTTGAGATGCAGAGATTGTGTCAGTCTTAAGAGACTGAGTGGGCAGTGAAACACAAATACATCTGCCCTTGTCTTGCGTGACTTGACAAAGCTGAATTGCCTTCAGTGAAGCTCTGTGGGTTTATAGCAGCTGAAGAACTGGCCCAATAGGACATGAAGAGCTTCCTACTGCAGATGAAGCAATTCACCACCCACTTCTATTATTAGCAGTTGAAGGCTTTTTGAATCAGGAAGAATGGCAAAATTAACTTCCTTTTTGTTGGGCTCTGAAGTAAAAAATGGGCTGTTGTCATGAGTAATATTGAAAAATACCTCTTGATTTTGAGAAAATATACTTGTATTAATTATTTACCAGCTTATTAAGCGGCCATTACCAATGATGGGGATATGTGGAATGTTAATATACATTAGGCTGAGACATTAATTTCGGGAAATTACAACATATTTCTGAAAATTACATTAAAGCTTTGCAGTTCCCTGTACTACAATATGACACAAACTGTGGCCGAGAGCCTGAGATTCTGAATTCAATTTGTGACTCTGTCACTAACACCCTGTGTGACCTCAGGGAACTTATATAAGCTCTGTGTGCCCTGTTTCCCTTTTGTTAAAGGAGAAGAAAGAAAAACTTTCTGTTTCTCCTGTTTGCCTGCTTAGAGTTGGGGCCACTCGTTCTTTCTGTACTGCACCAAAAAGAACGAGACCCAAGTCTCTTTGTGAGGGGCCAAGGCCTTTACCATAGAAGTCATTTTAAAAAGAACAAATCCTGTCATATCTGGAATGTTGAATCCCAAAGCAAAATTAGAACAAGGCAACTCTGGGCTTGTACACACAATGCTGGTTTTTTAATTACTACTTCAATCACTCATTATTTTTAAAAATAAATACAATGATGTTTACAAAATAAATAACTGCATATTTTATTGTCACCAGCAAAGTGCTGAAAGGAGAAGAAAGGAAATCATGTGGAGACCTTCTCCAGTGGGAGATCTCTTTGAGAGGGAGCTGCAGAATTGGGTCCAGCATTTACCCAGTACTGATCAGTTTAGAGCACAAATGCTTGAAGTTCTCACAGTTGTAGGGACTGAGTGCTGCCTTGCTCTGAAAGTGCAAGGGTGCAGTTCTTCTGCACTTCCACAAAGTGTTGGAAGTTCTTTCTCATGCTTTCCTTGGTCTGTGCCCCACAGGCCCAACCTCCCCGCTGGGCTTAGGAGTCATAGCTCCATGCCACTTGAAACTGCAATTGCCTGTGATCCAGCAAGTTGTATGTGTTCCCTTGGGGCCTGGGTGTTTAAGAAACATGTCTTCTTTCCCTTCAGAAATGCAAAATAGCTGAATAGGGCGACCTAAGACAGTATATCATGAGATTCCCTCGGATTCACAATCAGCCGTCTGCCCTGGATACAGATGGTGAGAGTCGAGAGTAAATCCCTGAGGGTAAAGACCCATATGCCCGTGTGTGTTTGCCAGTTGTACAGAGTGTCACCCGCTGCAGCACCTCTTTAAAAACTTATCATTAAGCCCGTCTCCTTTGTGAACTTTCTCATTATCATTTCATTGTGCTGTGCAGTTCTGACCTGGTGCAATGAATATTGACTTCATGCTTGCTTTTCTAATTGAATTACAGGGGAGCAGGCTGAGCCACTGAAGTTTCCTGCCTGCAGTCCTGCTTCCCTGGCAGCCAACTGAATAGAGGCTGAAAGAAAAGCTGTTTGCTTGGGCATTATGGATAACAGAGACCTGTCACAAAGCTGCTACAATGATTTACTAAAAGACAGAAGAAAATGAGAGAGAAAGAGTCTTGCTCACTTTCAGCACCACCTGCTTGCTTTGCTTGCCTTCTTCCTTTTTCTTTCTCTTTCTTTTTCTTTCTCTTTCTCTTTCTTTTTCTTTCTTTTGTCTTTCTTTTTCTCTTAGCACTTTCTTGCTTTCTCCTTCGTCCCCTCTTTCTTTCTTCCTCTTCCTCCTCTTCTCTCTTTCTTTCTCTCTCCCTCTTTCCCCTTCCTGGTCTTGCCTTGCGTTATTAAAACTAGAAAGAAGTCAGAGAAAAACACATCATTTGAGCAAATGCTTTAAGTAAAAGGCATCATTCTCCAATCCTTAAATAACATTCCTTGCCTAAGACAGATGTGTTTATCATTATGGTCAATTCATAACAAAGAATACAAGCGTGTCACTGTAGCTGCTTCAGCAAACAACATCCCATAAATGTCTATACAGTGTTAACAAGTCTTATTTAGGACAGCATACCGGAAAAAAACCTGGACTCTGTAGTTTACCTTTTCTTCCATTGAATTGAATTGTCAGAGTACTACTGATGTAAACAGGAGTGGAGTAAAGCCAAGTCTCAGTGGCTTTGCAAACACCACATTATATTATGTGGGTTAGCCAACAATTCAATTTACAGTGGTGCAGCACAATGGGGAAGCTCTAACAGTTGCTCATGGAACTGCTTTTACCAAAAAGGCCCAGAGCTCAGTTCATAGTGCTTGATCAACATGGAGAACACAATCTTGTGTTGGGTCATTTTTTTCCTTTTTATTTAGTTGGCACTTGCTCCTTTTTTTTTTTTAACTTTAAAAAATTTGATTCTGCTTAAATAATGAGATCAAGAAGCATAATTCTATTGAGTTACTTAAGTAAAATGTTTAGCTCAAGGCTGTTGGACTAGGGCAATAGTTGTTTTTGTTTTTCATTAAAATCTGTGCTAGTTTATATTCCTTATAGTTTATTAAAGGTGGCATTTCTGAAATTTGGGTGGGGAGAGAAAAGAACTTCATACCCAGCTCTGTTTAGGGCTAGGCCAGGTCAAAAAGTTTCCCTCCAGGCTCTTGCCTAACAAGAACTTGGGCTTCCCCATGTGAATTTGGGAAGAAGGCCTTTCTTCTTTCAATGTCCACTTCCTTGGATACATTTTCACTGCCTCAAATCAGAAGATTTTAGCCCGGAGAAAGCTGTGTGCCCTCCCATCTCCAGCTGGACTCCATCCTCTGTTCTCCATAATGCAGCAACTCATCCATCTACTGAGGATCCTTCTTGCTCACTTGCCTCTGTGGCACTGTGGGTCAGCCTGTGCTGCCCCCTTGTCTCCAGAGAGAAGCTGCGGTGCAGAGCTTATCTTCCTGCACCCCTGCCTCCTGAGGCACAAGAAGGAGGATTTGAACTTCTACCAGTCTCAGTCTAACTTGTTGGTTATTTATTACAATGTAGCTGGCAGAGGGTTCATTCTATGGTGCTTGTCTTGACTTTCTCTCAGAGACACATGTCAGAAGTACCTTCAGTGAAGCGAGTGTGCTACATAGCTAGAAGATTGTTGCTGTCTCCATTCTGAGACTGTTTACAGACAGAACTTACAGTAAGGAACACATAACAACTGTTTATTTTAGAGTACAGATTTGCAAATCATAGGAAAATTGTGTAGGATATTTTGAGGAAAAATGAACAGGTTGTTAAAGATATTATGGTCTTATCATTGATAATAAGTCTATTTTACTTTAAATTTGATATACTGTTAATTAAAAAAGCAAGATAGCATTCAGCTCTTTTCAAATGACTTATTCAAAGCTGACTTTTCATAGAGCTGAATTTTATTCCTTTCTTCCCATTACCAGGTTATTACCTAAATGTATACTTTCTTTGGTTGTGTTGTTATTGTTACCTTTCCTGATTCCCTGTCTATCTTGTTGTTCTGTATTATTTACTTTCTCAGTTTTTCTGGCCTTTCACTTTACTTTTCACAATTTTTTAAATCTTCTTTTGTCCAACTCTAGTTAGCCTCAGCACGGAAAGTTGCAATAAATTACTACAGAAAAATCTCACTTTTCAGTAGCTGGCATTTTCCTTAATGCTGATTTAACCCTTCTCCATGATTAATCAGGAATTAATCTTTGTTTGGAATAAGTTTATTGGCAACTGCTCTTTGGTCGTCACTAAGCTGTTTGTGAATAAAAGGGAGGTTTTTTTAGTGACCTCATTGAAGAAAGGGCAACAGGTAGATTTATTCTCAGGTTTACATGACTTGAAATGGTAAACATGAAGCTTCAGCCAATGCTTTGCATTTTAAAGAACACTTCCATGGGGCTTATGTGTGTTTGGTAGGTAGGTACACTCCAGGTTGAAATGGAATGACTATTGACTGATGTTGAGGGGCCTTGTAACTTAAAAAATGACTTTCTGGCATTTGAATCATTAATATTTGTTGGGAAACAGTAGATGGTAAAGTTAATTCTCTGATCTGTCTTGTCCAGTTCCTGATTTTTGCAGCTATCTGCTGTGTGGCCATCAGTAAACCAATTCCTCTTTCTTAGTCTCCTACTGTTTGTTTCCCTGCCTCGTCTAGTTTGGTTTAAAGTCTTCTGGGGTACTCTCAATTAAGCACTTGTTAGTCAAATAATTGTATTGTGAGATCCCCGTTTCAGTTGCTGGCACTAAAATATGACCAGTTAATGTCATTGTAGTAGTAGTCTGTTTTATGCAGTTTAAAGTATGTATCATAGAATCATTTAGGTTGGAAAAGACCTTCAAGATCATCTAGTCCAACCATCAATCATGCCCACTAAACCATGGCCTGAAGTGCCTTGTCTATGCGCTTTTTGAATACCTCCAGGGATGGTGACTCCACCACTTCTCTGGGCAGCCTATTCCAATGTCTGACAACCCTCTCAGTAAAGAAATTTTTCCTAATATCCAACCTAAACCTCCCCTGCCGCAACTTGAGGCCATTTCCTCTTGTCCTATCTCCAGCCACCTGACAGAAGAGACCAACACCCACCTCACTACAACCCCCCTTCAGGTAGTTGTAGAGAGCGATAAGGTCTCCCCTCAGCCTCCTTTTCTCCAGACTAAACAACCCCAGCTCCCCCAGCCACTCCTCATAGGACTTGTGCTCCAGGCCCCTCACCAACTTGGTTGCCCTTTTCTGGACACACTCCAGCACCTCAATGTCTTTCCTGTAGTGAGGGGCCCAAAACTGAACACAGTACTTGAGGTGCAGCCTCAGCAGTGCCGAATACAGGGGAACAATCACCTCCCTGCTCCTGCTGGCCACACTATTTCTGATGGAGGCCAGGATGCCGTTGGCCTCCTTGGCCACCTGGGCACACTGCTGGCTCATATTCAGCTGGCTGTCAACCAGCACCCCCAGGTCTTTCTCTGCCGGGCAGCTTTCCAGCCACCCTTCCCCAAGCCTGTAGCACTGCATGGGGTTGCTGTGACCCAAGTGCAGGACCCAGCACTTGGCCTTGTTGAACTTCATACAATTGGCCTCAGCCCATCGATCCAGCCTGTCCAGATCTCTCCATAGAACCTTCCTACCCTCAAGCAGATCGACCCTGCCTCCCAACTTGGTGTTGTCTGCAAGCTTGCTGAGGGTGCACTCGATCCCTTCATCCAGACCATTGATAAAGATATTAAACAGAACCGGCCCCAACACCAAGCCCTGGGGAACACCACTTGTGACCCGCCGCCAACTGGATTTCACTCCATTCACCACAACCCTTTGGGCTCGGCCATCCAGCCAGTTTTTCACCCAGCGAAGAGTACACTTGTCTAAGCCATGAGATGCCAGCTTCTCAAGGAGTATGCCATGAGAGACAGTGTCAAAGGCCTTGCTGAAGTCAAGGTAGATAACATCCACAGCCCTTCCCTCATCCACTAGGCGAGTCACCTGGTGATAGAAGGAGATCAGGTTGGTCAAGCAGGACCTGACTTTCGTAAACACATGCTGACTAGGCCTGATCCCCTGTTTGTCCTGCACATGCCATGTGAGCGCTCTCAAGACGAACTGTTCCGTAATCTTCCCCGGTACCCAGGTCAAGCTGACAGGCCTGTAGTTCCCCGGATCCTCCCTCTGACCCTTCTTGTAAATGGGCGTCACATTGGCAAGCAATTGACCTCCCCCGTTGACCAGGATTGCTGATAGATGATGGAGAGTGGCTTGGCAAGCACCTCCACCAGTTCCCTCAGTAGTCTTGGATGGATCCTGTCTGGTCCCATAGATTTGTGAGTGTCCAGATGGCATAGTAGGTCACTAACTATTTCGTCCTGGCTCTTTGTCCTTGCCTTCCAGCTCAGGGGGCAGAGTACCCTGAGGATAACTGGTCTCTCTATTAAAGACTGAGACAAAGAAGGCATTAAGTACCTCAGCCTTTTCCTCATCTCTGGTGGCCACGTTCCCTTCTGTATCCATTAAAGGATAGATATTCTCTGTGGCTTTCTTTTTATTGTTAACATATTTGTTAAAATATTTTAATATCATTTTACATCTTGTATTACATTGTAACAACAACAAATAGCAGTGTGAGTAGTTGTGTTACTAGGCACAGGCACATGCATATACACAGGAACAACCAGGTCCTTGGGCTGTATTTTGATATGGACTTATGTAGCCTCCCCTACAAAAAACTAGACACATTTCAAAGATTGTTTTTGCCAGGGAGTTATGGTCACATAACAGAAAACTTCCTTATGTAAGTAGAAGGGGTCATTTCCTCACATCAGTCCGTGCTGGAACTGGTACCTCAATCGGTACTAGAATTGGTACTGTTCCCACAGGTGCTTGACTGCCCTGCTGGTTACAGACTCTGGCAAAACTCCTTTTAACTTTACTGGGACCAGGATTTCATCCACCTGTTTCGGAATTTCTATAAAGAAAGGCTATTGGCCATATATGTATCTGGGAGAAAAATGTAGTTATTAGCACCTAGGATTTAAAAACCATGGCATGAGAACCATAAGCAATTAATGCACTGAAAAATGCTATTACAGTTTCTCTCAGTAGAGAAAGAATTTGAGTAAACAATAACAATCTTTCACCATGTTTATCTTAGCTATGTCATAGATTGAAGAATTGAATGTAGTTTTTTTCATGGCTAACTTGTTGGCCAGAGTAACAATTGAGCCTTTGAAGCAACACAAATGATTCTGACCTTTTGCTTAGATTTGGAGTCACTGTAGAAAGGAAGTTTTATAAGCCACCTACACACTATTTCCGCCTGGAATTGGAGAGAATCTTACTGGATTACAGGCATTTCAAATCCATGAACCAGCTTAACTTTGTAATTCATTGCATGAAGCTCAAGACAGGAACTGCTTTGTGTGGCAATCTCACATCAAGACTGGTACCCATAAATCAAGATGAATGTCTTTCTGAATGACTTCCTACAGTTCAGCCACAAGATCTGGGCTTAAGGCAGTGACCACTAAGTGAAGTGCTTTGGCCTATGTTATTCGGAAGGTCACGTCTGAAGATCATAATGCTTCCTCAAATGTCTGTGAATCTTTACATTGTATATTATTCTGTGTAATGAAAGTGTGCAAGAAACAGAAGATTTTTAATCGCTAGTAATTTATTTTCAGCAACAGAAGTCATTGTGAAGTCCCAAAATTTGCTACATTTTCTGAAGGAGGCAGAAGGAAAAAAATCTTTCAACTTTGAAAAGCACAATGCTTTGACCAGTTCTTCTTCATGTTGGCAGGGATCCTATGTTAGAATGAGTCCCCTGAAAGGTGACCAAATTGCCCACCACAGACAACTATGATGAATAACATTCCCTGTCTTTGCAAAAAACATTGCTTACAGTACCCTATACAATCCCATCATCCTGCAACATGTGGTGCATTTGGTTTTTATTTGATTTTTACAAGCTATTATTGCCATTCAGCAAAATTAATCCTTGAGAGCAAGGGATACTTTGTCAAGTCAAGACTCCAGCTGCCTGAGTATGAGTCTGCTTTGCTCATTCAGGCAGCTATTGTGAGTAATGCCCTGGACAAACCACTCTTGTGAACAGAACATGGAACCGGGCTGGCAGGTGCTGGTCCGAGCTCTGTTACTGGCCTGCTGGCTGATCTCAGACACATAACCTCAGTTATTAGTTGCTTCGTTTTACTTCCTTCCTTTTGTCCTGTTTGCCCACACTGTCCTGTCTCTGAAGCAGACTTCTTTTCTGTATACTTGTACTGTACTTAACAGAAGAGTCCTTCTCTGTGCAGTGTAAATAGGTTTAGAATAGCTCCAAAGACAATCCTCAAGATGTGCTGCCCAAACCAACAGCCTACAGAGCATGCATGACCCTGTATGCAGGTGCACGCTGTGTAGGTTAGCGTGTGGCCCCACAGCCTGTAGCTCTTTGCACAGCAGGCTTGTGGGAGGAGGGAGGTGTGAAATGGGGCACCCTCTGCTCATTGCTGCACCAAAGGCTACGTGCTACTGCAAAATGGAAAACAACTCTTTCTGGGTTTCATGGCTGTTATCTCTAGTGCAGCCCTTCCAAAGTCATTTGCTGCCTTTTCCTAAAATACAGTAGCAGGTAAATCCTTGTGTTGCTTTCAGAAGACAGGAGGCCCAACTTTGTCAGAAGTCTGGCATACAGAACTCCCTGGAGGTTTATTAGTCTGACATCATCCTGTGGGAAACATCTTTGGAGGCTCTGAATCACCAAAGCAAACTTTCAGTTTTTAAAAACTGAAATTATATACAGTGCCCTCTGAATACAAGTATATGAATGTTTATCAGTCCATTTAATTAAATATGTCTTTCTTAATTTAACAAGCTTTTCTCAGCAGGGTGGTGATAAATGCATACAATTTCACACTTCCGACAGGCATGTTTAAAAAGAAGGAAGGGAGGGAAGAAAAAAAAAAAAAGCAACAGAGGTCCCTAAATGGTAATTCAACTTAATTTTTTAACAAGACTGTTTTGGTTTCAGAGTGAGTCCATGACCTACAGCAGTGATCAAAGTGATGCCGTAGTGGTGAGTCTCATATAGCTAAAGTACTACTGCGTGTGCTGCGGCAGGCTCTGCAATGTTTGAACAATCTAGCAACCAGGTGCTTCGTTTTCCTCTGTATTAGTGCTGCTGGAGTGACTGGATGATCAGGTCCTTTAGCACAGTAGCCCACAGCTTAATCAGGACCATGAGAGGTACAAAGAAGGGGTGACAGAATAGAAAGATAAGATTTTTAGATGTTTGAAAGATTGCCTAGATTTACCTTTTGGGGCCATCAGTTAAATATTTGTAGCTGTCCTAGGTGGTTCCATATTGTTTAGATATTTTTTGGTCTAATAGGCTTGGGTCAATACTCGATAGGAATGATGTCTTGTAATCAGAAGATCTACTCCGTTTCACACTAAAGGGAAGACCTGGCTCTGCATGCTTTGCGTCTGTTGGATTAAAGCAACGAGGTGGAGGACAATCTGTGGCATCACTATCTTGGTGCATATTTTAAGCAATCCCCACAGTGGTGCTTATGTAATATACTCCGTAACCTTTGCAATCATTTCTCAGGGGAGTGTTTCAAGACACAAAGATTGGAGAATTTGAGAGGACCTGGTGCGTTTCTCAGCGTACATGAAATCTAGTTCGATACTGGCATAGAATTGCTCCGTGCTTAGGCCATTTATTAAAGTCTAGACGCAGCATAAAAGCATGTAAATTGGTTCCAGTTGTCTCTAGTAAAAACTTCAGCTTGAGCTTGGAATTGATTGGTGAATCTCTTAGCATAATTAAAATTGACTGTTAATGTTTCTCCCACTTAATTGGTAACACTTTCTTTGGAAGTCAGTGAGTTAAGATTCTTGCTGGATCATTTAAAGGAGTTCCTGTGTATATGATCAGAACTCAAATATAGTTTTATGGAGAGATTTACAGTTATGTTCCACCCCGGTGGTCTTTCATCCTGTATCTTTCCTATTTAATATTTATGCTGTCATTCACCACAGCCTAATTGTGTTTTGATAAAAATGAAACGATTGCTGACGCATTTCAGACTGAAAGCTGGTGATATTTTGAAGCTCTCAGTAAGCTGATCTGAAATACTGTGCTGCTCAAAGCCCCTGTCTCCCTGCAAGTCTTCATTTTTAATTCCAGCATTTGTTAGTCAGTTTTGTATGGACTCTGATAGGCACCTGTAGCTACTTTCTGAGTGCCCTGCCAGCGCTGTGTTATTCAGTGCGCCTAATAGCTGTCCCATGCAAATTTTTTCATTCTTTCTGTAGGAGGAGTAATGTGTGCCGTGTAGTCTTCTGGTTTAGATTTTTAAAAATTATACAGGTTTAAAATTACACAGGTTGCTACATTTTATGATAAAGCCAGTTCAAAAAAGCATATCTTCTTCTTTGAGTACCAGACAGCTAGTGTTGTAGTGGCTTTTAGCTCCTTAAGGATATACTTCCACAGTCTTGGTACAGACCCAATTCTGGAGGTTGGTGTTATTCAGGATGGTACTACCGGACATACTTAGCTCTCTTTAAACATAAGCTGTCTTGTCCTGACTAGCCATGGACTTAATCACAGCATTAACTGCTCTCCTGAATCAGGCACTAGAGATACACCTAATTCTCTCCACAGTCACAGTATTTTTAGTGCATCACAGCCAGTGCTTATCATTAGTAAAATGTAAATGTGTCAGAGGATCATATTGTATACACTGTTGTATGAACTACAGAAGTATTGTCACCAACTAGACTTAAGATGGGGAGCTTTCATAACAGTGGTTAATGTCATACAGAAAAGGCAGGAAGACACTCAGGTTACTTGGCTGGAGGGTGATGCACTTATACAGTAGGAAATTGTTTTGGAGGACACTGTGAAGTACTTGCCAACATTTGGTGATGCATGCAGAATCCATCACAGTGTGATAGAAAGAGTTTATTGAACCTTGTTAGCTGGCCATCACAACCATGAAAACTGAGGCCAGTTAAACTTTTACATGCCTCGGTATCCCTGCTAATGCATGCACATGTGTGTATATATATATATGTATCTACCTTACACACTTCCTGTGCCACCACGATGGGCTCAGCAGTGTTTGGTGAACAGGAGATCGAGCTCAGTGCTCCACGCAGCTGTTTCAAAGGAAGCACAGTGTCACCTGGACTGGTGCCAGGGCATCCTGAGGTCAAGCCTTGAAAGTTTAAGAGGTGTTCAAAAATAACGTGTGGGTCTGATCCCAAGCCATTGAAATTGCTGGGGATATTTTGTTAGTATCAGTGGATTGCAGACAGGCAGTGTGGGTCGGTCAGGCTAGGTGAGTCAGTGTCCCTTGTTTCAGCTGATTCTAACAAAAGCATTTCAGAGTGATGTAAGGTGTAGTTTAGTGTTAAATGAGTGCTTAAATACTCTTCGGAGTCATTATACCACCCTGAACCAAGGGCCTCTGGTAACAAAATTCCAGAGCTGTGCAAATTAGATCTGGACTTCAGAAATTATTTTCACTATGCTAAGGTTAAGCTGCCTAAATAGTCCTTGCTAGAGCAGCTACATACTGCAGCACTTGTATTCCATAACATTTATGTGCATTATACCATACTGTATTCCTTTCAAAACCACAGAGCCAAATCCTAGCATCAGCTTCAAGCCACTGAACTACAAAAAAGTGATGACTCAAAAAAAAAAAAAAATGAGGTGTATGTGCCATTTATACAGACACAGTTGTCTTTCATTACTTCCATCAACTTAAAAAAAAAAAATTCCTTTAGTAAGTTACAATACCATCTTTATACCTCTCAGTTAAAGTAATGGTAAGAAAGGGAACCCAGGTATTACCATGGACAGAATCTAGGCCTGTGATTTTAAGTCCTGTAAAATGTATTGAGGGATTTCTGAATGAGATTTGTTTCTTCTCTTGCTTGTGCCATTGCAGGGTCATTCCCAGTGGCTGCCTCATGTCTGTCCTTTTCTGTATGTACATTTATATATATTCACATATAGAATCATAGAATGAGCTGTCTTGGAATGGGCCTTTAAAGATCATCTAGTCCAATCCCTAAGATCATCTAGTCTAACCCATACACACATATACACACACAATCAAAGACATGCTTGCACATGTCTTATTTATTTTATGTCTTACATATTTACACTATTGAGCCATTAAATTGTATTCAGAATGACGAATTATTTCAGCTCTGCAGAGAGAGTAACACAGAGGTTGTGTGACAATATATGGGCCCTGTCATCCTTGACAATGACACCTCAGTTACTCAGTGTATGAGTGAAATCTTTTTGGCTTTAAAATCTATCCCTAGTATATGAAAAGATGAGTTCTCCTTGTTTTGGCCATTTTCTCTGCTTTTGACAGAGGATCAGTGGCAGAAAGTAGTGATAAGCATGCCCAAAGAGATTGCTTTAAGTATATTTGATTTTCTTTTCATGTATGCAACATGATCCAACTCCTTTTAAGCAGCAAGGTCGTTTAAGCGTGCCATGCTAAAGGTTTGCCATTTTCCCCTCATTCAGTTTCTTAAATCTTATTGTCAGCCATGTTCCCTTTGACTAGCAGAGCAGCTGCTTGGGGTCTGCTTGTGTGGTTATAATCCCATTAAAAAGCCCTCCATTATGTTGCTAATATATTTATAAAGAAACCAGTCACCTGGGATTAACGGTTGATTCTTCTCCCTGGACATACTGTACTAAAAAAGAATTATTCCCGATCCCCCAGCTTGTTAGATACAACCAGTTGCATTTGTCATGGTGCCAAATTGGCTGAAATAGATTAGCAATTAATGCAGAACATGCTTTCCTGTGTTTGTAAAGTACTTGTAATCATCACTGACAATCATATTCTCATCAGCTCTTTCCTGATAGCGCTGAGATGGCAGATATGCTGGGGCTTTGGGAGCTTACGGTCTTTCATGGGAAATATGAAAGGCATTAAAAGAACATCCTGACAGAGCAGGTGAGGAATCTGACAAAAAAGAACCCTTAAAAACCATTTCAAAAGATATTAGCCTGTAGGTTTTTCTCAGCCATTTCCAAGCATGCAAATCTAAGGAAGACAAAGTAACTGTTGGGGGGGATTTGCAAAATCACTGGGTACATCTGTGCTGTGATTTATAGATGTGACTGCAACCATAGGGACACTTCTGAGGTCACTTTAGATTGGTCAGGGTGGAGTACTGATCACAACAAAGCAGAGGCCATGCAGATTCAGCCAAGGCTGCAAAACCCACCTGGGATGGCGAAATGCTCAAGCATTTATCCTGTGGTGAGATTTGTGTTGCTACTGCCTTTACGCAGCTGTCAGTACTTTATTGGGCTGCTCCCAGAGGAGTTGTAGAGATTCTGCCAGACTGCATTGGCTTTGTGCAACCTGCACAAACTCTTTGTGCAACCTGAGTTTACAGGCAGGGTCTTTTTCAACATCATCTGAGGGCTCACCAGCAGTCTGCCTCTCTGTGAGAGGAATCTCTGACCTGCTGCAAAGAACTTTTTTCTGTGACCTTAGTGAAGCCCAATTATCACCCCAAAACTTCTCTCTCTTTATCCAGTATAGCCAGCTTCAGAGTAAGTGTCTTCTTACAGCTCCAGCCATATGGAAAGACTTTCCTTTATCTCTTCATTAGTTCTCCATCTCAGTTGAAATCATATCTCTCTTTCCCTGCCTCTGTTTCATAAGTTCATTCTGCTCCGGCTCTTGGCTTCTCTCTGTATTTATAGCATTTGTGTTGTAAAGTATTTTCAAATCCAGGATTGGAGGATTTTATTTTGTTTTAAGTGTTATTGTAGGATGAGCTCAACTTGCTTGAACTGTGTTCTGAACAGGAGGCAGAATGACCTTCTGCGGAAGGTGGTGGTCTAGCTGTTAATAGGTCTGGGTGTAATACCCCTTTTCAAGATGGTCCTTAACCCTGGGCAGGTCACAGAGTTGCTGTGTGCTTCACTTGTCCGTATACAAGAGAGGTAATACAGTAGTATTACCTACTAAAAGTTTACCTACATTAAATGCGTAGTTTTTCCAGGTTTTGGGGCAGATACTGTGATATATGTGTTTTACTAGTGCCTAGCACAATGGCATGGGCTCTTGACCCAACTAACACTGGGTTGTGGCTGTTTACTCAAGTGTAGGCAAGTAGTAGGCAAGTAGGAAAGAGGGACCAGGAATCAACTAGCCCTGCTCTGGGAAGCAGACCAGCCCAGCCTAAGGAATGATCAGTCTGAGATGGGATACCTGAG
This sequence comes from Harpia harpyja, assembly GCF_026419915.1. Lineage (NCBI taxonomy): Eukaryota > Metazoa > Chordata > Aves > Accipitriformes > Accipitridae > Harpia > Harpia harpyja. The sequence continues at coordinate 54,586,437 of NC_068943.1, forward strand.
GTGGCCGAGGGCTGAATACTGTGCTCGGAAAAGCAACTCCACTGTAAGAGTATCTGAGCTATGTAGACCCCAATACAGGCCTGTCATATGGAAGTCCATCTCTCTTGAATGTCTGTTTTTGATTCCTGCTTCCACGCACTTTCCTATATTGTTCTTATAACTGGGCTGTGTCCCTCTGAAATGCAGCGACTGAGCCAGCAATTCTACAGGAGCAGACCATCACTTAAATACCTCTATTGTATTTTAAGCCCTGTTGTGATGTGGAAATTTGTGATAGAAAAGTACAATTTTGGAGGACTAAACTAAAAGCATTGTCTATAACTGGGGCAGTGAATTGTGGGGGTACAATGCATACACAAGAAGAAACAAAGCCTTCTGCAATAAGTAGTCATTCTGAAGTGCAGCCTAGCTGCTTTTAACCAAAATGTCTAATGTATGGCTTGCCAGTGGCTTCAGTCTCTCTTTTCATTTCCTCTTAGGGGAAACAGTTCCTTGGAACTGTTCTGGTCTCCTCACACTGCTATGTTGGCAGTGAAACCCACAGAGCCAGCTTCAGGAGCCTCCTGCCAAAGGTGTTAGGAAAGAGCTGTTCGTGTCAGCGAGCTGGGGTAACTCCCAGGTCCCCGAGTACAGCACAGCATGTAGGGCTTCAGTTATCTCTAGCTGTCAGAAGGTCCCTGGGAGGTCCTGTGTCAGGGACACAATTCTGAGTAGATTTGAGGCAGTTCTTAACTGCACGGGGAGGTCAAACCACTCTTGCTGGCCACCAGGACTTGAAGTCACAAAAAGATGTCTTTTACCCAAGCCAGACACTCTTCAGTCATGGGCTGAGTGCAGCTTGGTGGAAGCAGAGGATCCAGCCCAAAGGTCTGTTCAAATGTTTCCATTTCATGTGGCTTGGTATTGTAACATGCTCCCGTGGTTCTAACAAGTTGTGTAAAATTGTGAAGCCAAAGCAGCATTCTTCCTTTAAAGTTTCAAAATTAAGAAAAATGTTTGTGGGGTTGGAAACTTGGGAGAGATGTGCTGTGGTTATCTACTGGTCCAAGAATAAAATTCCTATGGCTTTGTACAAAAGCATGGAGTAGTTGTCAAAAAATAAAATTAAAAAATGAATTCAAGTCAGGGCACCTTTTTAGTGGCAGCTGGACAATGTTTAGAGGATTTGAGAGGCCACACATTTCCTTCTCATGTGCCTCTCTGTGATTCCAGTAAGTGGAAGAAATGCAAGTCAGAATTTTTGCCAGGGAAACTAGACAGACAAGAGGAGCAGCATACATATAGCTCACATAGCCTGCAGCTGGGCTTTGAAAGGAAATACACCTTTGACCTAGGAAGAGTTGGTATGCAGCTGTCCAGACTACAGTGTCAACCACACAGGGCCTTTTGGGCCAGGGCAAGTAAGATGATTACCTTTGCAGCCAGAATATGTTGCAGCATCCTTGAGGGCACCGTAATTGCCTTGAAGGCCCAGAGTTGTACTGGTTGTGACCTTAGTGGTGGGGCTGGCAGGACATATCCTAGAAGTGGTTATGTTTTGAGCAGGAAAGGTTCAGTGGCTTCTAGTTGCTTTACCCAGAAGGAAGGGGCCAGACTCTCGTCTTTGTGAGATAAAGGAGGTTACACATTAGCTACACATGAGCAGGGCAATCCATTTATATAGGGGGAATCCAGGCTCTCTATAGGATTGATAAATTACTCTGAGAATGAGTAAAAATAGTTGGAAAAGCTTTTAAGTTTTGTTTAAATGTAACCATCAAAAGTCAAAACATTAGAGGGTGTTTAGAGAAGTGCCTGAAACTTGGAGACCCTGAGAAGAACCAGAAAGAGAATCAAAGAGCTTGGCAAAAAAAAAAGGGGGGGGGGGGGGCAAGAGAAAGAGAGAGATTAAGATTAAACAAACCCGTCTGAATAAAGCTAATCAGCTGAGATCCTGCTCCATTGAGATCAATTGGACGAGTATTAGGGCCTCAAGATGTTACTGGGAGGGAGCCAAAAAAGAGAAATCTATGTTTTGGGTTGGCTGGAGAAATCTAAGCCAGGCCAGATTGGATGATATCAGTGGAGCTTGCTGTATAGGTAGAGGTAAAGTGGTAGTGCTGGGTGCTGCATGTAGAGGAAGGGAGAAATTATAAAGGCCCCAACCAGCTACATAGGGTAAAACTGAATAATGGAGTGGCCAAAGGGAAAGGAGTTCCTGGCAAAGTCTGGAGTATTTATGGGAATCCAAGTAGGAGTTTGAAGTATTAATATTTATTGCAGTGCTGTCAGTTGTCAGTGCTAAGAAATCTTCAGTTATATCATGACAACCTGTTTTTGTTCCAGTGGCTGTAACTCAACCTGCTGTGTGGCTTCCCTGCCTCCCGTGATTCTCAAGTCACACATGGTGGCTGATTAACTTGTTCATTACCAGCTGGTCAGCTTCAGTCTTGCAGATCAATGGTGATTTGGGTGAAGAGCAGATTTTGGCGGCTCCAGAGCCTCTAGCTGAGCCAGAGTTCCTCCTTCCTCTTAGCTCCCACTAAGAGATTCCCAGTGGTGCCAAAGAAAATAGCGATAATGTTAAGAAACAAAGACTGTTTGGCTGCTAGGATATTTATTGCACTCATTTTCTTTTTGTATAAAATTATAAAAAATGAAAGTGAATTTGTTTTGTTTAGCCTTTGTTTATCATTTTTTGTGTGATTACTTCTGTTATCACTGCTAACATTGACCACTGGCACCTCTGGGCAGGGATTGCTTCTTGCATTTAGGGTCCTGAGCTAGATTTCCTTGACTCCAAGATCAAACCCTCAGGCTGAGCACTAAGGAATCCCTGCAAAGATTTGCATGTGCTTCATTTTACATGCTGGGCCCAGCTGTTGAGCCTGGTGATGGCAAGGAGCCCTCTTTCTCCCCTGCATGGGATTTTCAGACTGCCAGACCCTGCACAAGGGAAGAGCAGATGTGACCGGCCTGTTTCTCCTCTTCCCTCTTGCAGAGCAGGGAGTGAATGGTGCTGCAGCTCCACCCTCCATAGCATGCCAGCACAGCCGAGCCAGTGAAGGGAGCGGGAAGTTGTCTACTAAGAAATCAGCACTAACCCAATACACATCATCTCACAAAGGACTTGTCCCTTTCCACCCTTTTCCACTTGCCTTGCTTGTGGTCTGGTGCAGCTATGCAGTTCCCTATGTGTGGTCTTGGTCGCAGAGTGCCTGTATTACCTGCTGTCTGTGGCCCTGTTGAATCCGGAAGGGCTACTCATGGTGTGTAATGTTAAAGATGTGTGTCAGTCTTTACAGGTTTCAGGCATGTTGCACATTGTAGGTCTCCATTGTGTTATATTCTACAAATACAATTTATCCTGGAGAACTGAAGAGTCAGTGGCGCCAAGAAAACATCAGATAATCTGAAATGTATCTACCTTTATGAGAAGACCATTGTAGAATGTGTAGAGGAAAGAACTCCAAAAGTAATTCCTCATTTCTCATCTAATGGCTTTAATTAACCTGAACAGTTATGCTCTTGAATTGTGCATACTTCAGGGACCGGCTCGATGGCACTCTTCCTGCTGCTAGGAGAGTAGGAGCATGACAGTTCAGTTATTGCTGTGCTTTGTTAATACAGTTGATCTTGGTCCTGCTCCAAGAGAACCACTAGGCAATCATGGAAAATGAAGGGTAACACATTTTTAGAAGGATTCTGGATAATTTTGGCTATAAAACAGGCTGCATAATCTTGGCAAAAAGTGGATGAATTCATTATCTGCAAATAGTGGAAAATATTATAAATGGCAGTAAATGAAATAAATGGGTGTTTCCACTGTAATATGCTATTCTCTGAGCCACCCAGAAAGAATACATCTTGGTTTACTGGGTGGGTAGTCCTAGATGAAGTGAAAGATCATGTTCGTATGCTCAAATACATGTTTGGGAGTGAGATATTTTATGCCTTTGTTGCAGAGGGAAATCCTTACATTTTACATTTAAGAAGCTATATTTTATGGCCACATATGGATGTTGGAGTGAAGCTAAAGGTCTATGTGTTCTGTGTATCTGTTTGCATTCCTCAGCTAACCTCATTTTCGTTTGCTCTACTACACCTTAAGGGTTTGGAGAACTCAGTGACTCACTCTAACGGAAACTCACTGACCCTCCTTATTGGAAGAAATTGATCTTCTGTATATTTTGGATTTGTTTATGGGCCAGCACTCTTGCTGTGAACACATGGAATTGAAGTCCTGGCAGTTTTTAATAGAAAAAAATGTTGCCCACTAATGAACAGGATTTGGCTGGATGCTCTTCATTCCCACTTCTTTGGCCTTGGGATACATCCTCCTTTTTGAGATTCCCTTCATAACAAAGTGCCTAAGCCCATGTGTATGTCTGAGCACTTGAGTAGTCCCAATAGCATTTGTAGGCCTAAGGTTACTCACGTCTGAAAGCATTTTGCTGTATAAGAAGCTAATACTTGTTTTATTTAGGCAGAATGGACTTTACTGTTTGCAGTAATCGTAAAGACAGTGCACTTTGAGGGAGGCTGCAATCATGCCAGTGAAAGCTCTGCACTATGTTCAGGGAAGGCAATCATGGGTCCCGCATTTTGTCATTCACTTCAGTAGGGTCAAGGCTTAACTGCTCATGTCAGAGTGCCCCTGGGTAACTCCAATGGTTTTGGTGGGAGCCAGCACCAAGGATGAATTGGATGGCTGTGCCATATTTTTGTTATTAACACCCAGAGCCTTTATCAGACAGACCTGTTGTTTTTGTCCTTTTGCCTTGCAGTCAGGTACAAAGAAAGACATGGTGTCAGGTTTTGTTGAACGGAGGGTTTTTTTTAATAGTATTTGTAGGTTGTTATTTTTACTTCTTAATCCATCACATGGTTCCTGTTCTAGATGATACTTCTGCTACAGTGCTTCCTTTTGTATTGCTTAAATAAAAGTTACCTCCAGACTGCCTGTATCATATACCTGTTAAGAAAGGCATTTCCTCATATACTTTGATAAGATCATGGACATTGCCACAGCAGCTTAGCCACCCCTTTTCCCAGTAGCAAATACTATTACAATTTACTGTTTTGCAAAGAAAAAACGCATACAACACCAAACAACTGTCTACACTCATGTTCACATCTGGCTTTTTATATACATGCATATACTTTTATATATGCATATGTATATATATTTATATGTATATTACCAGTTTGTGCACATGTATATTTGAGTACATATAACTAATTGATTTTAATTAGGTAAGCTTAAGAAGCTCTTACTGGCTTCAGAGATATTACTAACTGTACTGGTATTTTTACTTTAAGTATAGTTTAAATGCATGGCCACTGCTTGTATACATTTATGTACTATGCTATGCATGGACAGATCTCTGTTCTCATGCCATGTCTGCTTTTGCAGCTATGCTTCTGCATTTATAAACAGCTGCACTCATAATCCTGTGAGTACAAATAATTGCAACTAAAGAGGTGAGCATTTATAGCTGGCCTTTTCAAAGGAGTCTAAGGGAGTTAAGTACCCAAATCTCATTGAATTTGGTTACCTAATTCCTGTGGCTTCTTTGAAAATTCCAGCCTTAATTAACTATTTATCTTAATTAACTAGTTCAATCAACTATCTGTGAACCAAGCAGTGTAGTAGAGACATAACATGCTAAACTTAGTCAGTTTTGGATGCACGGTAGCTACCTGAAAAATTTTTGACTGAAGCTTTAATGACTTTATTATTGGCAACCATTATGAAGTACTTTCAGTGAATCAAACTGCAACATGTAACGTAAGCATTGCTATCCATCCTAATTTTTAGTGTGGCTCTCAGGGTCTCTGAGTTGACTAATTTATGTGTTTAGACTTGCTAACAAGGATGGACGGTAAAATTCACAAGCTTCCTTTAGGCATCATCTCCACCTTTAAATCCTCCTGGGAATTCCTTATTGAGACTATAGAAGGGATAGCTCCTGTGAAGGTTCCCACGTTGGACAAGCACTGAGCCATATCAGTGCCACTTTGCAGTCTGTACTTTGGTGGCACCTTAATCCGTGGAGAGATGTCTGTGTTTGAGGAGGTTGCTGTTCAAGGAAAAAACAAACAGCAAACAAAGGAAAAAACATGGAATGAAAAGCTTTTGAGTCTTTACATTACCCTGCCCAATACTTATTTCTATTCCATAATATCTTTGCCTTCTTGCATCTTCTTTTTTAAATCTGTGTTTCAAAAAACTTTGATGTGGGTTTTTTTTATGTTCTTCTTTGAAAGCCTATTCTGCTAAGTATGGAAAGCCACAGTTTTAACAGTTCCCCTGTTTGTTCAGAAATAGTATCATTCATATTTGGCATCAGAAGGAAGACTATACTGAAGTCCAAATTTACTCCTATTAAATTAAACCTAATTGAAAAAAGGCAAAGGCATTCATTAACTAGTTAAACAAATGGTATTAAATTTATTTTTTTATTTAAAATAAGAAAGAAAACAGCTTTGACTAAAGGAACGTAAGTGGAAGAGTAGCTAGTAAAACACGTGATGGAAGAAGTACACATTGTTGAAAACTTAAGAAGAAACCACAAACATGTATAACAATAAAAGAAATGTACCTTCTTGGCCGTTTCTCTTCTCTGTTATTGTGTCAGATGTTTCTGATTTGAATAAGAGCTTTCCTTCATGTCTCTGAGCTTCTCCTTCCATTTGACTTTACATTGAAGTCATAAATGTGTTGTCACGGAAACAACTGTGACATCACAGATGTAGCATTAACTTCACCACAGGGCAAAATAAATGAATGTTGTGGCCTGTGAGGAGAGAGAACCTTTGTTTGAACCAAAAGCCAAGCTTATCCGAATCTTGGCCTACAGCCCAGTACCCCTAGAGCCTTTAGTGGGATCTCAGCCCTGTGTTGTAAGCACAGAACAAACACCGCCTTGTAGCAGAGACCCTCTCTTGAAGCTGATGATCTCTGTAGACGCGACATGACACAGAAGAAAGGAAGCATTATCAGCTGTGTTTTAAGATTGGAAAACTGAGGAAGAGAGAGAGTAAGCAACTTTACCCCAAGTCACAGAGCAGATTTGAGGCAGAGCCCAGAACTGTGCTCAGATAACTCAGCAGGAGCTACTGGAGATGCTGAAATGCAGGAGGCAGAGCCTGTTTTTACATATCAGTTCCTGGAAGTCTTTCCCAAGCTCTCTTCAAAACTGAGAAAATATGCAAAAGGCAATAGTGCTTGGGACAAGTTGAAACATTGCTGCAAGCCTTTTAGAAAGTCCAAAATGTCTTTGCCCTCTAGGAAAGTTTGTTTTAGGAAGGTATGTATCTCCAGAACCACATGTGGGGTGAAGTCTTTCATGGCAATGTTCCCATATTCTTCCATGGGCCCACGTTTCCATCCATGACTTTTAAAGAGCAACAACCAACACCTTGCGTAGTATTCAAATGTAAAGAAGGAGCACATCTTTTATAGGACATAACCATAATAGGTGTTATGGCCAACCTGACACACTAAATGGTCTCCGCAATTCATGAGTTTTGCTTGCATTATGTTAATGACGTGCGGAAAACAGACTCCACAATCAGTGAGATTGTAAAGTAGGTATGTTTATTCAGCACTGGGCCGCACGGGGGGTAGTCCCACCAAAGTCGTGCGCGCCGCACTCGGCAGTTTGTCTCAAGTTTATACAGTCAAGTGTTACATATTCACAATACACCTATACATATGCATGACCTATCCCCGCTCCATATTAAAATTAGCTCCGAGAGGTCATTTCCATAGTCTCCTCTCAACTGCGCTTGCGCAGTGCCTCTTTATGGTGGTCATCTGGTGGTCGCAGAGATGAAGATAGATGACTCCTCTTCGTCACCGCTAGTAACCTTTTTTCTTGCACAGGCTCAGTGATTTCTTGGTATTCACCCAAGCCGCAAGACCAGTCTTAGCTGGCTCTTGGGGCCTGCTCCTGCTTCTTATCAGGAGCTGTCTTTACCTCATTGGCTGGTCCTTGGGACTAGCTCTTCTTATCAAAGACTGTCTTTGCCTCAGCTAATTTCAACAATGTAAGCGCTAAACATCATCCTTCATCCCCCCTTATTATGTCTACTGAGATTCTTTTGACTCCCCTTGTCTCATTAATGACCTTAGGAGTTAAGACTTTCATCTGAATCTTTGATTGCTGCTGCCGTCAAGGGGTGGCATTGACTGCTTGGCTTACAGTCTGTACCTTTGTGACCAGCAGACTGATTACAGCAATGAGCTCAAGGTGAGACTGCCCTTTAAGATCACTCACAAATTACAGCTGGCACATTGTGTCACTGGTGGCCTGTTTTTGAGAATAGCTACAAGAAGTGGATTACTCCAAAGTGGCATAAGCTCCACTTGCTCCATACTTTCAGGGGGAAATCCCTATTTGGATATTGGCCCACCAATCTCTCTACCTGCTGGGTTGTAGCTAGCCAAGGATCAGCTCAGATTCTCCACTAAAGTCAGCATAATGGCAGTGACTCCCACTAGGTAAGGTATTTTTGCTTACCATCTTACCCCCACAGACATGTGAAGCCTCCAGCTTTATGAGAGTTTCGTGGTAGGGTGCCATACTACACCCATGGATTTGAACTTCTGTTGACTTTAATGAGAGCTGTGTGGCTAAATCCCACACAACTCTCAAACTAGAGGGCTTAAAACCATTTCAGTTTTGCCTGTTAGTCTGTGGTGGAGAAAAAAAAATCGCATGTGTTTTAAATTTTTTAACTGATAAGTCTGGCCAGCAATTAAAAGTAAATCACAGTATCAGTGCACACCCACAACCTAGCTTGATATATGTCTACATTTCAAAGTGACATAAATGAGTCATGAGAGCAGAGTTTTAATTAAAAGGATTGGAAGTGTCAGAATTTTCTTAAATCTTTTACAAAAAAGACTTACCCCTCCACTACACTTTTGTGGGGCAATAAACAACTGCGATACATATAATGGAATTTCAAGGAGAGTTTAGCTTTTGCAGTGTAATTTTGTACTTCGAATGCTGAATCTTTTATTAAGATACACAAAATGTAAAGCTGGTACTTTTATCCCAGTAACTGTTTTATCATCTGAAGTTATCAATCTTTGTGACTGCAATAACCATTATATTAGAAGAGGCTTGTGTAACACACGACAGAAAAAAAAAGGCATGTCAGAAACCACAATAAGAGTATCACAGTACTTCAGGCCAAACCACGTATTCATTAATCAAACAAAAGTCTTTAAGAAGGTGTGTACAGCAATGAATTGGTGAAAGCTGAAGAGTCATGTTAATTCTTGATTTAATAAAATGGTGGCTAGAATAAAATCCTATTGTTTAAAGTCTAAATTCTCAGTGGAGTCACCTTGTCAAAATACAATAGACTGATTTGCCATGAAGTGCCAAACAGTGAAACGTATCAATCACAAAGCCAAATAAATACAATAAAAACATGGTGTTATTAGACAATCTGTAAAAAAAAGAGCGAAGGAAAGAAATTCTTTAAAAACTAGTTTACATGTGCAAAACTAAGTTTCAGCTGACTGGTATCCACAATTCATTTATATTTGGTTTATGACAAATTTTAGGGCCCAGGGTCTACCGGAAAAATATTTATCAAGAGCAAATGTTAAACTAAAAAAATTGAACAGAAATACAACCAATATGCCCATTTGATTTTAATATTCCACATTTACAGTTTTCAACTTAAATGCAGATTGCTTATTTATATGGACAAAAAGCATCTCTAGAATTAGAATTGATCATGACAACATTAGAGAGGGAATACCAGGCTTCCAGGCTTAAGGCAATACTTGACTGTAAAGAAAAGGATGGGTCCTCTGTGGGAATTAAATTACTGCATGTTGCAGCAACTGAGACCTTATCAATTCCTCAGGAAGATAGGAAGCTGACCACTCTAAGAGATAGCATATGATGCCAAGCAGATTGGGTCAATCCTATGGGGCAGCTGAACTGTTCTTAAATTATTCAGTCTGGAAGCAAACACCATCCCAGGTAATTTTGGTCATTACCAGCTAGTGAATGTTGAAGGTGAAGTACTGTAAAGAAGTGTTTGTCAGAGAAACTTAGAAATTTCTAAATCCTAAAGAGAAAATGCATTAAAAATTTGAAATAAATAAAATATGAAAGTTTAAATGCAGACACCCCATTATGAATTTACTTGCTCACCTATAATTAAGGCTTATTTTTTCCTGCAGCAATGATTCTTTCTTTAACATGCATAATCATTGTACTGTGTAATGCATTTTATAGGGTGTGGTGATATTCCTTGTCAGCTAGAAGAGCAGTGCCAGCATGAGCAGCCGCTTAACAGTGTTGGAACTAGGAAGGAGTTGTGTTTTCCCAACTCCTTGTATGACCTGCAACACTATGTGAAAGATCAGTATAGAGAAGTATTGAATCAGTTCAAAGTGAGAATCTGTTTTGATTGTGTTGACTTTTGGGAAATGTAGCTTTTTCCTGGAAAGCTGGGCTGATTATATACCCACAGCTCTGTAGCCAGCCCTTCAAACCAAATATTGTGTCTACGTGTCTGTCTTTGAGAGCCCCCAAACTATGTTAATTTTATTACTGAACTTAATCAGATATGTCTCAGTTTAAGGGACTTTGCCATCAGGTCCTATAGAAGCATCTGTGTGGATAGGACATAGATGAAAACATTGCCAGTTGGACAGAGGAAAGGAGAGTGTGGAAATACTTCTACTTGGTTAGGAGCAGTTCTTCCCTGCTCAATTTCCTTTCCTAGTCTTTATGTAGGAACTAGAGGAGTCTCTGTATTTTATCATTATTGCGTACTAGGGAAAAGGATTCTCTGGAAATTGAACAGTTTTGTTAAAAAGCTTTTATGGCTTGGGGCATCTAATGGCAATATTCGTGAAAGCCGAATCACCGTGAAGGACAAAACAAAGACCTGTCAGAAGCAGGAAACTCATTTCTTGTATGCTAGTGGCTGTGCCAACATGTATGATGTCCATGAAGTGCACCCCAAAGGTTATAATTTTTATACGAAAAGCAATGTATTTATATTGTATGCATCACTGTGCTAAGTACCTTAATGTGTAGGACTGTGCCAGTTATAGCAACTGGTACTAGGCAGTTACTAGGTATAGCTTCAGGTTTTGATTTGCATATAGCCATAAGAAAGCCATTTTTATTTTTACTTGTCATTTTCTGAAACAGAAGCAAGTATTGCATTCCCAACTTCTTCTTGCTAGTGCTACAGATTTATCTTAGTTCATCCTGGGGTTATAAGGCCCCACCTAGAGTCTGGCTTGTAGCCAACACTAGAGGGGAGCTGTAGAGCAAACCTCAAGAGCATTCCTGAGGTGTTTATTTTCCTTTGCAGGCAGAGGGTCAAAGAAAGAAATACATGGGAACCCAAAAGAACATGTTGAAGGCTGGTTTGGGGCACCAAAAATTACCTGATGGCTCAAAGGCAGCAATTTTCAAAATAGAGGTCCTGGGAGGAAATCATGGGTTTGGTTAAAGAAAGGACACTCTAAGGCAAGAAGAAAGATGATCTGGTAGAAGACACTTGCAGGGAACAGAGGGATGACTTGACAGAAGAGCATTTAAAAAGGCCATACTGCAAGTCTTGGATCTCAAGAAGAAACTTTAGGTCCTGTGAATAAGACTAGCTAACTTTAATTGTTTTGCTGAATAACAGAACCAAACAGAGGGACTATGATGGTTCTTAGGCTTATGGATTGGCATATCATTTTAAAAAGAGTACTTTAGCCTTGTCTTGTTTTATAAGCAAAAGGGTGGCCATTATCACATTCAAATGCCATTTTTAAGAAACATGGGATAACTCAATTTCTCTCCTCTTCATTTGTTTTTTTAGCAAAATGGGTTTCAAATGGCTTCTGTAATGAATGAGCTGGAGTGAATCAGTAAAGGTGACTCTCTTTTGCTTACTGCAAAATGTGTATTAACACACTGCATTGTGAAGAGCTTCGATAGTTTGTGTTTAAAGACTCTTGAAAGTTTTCAAGAGAAGAAAGGATGTAAGTTGGAAGCAGAATTACTGCTTCTGAGTGACAACCAGTTTGCACATTCTTAATACACAATCAAAGTATCTGCATATGGTTTTGTTCACCAGTGTGGCTATTCTATTTTAAATTCACTCTCTGCCTTTTCTCTGAAATAGCTTTTATGTGTAGAAGGTCTCTAAAAGGGTGTGAGTCCAGACCCCCTCCCCCCAAAAAAGATTTGTTTCCTAATTTGATACTATATAGAAGAAAGGAATTGGCTAAATACATAATGAAAAACTTAGAAATAAAGCCCACAACACTCAAGCCTTATACCCCAAATAGCAACATAAACAATGAAGTCCACATAAGGACTGATCAGCTATCATCCTGTTTTTTATTCTTTTGATGAATGCACAGTTCAGTGATGGACAATGTCTGTTGCTCCTGAAACAATTATCTTTGCAGGCAGTGGGAAACCCCTCTTCTTGGAGTCCAGAGTATAATTTTGGTCTTCCCATGAAGAGAAAGGTGCTGTTACAAATTCTCAGAGCTGAGATGGAGACGATCAGGTGACAGTTCACTCTGTTGACGCAGATCCTTGCTCATGTCATTTAAGGGCTGTCTGTAACCTGATTTACATGAATGTAAATCAGGAATTGCCTCCAATGAAACACAGGAAGCAAATGTTGATAAACAGTCAGCCTGCTTTTTTTCCCCTACATCAATTTTCTGTCTGTAAAGTAGGGGGTATTCACGATTCTTTTCTTCAATGGGTTCTTGATTGCTTGTGCAGAAGGGAAATGCTATGGTGATAATCTTCAAAACAAAGCCTACAGTCATTTCCACTTTTTTTGTTATCATGCTAATAGACTTATTTCATTACTTTATGTAATGACAAGTTCCCCTGGTTGTTTTATCCATAATTAATCACAGGTTTTCTAGCTTAAAAAATACTTCCTTTATATGTTTGGCTGTTCATTATTGCCCTTTAGTTAGTTCCATACAATGTTTTAAAATCTGGGTAAGTCAATGACTTTTTGTTTAGCAAAAGGTATGCTTAGACCAACGCCCTGAACTCCACAGAGACACCATCCCAAATTAATTCTCCAGGTTGCAGCTGCATGATCTTGCTAAAGAAGTGAGTAATATTTTGACATTTAATATTAAATGAGTTATCTTTGAAAAATGCTTCCCTGCCTCTGGTGTACCTCAGGCAAATGGAAACATGCTTAACGTGCATAATGAAACCTTGGTAATGGAAAAAATGGGGAACTGAGACGACCTATCAGCATCTAGAATCTGCACGACATAAAAACTGATGGTAAAATGATGGTGAGGTTAAGACATAAATTAATCAAATTGATTGCATTTAATTAGAGCCCTCTTAACAATACAGCTGTGATTATTCTTAATCCTCTGCAAGTCTATAAAAAGATTTTTGGCAAGTGTTTGATTTTTCAGTGTTGAAAATTTGTGAGATTTTCAGTAGCACTGAGCACACTAGGTTTTCCAGCAACCGACTTCAGGGAGAATTCCACACTCTTCAATTCCTTTTCATCCAAAGAGCACTTGCTGTTCATAGAATTATCTCTTCTTATTTTTGCCACCAAATTGTACCAGTATTTCCAAAATTTACTTTTAATTAAAAAAAAAAAAAAAAAAGCAATCTGCTGATGTCACTTGAGGAGTTGTCAGGAATTGTGATTGTTCAGGAACAAGCTTTGAGATTATGGTAGGAAGAGTTTGAACTTCCTTGCTTATCTGTTAAGTATGCACTTGGCTTAAAAGGCAGAGGTTAAGAAAAAAGTAGGGGTCTGAAGTAAGTGTATAACAATTTTTCTGAAATATACAGCATCATCACTCCTTGAGGACATTTTCCATAATTCACTAATTGTAAGCAACTCAGCTTTCTCAAACCTTTGCCAATGAAGCCTTTATACCTTCACATGCTATCATTTGTCTGCAGCTATATCTAGCTTTATCTGCATACATCAATGCTATGTTTCCGGTAAAGAACATTATTGCATATGCATATGCATGACTCAGAAACCTGTGGTCTTTACGTTATTAGCAACTCTCTCAACAGAAGAACTGACTCATCTTTTAAAAAAATGTTTGTATCAGAATATCTGAAATTGTCACAGGGTTTTTAAAGATGTTAAAGGCCCAGTTCTATAAGAGGTTCAGTCCTGAATATGCTTCAACAGACTGAGCAGGTCTAATTCCCATTGTTTTCCTGAGGCGTTGTGATTGTTGACTACTATACCACTTCGGGCCATTGGGGAGTTCAGCTCTTCCTCTTCAGCTACTTTATGCTAGATAATTTTCCCTCAAGTTAATTGATTGCCAATCAATTTCATGTAGTTTAGACGGTTATAATGACTACCCCCCAGATGCTTGTTCAAAGCTGCAAATATTTACTGTTTACCCTAATTGCCTAATGGGCAAGCAGCTAAAGATAGAACAAGCACCATATAGGCAAAACTTAAAATTCTTGCCTGTGTATGCACAGTCTGCCAAGCAAAGGGTGTTTTCAGCACGCAGGAAGAATAGATGGTGTAAAATACTATAGATCATGAAAAGGACAGTCATCACCAAACAGGAAGTTAGTTAGTCTGTTGTGTTTTTAAATTGGTTAATGTTGCAGAAAGAAAAAAGTGTTTCTCAAGTTCTGAATATGAAGAGAAAATTTCCTCACTGAGACACACTTTTACCCAGAATATCTGAAGTAAAGCAAAGGTCCTGTCACTGTTTGTTATGTAAAATTTATGATGTCTGCAATATAAGTCTAAACAAGGAAAAAAGGTTGACTGAGTGCAAAATTAACAAATTGTTGCCCTTATGGATTATATTAGTCAGGAAATAAGAGAATTACATGGTATAGTGAGTAAACTGCTTGGCTTTCAGGCCTGGAACTGTTCATTTTTAATAACAACAAAAAAATTAGAAATGTGCTAGGGGGAGCAGACTCTTGCTCCTCATGGAGAATAACCTAGAGCACTTCACTGCTCATGTTCTGGCCCACTGGCATGCATGTAACATTGGCTGGGAGAGCTGGTGTCTCTCAATGAGCAGAGGAGAAAACATTGTATAGGAAAAAGGGCTTGCACTGCTACTACCTGCCCTGTCCCTCATGGTGGACAGTCAGGGATCGACTGCTGCCAGTGCCTCAAACTTTGAGAGCCTTTTCAGAATTTCAGATGAAAGTAGGAGAGTGGAAATGTCCTGGCAGACCCACTGAGAACACTGAAAGCTAACTGGGTCACTCGGGGTCTCAATTTAAAATGTAATTGGCAGTGAACGTGAACATGGGCCCAAGTCTAGACTCCACAGCTGCTGAATCCTGCTCAAGTACCACTTCTTTGGTGTTCCCTGCGAGAAATGAATAAGCTAACAGAAACAAAGTGGATGCTAGATAAGACTAGCAGTGGGGAATGTTACACAGTGCCCAATACACTTCTGGTACAGTCACAAAAGAACTAGCATGTCTCCAGGTTACTCCATTCAAAATAAAAACAAAATAATAGAGGATGTTATTTTGCTTCAACGCTGGTCAATATGTAAATTCCATATTCTTTTATGATTATATGTCTGTGGTCAAGGATTAAGCAGGATTTAAGGATTTAATTTTGCGATTACTAGAGTCTTTCTTCTGTTTGTCTTAGGACGAGTTTGTTACAGAATCCTTTTTTACTTATTATGATGGAAGATGGAGTTAGTAGGACAGCAACAGTGAGCACAAAAAGAAGTTCTTCACTGTGAGGGTGGTGAGGCACTGGAACAGGTTGCCCAGTGAGGTTGTGGATGCCCCATCCCTGGAAGTGTTCAAGGCCAGGTTGGAGCAACCTGGTTTAGTGGAAGGTGTCCCTGCCCTTGGCAGGGGCCTTGGAACTAGATGACCTTTAAGGTCCCTTCCAACCCAAACCATTCTATGATTCTATGCTTTTACCTACAGAACTTACTGCCTAAAGGGAAAAGAGTTCTTAGCAGGGCTAAGGATAGGATAGTGCTTGATTTAGAAGCAAAGAGAGCATTAGACCCCTTAAATCACAGACCTGTGAAACAATGCAGTACCACTGGGAAATGCATGTTGAAACAAAAATCTGGGCTGATTCAATAAATGAAAACAAAACATTCCATCAGTCCTGAACTGAAAGATGCAGTATATAGCTCTGCAACAGATTTCTTTCAGCCAATTTTTCATTTTGATTTGGTTTGAAAACCCTTGTAGAAATGCTAGGGATTCCCACAGGCAGAAATACAGTGGGTCTTGGGTTTGGCCTGTAGGTTCAAGCTTAATAATAATTTTAATAGTAATAATCTGATGCCAAACCTTGGATCCACTAGAAAAATGCATAATTCTTTTTTGTGAAAATAGCCTAACTGACCTCTGGGCCTGCTTTGTAATTATCATAGCCAGTTAAAATTTTGCACTGCATTAAACCTCATGTTGCTGCAGCAGCACAGTCCAGGGGTCATTTTCAAGAAACCCCAGTGTTTTCATAGTTGAAACACAGCTGTATTAGAGACAATGTGTTTCCTTCCCACCCTAATTGCCCCCTCATCCCAATAATATTTCAAATGCCTGTGTGCTAATTGTAGCCCACTGTTGACTTTTAATGGATTCACTTCCACATTGTGTCTTGCATCAACAGGGTCTCCAGACACTGTGCTGACTGAAGTCTCAATCCCTTATTCATATGAGTAATCTGCATTCATACAAGTAGTCACATTGATGTAAGTCACAGAATCTGGTGATGCTGATTAGATGTTTGTGTTACTTGGAAAGTTGTCTGTGGCATGGTTGAGATGTTATGGTATGTATACCATTAAGTCAAGAAAATTCTGTGAGAACTGGCAGTGTTTCAGACTCACCTTTTCAATGATAAATTCCTTCCTCTTGTCTTCACTAAGCCTGTGATGCAATGTTATTATTGGATGAGTGAGTAATAGCAGCAGTTGATTCAAAATAATACCAAATCAGAAGTACAAGGTTTTCATTCACCAATTGCTTTGTACATTACCAGTACAGCTAAACACGGTTATTCCTTGCTTTTTTTCATGCAAAGAGTGACATATATCTGGAAGAAGAAGGACTCAAATGTTGATGTATAAAAGCTTGTGTAGAAACTTCTTCATTAAGATAAATTTCACCTAAAATTATTGCAGAGAATCCTGAAATTGCAAATGTAAATGGTTATAAAGAAATATTTCTTGGACATTCTATTTTTCTTTTCCTAATGAAAACTCTCATGAGTTTTGCACTCCTGAAGATTCATCAAGAAAACTTTAAAATACAACAATTGAGGTTTCTGCATTCTGAGGGCAAATATTTTTCTTATTTTTAGCATATCATTTTGAGAAGTGTGGAGGGTTTTGTTAAGTATTTTGATATTAAATGGATTGGGTTTTTTTCAGTAGAATAAAATAACAAAGAGAGAAGATTCTCCACCCATAAGTGTGTCTTCATTTAACAAATGGGCATATGGTCAATGATTTAGATGGCATTGGTGATATAAAACAAGGATTGACTGTTATTGATAGAAGCGACTATTAATTTACTTTTATCACCTCCGCCTAAGAAAGAATACCCTTTAAGTGTGTGCTGTCAGGACATGTCTCTTGTGTGAAGTTCTCTCACTGCGCTCACAAGAATGTCCACAGCTATCAGCAAACTGCGTTCCTTACTACTTTTCTGAAGTGGCTGAGAAGACTGTGTCGTGCATAATTCTGTGCATGATACTTCTGTGATTTGATTTCCTTTCTGAAGAGATTTCCATAGAAAAAGATCCATGCATATGGTGACCATATAGTCTTGCAAAGAAAAGATGTTAAAGATTATGCAAAGAGGTAGAATCCTGCATAGCTTATCCTCAGCAAAGCTGCCTACCCCATTTCTGTAAAATTAGGGTAGATTTGCTTCCCTTTGCTACTTCATACATGGTGGAATCAAAGCCCCTCTTTAGCTCTTGAAATCATAAGGTAGCTGCTTTGGTATCATCACTTACTGGGGATATGTCATTTTATAGTCATGATGTGTTACAAGAGATATTTTTTGTAGAGGTGGAGATGCTTTTCTGCTTTTCTTCTTTGTACTTTGCTAACCAAACCAAACTATGAGGAAATAATCTAATTGAGCAGGAACTGAAGCAGACACTTTCTGTGTCTTTCAAGAAAATGTGAACCTCCCAAATTACATCCATATTTTGGCATGAAATGGAATATATATTTTGGATTACAGTATGAATTTACCCTGCAATTTCTTTTTGTTCTAAGGATATTTTGAAACAAAAGCTAGTGTTTTGAAAAGAAAGTATATTGAAATTTCCTTACTTCATTTTTTTCATTAGTACAGCTAAATGAAATATTTTGGCATTTCTGAACTAGATCTTGTAATTTTGAAAATATTTTCCTCTGGTGAATGCGATAAATATTCTGGGGAAAAAAAATGTGCATAGTTATTCCTTCTTTTCATCTCTATTCAAAATCATGGGGTTAATATTTTAAACATTTGCAAGTTATTGTGAGTCACTGAGATATGATAACTGAGTAGTAGATTAATACTCATAATCCTTTGAAAGAAAGATAATGTGCATCTATTGGCATATCATTTTTTAATGCAGGAGTTAAGATCATGAAAAAATAAGTAATAGGAAAAAGTTAATGGAAAAAATAATGGAAAATTAAAAGTGTTTGCGAAAAGAGGATATTTTCAGTGAAAACTTGTCCAGCTTTCAGGAGGAAAATTTTAGCAAATACAGTCATTTGAGCTTGCTTTAATTTCAGATATGAAAAGTAGTGAGGGCCACAAGCCCAAGCTGGACTTTTGCTTGTCTACTGCTCTAGGTTACCTTATTCCAAGTATTACCGAGAGCTGCTTGCACTGCTGACTAGCTGCTATTAGCTCATAAAATGTCCAGGCAAGGTATGCCTCTGAATGTTGCCTGTCACCTCTTTGTGCAGCATACCCATGGTCAAAGGAAAAGTTGTTGTTTGGGTATTGCTGAACAAAAATCAGAGAAACATACTCACAAGAAATATCAGTGAATACACTGATAAACCATGCATTACAATGGATGTAGCACTGTAATATGTGAGACTTGGGGTTTATTTTTAACTTTCTCTCATCTGTTGTATGAACTTCAACCCACCTGCATTCTTCTTCTCCAAGTTTGATCAAGAACTACTTGGATCTGCCTACTCTGTGGATGCCTCCTCTTTTGGACCATGACTTCTGTTGGAGTTTTCAGGAGCTACTGTCATTTCAATAATAAAACCTTCATTATTACTCTTTTGTCATACTTCAGCCCTTCATGCTTCAGAAGTCCTTCATAGGTTTCTCATGGTAACTTAGGGCCCTGACCCAATACCAAAAGGGAACAGTCAAATCAACATCATTGAATCTTTAGGGTCCATTGCAAAAGAATCTGGACAATAACGATAGTATTTTACGGGTTACAGGCTCTGGGTATATCCTGTTTGAAATCCATAGTTTCCCCTTGGCCTCCACATTTATACTGACATATCAGATGAATGGAACTTGGCCTATCTTCTTTTGAAGGATTTGGTTTTAAGTCCTGGCCAAGGACAGGCATAATTTCAGAAAGTTGTTAGTTAATGCTCTTCTGTATTTTAGCTGTGTTTCAGGTGCTTGTGCAGACCTGAGAATTGGTCATCACCACGTCTTTGATGTATTTGCTTTCATAATTCTTTTGCAAGGTAAATCGCTGTTGTTAATTTCTATTCTGCAAAAGCTGGGGGACAAAGAGGTGGCAGGAAGTTGTGGAGGACCTGGGTTTTGCACCCATTCTTCGATAGCTCTGTAGCTTCCAGGCCTTTATAGCTGTTGGTCCAGTAGTCCTTCCTTGGACAAAGCATCCATTTTTGTTATTAACAGTGTTGAGGGAACTTGGGCTGAGACAGGACTCGAGGAACTGGCACAATAATGCTAAATCCTGCCTGAGCAAACTGAGAAATGTCATTGTGGGAAAAATGTTATGAAAGCAATTACTCTACCTGCTCATTAAGTGCGTGTGCGTGGGAAGTTGGGGCGGGCAGTAGGGCTGGGTGTGACAGGAGTCTGCCAGAAGAGACATGCATGGCCAATGGCAGCAGAGAGGGGAAAAGCAGGTGCAGCCCTAAAGGCTGAGAGATGTGACTCTGGCACACCTAAGAGGTAGGCAACCTTGAAAGGAGTGAGAGAGAAGAGTTAAGATCAAGCAACATTGGCAGGCAATTCACCCCGAGGGCCAAGCACGCAGCAAAGGAGATGGGGGTGGCACAGACAGGTTTCTTTCTCTTATCTCTCTGCCCCTTACCTTCTGCCCCCACCCCATACGCTTACTGCATGTTACAAGGTGTAAACAAATCTATCTAAGCTGGAAAATATATCTTTTTTTTTTTCTTCCATCCTGAAATTTGGTTGGGTTTGGTTCTTTTTTTAATGGTAACAAGGAAGAAAAAGTCATGTTTGAGAACATTTGGCACACTTTAAAATGTTTTTTTTTTAAACATTTTTACTTCTGGAAAGCTCCTCCGAACTAATAAAAACCATGACCTCCTCAAGGGACTTTCATTAACACCCTTTTACCTTTACTGTACCACTTTATAATATCCTCTCCCCAGAATTTTCAGAATAATTTAGGGCCCTGACCCAAAGCCAGTGGGAAGAGTCATATCAGCTTCAGTGAATTAGGTCCTCAGAGTCCTTTACACAGCTGCCAACTCACTAAAAAGGGTGTAATATGCAGGCTAATAAGCTACTTAAAAAACATAATGTGAGCATAATTCTCCACTTCATTACATTGGTTTTACATGCCACTAAAGCCAATAGAGTTACACTGGTGGAAAACCAGGGTCACAGAACGGAGGCTCACCCCCTATATTAGCCTTTTAAAACTGGTTTCAAAGATCAGAGGCAGTTAGTCTGTATCGCATACTAACGTTGGGCCTGATCCAAAGCTCACTGTGCTCAACTGGAGTTGTTCCATCAGGCCCTAGGGATATATATGTCTATGTGAGCAGATGTGTATATGTCTCTGTGTCAATCTATCTGTGTAATTTATCTATTTTTACCATGCTCATCACTGGAGTGACTAAGAGCCTGGGTGACTGAGGTTAAGCAATATGTAAAGTCCCCAAAGCCTTGATCTAATACATACTTGCTGATCCTGTAATGTAAAAATAAATGTAGGTTAACATATGATCTGTGGGACATACACAGTCAAGCATGCAGAACACACAGAAAGAGCAGGGCTGTTTCCCATCCAGTTGGACAGGTTATGCCATTGGCAGGACATAGCAAGCTGCGGCCAAACAGGCATCACCCATTTTTTAATTCTCAGACTCTGTTTTTATATGCTGCTGATGGATATCGGATGAATTGCTCATTGTAAATCAATAATACTTCATCTTCAGATTAATGACGAACTAAAACTGTTTCTAATAAATGTTTAAATGCTCAGCATTTTTTAGAAACCAAGCCTTTTATGAGGAATCCTTTTTTTTCTGTTAGGCAAGAAGGGTATAAAAACATTTGGGATAACATTGTGAGTCGATGAAAAGTAAAAGAGTAAATGGACAGGCATGTATTCTAGCTCTTTGCTTTATCATTTCAGCTGCATAGAATCATGTTGTGCAGGCAACAGAATCATAACAGCCAGTACATAAGATGCAGTATCTGTTTTGATGAAGATGAATGCCCCTCGGAAGAGCAATCTTACTATTAAGTAATAGTGCTGTACCATAGCTGTGGTGTTATTACTCCACTTCAGATTACGTCCTACTGAAAAAGATCTGGGGAAACTGCAAGGGGGAGAAAAGTTGTCATAGTGTCCCTGTTGGTAGTTTCTGAGCCTGAAGTTTTGCTCACAAAAAAAAAAAAGTGTCAATTTTTGTTTTTTTTTCTAGTTTTGTATTTAGGAATTTTTTCTGTGAAGTAAAGAAAGATGAGGGTGAGAGATGGACTTAAAATGAATGGGGCAGAAACAATTGATTTTTATAAAGAACAAATGTTTTATCCTCCAGAGGATCTATGTGAAGTGAAATTGTTTGTCAAAAGTAGCAAAGCAATACAGTGGTCAGTAAACTGCAAACCTTTGCTGTTCATCAAACAAAGAAAAGCAATGAAACGTTCTTAGAATTTCCTCTTTACTGTGTGAGGAATGAAAATAGCCCAAAATAATGTGGTGGGCAAACTGTATACACCAGGCAATAAACTAAACTTCCTGTCTCTAACAAAAGGCTTCTCTTTATAAAGTGCCAGCACTTTTAACTGCAAAACATTGGTATCCAATTCTCCTTTAGTTCTTTAAGAATGTCTTCTGAGAATTTTGTAGTTTGGCATTTAAATTTTTGGATTTTTTTTTTTTGGAAACATAAGCTGCTGATAGATGAAGAACATAAGCTGTACTGTTTGGAGCTCTGTATTCCAAACGTTTTGGAGAGCAAACCACTGTCAACCTTTGATCCATCTTGCAGACCCCCTGCACAACTGTATAGAAATGAATTTATAGATTTTACTCTTTCATGCATTTTTGTGAGCTGATTACAGACCTACTCAAGCACTAGTATTCCATAGTTCAAGCTGTATCAGCTTGGAGGTTCTTTTCGCCCTTCCTGATCACACAAATAATTCATATCTTTCTGTCAATCATGCAGACAACCATGTTTAGCTAGTAGTGGATTCTAGTGTCTCCTACTGGAAAAAACCATTGTATCTCTTCCCTCAGTTTCTTATCAGCTGGCAGGGCTACATCCTTTACTTCAGTGGTGGACTTGCCTTTTTTCCTGAAGAAAATTAGAATTTATTCTCATTTAGGCTTATAGATCTGTATAGTCATGGTTGTACATGTGATTTCCCCTCAGATGGTGATTCTATTTTCCTGGAATAGTATGGGAGACAGATATATATTGCTGAAGACTGAAGTTGGTCTGTTCAAGTAATGATCAAAATGATGAGTCCATCATCTCACAGTGATGGTTTCGGAGCTCCTGGCACCTGTTTTCTGTAGGCAGCACAAAAATCTACCAGTTTTTGTCACCACAGCAGCACAGGTGACAAGGACTGCTAGTTGTGTAGAATCCAAGGAGCAATATAGATTTGCACATGGACCTACCTTGGATACACATGAACTTCTCCACATGTGGAGTTTTGGTTCACTGTCTTCAAGGGATGCACTGAGCTGAATTAAACCCTAAACTGGCAAAGAAAGAGTTGTCAGGAGCCACTGGGGAGTGGCAGAAGGGCTCCGCCAGTGGAGAATGGCAACACCTGGAGTGGCTAACAGTTTAAAGAGGCACACCTGCAAAGGAGTTGGCTTTTCCCTCCTGGAAAAGTGTCCTTGGAGTTGTTCCTCTAAGAGGAGGTTTGGGTTGTGTTTTAGGAATGAGTTTGGCACAGGAAAGAGACCTGTTCTAGGTTAGTAGTCTTCAGCTTGATATTTTATTGAAGAACTAAATTGTTTTAAGATGCATCTATGGGAGGTTATAGTTTCTGTGGCTGGTGTACATAAAAAATGTCTTGTAGTTTCACTGACCTATGGGGGAGAGAAATTGAAAGCGTGTATGTATTGTGTCTGAAGTTGCTGAGGATTAATTATTTTGTGGTTTTGTGTGTTGTTTGGCTTGTGTTGTTTTTTTGTTTGTTTGGTTTTTTTTGTTTGGTTTATTTTTTTTTCCCCCGCCCATTGTGTGGTTTGTACTTAAGTTGATACCTAGAAGTTGTAGGGTTATGGGTTATGTGCTGGCTGGAGGGCTGAGTTGCAAAAAGGCAGACTAGGGTAGACCTGAAACGGTGGCTATCAGCAGGCTGAGATCAGCTTGCTCTCTAACTGCAAGGAGCTGGTCTTCTGTACCTTCTCTGAAGCTTGGGTTGCTTGCAGTACAGGTGCTGGGCTTGGGCTGACCTTCTGGAATCAAGGACTCCTCATGTCCCTGATTTCTTAATGGGATCTGCCTTCTCCCAAGAGTGATGTTGTGAGCATCATGAGCAGATATGTAAAGACTCTATGTACAGGCTGGTGAGGTCAAAGTATTGTTACATGGTTGTGCTAGTGTGGTGTACAAGATGACTCCAGGTAAATGGCCTTGATGAGAATGCTTAAGTGTTAACAGAGTTTTTGCTCACTTTAAAGGAGATTTTGGGGTTATGTTGCAAAAGGGTGCAACAGGTGCTTAATGAGTGCTTAATTCCCATGTGCTCTAGGAAAGAAACTGTGTTAAGAAGAGCATGCTGCCCTGCTGTGTTTGTCTAACTCGCCCGCCTTCACTTTTTAGTTATTGTCCCTTTGTGTTATTCATCTGTGGCTGTCACGAGGAGGGAAGATTCCCCTCTGTTCCCTCATCTGCCTGTGAAGGACTTACAGAGGTGTTTGAACAAGGGATTATCATTGCTTTGAGGAGACTGAGAAATGTGTTTTCCTTCCCACATTAGAGACTAAGCATGAGAGTAAAAACCCAGTGGGAGCTGCCGCCCCTCCCAGCGGTAAGAACATGACGATGTCTTATTTCTGCAAGAGGCAGCAGATCGTGCTGAGTTTGCAGCTGGTTGTGAGTGGGAGCGTTCACCTGAACCACTAATTCCTCTCTGATGTCCCTGGGTCTGCTATCCAAAATAGTGATGGCTGCTTGGACCCTTGTGTCACAGGCTGCTGATCCTGCTCTAAGGGATGCAAGGCTTCATGTGTCTTGCAGGCCTGACCCAATCAATTCACTAGGTGTGGTACCTTGGCAATGCAAGGCCCTAAATGGTGCAGCAGGCTTTTCACTGGCTTGTGAGTTTGGGTGTTTTGTTTGTGCACTATGTCCATCCTCTGACTACATACGCTGCATACTGAGTTGCTGGGTGTGCTTGTAGTGGGGAAAAGGCACAGTACTTGAGCACTGGAGAGGCAGCATCTCCTGCCCTTGCCTTTGCTGGGAATGGAGCAGTTGTTTGTTTCCTTGTATCTGTGAAGTCCAGCGCTTTGAAATTGTGTGGACAGCGCATGCAGCTGCATGCTAAAGTCGGAACACTTCCCTATGCAACTGTGTTTCTTCAGACACTATTTAAGGGACCTGATTTTGACCTCCCATATGCCCATGTTAGTTGACCCTGGTGAGAGTTACTCTTTACTCACACATGCGAGAACAGGTTCAGTTGCACTCTCTTGGTTTGACAGCAAAAGAAGACTATCCAGCAGCATTCCTGCTTGACTGAAATCTTCACAGAGATTCATGGTTTTGGCTCAGCATGCCTTGATGTTAATCTGCTGTTGGAGTATCTATGGGAAAGAACAGCCAAGCGACTGAGGAATATAAGAAATCTTAGTTTGTCTGGCACAGTCCAGCCTGCCACCATAAAAGATGAAAACACAAGAGAGGAGGTAGGAGGAGTCTACTCAGCTGTTTCAGTTTTCAACATGCAGCCTGGGCTGGTTTCCTTTTGATTATCAGGGAAAGCTAAGAAAAGTAAAACTTGTTCTACTCTGTGAAACATATACTTTAAAACAAGCTAGGTCAACCAATCAACCTATGGGTCAGTTGTGAAGGGAGTTAATGTGTGTATTAATGATAAAGAGATAGCATTAATATAATTTCAAAGTGTTTAATATTTAAATGTGGCTCCAAGTTTGTTGTGTATAACAGGACAAATATAACTAAGGTGGGGCTGAGCACAAGAGCTGGATTCCAGCCCATTTTAGGAAGCCAAAATAAACACTTAAACAAATACAACGTTTCACATGGACTTTTGTGCTAATTATCTACAGTTTCTGATGCTGTCTTTTAAAAGGGGGAGGGGGGAAGATGGTGAAATATCCAGAAAGCATACTGATGGGAATACTGTGGGCTTTATCCTGATCCTGATCTTGCTGTGTAAATCAAGCCTGACTCCTTAGAAGTTCAGGATGAGGGTTGCCTGGCCTTTCTCACTAGGCTATATTAGGGTAGACTTGAATTTTTAAAAAGTGAAACACCAGAAATTACTGGGTGGATGCTAAAGTGATGATCTGGTTGTCAGGCTTCTCACTTCTAGTTGCTCTGCTGTGTTATTTAGAGCAAGTCTCTGTGCCTCTCTGTTTCCCACTTGCTCTTTGTCCTGAGACTGCCAGCTCTGTACTATTTATTTGCCTTGTGGTACTGTGGGCGTAGCCTCTTCAAATTCACTCCACATCTGTTTTAGCCCGCCCTCTCTGTTACTTAGCTTATCTTTTTCCAACTCTACATATTCTACTCTTGTATAATGAGCTCCATCTGTGTGTGCAGGCTTGGCGTTCTTGTTTGCTTGGACTGTAAACTCCTTGGAGCAGATTGGTTTGCCCACTGCCATTGTTTTATCCCTTGTAATAAATATTATTGCTAATAATAAGAGATGATTGTTACCTCAAATAGCCTTTTTAAAAAAAAAAAAAGTAGTGTAATCCCACACTTTACTGTAGTTGATGACAGCACTTAAAGGTTTAGGATTTGCATCTTTGAAGCTTTTATAATGCCTAGTGCAGCAGGGCTCTGGTCTTCTTTGGAGTCTCAAGGTGCTACTGTTATACTACTAATAAAGTGCTTGTAAAAAAAAAATGTTTAAAGCTGCTTTCTTTTCTTAGTATGTTGTCTCCTAAAAAACCTCACTCTGTTTCTGTTTGGGTTTTGTGGCAGTAAAAGCTCACTGATGTGCATTAAGCTGTGTAGAAACACTTTAATTACTGTACATCTGAATGGCTGTCACGTTAGGAGTTAAAGATCTCTATTTCATGGAAAGAAGCATTTTTATGTTTCTAATATAAATGAGTATGCTTCAGCCTTTTTACCAAATTCAAACTGCATGGAAGGGTATTTTATAATAGACTAAGAAGGCAATATAAAATTAAGTAAAGCTGGGTCTGGTGCCTAAAAAATATTTGGCAGAATTCCCTGGAAAGCCACATTTGAACATTTTTAATATATATTACAAGGCAGACAAGAATAATTATCTTCCCTTGAAGTTCCCCAAGTGAGAGAAGTGTATTGTAATGCCCTTTAAAAGAAAATAATGTAAGTTGCCAAATGATTATGTTGTGGAATTCTTTCCCACCCCCTGCCTCTTTCACCCATCTGATTGTATGCAAAAGAGGAAGAATAAGGTACAAATGAAGCTTCTGTTCTTACATTCCGTTTTAAAAGACAAAACTTTACATCTTTAAGTAGATGTACCTGTCAATGTACAGGGCAGTCCTTGAAAAAAAAAAAAATTAAGGCAAGTATTTCTAAATGACTAAACCATAGCACTGTTAAAGATGAGGCAACTCTTTCTTACAGTTTTATGTTGTGAGTTCTTGAGAAAATTCAAGTAACACTACCCTGGCTCTTTTTTTTCCTCCTCCCTTCTAAGTGCAGCCTTCAAAACCAGGGATGTAAAAGCCTTTTTGATTTGCCTCTTTAGCTACTATTAAAATGAACAGCAAAGTCTTAGCAGTGGAAGCTGAGACAAAACAGGATTAAGTCAACCTGTAGCAACCACTGGTATTTTAAAGGGTCCTTGGTAAACACCCAACTCCCTCAATTTAAATTGTCCCCTTGAAAATCCCTATAGAGATAGATGAAGGGAAGGACATATCTTTAGGTGAAAAAGAGAACTTTCTTAAAACATGGAGATCCTTTTAGAGTCAGTACTCTAAAAGTCAGACTCCTTTAGTGCCAGGTATCATGGCTTTTATTTTCTTTTCGGTCTCATTGCACCTGTTAATAGATAGTTACAAGGAAGGGCAGTTGTGCCAGCATCTTCCTGTGGAGCTTATCTTGTCCATCATAGTCTGTTGAGGAGGAGTGTAAAGGTAGCCAGAGTAAATGAACCAAAATAAAATTATTGGAAACTGAGTCAGATGCAAACTTCACAGTTAATTTCAGTGTGTTCAGGGTCAAATCTATGGTGAATGAGGAAAACCTGAGTCCTGATACTGAATTCCTAGAAGGAAAGAGGCATGGGCTCATTAAATGAACTTGGGGATAGAAAGGCTGAGGGAAAGGCCAAATTCTCTGCTGTTGTAGGCTGGAATTGCTGTTACTTGGATAAGAAAAGTTCCTTCTGATTTATACCAGCCAAGAAAGGTCCTGCAGGGTCTTGAGAGAGCTGCAGATATGTGATCCTGCAAGTGAAGAAAGAAAACTATGAATATATGGAGGGACAGTGAGAGATATTTTGGCAGCAGGATTTAAAGTCAGAAACAGGGTGGGAGGCAAAGCTGTGATGGGAGTGCTGAGGCTGAACAATCCTACCCTGGGAAATCCGTTTGACTGAGGGTCTGCAAGCTGCTTTCTTAATTATTTATTTTTTCAGACTAGAGGATGTGAAATTAGACTCTCTCATTTCAAGGGGGAGGTGGGAAAGCTGGAGGAGAATAGTGTTTATTTGATTTAGTGGAATCTTTCATATGAAATATATGTGCACGTGGTTTGTGTACATCTGTTTCAATAAAGATCATTCAATTAATCAGGTGTTTGGGAGAGATTGTTTAGATCTCTTGGGAAATGTTGGTATACTGTCTTCCAAATGAGTGTCCTCATGCCTGGCCTGTTGCACAGAGATAGGGTGTTTTGGAAACATCTGCAAAATTAACTTTTAGAAATGTTCTAATTTAATCTGGATGGGACCAGTAAAAACTGTGGTTTCACTTTATGGGTAACAAATTGATCCTTGGAATACTTCTCTGCTGCAGTCAAGCATGGTGCTGTGAGTGTGTAACTCTATCTCCCTCTGGCACTGATGACAACGTTCCTGAAGCAGCATGGAGCTCAGCACAGCCTAATCACCATATATTTATCCTTCTTGGGGAGGTTTTGCAGTTGACATCAAACACCATTTTACAGCTGTAGTTCAACATGTGCCACAGTTGTATTCTAAGCACATATAGCCATACTGTCTATTAATGTTTTGTCTGGAAAGTTGGCTAAGGCTTGTCATTCTTGGTTATATGAGAGGACTAACTGTCCTTATGCAAATTACCGTGATTTATGTTGTACATGGCATTAGAGGTACTGCAACTGTATGTTAATTGCTATTATGGATTCATCTCCACAAGCTTTGATTCCTGTAGGTTGCTGGTGCTAGGGAAGGTGAGGGATGGCACGCTGTGGTTGAGAGGGTACACTTGGTGGTGATGACAACTTCATTCTTCTCTTTTCCTTTCCTCTCCTGCTCTGTTGGTAGACTGCAGTGTACTGGAATAGATATAAAGACACTCTGCAGCTCATAAATGTTAGGCACACCTCAGAGACGCCAAAATGCAGTGCAGGAGAGTGTGGTCCTGCAGAGAATTGGAGGAAGAAGTGGTGCTTTTACCCTCTTTCTGGAAGGTGAAGCAGTTGTATGCTTTCCACTTATGCCAAGTCCACTGTGTGTAACTTATATACCTTTCTACTCCCAACTTTTATTGGCTTAAGGAAGAGAGATTCTACAGCCAGCTGAGAGTGCAGGAGCTCAGCTGCCTTAGCAGTGCCACTACATTGGCTATTGTACATTTTTCAAGTCCATTTTTTTTTTAATGTGACAGATCAGAGCTTGAAAAACAGGACGTCTTGGAACATAAACTAGATGAAAACAAGCTACAATGAAAGTGAAAAAACAATATCATTTTACTACCGATTTGAAAATTAGGACCAGATGAAGCCTCTGAAGCCCTGGGAGTTTAATTTACTGGAGTTGGTCACTCCTCTGTGAAACCAGCATTGGTCTGTGTTCTCTGCACATAAGTGATATCTTTGTTTGTTTGTATTTGGCATAATTGGTTGAAGAAAATAATGAGAGGGATTGTTTTGGTTTTCTTGTTTGCATAAACTTTACATACAAGTGATTTACTTTGCAAGCCACTATGATAGGGTGTCTGTAGTTTACATGGCCAAGAAATTCTGTAGAACAAAGCTATCTAATGAAGTGTTGCTCTGAACCTGGAGATGAGCTTTCTAAATAAACAGGTTAACACAGCTTCACAAACTTGTTGTTGTTGTTGTTGTTCTTTTCCCTCCATTTGCATGCATATGAGTTTTATCAATTGTAGCCAGAAGAAAAATTGCTTTGCAATCTAGCCTACTTGTTCTGTTTCTGTGAAGTAAACACACCTTTTCCTAGGGACTCGTTGCCTAAGACTTTAATTGTGTGGTACTCACTGATTCAGGACCTTTTCAGTTTGTGGTCATGTACGTATACATATCAGTTTATTTGGTTGTCAGTCTAGAAGATGGCAGGATTATAATGGACTTCACACAGCTAAATGTCATTGTCCTTTGAAAGTGAATTCTTCTTTGATTCTTCAGGCTGACAAATCAGTTGTCCAGATATCAAACTGAACTACTTTTTTTGTACTGTTCGTTTTCAGATCTGCTTCTGCCTGGAAAACTTGGCTTACAGTCTGAATGACTGTGACTCCAGAGAATAAATCATGGTCACAAATCAGGTAACAGGAGAACCTCCCTCCATATTTGCATTTGTTTGTAGTGTTTTATACGGACCGTGTTTTAAGGCAAGTTTTTGGTGGTGGTCTTTTAGGTGAGTTAGGGTCTCAAGCCATTTTAAAAACGTACCTTTAATAGCCTTTGTGAAGGGTTTTATGCACTTAAAGGCAAACAAACAAAAAGACCACTCACATGTGTAACCAGTAATAAGAAATGGAAGCACACTTAGCTATACAGGAAATGGGATTTCAATGATCAATATGGACTCTTTAAAAAAAAAAAACCAACCAACCAAAAACCCAAACCCAACACCCCCCCCCCAAACGCAAACAAACAAAACCAAAACACCCTCTTCTTCCAAATCAATACTTTTTTTTAACTCTTGCCAAACATGTTTCAGTAAAAATATTGATTCAGAAGTGCTCAAATTTTTATTCAGATGAAGTTATTTTGCTTTGTGTAGTGCAACTAAAAGGCAAAGCCAAAGTTTGCTTTGACTTACTGGAAAAATATCTTGAAATAAGAAGTCAGGAGGATACTGAAATAAGACATTTGGACTTTTTGATATTAAACATTGTCAAAACAGATACCTCCCACCCCAAAAGAGTAAAGCTTTTTCCTGGAGAGTAATTTCTTCCTGAGATATTTAATGAGTATTAATAGTGAATGTTCAG
This sequence comes from Harpia harpyja, assembly GCF_026419915.1. NCBI lineage: Eukaryota > Metazoa > Chordata > Aves > Accipitriformes > Accipitridae > Harpia > Harpia harpyja. The sequence goes on from NC_068943.1 coordinate 54,617,481, forward strand.
TCCTAGCCTGGTATATTGTCAGGTTCTTGCCAACTTGGTTGTAATACCAGTTGTAATAATGAACTATGATGATGTTCTCTAGCCTTGGGAACTGAATGCTAGCCAGGCTTTTAGGACTGAAGAGCTCGTGTATTGGGAAGAGGTAGTGATGGAAGGCACACAGTGTGTCACTGGGTAACTTCTTCCTTCACTCCAGTCTGAACAGTGTGCAGCATTGCTGATAGGACTTTGAATAAGCCACCTATGTTGGGAGAGGGCCAAATATCTAAAAAAAATAGTTGTCAAGAGAGAAGAATAAATTATATTTAGGGAGGATCATGAGAGAGATCCCCTCTACGACTGAACAAGCACAAGATAAATGCTTTCTCAGTCTCAGTGCAGTTACTGTTATGTGTGAGCCCTGCCAGTGTATACTTTCTGCACTTGTACACAGTATGTTGGTATCTGCACTGGGCTAAATAGATATCTGACTAGCAATGTCTGTATATGCAACAGACTGGGTACACAGTCACAGACTCTATATGGAGCGCTCTAAACATGCAGGCATGTAGGTGTTCTTGTGCTGAGCCCCTGGGTACCAAGGAAAGCCAAAGCTATCCTCTGGAGCAAATGGAGAAGGAAGAGGGTGATGCACACTTGGCAGGTGTCCAGACTGGAAAGGTGCAGTGAGAGCTCTTCCGCCTTCCTGCCATAATTTGTTCCTAACTGTTCCTGCTCATACAGAGTGTGAGCAAATTGCACTTGCAGGGGAAAATTAAGCCCACTCAGAGTGCGTGTGCGCGCATAACACTTTTAAATAGAAAAGCTTGAGAACTGTTTTCTTATGACTTTGTTCTGGTTAAGTTTAATGTGGTCCTCTGTAAAGAAAACAAAAATCTGGAAACCCAAATCTCCAGGAGACTCTGCTCTATTAGATAATCTGAAAATATTTAATGATCACACACATAGATCTGAGAGATCTCAGACACACAGCTGTAGTTTCAGAGGACTGACTGTATTTGCCATCTGTCTCTAAGCAAGCAGATTTGGGCTGGATGTTCTGCTTCATATAGCTGAGTGTTATTTGTTTTGCTCCTCCTCACCTCTAGACTGGGCTTTCCAAGAAGATTAATGGAACCTGAGAGAAATAGCTCTTTCCCCTTCCTGAGAAAGCAGTATAATGTCACAGCAGTCATACTAACTCTGATCAAGTTGGTGGTGTTCTAATGTTTGCTGTTTCTTTTCTGGGCGGAAACTCCCATTCAGTCTAAAAATGCAGAGGTATACTTCCATTCAGTAGTGTTAGAATTGTTTGTGTATCTGTTTTAACTCCAAACTTATGCAAACTTCTCACTGGTGAAAAGGCAGAAAAAAAGGCTGTATTGGTATTCTGCTGGCTAATATGGCACTCCTAGAATCCCATTAAACTGTCAGGAAAAATTTGATTAATCACTGTGAATCTCTCCTCAGTCTCCTATTTGCCATTGGGTTAAAGGAATGTGTATTGATTTGGGCAATGGAAGAAACTTTTGGTTTTCATTATAGCCTGTAAACATCTTGGACTGAAAGCCTCAAGAGTGCTATCGTGTCCTACCATGTATATGTACTCTACCTAGTGAGTTTTGAAATGGAGATTTTCATGATGACTGTGTTTACAGTATTCAATGAAATCAGGGATGACTGGGCAACAGGATGCCAAACCCTATCTTCTTCTGGGCAAAAGTGTGTGGATGGAGTTTGATGCTGAGATTTTCTTATTTTTATTTTTCCTTAAATTGTACTTACCTTCTTCATTAGTATGACATCAGTAGAAAGTCAAATTTTCTCATAATCTTGATTTTTGTGGGACTAACTATTAATAAGGGGCTAATATTGACAAACTGCTGGCTGGGAAAATGATGAGGTGTAATTATTAAGCTGTACATTTATTTGATCCCCCCCCCCCCCCCCCCCCAATTTTGGGTCAATTACATAGGGGAAAGGTGTATGTGAGGGGGATCTTGTGGTTATTGACAGGTTTTGAACCAGCTGACACCTCTATAAAGTAGTAATACTTAATCTCTGTTTCTCCTTTAAGAGTGTAGGTGACAATCTTTCCTCGTGTAAGAGGTTCATTATCTTAAAGGCTAACTTGCCTGTAAGTCAGAACAAAAACTTGAAATGTTAGTAAATCAAAAATTCAAGCAGTCTGACATTTGATCTAAATAAAATGAAAACTTAATTAGTGTAATTGTTGAACTGTGGACTTGACACTTCTATTTTTCAGTGATTCTTCCATTTTTGAAGCAATAAGTACAAAAAGAATTGAAATTCATATTTCTGGAGGAAATATGTCTACTTACAACCTATTTTTTTCAGAGGGACAACATTTTATGTGAACAGAACTCAGCTGTTCTCAAAAGACAAGCTTTTTGGTGAAAATCATTTTTATAGTGGTACAGATAAGACTTGTGCTGTGACTTGGTTCCTACATTTTCAGTTTACACATACTGCCATGCTGCTTTTACTGCAGGAATTTTGCTATAGTTTGCTTTTCACTTTTATCTCTTTGTTTGTGGTGATTATTTCTTATTGAAATGCTCACATCAACAGAGCAATTAATTCTCAGTAATTTCCAAGTTGCTTTGGCTTTTTTAGTGAGTACTCTGGTGCAGTAGGAGTGTAACAGTAGATCAAAGCAGTCAGTGCAGAGCCCCTTGAATCTCTGCTGTATGTGCATCAGTGCTGGGTGGGGGGATATATTTTGGACTGAATATATCTCCATGCCTATGGTCCAAAACTTTTGAGAGAAGGTGCCTAGCTTGTATGCCACACTAAACCACACTAAGGCAAGCCTGGATGTGATCAGTGGGGATAGTTGGTGGATTTGCTTGAAAATAGCACTGTTGCTCTGAACACAAATGCTGAAATGGATGCAATGTTTGGTGTGTAGACCAAAGCCTAGTGGTGGATGTAATGTCTGGTTTCCAGAATATACAGCACTGTAGCTAACTAATAATCTTAGTTTTACTGGTCTGTGTGTATCAAACACTTCCAATAAAAATCTAAAAGGAAATCCAACCTTGCTTGTCAGAGATGGGGAACTCTGTTGGTCAACTGGGCTATCAATGGCACTATAGGTGTTACCTAAAGCTCAGTGGGATGTCTTTGATTCAGCATGCTGGGCCATGTTTCCAGTTAGTTGGGAGACAATCAAGCCAGCTCTTTTCCTGTGGGTTTTAAAATCCAGTAATAGTAATTCCTAAAAGCCACAATTACTGGGGCTTCGTTGTGCAGACCCACAGGGTGTGTCCTCCCTGTACAGGGAACCTACACAACCAACACTCAGGTCCATTTGTGCCACTAGTGTGATTCCACAGCAGAGCTGTGTTGCTGCTTTCTGTGCCTGCCTGTGCCTGTGTGTGGCTGGGGGCATCCTATGCTTGGGCTTTTTTTCCTGTCATCTAGGGGCAAACTTTCTCACTCGGAGAGGATTTAAAAAACATAGGTTGGCCAGTATTTCAGTAACTCTTCCCCCTTCCATCCTGCCTGATTTTGTGGTTGATATTTTTAACCTATTTAAAAACAATTTTTAGGCAATAAACTGAACCTGTAGCTACATAAGCTATTATGGGCTTAAAAAGCTTTCAGAATTGCCTTACAAACTTTGTCCGAGTAGTAAGAGGGTTCAAACTCAAGTATGATGACTGTCCATGGGTCAGTGTTAAATGAAGATAGATGTCATCACAGTCCTTGCCTCAAGGCATTTATAGTTTGAAACTAGTGAAGGGGAAGGGTTGGGGTGACTTGCACAGAAGTAGCACAGCAAGTCATCAACCCACTTAGACTCAGACACTTCATTTTCTGGCTCTTAGCTCCTGTGTCTTCATGTTGGCCTATGTTGTTCTGCTTTTTCTAAAATAGACAGAATTGGCCTTTTAAAATGCTTATTTAGCCTACCTCCTTTTCTCCTACTTCTTCAGTAGTCGGTGTTGATCAGGTAATGCTCATCTACCGTGCTTCTCTATGATTTTATTGCTGCAGTCCTTACTGAGGATTCTGTTGCCAGCTCTGCCTCCTTCCTTGAACCTTGGGAGCAGGATGTGAGTGCTCACTTATACACTGTTCCTTTCTCTGCTGGACTGATTCAAGAGCTGCAGATTGAGCTCTACCCTTCTGCACCTGTGAAGACATGGGCTCCTCTTGGTAACGACCGTACACAATAGCATTGACCTGTATAAACTCTTACGCAGCTCTCAGAGTGGAGACCTTGTATACAGAGAGGAGGGAAAGGGGGTGGAGTGAGAAATGCGCATTCGTTTTCTCACTCTGCAGCCATCTTCCTGGGTGGCCTTGAACATATCCCTTACATCTTTCCCTTCTTTCCTGCCCTTTCTTTCCTTCTTTGTGCTTCAGTCTCCCATCTGTGAAATGAGGATGGTAAAATTTCCTCTCACCCTTCCTCTGTCTTAACCATTCAGGTGGTCAGCTCTCTGCAGTTGATGCTCTCTGTACAGTGCTACAGCACCAAAATCAATGAAGTTGACATTGCTTGTGAGCTTAAGTGTTAAAGTAATACATGTAACATAAATGTTCAGAAGCCAGAATTGTAGATTTCTGGGATGGGATTTTCAAAGTTCCCGAAGACCATATCCATGTATCAGGGAAACTTATCAGATTGATCACTTACATACCCTAGGAAATTCAAGTTTTAAATCCGTATTCAGGTCTCTGAATCAGTGGCTTGACTTCAGAAGTGCTCAACACCCAGCAGTCTGCGTGAGTACAGTTGATGTGAATTTGGGATGCTCAATGTTTTTGCATTTGTCACAGATTTAGAGATGGACTTAGGAGCCTTGCTGTAGATGCATGAGGTTTCAGTATGGCCATGGCTCTGTGTGTGTGTTTTCTTTTTCTCTTAAACCACTGCTTCAGTTCAAAATGTAACTTGTTCACAAGGACAAAGTACATGTACTAAGTGACTTGATTCATCAGTAGATTCCAGACTGCCAGATGCATTTGGTGGTCTTGGTTACTGTCCAACAGAAAAAGTCACAGAGACCTGACAGTGCCTGTATCTATTTTCACACATAGATATTTTGGCATTTTAGCTAACTGTGTTCACTCGGTAGAAATGTGGACCAAGATGCTGCAGGAGCGAGGGGGTGGTCCCAGCAAGTCAGAGTTTGGGTTAGTGGTAGGGCAGGGTGGGGGTGTTTGAATTGCAGCTGCCTACACAAAATTTGACCTCAGATTAACCAGACAGCTTCAGTTTCCACTGCTGCTGTCCCAAAGCTTCCATGAGCAAAAATAACCAAAGTACAATAAAAGAAAATAGAGTTCTGGAATTTGTACAAAATGGGAAAGAAAAACTTAAAGTGAGGAATTATCTTTTTCTTTGACTAGTACCTGCTGACAGCTGAAAGCAAATGTTAGATATTCTGACACTAATACAACAAAAGTGCACGTGTTCGTCAGTGCTAAACAGGTTAGACAAGATCATGTACCGATGTTAATCAACAGGTCTCTGTTGAAGTTGTGCCAGCTTACACCGGTTAAGGATATAATTCCTGAATGTAATAATTCACTGCATTATTCCCTTCAAAGTTTAAATTCCTGTTCTTTATCTTCTTACTCTGAAGGCAGAGCTATTTTTTTATTAGATAATGGGTTCATAGGGTTGGGGTGATTTTATTAAATATTAAAAATTCAACATTTACCTTGACTAAAAGTCTTGGCTTCATTTAGTCCCGATTGAAACTGACAGTGAAGAATATACACCGTTCTTGCCAAATCCTGATACGGTAGGGCAGCAAAGTGTTTTGCGAGTAGTGATGAGTCTCCCTTCTCAGAACTGATCTTACTGAGTTTCTGTAATCAAGGACAGACTTTCAGATAAGGCTCAAATATGGCTGTTTTTTCAGAAACTGCTGAGTATTGACTGCTAATCTTAATTTGAAAAACTTATGTTCAATTTTATGCCAGAAGCTTCTGGGTGTCAGGCACTCTTAAAAACCAGTCTTTGAGTGTCATTTGAAATATGTTTCCACATAAGCAAATTCTATACATTTGTAGACAATTTTACTTTTTTAACAGTATTGTTAAGTGGAGGATGGCAATGGTGTAATTAGTCTCAAAGAAAAGGGGAATTATACTAAAACCTCACTCCTTGCAATGAACTTAGCTGAACTCTTTGAATAATTTGTAGAAGGTCTGAGGAGAAAGCAGCTTTGTTTCATGCTTTCATATATCTGTGCGCTCTCTGTTTTGTTAAAAATGGTGTAAAAAATGTTTTGTTGAAGAATTTAACTTTCTGGCCTTATCAGAAGGAGGATGTGTCATGCAATCCAAATGCCATTAAATTTAAGCCCAGCAGACTTAAATATTTTGGTTAAGGATTTATGAAGCTTCCAAAATTCCCTTAGCAAAACTGGATGTTGATCCCACAGACTGCCTGTTTGAGCCCTGCTGACTGCGTCAATAAGATATTTGAATAATATTTTGGAAAGATATACTATTGGCCTTGTCCCACAATGCATCAGACCTGACCTTTCCTCTTGGCCTTGCTCCATCTAAGAGTACTCTAGGTGTTGTTCAGACTTCTGCACCTTCCAACAAATATGCTAAATTAAATTTGCTTTTTTTTGTGCATAAAGATCTCATTATTTGACAAAAAATGTAGTAAAACAAATCATTCCTTAGGGTGTCATAAATAACTGTGTCACTCACGCAGTGCCACGGACTGAAACATCTCCACCTTTATGTAAACAGGTTTATTCATTACAAAAGATATCTGCAGACTGTAGAAGCAATGAATGACAAGAAGTGTCTGATAAAGGTTGTCAGTAGCCAGAACGTGAAATATCGTTGAGTTCTGAGCTTAAGATATCTAAAGATATAGTATAATCACCAAGTTCTGCTTTCTCTAAATTTGGAGGTAAAACTTCCTTTGACATCAGTATAGAGTTATTAAAAACAAAAAAACCCTATCTCCTTTCAAATCAATCCTCCCTTGGTTAATATTCAGTATGTAAAGAGTGCAGAGGGAGAAGTATTCGATTAGAAAAGCTTAACGGTAAAACTCTGAGATTGGTTTCTAGGAACACCTTTTTGCATTGCTATGGCTGCAGGCTTCTCCAAAGGTTCAAAGTTATCTTCAGGAGTCATCAAGTAGAGTAAGAGTGGAATAAGTGCACTGGTGAAAGATATCTGAGGTGAGAGTTTCCCAGTCCCACAAAGGAAGGATTAAGTTAACTTTGAGGTACCAACTTCCTCTTCCTGGGTAGGCCTGGGTAAGGTTTCAGTGATCTGCCTGTGACTAGAGGGATAGGCTATGGTTGCATCCTTTGTTCTTCTCTTTCCACAATGCCAGGGATGGTCAATCCATGAATATGTTACTAACATACAGCTGCAGCTCTTCTGGTGCTCAGTTCCATAGTCACACAAAATAGGATGACTCACCAGCGCTGGATTATCAGGGAGATGGATTTTGGAGCAGGCTTTGAATGCATGTCCCTGACTCTTACTAAATTGCTGAAATACGGGCCTAGAAACAAGTTTTCAAAACCAGTTTGCACCCAGTTGTGACTCACTTGAAGCCCATACTGAAGCTCCCTTATACTCATTTCAGCCAATGCTGAATACTTTTAGATATTCAATCTTTTCTAATTCTGCTTAAATCTTTATTTTTTTCATCACTTATGTTTGAATTCAATGCTATAGCTACAACTTGGGGTTAATTGTATAATTAGAAATAAAATCAGCCTCTCCTCCTATGTCTTAATTATTTGTAAGTGGAAGAATTGATTTCTGCTCCCCCCTGGTCCCTCAACTTCTTAATCTGTGTTCGTTTAATAATCTGTGATTATGTGCAACCATCTTTTTAGGGGATGAAAGGGCAAAGGTGATGTTAACGTACTTTTCCACATATGGCAGATAATTTATGAGTTCTACTGCCTGGTGTATTCCCACTTTCTAGATAGCTATGTCAGTGTGCAAAGATGCCTTTCAGGCTTCAGATGTTGAGCAATGTAGGCAAATAAAGAGTTTTTTTGGTTGACATGTAGAAAAGTATTAGTTTTTAGAATACAGAAGTTAAGCAGTTTCTTAATATAGAAAATCACCATATTTTTGAAAACTGTGATGTTGAACTGTTTGTATTGACTGAGGCAAAGCTCAAAAAATCCTGGGTGGAAAATCCATGATCTGAATAAATTACTCATCCCTGCTTCTCAGTGTGATGACATAACCTTACAGAGTATCTTAAAACAAAGCAAGTAATTCTGCTCCTTTCTCCCTTGTTGCTCTTTAACTTCTTCCTTCCCATGACTTGTTCCATTATCTTCAGTGTGGCAAGTTTAGCATGAATTTACTCCCTTCAACATGAGTGAAATGATTAAATCTGCTCTGATAAATTGTTTCAGTATGTTAGAAGAAAGATCTTCCTCCTCCTATCTTCTTCCCCACCCTCCCCCTCCTTGCCCATGTGTTTTTGATGCAGTTGCTGTAATAGCCCAGGCTCTGCAAAGCATCCTAAAACACACCTGGTGCCGGGTGTTTGGATATACAGTCATATCTCAGCACTTTCCAACATATCTCACTGTAAGTGTACACTGAGACTTTTTGCTGCCTTCAGGTTCATGGCACTTCTTTTCTTCCCTTCATGGAATAGAAATGAGGTCTGAACATGCAACTTTCTGGGTAAAGGCCCAGGGCCACAAACCATCCAAGTTAATTCAGAAATGTAGTGTTGTGGAAGTTACGACATGTAAAATATCCATAGGGTGAGGCACTAGTCTGTGTAGACCTATGCCTGACCTTTTCCTCTGGAAAGAGCTTTGCAGCACAAGGCAAGTATCTGGCAGGATATAGCAAGATTTAAATTGCTTTCAAAACCTAAATTTACTGGCTGTATGTATGTGTACAGAAAGTAAAGATTTTGAGACAGTCATTAACAAACTATAAAATTCCTCCTGTTTAGTCATATATATTGATCAATTTTTTTGCTTCTAATGCAAAGTGCACCTAAGTTTTTTTGAAACAAGTTTTTAGTGGGACTGCTATTTCAGAGAGACATAACTCCTCTGTAAAGGAAGAATTAGTAGTTATTAGTAGGCTTTCACAATTGTCTTTCTCTCTTTGTTTAATGTGTTTGAATGTTGAATCATGCTAAATTATGTACATGTTAAATGATAAATTATGTAAGGCTCCAATGTGGTGGGAATTAATACTGGAACTCCCTTAATTTGCTTTTTTGTTTTTTTGCCATAAAACCCATTAAATCTCTCTGTTATGTAGATGGCTTTGTCAAATAGTATTCATAAGAAAGGAGGATGGGAGGGGGGAAAAAAAAAGCCCAAGCCCCAAACCAAACAGAGCCTTGCTCTCTTTGGACAGATGGTGAGGGCTGAACCTTCATGAATTTGTTATTGACCTAATTGCAATCACATTTGTGTATTGTTCTCAAGCAATGCTAGCTACAGGGCTGGCAGGGGTGGGGGAGAAAAGTTGCACCGCAAAAATGCGGTGCTGTGAAAATCCTCCAGAAGGTTAAGAGGGATTCCGGCACCTCCTGGGCTATTGCTGCTGCCCGCATGGCCTGCTGCTGACCCAGGGTCAGACATGGGCAGACACCTCACAGCTGCATCGCTTTGCCTCCCTTTTCCCAGTGGAAATTACTACAGGGAATGGATCGCCTCAAATAGTGTAGCTGAAGCCTGGGAAAACGCGTGCTGCTTCCGAGCAGTTAATTTACAATATGGAAAATTAGAGGCAGGTCTTGTAGTCACAATACTCATTAAATTAATCAGGACTAAGTTTGTGCAGTATTTCAGTATAAAGGCTGTCCTTTTTCACTAGTTGATGAATTATGAAGAGATGTTAATGGTGGGTGGGATAAAGCATGGCTTTGATTCCTAGGGCAGGCTGTGGAGGTGATGCTCAAGGATGTTCTCTTGATTGCACATCTGGGTACGATATGGAAATGTGGTTTAGTCTTACATGCTGGCAAAATTCCAAACAGCATAAAAGGAGCAAGTGCACGCATCTATGCCTGTCTGTTGCTTGGATGTTGAAGGAACAGTTTTACAGACAAAATAGAGGATTTTTTTTTTTTCCTATTAGTTAATGCTGTTTACCTGTGATACCTCCTGAGTTTTGGCCTTAACCTAAAAAGCGCCCTTTCAAAAATGTCAGTGTTGAATATGTTATTTCATCATTATTGTGGTGTACGTTTAAAGTAAGACATGAGATTCTAGTCATCATTGCAGGCTTGTGCAATCAAGGGTTCAGTGGCTTGGGTTTACTTCCTTTCTTCTCCAGAATGACAGGAAAAGTTATTATGTAAGTCTATGAAGTTTAGACTTTGCACTTAAAACAACATTCCTTCTCTAGCTAACTGTCTCTTGATCATTAATCATCAGGAATGGGGCTATCTTATATTCCTGCCAAAAAAATGAGCTTAGGTTTAACAAACATTAGAAGTACTGGTGTCTCTAATTTCAAAATTCATTGCATTGTTCAGTCCTCTAGAGTGCAAGTGGTATGTACGAGTAAAGAGCAGAGGAAGTCAATTGCCCTTTTATCTCAGGGATGAAGAATTCTGTGACTGACCTGTTCTATTTTTCATACAAAACTGATGTGTTTTACGTAAATCTTTCTGTTCTCTTGCATTTCCAAAATCAGTAAATGACAAGAACATGCATTAGTTAAGTATAAATGATATAATGCTAACAGATCATGTGCTCCTTTAATAAAAAGATGCTGTCTTTTTAGTATATATGTGCATGTGTGTATATTGTACTTATAGTTGTGGAGTCGTCAGTAATGACTGGTGGTGTTGTAACAAGCATAATAATAATAGTACTAACAGTGCAGATTCAGAGAGAGAAAAGACTTTTCAAAATTAAGAGAAATGAAAGTACTTTTCCTTCTTAGAGAAGTTTAGAGAAGGAATTCTTATACCTGGAAAAATTACTGATAGAACTTTTGAGTTTTTGTTTTGAGTTTGCAGCTTTGTTCCCTTCCTGATTTTTTTCATTCTCCTTTTCTTTTTTTACTTCCTTTCACTCTTTATCCTTTTCTACTTAGTCACAACATGGAGACAGAAAGAAAGAATAAAACCAAAAAGGCCTTTCAAAGATTGAAAGTTTAATTTTCTACTTTTGTGAAAAAAGTTTTCTTGAAGTTGTATGTAAGTTTCCCGTGCTTTCGCTGGCATGAACAGCTGTATGTATATACGTATAAAGCTATGATAGCAATGTGGAAATTTTCTCCGCATTAGAACAATTTAGTTATTTCTGCTTGCTTTGCTTAAAAAAAGCAGGAATACCAAAGAGCATCTAATTTCCAAATTTAATTAAATGATAATTCTGGGAACAGATAGAATTATTATCCATTATCTTTCCAATCAGTCATCTTCTATGCGTGTGAATATGCATATTAGGAGTAAAACCATGTCATTTTTGTATAGAAGCCTATTCAATATACAGACGGAAACTAAGACTAGGGATGGAGAAAAAAGAGATTATCAATTAATGAAAGTGTATCTTTCAGGAGTATTTTAAACATCGGATCAGTTGCCGAGTAATGTACATATATTAACTTATCTCTCTCTGTCGCTTCCAGGACAGACATCTTGATGGCTTTTTGACACTCTTTTATTGTAGTCTTTATATATATATATATTTATATATATATATGAAAAATCTTTTGAGCCCATCTGTAATGGGGTGATGCATTAGGTTTGAGGTAGAACTATGCCATTTATTTCTTAAATAAACATGCCAGAAGATTCCAAAAATCTCACTGTTTCTTAGGCTGTGCTTTTGTTAAAAAACAGCAAGAAAAAACTCTGCACATAAGCCCATGGTGCGGAAAGCTCACAACTTCTGAGTGAGACCACTTGAATTCATTTATTCTCCGACTACATTCTTGCAGTGTGCTTTGTATCCTTCAGTCTTGCTTTGTGTCTAATAGTTATTGGTGACTGTTGAGGTTGAGGCGAATTCCATGCAGTGCCTATGAGCCTTTGAATATTCTGCATCTTTCTGCAAATGTTGAAGCTGCTTTTCGTTGGGGTTTTTTGTTTGTTTGTTTGTTTGGGTTTTTTGGTTTTTATTTTTTGTTTTTTAAGGTCTTTGCTGTAGGCAAGTCCCTGCTCCTCTCAGGAGTCTGCCAGCTTCCCTTTGTGCTCTTTGCTTGCTGTCTAACAATGTTAGCTGGACCCATCCTACCCTCTAGAAACTTCAAGCTTACTTTATTCAGTTAGGGTCAGGAGAGATGCAATCTCTCCTTTGCCTTGGAGGAACTCACCTGACCCATAACCCATGAAGAAGCAAGATGTAAGCTTGTTTTGACTCCCCCGTTTCTTTTTTAACAGCACATGCAATGCATAGCATTGATACAACAAACTGGAGACAAATTAAGCATTTTTTTCCATCTGCTACATAATCTGAAAACCTTTCAGGCAACAGATGAGACTTTGCATTTGGATGGTGTTTGGAGAGAAGGCAGTGAATTGGCCTGATGCATATGAAAGCGTGAATAGGTGCAAGGATGTGAGAATAAGGGGCTGGGGGAGTCGTGGGCCTCTAGTACTGCTTTGTCCAGGAAGCACTGCAAGAGGGCTCCTGTGCTGGGAAAGCTGCTGAATTTGCTTGCTGTGGGAGCTGAGATGATAGCTATGGAAAGGTGGTGGGTGATATAAAACATGGCACACTCAGCAAGAGGTTTAAAGTGGGAGGTTAAATGAGTGTCTACAAAACTGGCCTTAGGCTTTAGGTAGAAATGAGGGAACTGACTGCTATCCTGAATCTCCTGACAGCTCATCGAAAGCCAGAGATATGAGGTGGAGATATCTAGGTAGATTGCTGGCTAAGCTGACACATGCACTTATTTTGAAATTATTATGAAAAATATGAAGCTTAACTTACTGTGCTGGTTGTCAAAGTCACAGGTGCAGGAGGAGCATGAGGATTTACTCCACAGTGTGCGTATGTGAACCTGGAGTGGCATTGTTCCACAGTGGATGGCGGTGTCATCGAGCACAGAGTGTGCACTGCTGCGGGGTGTTTCTGAACGTAGCCTGCTGCTCTTTTAACACTCAGCTGAAGTCTTGGCTGCTTTCTGTTCTCTCTGTTGTGCAGAAAAGTGTGCTCTAGGTTCTGTAGGTGAGACAGTTCTTACGGCCCTTAGAGACAGAGATGAATTTGGTTATGGATGGAAAATGTCAATTCAGAAGTTCTCATGGGGAACCCATTTATTTACAGGTGCTGTCACCCGATTCATTATTAGTTCTTGGATTTTCAGTATTATTCTCTAGCTATTTATACATACACACACATATATAGAATGAATAACAAACTCCTCAGCTCTGTATTACTGTTAACTACAGTGAAGTTTTGTCTGGGAAAATACTGTTCTTAAGAATTATGGATTGCAATGACTCGAGTTTTGGCAGGAACTGCTTAATGTATAGGAGACTGCCTCAGCATTTGCTATCAGAATTTCTTAGTTCAAATTCCAGCTTTTGTGCATGTTGCCTTTTATGACTACAGTAAGTCAATAGATGTGTATTCCTCCATTTTCTCTCTCCACTCTACATGGAGTGGAGGTTGTGTTGTTCTGCTTACCTTTTTGAATGATAATCCATATTAAGCATCTTCCGAGATGGTTTCTCCTCAAAAGAAATGAATCTGGTATGGGAATGTAGTTGTGTATTCTTAGTGCTACTTGCTCTTATTACGCAAAATACATCAGTCATATCTTAGGGCCTTCGTAGAGAGACCCTGCTTCTGCAAAACTGGCATATGTCTGTTACCTACTAAGAACTCTGTGTAAATATTCTAAACAAAGAGAAGCCTTCCTTGCTGCTTGCAACAGCTTTCCCATTGGAAATGTCTTAAAGATAATGACAATGCAGTCTTCTTAAAAACTAAACATGACTCATTCTCACAGCTTGTGAGATTGTTTATAACAGCTCCATCCAGTGGCTTCTGCTATAATATGAATGGAGGGCTTGGCTCACTGGGGTTCAAGACCTTCAAGACCTTTCAGCATTCTGAAAAATGCTGCTTTAAGATGTGATTTGACAGTTATCACCTTGCTGAAGAAAGCATAATTTAAAAATGAAAGATGTAGTGTTTACATTTTGCAATTAGTTGTGAGGAATTACCCTACTTTTTTTTATACTCCTTGTATTAAATGGCTTCCACCACTTGGTGTGCAATGAGAGACCATCCCTCTTCAGTGGCTGGAACATAAATTGTGCTTGTTATGAAGACTAGAGTACCTGTATACGATGGATTTTTTGAAAGAGCAAAATAGCCCAGGTGAACTCACTCATGCAGGAAAGGCCCACTCTACGGTTTAGGAGAGAATGTTGGAATTGTTCAACAAGTTTTTGATGTCCCATTTTTGTTGAAAAATGCCAATTTCTTTATACAAAGTCTTTGATTTTGAAAATGTGAACTCTAGTTTCAAAACTTAGTTTTTTCCCTTCACTTTTAAGCAAATTATTTTAGTCAGGTTTGTTTTGTTTGTTTTTTTTTTTTTTAAATCTTGCCTCTTTTATGGGAGTGATGCAAATAGGTTTTCAGGTTGCAAAAATTTGAGATTTCAATTTTTCTTTCCCGTTCAGGATGGGAAAAAGCTTTCAAAATCTCAAAAATTCTCTTGGGTCAGAAAAATATTTCCCACACAGCCCTAGTCAATGGGAGTGTTACCATAAACTTCACTGTGCCTTGGATCAGGCCCTGAGAGCACATCAGAGATTGTCAGCCTCATTGATTGCACAAATCAGCCTTGTTATGAGGAAACATTCCTGGGCCAGACAGCATTCTGACATTTGTCTGTAGTTTTCACATTTAGGAGAGATTATTGTCTCCAGAGGGTCATTTTTAATGATTTAAAACTGAGGTAGATTGTTTTTTCTGGCAGCGTGTGTGTAATCTAATCCATATATTGTTGAAAATAATTGGAATAAGCATTTAGTTGCTATATGGATGTGGTCAGTCAGTATTGACTGCATTGAAATTTGCTGAGTAGGTGGTATAAATTATAAGAGGACCTGGAAAACCAAAGCAAAAAAAAAAAAAAGAAAGATATTCAAAACAGGGGAATGTGGAAGTAGAAATGCTTTCCACTGGGATTTCTTTGGAAGCAAACAGTCTGAGCTTTAGAAAATTTGCTCTTGTTAATTATATGTTGAATAACATCACATAGACCATATGACCAAGTGTATGTAAAATTTTTGTTTGTTCCCTTCACAAAAGGCTTGATGGTGACTTTAGGCACATCCTCTGAGCAAGGGATGGTGTGTAAACTATACCACCCAAGGAGCAGCCCCGGGAGGCAGCGTGACTCACAGACACGCTGCTGAGACAAAAATCCCTCCCTGCTTAATCCCTCCCTGCTTTCCCTTGGCTCTTAAGGCTGTAAAATAGAAAGATACTGCTGGTGTGCGGGGTGTGTGTGTGTGGTGTTTTTGGGGTTTTTTTTTGTTGTTATTGTTGGGTTTTGGTTTGTGATTTTTTTTTTTTTTTTTTTTTTTTTTTTTACTGTGGTAAAGTTCCTGCAGTGGCACAGTGATACAAATTAGTAGTTGGGAGTGGGGGAAGGTTGCTTGGAGTCCTGGCTCTTTATCTTCAGGAAGGGGATGTGTGGGCAACTCCAGTTGGTATTATAGCCTAATATCAGGGTAACTTATGGAAGTGAGTTATTTCTTGAGCCTAGCTTGCTAAAGCATTTCAACACACTTTTCAATTCTTTTGAATGTTGATTGGCTTTAAATATGTGCTTAAAAGTAAGTACTCTAATGTTTCACCAGAGAAAAATGTTGCTATGATATTATATTCCCTTGCATATGTGTGTGCTCCAAGTTACAGTTCAGTGCATTACATCTAGCTTCTCTGAATTACTACCTTGTCCTGTGGTAAAAGGCCTTTTTGCTGACTTCAGTTTTGGGCACCTCACTACTACTTGCTAATTAGAAAAATATTTTAGACATTGTTTATTAGGACTTGGCACTATCTGTTAGCATTATTTCTGTATACTGATGATACACTTGGTTTAAAAACAAAAAAGGCCTGGGTGTGTGAAATATTCTAGGTAGTACCCTACATAAAATTAGAAATCAACAGCAGTGTTTTCCCCAGAGGTGCAAGGTCCAGTTTGATATATATCTAACATGTTGAACTGATTAGGAGGGTATTTTAATAGGAAGAGTGCCAAATTTTACCCAACAGGTTGAATTTTATTTCAGCCCCAAGAGTTAATTTTGCAAAAGAAATCAGGCCTCCCATTTCCCATCCCTTGGAACTTACATTTCCTCCTTTTCTTTCTATGATTGCATTAATTGTCAACTGAAAGAGACATTCAATCCCTAGGATAATTTCTTCAATGTGAGTAGCTTTAAGGATACTGCTCTTTAAACATTCATCTTGCTGTAGGTTTAGCATAAACCTGTGCAAAAGACAGTTTTAGGAGGTTCCATTGAAACTACAGTTATAAATATTTCACTCAAATTATTAGATCAACACCAAAGTCAACCTCCTACTAATTTGTTAAAAACTTAATCGTTTTTATTGCCTCTTATTTTTAATCAACATTAGCATGCTGAAAGAGGCCTTATCCTGTAGTTTGTGTGTAGGTTTTTTTTTTTTTTAACCTTCCACCTATTGAATCTGTTGGTTGGTGGATAAAGAAGTGACAGATAGGATCTGAGAGAAGGCAGTTTGGAGTACATACCCAATCCTGGCATTTGTGTATGCACAGAACTTATGTTTGTACCAGTGGAAACTCTGCTATGTTACTGTGCATAGCTACATGAGCTATGTAAAGGATTTAAAAATCCTGGGAAGAGTCTAAAACTATTGCTTTACTTATTTTACTGGAGGGCAAGCTTGTAGCTTTGTGCTTGACCCCACTGAAGAGCAGTACGTGGTGCTGCTGCTGCTTAACCAGACCATGAAGGAAATCCTGTTTTAGAAAATTATGGTTTTTCCACTGTGGTCCATTTGCTTCTGGATAAAGTGTTTGTCTCTTTCTGTGCTTTGGTCCCATAAGCAGCAGACTATTCTCCTCTCTGTGCTAGCCTGACAGTGCATGGGTGGCAGAGGTCTGCTGGCTTGCTGTTGAAGTAGGGACCCCCCTGCTCAGTGAAAGTCTTCTCTCTTCTTTATTGCTAACACAGGTAGCCTGGTATCAGGTACTAGACAGGAGGGAGGAGGCACCCATGACCCTGTTACTTGAAAAGCAATCTACTATATATTTTCTTCCTGAAATTTCTACAGTTTACTGTCAAAGTTTCTCATAGCATGCCAAATAGGCATAAATGATTGATCTATGTGATCAATGTATGTTGCAGTCTTAAAACTGTAAGACAGACACTTGTGAGATTGAATGCTATGTATATCCCTAATTATATCTGCCTACATTACATTGCTGAGGGATTGTATCCAAATGGTGCTTACCAATCCTAAACTGGAAAAGAAAATAATATTTCCTACTCACTTTATGGAATAGCTTATGATGCATAACTGATAAAATAAAGGCTTCGTTTAGCACAATAAAAAGCTGTGCTTGCACTGAAAGTGTAGGAAACTCTGGAACTTAAAATGCTCTAACTGGAGAAAGGAATTATTTCAAGTAAACAAATGTAGCTATTTCCCTGCCTAACATAGGTGAAGACTTAGCTAATGCATTCCACCTGCAAGAGTCATGAGGGGAACTCCAGGGACAAGCTTCAAGCTGCACCTAAAAGACTTCTAGTAATGCATCTATGGAATTGATAAACAGCAAAGTTACGTGCAAGACCAGATTATTGATTTTTTTTTTTTAATTTACCTTTAGGGCAGCTTGCTCAGAAAAGAGAAGCTGCATTCATAGTTAATAGAGCATTTCCAATTTTCTGATACCACATTGGAGCTAAATGTCATCAACATTTGGATTTTCTTAACATATGTCTTAGAGCTGGCTAAATTAAAGAATCTTGCAACTTTTATTTAATGGAAACTTCAATTAAAGGATTTATTAAGGATTTTTAAGTAAAAAATTTTTCCTCCCTCTCCCCCCCCCCCCCCCATGACTTCTCAATAGTTTGAATATGTGCCTCTCTATACATAAGACCTTTCAGAAGTATGTGACATGATGGACATTGCAAACCAGGCAGTAAGTGCCTAATACTTGCACATTTTGCACATGAGATTTTCTCCTGTCTGCCCTGCCTTGTAGAATCTTGCTTCAGGGGGTGAAACTCTCCCATAGTGTCATCAGCAGTGCTGGGTACACCCAGCTGATATTTGAGTTGCAGACCTTAGGCTGTAACAAAAATGACAAAGCTGCTCTAAGGAAGGAAGAGGAATGGAAAGAATTAAGTTTGTGTTGACTGCATTGTGGGTATCTCTTAGCATGAGGTAGCAGTGGAGAACAATGTTTATTCATTAAGATATAATTGCTTGGAGCTAGATGTGTTTCTGCCTTCCATGCTGTTTTTCTTTGAATGCTTTATGTTTAGATTTTTCTTTCTCATTGCTGTAACTTGCTATGCACTGATGGGGATGAATGCCATCAAAGGTCTGAAGCTTTTGATGTTTCTAATATAAGATGCAAATGTTTAACAGATGAAAATTATTTGCTAATAAGTAAATAAGTATCAAAAGCAGAAGTACAAATAAAAACCCTTGTGTAATAGTTGCTAAAAATTCAAGTGACTTATTATTTAAACACTGGGCAAGCCCTTCTTTGATGTATGTAAATATTTTCAGACAGAGGCATCCTTGTATTGTTAGAGTGTAACTGCTATTTTAATTTTCTTTTAAACCTCACTTGAAATATTCTAGGGAAGTGTAGAACCAGTGAATCTTCTGTAGTTATATTGGAACTGAGGGACAGAGGCAGGATGGAGCCTTTCAACTGTTGATGATTCCCATCCACTTGTCTGTTTAGTTTGGGAGACTGTTCCTGACTCGCAAATCTGGCAGAAACTCTGTGTGTTCCCTATAGACTCCTACAAATTGCTTGTGTTCAATACTGAACTTAATGGGTCCTCATGCATGTCTGAAGCTTCTGCAGGCTGCTGTAATAAATACTGGGCAGCTGAAAACTGTCTACAATCAGGATTTCGAATGGAAAGGTGAACTTGTCTTGACTATATCACTAGAAGACCCATCTTGCTGCTAATCATTGCAGCTGATACAGAGCAAGCCAGAAGAGCTGCTTTACTGTCTTTTAGCATGACAGCCTGAATCTCTGTAGTACCACAGCTGAAATCTGGGAAAGGATGTTGGGCCAGACATGTTATATCTTGACTGTTTTTTGGCTGATCAGTGTTTAGGGGTCAAGGTGCTTTGGCCTTTGGATTTATTCACTTGCAGTTTGGAATGGCTGAAGTATTAAAACCCTTAAGTGCGTTTCTTGTCAAAGACCTCTTAAATCAAACACAGCTTAAATGAGTTACTGAAAAGAAACAGTTTCCACTTCTTCCTTAATCTGTCTCCCATGCTCAGTAATTGATGTCTAGTTTCATGAGTCATATTTAACTAGCTTTAGGTTAAATCTCTTACAGCCTAATCCTGTACATCCTTCCGTAGTCAATGTCTGTGCTGGGAGTTGGTGGAGGTTTGGCATGAGTAAAGACTGCCAGATAGGTTTCTGCAGGAACTTGTGTTGTTTTTATCTAGAAGGGGAAGAAACTTCAGGAAAAGTCAGCATCTGTAGTCTTTGCCTCTTGGGCGACTGGAGAGGTGCCCTGGGTTGATCCGGGGATTCCCAAGGAGCAAGGGGTTCTGTTGTATGGACATGCAAGATATAGAATTTTTCAGGATCTGATGTTATAATGCATAGGAAGCCAGCCAAAAGCAAATTTGAGGCTAGTATCCCAAGCAGAGATTTCAACAGGGCTTGAGTTAAAAATAGGCATGACAGCCAGAACTCTCTGATCCCCGCAAGTGAATGTGGACTTCCCTATGTAGGCAACGGAGGTAGGAATGTGTGAGTTATGCTATTTTGATTTCTGTCATTACTGCAAAGAGGCTCTCCTGAGCTGTGAAGGTTATGCTCAGAATCCATTTTTCAAAAGACTTAACAGCCATTCTGTTTCCTAATTTGGTTTTGTCTAGTATTTTGTTATGGAAAAGGAAGAAAAAACAGGGGAAGAAAGGCATCTAGTAATGAGAATTTGCAGTTTTGTTTGATGCAAAGGAAAATATGACTATAGTGCCAATTTTCATTACAAACCAAGCTTTCAACAATAAAAAGTCATCATATAATGGCTGTTTTCAGTATTGTTGCTGCTGAAGAAACAAAATATATTGGAAGACAAAAGAACATCAAAATTTTCCTGACTACTGTCAGTCACTCAAAGTTGTGCCCTTTTGTCTTGCCGTGGTTTGTTGTCTCAGTGCTATACATATTAGAGAGTCTGTAAGTGTCTTGCCCCTTTTGTTTGTTTGTTTGGTTTTTTTTCTGTCGTCCCTACGATTTGTTTTCTTTCATAATCAGACCAATTAACATGTTGACAGAAGAGAACCACTTGTGGATTTTTTCTTTTTTTTCTTCTCTCTGAGTCTGGAGTAAAGTTTAGCAGATAAATAGACTTACCTCTAATGAAAGGGGGGAAATTGCAAATGGGAATTTCACTAGACTCATGTCATTAGTTACTCCCACAAGTCTTACAGGTGTGACATTAATCAGGTTGTGAGCCATGTTCTTGGAGTCTCAGAGGGATCTGACACCATCTGCGTGGCTCCTGTGTTCAGGGTCACTAACTGAGTATGCAGAAAAAGATCACTTCCTGAGGTATCTCTGCCTTCAAACAGGCCTCTTCCACCCCATGATGGATACCTCAAACAGCCAACACCTGAAGGGCATCGCTTTTCCAGTATTGACACTGATGGATGTGCCCAAAGCTAAATTAGCACTTCCTCCTTGCCTGAAACTCTGGCTGACCCATTCGTGTATGGGCACTGTGTTTGGAGTGGTGCGTTGGTGCTGCTAGATCCAAGGAAACCAAGCAGGATGCAAATGATCATATCTAGAAAGTTCCCATTTTTCCTACTTTCTTAAAGAATTTTTAAAAACCGTTATAAAGGGACAGCAAATAAAAGTTTGGGGCTTGGTGCTCAAGTATGTCATGCCTTAGCAAGACTTGGAAAAGAAATCCCTTTAAAAAGGTACTGCAGTTCTTGGTTGTAAATATATTTCTCCATGTTACATCACCTATGATATCAGAGCTGGGGACAGACAGAAAGATTTCCTGCCCCCCATCTTCCCTCCACCCCCCATGTGAATATCAATTGTGGGGTACACAAGTAATAAGTTATTTGCATTCTCTCTCTTCCTTGCACATCTAACTGTGTAGTCATCCTTTTCACTCAAATCTGGCTGTCTAGTTGGTGGTGGTTTTAAATCAAGCACCTGCATGTCAGACATACTAGTTTGTATGCAAGGTAGCAGAGAGGGTCCCTCTTTTGGACCATGATTCCCACCAGTTTCTACCACAGCCAGATTCTTCAGGGAGTTGTGTGCATCCATCCCCAGACTGCACTGTAGAGGAAAAACTATACTAGAAGTGGTTTACCTATATTTTAATTCAAGAAAATGACTTGCTGGATTTCTTCCCTTGGGAAAATATCCCCTGATACGGATTTAGTTCCAGTCAAGCCTTGCAGTTTCAGTATCTAACAGAGACCTAGTTTCCTTTAGGCTTATGAGTCTAACAACTTGGGAACTGTTTCTCCCCCTCCCTTCCCCCCGAGAGATCATGCTTGCTAGACGGGCTTTCCCGAATTCTCACAGCTCTAATCTGGATACCATTTAGTGTGACAGCCTTCTTCCCAGGTTCCCACAGCTGGTTAGTGTTTTGAATTCCAGCCTCATGAACTCATATCAGGCTACATGGGCTAATGCTCCAAGCACAACCTAGAGCAGATATGTCTGATGACAGAGTAATGGAGTAAACTGTGGTACTTTCTGCGCGTTTATAAATGCAAAGTCATTTGTGGTGTTCTTCAATTTCTGTGGAGAGTAACTAACTGTAATGCCTCACAGAGGCATTTAAATGTTAATGGAGGTGAAATAAAATCATTAAAGTATGTTTGATGAAAGACCAATGAAACAACCTGTTGCAATGGGAAAGGGCTATCAAATCCCAAGGGTCACAAATATGGCTAAAAATATCACTTAAATAATTATAGTTATCTCCAGCTGAACTCTTACAAAGGACAAGTCCAGAAGTATGTCCTATTCTCTCTCATAACATTCAAACTTTACCTTGAATAAACAGATTTTCAAATAATGAGACAGTAGTTGTCAAACAGTGCAATGGAGGTAGCAACCCCTGTTCAAGCCTGGTGCAGATAACACCATTGAATTCAATGCCTTGGACTTGTTTAGGGCTGGTTTTAGAAGCAGCCTCTTGTTCAGTGGTGTGTTGCTCACTCCCTCCCCCTGCTGCTTTGTGGGGACCACCAGCATATGGCTGGATTTGGGGAGCTATTTGGAACCCCAAATTCTACTCATGCATTTGAGAATCTCATGCTCAGCACTGCTGTTAATTAGACCTGTAAGTCTCTGAAAATCCAGCACTTAAAGCACTCCCAAAGCAGTGTTCTCTTTGGGAACATTAGTTCTGAGATATAAGTGAATAGAGATGTGAAAGAAGAAAATTGTACAGAGCTGGGTAATTCCTGATATCAACTGCAACAACTCTAGTGACTCTAGGAGGGGTTTGACAGTCTGTACCAGTACAGGATCTAACCTACCTCCTCCTCACTTTGTGAGTCTTCAGTTGTTTTTTCCTTAAATTAAAGAACAAAACTCCTCATTTCGAATTAAAAGCAACTATACATCAAAATGGAAATGATTGGTGGCACGTGTTGAGAGCATGGAGAAACAGTGGGTGGAAGTCAGGCATTTTGTCTGCAATTGTGCTGTTCAGAATACTATTAGGGAACTGTTTTACTTAAAATTTATGAGGGTGAAGCTACACTCAGGGCACATGAGAAACAGGATTTTGCTCTGAGACATTTTCAAAACACTTGAATGTTTGTTTTTCCTTTGATGTTGACACAACGGCATCCTATGACTTGCCCATCCTTATCTAGTGAGTAGCAGTCAGGAATTTGAGTACTGTGTGGATGGGATGTAGCTTTCTTTAGTGGAGAGGATGTAAAGAAGATAGTTTACTAGGATACCTAGGACGTTGTTCAGTTTGCGGCCAGATTTTTGCCTGGCAGAAAGTCAGCAGAGATGAAGATGTGGCCCAATAAAAGAATATCGGGGTAGTCAGAATGTCAGAGCCTGACCAGTTATAGTAAAACCCCAAACTTACAACAAGCAAGTAGATCTTTGCGCCTTAAAAGAAAATATGCTTGTTTTGCTTTGGTTTTGTAGGAAGGTAGAGGCTTTCCCATATCATGCCATTTTGCATAATCAGGTGGTTAATTTTGAATGTTTCTGCATTGGAGAAATTTGACTTCATATATGAAGGTTGAATGCAGGACTAGAAGGGATCTGTCATCTACAAAACAAACAAACAAAAAACAACCAACCAACCAAACAAAACCCAACAAAAAAAAGATTCCAGGCAAGCAACCTGCTGTACAATCCATTTATAAATTTATCAGGCTGTTTAAATTTGGATGTTTGCTATCTCTTGAGGGGCAGTTTCAGAACCTGTCACCTCTGATACTTCAGAAACCCTCTTGTTTCCCTTCTAAATGTGGTAGGCTCAACCTCTTCCAGGTGACATGATCATCCTGTTAAAATAGGGGGTTTTAACCTGGATATCCTCTAAAACGTGATACATCTCCTCAGCATTTACGTCAGAGGAAGAAGGTGACTGGTTCCACTGCTGAGTTCTAAGCAGGAATTATTCAGACATTTAGGAAACATGGGAGAGCAAATGTTTACTGACCGTGTAATTAGCACGATGATTTGCTCTGTCTATTGGCCCTTAGCGCCATATTTCCTGTCTGAGCAGTGGAAAGCAAAAATATTAGTTGCTGTTTTACTAGAGGAACAAGTGTCTTCCAAATGAACAAATGATCTATTACCAGTCTTGCAGACTCTTCCCATGGGAATAGGCATTTTGCTCCTTTTTTTACAGCTAATTTCTTTCATACAGCAGGTTCCCAGACACATCAAATGCCTCACATGTTAAGCTGTTAGTTAAGATTTATAGTCTCTGTTTGTATTATCAGAGTGAATTACACTATGGCTGGCAGTCAGACTTCTCGTGGACTTTTGTAAAAGTGAATAACTAAATTATTATTATTTTTTTTTTAATATCTAATGTCTTTCTAAACCACAAGACATTCCTAAGTCTCCTTTTCTGTTCAGAAGTTTCTTGCATTGCTGGGCAGCCAAGGCTCAAGCAGTGAATACTATTTCGTTGCTTGCTGAAAGAATAAAATATATGCACAGTGTTGGTGGGTCTTCCATAGATTGACAAAGGCTGTTGAAGAGGTTTGGAGTGAAATTCAGTGGTTGTGTGTTACTTTGTTAATAGAGCTCAGCTGGAGTCATGAGAGGAAAATATAGACTTCGCAGTTTAAAAAAACCCAAACATTTTCTACATTAGTTTTTTTAGTCTAGATCTTCAGCATGCAGTGGCAGAGCTGGAAAGATGTTAGTGCTGGAAAGATGAAAGTGCTTTTCTAACAAGGTAGGCCATGAGCCTTCATCCAGTACTTTTCCTTTCTAGTTGTAAATATGTCATGGAAACATCTTTGCAGTAGCATAAAACAGAGAATGAAAGCAAAATTTGCTGTTTGAAAAGCGAAATGATTTTTTTTGGAAAGGTCAAATAAGCTCTCTAAATGTTTCTGGGAAATTTTCTTTAAACTGATTTGCCAATTGTCCTGGTTTCAACTGGGGTAGAGTTAACTGTCTTCCTAGTAGCTGGTACAGTGCTATGTTTTGAGTTCAGTATGTGAAGAATGTTGATAACACTGATGTTTTCAGTTGTTGCTCAGTAGTGTTTAGACTAATGTCAAGGATTTTTCAGCTTCTCATCCCCAGCCAGCGAGAAAGCTGGAGGGGCACAAGAAGTTGGCACAGGACACAGCCAGGGCACCTGACCCAAACTGGCCAACAGGGTATTCCATACCATGTGACATCACATCTAGTATAGGAATGGGGAAGTGGGGGCGGGGAATCGCCGCTCGGGGGACTGGCTGGGTGTCGGTCAGCGGGTGGTGAGCAATTGCACTGCGCATCATTTGTACATTCCAATCCTTTCATTATTGCTGTTGTCATTTTATTAGTGTTATCATTATCATTATTAGTTTCTTCTTTTCTATTAAACCGTTCTTATCTCAACCCGCAGGTTTTGCTTCTTTTCCCGATTTTCTCCCCCATAGAATCATAGAATCATTTAGGTTGGAAAAGACCTTCAAGATCATCAAGTCCAACCATTAACCATGCCCCCTAAACTATGCCCTGGAGTACCCTGTCCACTCGCTTTTTGAATACCTCCAGGGATGGTGACTCAACCACTTCCCTGGGCAGCCTGTTCCAATGCCTGACAACCCTCTCAGTAAAAAATTTTTTCCTAATATCTAACCTAAATCTCCCTTGCCTCAACTTGAGGCCATCCTGCTGGGTGGGTGGGGGAGTGAGTGAGCAGCTGTGTGGTGTTTAGTTGCTGGCTGGGGTTAAACCACGACACCAATTTATATTTAATTTTGTAGGATAGCTTGGAGTTTAATAGAATGTCACTTTTAACTGAGAATCAAGAATTGCATATTGAGGTGTAAGCAGATTATTAGTTGGTGGACAGGGGGGACATGGGGAATGGAATCCATGAGAATTTGCAGCTCCTCAAGTTCTGCAGCTTTTTTCTAGTTGTGTTATAAGCCAAAAGGAATAAACTTTTCAAAATAAGAGAAGCGAAGCCTGCACTTCTTTTCTCTCACCTGTTCGTTGTCACTCTCCACTATAAATGTTGAATTCTCTAAACTTCAGTTAGATACGCTTTTTTTTAAAAAAAAACCCCACAACCAAAACCAACAATGAAACAAACAACCCCCCCCAAACCAAATAGAACAAAATCTCAATAATTACAAAGTTTTTAAAGGAAAGGGGAGACACTTTCAAACCAGAAATATTTTATTCTACAAACTTGGCCAACAAAAATGGGAGCTAATGCATTTCTTGTTAGCTAACAACTTAGCTCTGTGTTTATCTGTTTCAAACAAAGGAACTGATTTTTCTCATTAATGCCTGCTGTTCAGTCAGCAGCCCTGATACTGCATCACATCTGCTGCTGCTTCAAGATACCTCTGTTCTCTGAAGTGAGACCAGGAGATCTATTAGACCTGATAGTTAACCTTAGGTTTGAGCTAATCCATAATAACAAAGCTTAAGTGCTGATACTTTAGCCACTTATCCACACAGCCCCAATGCTTGCTGCCTTTCTTTTTCTTGGGGGAGATTTCACATTTGTTTCATTTGTAAGAATTATACTGTTTATGTAGTTCATAGCTATTACATAGTCAGTTCTATGTATTTATGTATCTTCAAATTACAATAAGACTTCTATAGTAGTTACATAAAATATTTCAAATTGTAGGGCGATTACTAAGTCATCCTGGTGGTTATTACTATTTATTGCAATAATTGCCTGATTTTACAAATGTTTAATCAACATTTTACAAAAGGAAGTAGATTATCTTTTATAGAAATGTGTAGTTTAAAAGCAGCTCACTTTCACTTCAGTGCTGAGCAGAATAGCAGAGTCTGTTTTTCATGTTCTTTAAGTTACATTTTTCTGTAGTAGAAAGAAAACTACAAAGCTCTACTACTGTACAGTGGTTTAGTTCAACTGCTTTTCATCTTGGAGACCTGATACTGATTTAAGTCATATGTCCAAATGAGTCTGTCTCATTCTAGCCTTTAATAGCCATGAATCTGCATCCCAAATCTCATTCCCTGCCTGCACTTCATCTAATTAATGAATTTTAGCACAAGAGAGGGCTGGAGGTTGTAGGTAAGTATATTGGTGGGGCCATTTATCATCTGCCTTACACCTGCTTGCCTTGTTCTTGATTGCCTGCCCAGTAACTTGAGGTCCTGATGTGACAAAGCATTAAAGCACCCGTGCAACTTCAATATTGAAGGTAGTTGTATTGAAAGTCAGGCTGTCAGCAGTGATGTGACAGCTGATATAATGTTATTGCATTGGATGGAACAGTGCAAGTTTCCCAGATTTTAAACAGATATATCAGCAAAGGTTAAAATTATTATGTTACAGGCTTAGATACTGAATGTCTTGCTAACTGCAAAAATTAATTAAGAAGAAATAAAAGATCTAACACTAACTTATTTGACTATAAAATATTAAAAAAATTAAATGTACTAGACATGATTTAAAAAAAGAAATTGCTTTATCCCTGCTTCAATTATTCTGTGGTTAATATAAGGGCAGAGCTACTTTTTTTTTTTTTTTTTTAAATACAGATTGCATGCAGTCTAATCTTTCTGCTTCTCTGACCCTTAGGGTATTAATAATTTTTATTTATTTACTTTTATTCTTTTTTCCCCACAGGCAATGTCATGTTTCAGCATACCCTTCTTAAAGTGAATATAACTTGAGATCTTATTTTCTTATATTGGAAGTACAGTAGGATTTTAGTCTAGCAATGTTTACACACAGATTTAAATTTTGATGAGTGAGTGACCCTGTGTAAAAATGATCAAATTGTGTTATAAAAGTACAGCTAAATTTTGAGTCTGGGTAGAGATCATAGTCTAAGCAAGTATTTTATATTGTCGAAGCCTCATAGCACTACAGAAATAATTCTGCGATGTAAAAAGTTTAAAAAAAGAGATATGCAAGGATTTATGCTTTGGGTAGGCTGTATTTATTAGAATATTTATGTTTACCTGTATTCTGCAGAAGTAAAAATTCAGATCTCTACTTTCTTATTGCCTATAATATTTTGCAACTTGGTGTCATAATGTAAATGGCAGAATTTGACAGTTGGATATACCTTCTTTAAACAACAAGAAAAATATGTCTTTGTTCTCTGTTGCTTTGCTGGACAAAAAACAAGCAAAAGAGCAGTATTTTTTTGTTGTTGAAATCTCCCCAGAGTTATAGTTTGAAAACACAGTAGGTAACAATTGTGTTACAGTATTCTTCTGATATGTGACTGCAGGATTTTAAGGACAGCAATGAAAGGGCAAAAATATTTGCATAACTATCCAAAAGGTACATTAGGCCTCCCATTCCAAATTTCTTTGGGAATTTTTCTGTAGAAAGTTTTGTACAGTAGAGAAGTATTTTTCCTTGCATCCGGGGACGTACAGCACAGATTAGAGGCCAGATTTTCAAAAGCACCTCAATATGTGAGATCTAAGGTTAAGCCCAAGTTTTGTGAAAGTCTGTAGCATAACCAGAAACCAAGTTTTGAAATCGCAACCAGAGGCCAAATTCCTCAGTATCATAATGGGACCTTCAATGAGAGTGGGCCCTCTTTTCCTTGGGCAGTTATACTGTATTTCACAAAGCTTGACAAGTTTATAAGCAACTGTAGATGTGTGTCTTATGATGCGAAGAGTTAGGTAATCCTAATGATACCTGTCACCTCTCTTGGAGGTAATACACTAAGAACAATGCTATGTCTCAAGTTATTGTGACATATTGTGAGAGGTTGACTGTAAGGGTGAAAAGGGAGAAAGTAGTTGAATGGAGGGGGAGGTATCAGCAAGAGGGAGGATCTTACTGTATTTCAAGGAGAGAGCATCCAAGGAAAATGAGAATAAGGGCAATATAAAGAGAGGACCTTGAACCTCACTCTGCTGTGAACGTGATAGGTGAATCCCTGGCAGCAGCAGTATCCTTTACTTTGTAACGATCAGTCGCTGATACAGGACAATGGCAGTTATAGTATGATGTTTCTTTACTTTAGAAAGAATTGCAGTGATCAGTTTAAGCAAAGAAGTGTGTAAAATGTGATCCATTAGCAATTTTCCAATATACACCAGCCTATGCTGTGTTTACCTCATTATCAGACAAGACAAACCGTGGGAGAGAAAGCAAAGACCAAGCCACTTCGTCTTGTCAGGCAGCTTCTCCAACACATTCACTGGACTGGGATTCTTTCCCTGCAGCAAACCTACACATGTCATGTGTCAGGCTCTTTCCAGAGGGCGGGAACCTTTCTGCCCCCATCCTTTTTGGCTCTCAAAAAAGAGTCAAAGACACCCAGCGAGCACTTGTACACATGTAGTTAGTTGGTGGTCTGCTCGCTGGCTTGCACATTGGGCTCTTTCCAGGGGGGTATGCTAGCATGTGGTTTCCATCTCAGGAGCTCTCAAACCCTTCTCAGTGCCACATGCTTTAACGACTTGGGAAGAGTGCAGCTTCTTTCAGGTACTTGGACTGTAGTAGCCCTCCATTTGCTTAGCTACACCCCTGAAAATAAATGTTTACAAAAAGAGCATAAGGCATTTTGATTGTCCTTTTGAATGCTTCTCTCTTAGCTGTGACTGGTTGGCAGTTTGTCGCATCTGGTCTGCAGGCTCCTGAGTGTACTCCTGCACTGTTAGGCCTGCAGTGGGGGCTGTTCAGACATCCCCTTAATTTCTATATCTGCTGAGCCGCCTCTCTTTTCTTTTTTTCTTCTTTGAGGTGGTGTGGTTCACTGGGAAAAGGCTTTGCCCTATATGGTAACCTGAGAAAATCACTTACTTTCCTTTTGTCTCTACCATCTTCCCTTCTGTGTGTGGATAGACTAAAACTGTGGCTAACCCAATATGGACAAAATATTAATTGAATATTCATTCATTAGGAGGCATCTTCTCCTCCTCCTATTATGTGGCAAGGTGTTTGATAAATGTTCTTACCTCAGCTTTAGTTCTGGAACTGGCACTTTACTGAGGATGGCAGACCGTAGGAGAAAGGCACTAGTTTGCAGGACTTCTGATTTCAGTTCTTGGCTCTGCCATAGGCTGCCTGGTCCTGTAGATGAATCTCTCTGCTCTCATTATTCATCTGCAAGAAATGAATAATAGTTTTTCTTTTCTCCCATCTGTAGTTGTTCATGTCTGCCTTGACTTGATGCTTGTTTATGTGTGTAGTGCCTATCATTGCCTGTCCATCACTGCTTGTAATCTAATTACTCTGATGTAAATAGTATTTTTATGGAGAATGCTTCTTTCTATATGAGAAATTGCAGCCCTGTGAAAAGTTTAGGCTTTCAGAATGAGACTTTAGAAAACCTTGATGTGCTGCCTGGATGATACAGACTGTTAGCCAAGAAGTCGCTGAGCTTTTGCCATACTCTGATTTTTTTTTTTTTTTAATTTTTTTTTTTCCTCCTACCCCCCTCCAGTCTTGCAGCTACATCATGTTGCCTCTCGGGTTTTATGAATGGAATGTCATGATCTGCATCCACATAAAGGTCCTTTCATTAGATGCTCCCTCTGTTCTTAAGACATTTATGGAGGTTAATATGGGGAAAAAATTCTTTGCAATACACGACATTTTCCTTCCATTATACTTCAGCTGTCCCAGATTTATGTGGAAAGATTACACATAACATCTTATTTATAAGAATATGTACACTCATCATTCACACAGACAAAAATATTACAATGTATTCTTTCTACAGGGGAAGAGCTCTGGCTAGCCAGAGCAAATTACATCATGGGACTAAACAGTTTTTATCAAAATCCTGAATTGACATAACTAATTTGCAACACTTCTTATGTGCTTTCCAAATCAACATTACCAGAAGACCAGATGCACAGCTCAAATCATTGCTGACTTTGCCACTGTCTTTTGCCTTTACCTCTTTTACAGTGTTTCTGGTAACATAAACATTTGCAGCCCAAACCTAGAAAGTCTTGTGGGAAATTGAACCAAATTTTTTTTTATTTCTTTCAGCAGCAGTTTGCTCATCTTTGTTTTTTTTTTTTTTTTTTTTGTTCCCAACATGTTAACAGATGTAAATATGAATCATATTTCTTTCTCAGACTCCTCATAAAAATACACTCAGAACCAAAGTTTCTGAGTAATAAAAAATTTTGGATGCATCTCCAAACCACAATGAAACACCCTATCCCCAAACGAGTCAAGGCTTGGCTTGCACGCCTCTGTCTGAAAATGAGAGGAGAAATCTTTTGAATAGCATTGCTGTTTATTTGCATGTCTCTCTTTTACAGACAAGCAGCACTGATAAACTGGTGTATGTGTGTAGATGCGTGCTTCTGTGTGTGTGTGTTTAGGTGTGTGGTTTCCTGTCTTCCTTATCTTCCCTGTCTGTTCTTTATGACTGAACTACACTGTAGACATTTTTGTGGTTTTGATGGCTAAAATGAGCTGATATTCATTGTTTTCAGTCAGCCACCTCCTCCGTCCTCCTCCATGCACTCTAAACAAGATTCAGAATCAGGCTTTCTGAGCTTGCTTCTGCAGCAGGAAAGTCAGAATATATTAGTGATCTGGGATTATATTTAGGGTACAGAGTCCACTATGAGTTAGCGTATCAGCCAGTAAGCAGGAACTGGTGCTGTGAGTTGGGCGTGAAGCTTGTTTGAGTTATTGGAAGGAATCTTGCTGGTTTCAGGCTTGCTGCAATGACCTCTAAGGCAAGACCCTTCATTTAAGCTCAAAATAAATTATTTGCTTTGGTTAATGATCTCAGGCTGGATGGGCTGCATACCATCCTAACAAACTGAAAAAGACTCGGGCATGAATCTGAGTACAGGCTCATGTTTGTTGCTTGTATTGTTTGTTAGGTAGTTGAGCAGAATTCCTGGCACAGGTTTGACGTGCAGCAAGTAACAGTCACCCAAGTGACTTTTGGACATGTTTTGGGAATAGAGAGCAGCCAGGGCCTCGTCCGAGTGGGTAGTATGAGTAAGGACACCATTTTGGGAAGAGAAAAAAAAAAATTCAGCTTACGTGGATGTGAACTATGCTGTACATTCATTTGGCCTCAGGGCTGGAGAACAGGCCTGGCCCACTTCATTTGGTAGTATAGGCATAGCTATTGATGTTTTCAATTGAAGCTTTGTATTCTGAATATTGTAGTTCTGGGCTCTACATCCCCTTTTCCATGTTAGCAATACACACAGTGTGGACACCCACATTTAAGGGTTTAGATTTGATACTATGAGCTGGCAAGCTTCAGTCTCACCTGCTGAAATTATCAGCTGCTTTGAACAGAAAACTCTTAGAGTGGGCTTAATTAAGCATGGACTGTTTGACTTAACTGGGTTTTGATTGTAATGGGTTATTTTTTCTGGCAACAAGCCAACATAGCAGAGGTTGTTCATTAAGTGTAAGCGTTCGCTTTCATCCTCCCTCACCAATTCACAACCATCTTGCTATTGTGTATGATCCTGAGACATGCAAAGGTTCTTGCTTTCTCTGTGGACTTTGCATGGACTAAATGTGTGTGCCTTGTGCCCCCAGAGCTACAGGAACCCAAGTCAATAGTGGGAACAAACAGCGGTAATGGGAGGCTGGGCCGTGTAGAAGCATTTCTGAGGTGAGTAACAGGCCATTCCTCTATAGTATTTCCTTCCATAACCTAAGCCTCCAGTCTTTGTTTAGAAACAAACCTTTAATTGCAATGGGATTTAATGAAAACTCTTCCAGGAAGAAAAAGGTATTGCTATCACTTGGCTGTAAATGGTCTCGAGGGATATCTTGTACATATATCTTAACCAAGAAAATACCCACCCCCCAATGCAACTCCCTCCCCCAAACTAAAAATCCTCCATAACTCCCTCCCCTGAACTTAGTCAGGAACACCGAAAAATGGTTTCTTCTTCATTATGCTTTTTGCATGGCCAAGGCAAAGCCGTATATGCTGTCTCTATCCTCTGGATAAAGTCTTTGGTAAAAAAAAAAAAGACAACACAGTCAGCAATGATTCACTTCTGTGGGAAATATGCTTCTTTCTTTGCTTATTTAGGGGCTTAATGTTTCTTTGGAATATGTGTCTGCACAAAAAAATAAGGAGATAAGGAGAGGTTTTACTCTTCTGAACGTGGTATTCTAGATACAGGGCCCACATGTGAGGGGTAGTAGTGTGTCATGGCTTCTTACATAGCAAACTGGGGTAGACCAAATGAGTCATGCTGGCTTTCTTTTCATATCAAATCATAGTATTCTGGGAATGCCTAGGATATCCCAGGCTTTAGGTCATAAACTGAGTCATTTGAGGATTTTTCTGCTGTAACTATAGAACATTCATATAGAAAGATCTCTTGCTAGTGTTTGTTTTGTGCTTACCATGAACAAACAAGTCAGAGAAGTATGTGGTCAGCGTGATGATGAGGATTTGAAGTAAAGAGAAAAGCCAAAATGAGTGTAGACACGATCAAAGCTTTACTCTAACATGCGTGCTAAAAACACTTTCCCAGTGTTTATGGGAAATCTATTTAGGACCCTGTGTTACCGGGAAAAGTTTTCAGCTCAAAGCGAAGTTAAATGTGTCCTTATGTTGAATAAGATGCTGGAAGTGAGGCCATCATTACTACTTTTCTTTTGCTTAGCTAATTTTTTAATGTATGTTGCTGCAAAACTGTTGTAGTTTTCTACCTGTGGATTTGACTATTACTTTTCGTGCATCACCTTATTAGTGTAGATGAGAATAGGGGGATTGGTCAGGGAAGAAGAGAAAGTAGTTGGAGGTTCCTTTCTGAAAGCACTTGCTGGCTGAGCTGAATGGGCTCAAAAGCTGGCATGAATTGTTTTTACAGGGAAACAGCAATTACTTCTTTCACTGTGAACTGGAAGAAATAGTACCTCAGCAATGTGATTCTTAGTCATCATGTTTTGCAAGACCATTTTTATAGAGCTTTTGTAACAACTCTGTTTATGTCCAAAACTAAAATCTAGTGTTACTCTTATTTTTGCCTATGAATGGCTTGCTGTGATGATGAGTTGGCTTTCTTCCTCTAAGGAAAAACTTTCTCTTTTAACATGCTGCACCCCCCCCGCCCCACTAACTTCAAAATCAATGGTGTCTCTATCTATCTAGAGAAGAGAGGGTGTCAAGATCAGGGCTGAACATTTTCCTCCTAGCACCACCCTACAAGCTGTGCACAAAACTCTTTGATATGCTCAATATTACTACACTTCCAGAGCAGAGAGTCATCCACTTATTTTGCATTGAGACAAAACTTTCTCTGGGACTGGTTTTCTCCAGGATGATGAGCTTCTGAAATGTATATCTCTTCATTAATGATACAGTCAAGGAGGATTACTTATAACTTTTTTTTGTCCCCTTTCAAGTTATTCGGCAGATCAATTTATATACTAGAGGCAATAAGGATTAGGGAAAGATTACAGTCTTGGGAAAAATTCTGATTGTAGCAGCCAGGCCAATAGTCTCTCCCCTTTCCACCACTCTAGATGCTGAATAACTTTAAAGTGGCTTTGTATAAGTTGTAGCCCAATGGTGGGAAGAATTGGTACTCTGTGCCACTGGCCTGGTTCTGTGTAGGAGGGGGTAGAGCAGAAGATACGGTGACATATGTTTCCTGTTTTGTCTTTCACCCCCTTTCTATTGCTTCACCAGCAGAATTTGTTGAGTGAGAAGTATCCCACAAATTCTACCTTCCACTTATTGAATATTTTTCATCTACTGTTTAACCTGCCAGAATATCCCGCCTTGGGAATAGCAGGAATTTTCCTCTCTGCCCTCAGAAAACTTAGTAAAATCTTTGTTTGTTGGATTGGAGATCTTATGCTATTACAGAAAAAAACATCGGGTGATGTAACTGAGTTCAGCCCTCACTGCACTCATGAAATACTGTTCGTGGTATACCTTGGAGCAGAATTTAACATGGTAGAGCTTATTCAAATTTCTGTCTGAAAAATCTTGCTCAGCATCTGTTTCTGAGACTCTCAACTCTACAACCCACTGTATGTAAGAGGGATCTCATGAGGGTTACCTTTCTTTCCAGAGCTGAAATTTTTGATTCTGCTTTGTTTTTCAAAGGCCATGGGACAGCAGCTCCAGGTAGTTGATCTGCTTCACCTCAGTGAACTCATTCCATTGAGTATACCTGCCAGTAGTTGATACCACCATGCACCTGAGACATAACATCATTGATCCACTTTCCCTTGCTGTTTAGGTTTCATAGCTTCCAGTTCATGGACCTAACTGCTGAGAGACTGCACAGCTTCCACTGTGTGCTTTTCATACATGCTGTTCCCACACAGTAGTCTTCAAGCTGGGATAATTCAAATGTTCTCTGCAGAGTCCCCAGAACTACACTGTTGGGAATACCTCTGCCCTGACATGGGGTCTACATGACCTAGTAGGCCTTTCCATCCCTAATTACTGTGATTCTGTTATTTGCATGCCTTAAACCAAATAGCCTGAGGGAAGTCATGCAAAACTGCTCACCATTCTCTGGGGTTGCTAATTAAGAGATACATCCTCTTGTTCCTGAAGTTGCTTGACAGTCAGATATTAATGGGGAAAAAGTACTGAAGGGAGGAAAAAGGCATCCTGGCTAGAGCTATGTATAATTTTCCACCAGCTTTCTTTTTCACTTAGAAATGCAAATTTAGGCCAATCAAAACTTTTATGGACTCATTTTAAATTCCCTACATTGTTCAACATAAACAGAAAATAAAATATTAAGAGAATATTTCATTTTTAATGCTTTCATGTCAATATTCAGCCCAGGTTTTATACATTTACATAAAAAGATATAATGTATAAAGGTCCAGATTCAAGGAGAAAATAGAAACAAAGTATCAGAGTTTTTAATATTGCAAATACTCCAGAATAAAGGTTTTTGATTTCTCTTATGATAATAAAAGTTTCAGAGGTTGTTGTCTGTAGGATGATATAACAGGTTAGTGTAGGGAAAAATACTGATGCCAATGTATTGGCCTTTGAGATAAAGGATGATTCAGGACCTCTGACCACAGTATGGTTCTCTGTGTACTTAAAGGAAAGGCATCTCCATGTATTTATTCATGGTCCTTAAGAAAGATATCTAAAGCGGGATGATGGTGTGAAACCCACCCTTCTCACATCTAATGTGCCCACCTTTTGTTAATGAAAGATCACTGTGCTAGTGGCATAGCGATACCAGTTAAAACCACATCTGGCACTGTCACCCATGCTTGATTGAGCCACAGCCCTGCAATGCCACCCATCAGCAGATGTCTCTCAGGACTGTCTTGTTTTCTGTCAGCTGCAAGAGGCATTGCAGGATTAAGGCTATAGGAAGTTCAGGTGGCCAAGATTGCTAACCAACTGCAATTTAGGTGAATTTGCCAATATTATCTCAGGCAGCTTTTACTCTGACAATCTTAAATAGCTAAAGTTGCATTGTACAACAGCACCCCTTTTTTGTGGCAGTGGTCCTCTAGTAAATTCTGTGTAAGCAAACTTTATTTGACCCATGTTACAAGATTATGCCCCTTGATATTTCTAGGTGCTGTTTTGAGCAAAGTATTGGAACATAAATATACAAATCTTTCTCCTTTGCAGTTGTGAAAAATCTTCGTTACTGTATGTGCAAAGTAATTGCACAAAATCTTCCTCCACTGAAGTGCGTAATAAGCACACCAAGCCCTTTGTCCCAAAGAGGAATGCACAAACAGTTGTAAACAGAGAGTCCTTCTTTGGACCTGAGTAAGCAGCCTGAAAATACAGTAAATAATTTGGATAAAGCCAAATATTCATGGGGGGGGGGGGGGGGGGGGAAGTAGCTGGGCACTAGGAAACTATCTCAACAGCAGACAAAGCTTTTCATGTGAATAGAAACGCTTCAAATAAAAAAATCTTCTCTTCCACGCTCCTCAAACCAAAAAGCATTCTCTGAACCTGTATGTCTGGCAACAGCATACTAACTAACATATCTAACTTTCAGCATTAAATGGAACAAATGAGACAAATATGTATTTCCCCTCAAGGGGAGAGGGCAGAATCAAATGGAAGAATTGGGAGGAAAGAAGAATTGAGAAAGTTTTGTTGAACATGCACAGGTTCCATTAAACCTGTGGATGGAAATAACAAAGTCCTGCTGTGCCATGTGAAACCGTTCACTGTAATGCAGTACATCTTCAACAGGTATAGATGTGTGTAGCTCCCTGCATGTTGATGGCTCCTGCATCTGAGCATCTGACTTTTTGATTTAATTGGTCAAGGGCAACAAGCTGTTATGAGCATTTGCAAATTATTAATTTGATGCCTAGGATATCATAAAAGCTGTTTAAATATGCACCTGATCTGTGAGAGCTCACAGCACCCCAGTTTCTGGCTGGTCAAGTTTTAAAGGCTTTGTCAAACTGTAGAAAAAATATTTTATTTGTGTGTCAGGCTACAGTAGGTGGAACTTAATGCCCTGTTTGGCATCTTTGTACTGACAGATGGCTGCATAATATGAACCTTTCTGAGTGGTCTCCTGGGTGCCTAGGGTTAGCACGTATACTTTCTTTATGATAAGACCTTGAAAAAGGAGTCCAGACACTGTAAGAATCTCTGTCACATTGGCTGTCCAGTAAATCCTCCTTTTGGCTTGT
This sequence comes from Harpia harpyja, assembly GCF_026419915.1. Taxonomy (NCBI): domain Eukaryota; kingdom Metazoa; phylum Chordata; class Aves; order Accipitriformes; family Accipitridae; genus Harpia; species Harpia harpyja. The sequence goes on from NC_068943.1 coordinate 54,654,949, forward strand.
GCTCTACATTTTTTCTTGAACCCCATTTCATCATATTTTAACTAACTGGTTGTTGTGTCTCCCATAGCTTTTGGTACTTTTCAGTCGGTTAGTAGAGATAAAGATTAGCGACAGAGCTTGTAGGTGTGTTGCAATCTGAGCAGCAAGATGACTGATACTAAAGTACAGCTGTCTACTTGAATGTCCAAGCACTTGTAGTGTCTGTTCCTGTTCATACATATGTTCAATGGGTGTGATGGACAAGGGGAGACAACTCTGACCCGAAAGAGATGATAGCAGGTGTAAAGATTGCTGTGAAGAAGAAATTGATATAACTGGAACACAGCTGGTCTGTGATCTGGTCCTGGAGTGTTGCAGGCAGGGGATATTGGGATTCAAAGATTCTGAGACCCTCTCAGCCCACAGATGTGATGTGGCAGCTGAGCACAGCCTGCTGCTAAATATATCCTGGGACACTGGTCCCATGCAAAGGATGGGCAAACCCTGTGGATCTTGAGGTTTTCTGCAGCATTACTTAAAATGTTTATCAGGATGGCAAAAACCAGTTTGATCTCAGAGACCTTATTTTTCCTATAATTCAAACCCACAGTTGGCTTAATTTTCTTTTCCTTGCCCCTGAAAGTGATTCAACTTCAAAACAAAAGTGTAGTTTTCCTCAGTCTGTACTGAGTTAGGGTTAGAAAGGTATCCACAAAAGGTAGGCTGAGAATGTGCCCACAAAAATACATCCACCTACCTATCCACAATTGTATTTTTTCACTGAATTTGTCTCTTTTTCTGTGTCCTATCTTCTATACTCATGCTTTCTTGCCTCTCTTCCCACACAATTCTATTTTTAATCAATTTATCTGTGGCTTAGACTGAGAATGAAAATTCAACTTATGTAAGATGAACTTTTGAACCATGAGATGTAGTACAAAATTAGTGGAATAAAGAGGGCTTCCCCTCACTATTTTAGTGATCCTTAGTTATCCTGCAGTTACTTTTCTTTTTTTTTTTTTTTTTCCCTTCTGAGGAGCAGCTCTCCATCGTAACTGTTCTCCTGTTGCCTTTTTTGTGCGACTGCTTTTGTATGTGTGTGAAAATGATGATAGTCTCCTTGGTTATTTGTTTTCCTCAGAAGGTTCTTATGAGAAACTGTATCAAAGTCCCTTGGAAAATTTAAGTAAATTATTCCAAGTTCATCCATATTTATTCTTGCATTAATTTTTTAAGAGACCTTTAATACATTAGAAAGCAAAGGTTTGCACAACTGTGCCAGCTGAGAAGTTAGATGTTGTACAGTTCCATTCCTAGGGATGACTGGTTACCTCTAGCAATAAGAAAAGTTCATAAGGTCTGAGTATTTACAATGGTCTACCCCCCCCCCCCCCCCGCCAAGTTCCTTTCTTAGGGGAGCTTTCCACTCTTCAACAGCATCATCTCTTTTCAGTTCATTTTGCATGTTATTTATGTGATGGTTTGCTGGTCCTCGGAGGAATAAGTCTGATATGCTTACATTTCTAATATTGCCTGTGATTTCTTAAAAGCCACTTCATTTTTCTCTGAATGATTTTTGGTTTTTACTGATTCTTCTATGGAAAAATTCTGAGGGGAATATGAGTTTTTCCTAAGATATTTTAGAAATGCAAAAGTTGTACCTGGTATGCTGCTTAATTAACTTCTGATGCTACTAATTCAGAATTTCAGAAGGACCAGAGGGTAATTCAGAGCATTTGTCTGGAAAGCTAGAAGTGACCTCTTTGCTTCTTATTGCTTTAAAATTTTTGTGCCATCTGTCTTGGTGTCTTGGGACAGTTGTTCTTCAGGTTCTTTGAAGCATCTGGCTACCTTTTGTATTTCTCATTTCCCATGAAGTCGGCAATATTTGCGTCGCATGCTACTTAAACTTTTCAGGCATGATTGCCATTTTGTATTTAGACGTGAATGCATTTGTGTTCTTTATCAGCCAACCAGATTTGGTTTATTTTTTCAGCCTCTCCTTTGTGGCAGGGGCTGGGGGATGTCTGGAGGGAGACCAAGGGAACATTCATGCTCCACAGTGTAGAAAACAGAGGAACTCAACTGCCAGGTGCCAATTCATCCTCTGCAGTTGTGACCACAGGGGGATATTTACCCATTTTTTTCACGGAGTACATTGAGAATTGTGGATAGGAATGTAGTATAAGAGACAAGTGTTATATAAATTCTGATTAGCATATTAGTTACTACTTTTTTTTATCATCAGTGTTGTTGAGGGTGATGTTTACATTGCTATGACCTTCCATGGAAAGCCATGCCTAACTTGTTTTCCCAGTGGCTGGAAAATAATTTCAGACTTGTTGGGTTAGACTGCAAGTACATGAATCTAAATTTAAAGACTTGAAGTCCTCACAGCTGAAACACAGAATGGCTTTCAGTTTCTTGCTATCATATTTTGACTACTTTTGTGTGTTAAACACAGTTTTGGATCACAGCCGTTGCCTGCCATACACTGATTTTTTTCTAGTGCTAGTGTCAGTAATCCCAGTGATTTGCTTTCTGATGTTATCTGATATTGGCTGTCAACATTGATGACTTGGTTGTTACCTGCTGCTGCAAGAAAGAATGTCTACTCTATTGCAACTGGGATAGCTAAAATGGTAGGTAAAATATTTCACCTACCCATAGACTAGTTATTTCTGGATATTATTGGTAATTGGTTTGTCAAGATTGCTTTCTGTAATTTTCACCTGCTTTTTTCTCAAGTGTTTCTATGTTTCACAGCCTCTATTTTGATTGATAGGAAAGACAGTTTCTTAGTTTGTAATATTACAAAGCTCAGTTAAAAAAAAAAAAGCCTTGGTCCTCACAGATATGTCTGCATTACCTTTGATAACATTCCAGTCATCTTCCATCCCACCCTCCAAAAATATCTGAAAATCCAAAGGTTCCCTTTGGCATGAACCTCACTGAGATAATCCATACAAAAAGATTTCATGCCTCATGATCCAGCCACAAAGGCTATAGACTTTCCAGTCTCCTTTGCTTCTAGCTATATTCTAGCAATATGTTCTTGTAATTACTAACACAACACAATATTGTGTTAGCCAGGATTTGTAACACTGGTTAGGCTGACAGAACCTCCCAACTTGGCAAAACAACAGACCTACAAATAATATCAGATGAGCAGGACCATTGTAGAGCCTTCTGTTTTAGAAGACTGTTCAGTAACCTGAAGAGGTGCTGGGATTTGCTGTAGTAAAAAGAAAGTGTCTCTTGAATTTCAGGAGACTTTAGTATACACCCTAAGAAAGAATATATCCCTAAAGGAATTTGGTTTCAGGGCCCTATGTGCTTATTATGAAATTTCATCTTGTTTTTTTTATCGTAATAAAACGTGTAGTCTGCATATAATTTGGCTGTAAGGAATGTGTCCTTTATGTTTTCTACATATATCACTTTAATTTTGGACCCCACTGTTTCTAGAAGCCTGATGCATAATGCACAATACGTGTGCTTAAAGCAAACAGTTTATGTCAAAGTACCCACGATTTATAATTCATAATTCTTTCAATCTTGTCTCCAGCTGGTGTCCATCTTCTGACATTCTGAAATTAGTCAGAAAAGTGCAGTGTTTCAAAAATCTTGACAATGTTGTAAAAAAGAAACACCTCTGAAAAGACTCTCTTTCTTTCCTCTTTCTAGCCCTCCACCACCGGCAGTTTTTCTCCTAAAAGCAAAACCTAAAAATAAATTAAAAGTGAAGAAGTATTTAATATTGTTCTGAATCTGAATGTTTCTTAAAATAGCTATTTTAATGTAGTGTGAGTTCACTTGTATGACCTTAAACATAGTTGCAAAAAGATTTTGGAAATCAGTGTATTGAAAATGCCATAAGAATTTTATGCAAGTTTACAGATTTGTCCAAAAGATGATTAAACTTTTTCTTCCTTTATTTTCTCATTCAATTCTGGCTATATATCTGTCTTTGCAGATGTGTTCTGTGGGTGTGAACAGATGAATACAACTCTACAAATAATTTTCCTTTTTTAAAAAATTCTAAACCAGCTTCATATAGAAAATAAGGCTTTCACTTTTCACTTCAATGTTGATTTCACACCACACCATCTTTCCTAATCAGGTTTTTGTCTGGTTAATATATATGATCGTTGCAACAGAGGCATTTCTCATTTGCTGAAAATATTGTATCCAGAAAAAGAAATGTGTAAAATGACTTGCAAGAAAAAATTCCCAAAGGAAAATGGAATGGAAATTTGAAGTTAAATCTGGTTTTGGGGGGTATTTTAGAGATCATGGAGTGTAACACAGAATATTCCTCACACAGTCAAAACCTGTGCAGATTCAGAGTTCTGCGTTCTCCTTCAGTGGGCAGATGATGTAATTATGTTCTAAACTAGGCAGTTCTTAGTTCATAATGTGTAGATTTTATCTTTTCTGTGCTAGCTGAACCAATGCACGGCTATTGATCCTTGCTGGCATGCATCTCAGCTGAGCTGTATACCCCTCTCAGTGCACTTCTTTGCTTTTTCTTTTCTACTTAAGCTGTTATCTTTTAAGATCACCTAAAGATAGTACAGATGATACTCATAGCAGTGCAGCAGAGGAGTTGTCCTGAGTGCCCAATGGAAGTTGTAACTAGAGACATGTCCTGCCTAGTAACAGGGGAAGAACTGAACACTTTTCAAAGCCATTATCTCCTGCAAGGTTTGAGTTTTGGCCCTTATGAAACTAAGAGTAAAGGAACATATTTAATGCAGCTCAGCAATGAATGTCTAGAATAGCTTCTCTCTGTTTCAAGCTTAATTTCTGAAGTAGCAGGTTGGCGTTCAGTGGAGAATGGATCTAGAAGTCCAGCAAAGTAGGGTGGTTTGGTTTGCGAGTAGTTGGAAATACAAAATCATAGAATAGTTTGGGTTGGAAGAGACCATTAAAGGTCATCTAGTCCAACCCCCTGCAATGAACAGGGACATCTTCAATGAGATCAGGTTGCTCAGAGCCCTGTCCAACCTGACCTTGAATGTTTCCAGGGATGGGGCATCTACCGTCTCTCTGGGCAACCTGTTCCCAGTGTTTCACCACCCTCATCGTAAAAAATTTCTTCCTTATATCTAGTCTAAATCTACCCCCTTTTAGATTAAAACCATTATAAGTCCCCTTTAAGTAATGAAAGACTGCAATAAGGTCTCCCCGGAGCCTTCTCTTCTTTGGGCTGAACAACCCCAACTCTCTCAGCCTTTCCGTGTTGGGGAGGTGTTCCATACCTCTGAAGGTCACTGATGAAAATAAATGTTCTCTAACTAGGAATACCCAAAGCAGGTATTTTTACAACTGCATTCTGTGTTTAGGAAGTATAAGACAAGTGTGAGAACACTTTAAAAGGTCTACTGTTTTCATATCTCTGAAGTGATTCTAGTATGGTTTGTTCTGTCATAACTGCTAGAGGCATAGGCTCTCACCTCAGCTAGTCGTTATCTGGCTGATAGTAAACTTAGGTAAAACCATGTGCTTAAATAAAACATAGATTCTTGGTGCTTGAGAGAACCACAGATTGACTTGCAAGTCTTCCAACATAGCAAACCCATTTTTTCTCTACCCTTTCCCCACTCATCTGCTCATATCCTCATTACTCACACTGATAGGAGCTTTAGCTACAGATCTCCTCACACCAGCCAGCAGCCATCTTTCATAGCAAGACAGCTCCTTGGGGACAAATGCACTGAGGCAGTCTTTGTGTCAGCTCTATTATGGGCTTGTTGATCCTAGTCAACTTTCAGCTGGTTGGATACAGCAGACCAGATCTTCAGCTGATATGGAGGAGCTAATCCCCAGTTCACTTTCTCTTCTTAGGTTTCTCCATGTTTTTATTTGAGCACAGTGTTCTTCTAAAGCGTCTTGAACTCTTGGGTAGTGGATATTTCAATTGCCAATCAGATAACACATTTCAAAACTGAATGCTTGCCAGGTTAACAGGTTTCTGGCAAATTTTCAAAAGGTCTTGTTAGCTCTTGCTGATGAATTGAATATAAGATTGTGATTAACAGGAAAGGAACACCCATGCTTAGTATGGACAGTGCCCTTGAGATACTTGTTACTTCTTATGAAATTGAACTCCTGAAAGTTACAGATATTCAGATGTGTTTGTTGTAACAATCTCTGCAGAACCATCCATCCTGAAGAACACAGCCAAACTTCTGAACTTGGTTCCTTTGGTTACTGCCTAAAGTTATCTGTAAAAACATGCGTTGTTCTCAGCTACCTTTGCAGACATGGACACTCCTGATAATTGGTATGTTTGCTCATTACCTGTAAATACTCCATATTATGACATTTGGGCAAAAAGAATATGTATTTGGTACTCTTAGTTGTGGGAGCTCTGGAATAATCATTTATTTCACTTACTATAATTCTATTTTAATTTTGTAATGAAAATGTGTTGCTGTTGCCCTGCATCTTTTCCATTTCTCTTCTACTTATTAGTCACATCGCAGAAGGAGGCATGTTATCAGAACAGATTTCTGGTATGTATAATCACATTTTGTCCTTTACTACCATAGCACAGAAGCTTGCAGGGGGTATTTAGGTAAGGTACTATCAAGTTCATCAAGTAGCATGTCTGCTGTGTGAATATTCTCAGATCTGATGAACCTAATCTTTCAGTGGCATGGAGACATTTCTGACCTTCGTCATGCTGAAAGCTCAACAGACAGAAAGCTCCACCAAAATGAGAACTTCAACCATCTAGACCTTTGAACAGGTCCTAAGCTTTGTCCCACCATCTGTGACCTGTATCTGCTAGAAGAGCTGTTTTATCTGCTCTGAACACCAATGAGCCACCCTAAATATGACTGGGTTATTCTTTCATGTTCTTGGTGATAATTTCTAGTACAACATGTCCCAAAATACTTTCTGTACTTTTGGAAGCTGTGCTTTTAGGGTCTGATCCAATAATCACTGAAGTCAATAAGTCTCCCCATTGATTTTAGTTGACTTTGGATTAGCCCCTTATTTAGGGGCTATAAATACATCACTGGAGGAGAAAAATCTCATCCCAGGCTTCTTGAAAGTTTGTTGTTTTTTTTTTTTTTTTTTAATTTTCTTCTCCTTGCTTTCTTGTATTTTTGTCAAATGAAGTCTGTCAAGCTCTGTTGTGTTTCCTAATCTTTGTTCTTCTGACAGACTGTAGGCCAGCAGAAAGACAAGCTTTAAAACCATGAAAATGAAGTGCATTATTTCGTTATGCTAAGATGTTTTCAATAAAGCAGAGAGAGATATCACTTTGCCAAATTGGTGTCATGATGTTCCAAAGTTTTTGGCTAGTTAGCAGACTTCCAGTAAAAATACATGTTGCTTTTCAGACCTCTTGTGGGTGATCCACACCTCTCTTGGAGCCTCCTCTTATTATCTTGTGGCTTCAAATGGAAGAAAGTCTAAATTATTTTGGACCTGTACTAACAGTTCTTGGTATTATTAATAGCACACTGAGTGAGCTTATTATGTAAAACACTCTGATTACCTTTTCTGCCTTCCCTATACCAAGCACTTAGCAAACAAACAAACAATATTGAAGAAAACTTCACTTGGTTAACCAACTTCACATGAAGCCAAAAAGTAGGTGAATATCTAAAAGAGCAAGGCATTTCTGTGAAGAATAAACAGCATGTTCCTGAACTGTGGTGAACAGACTGAAGCCCCTTCCAAACTAACATGCAACACGTTGGCATTAGATTAATGCTACACATAGTTGTCCAGCTGATTCTTACTCTTTTTTTTGGAGAAAGTCACTTCTCTGTGTTGTTTTGCCTTCTACCTCCCCAAGATGAGTTTTTTTTCTGATTCTACCCATTCTACTTTCATATTTTTATGATTTGGAAATTAGTCACTGGAAGCTTTGCAGCCAACAAATTACTTCTATCACTTTCTGGTGCCTGTTGTCAGAGACAGCAGTAACAGACCAAAATACCTGTCAGGGTTTAGTTTTAGCATTCATAACACATATGCTATTGTGTATGTATTTAGTTATTCTGACAAACATTATTATCAGTATGTATAAAAACTCTGGGCTTTTATGTATGTGACTATAATCACGTGATTTTTGATACATGGTTTAAAAAGGTGAAGGTGAAAGCAAAGGAATGTAATTGACAGAATTAAAAAGCAACAAAGAACAAAAACCCGGACATTCCTATGTCTAACTGCTGTGTTGGATGGATTTAAAACAGAATTTTCCACCATTATCCAGGGAAAAGAATCTGAAATGTTATAATACTTCTGGCACCACCTTTCACAAATAAGGCAACTGTATTCAGTTAGTAGGCATTTAAAATTCTGCAATAGGATACTTGCAGCACACTTCAGAGACTGCAGCTGACTTCAGAGACATCCTCACTGGAGTCTGGGAAGCAGCCAGTATCACTGGAAAACATTTACAAAGAAAGCAGTATTAGTATGACTTGCTAAAAAAACCTAAACAGCCAAAACAAAATAGTCAGCCCAAAGCTGCTTTCCCCATATGTGCCCAGAGGTTCAGCCAGGTCCTGTGTGGCCTGGAGCGCTTTCAGTGTGGCCGACTGAAGTTGGCATTGAGGAACCTGAGCAAAAGCTCTACTCTGTTGAATGCTAGTTCTGATTTTGAGCAGCACTCATGTTGAAGTGTTTGTAGCTCTTTGGTATGAATGATAGACTACATGGTGGAAGGAAAGTTGATTCTGAATATTTTGATGCATCCCTCGATTCCAGGAGTGGTCCCTGCACAAATGTGGAACAGATACAGAGCATCTGTTCAACTGATAGGACCTGAAAACATTGAAACTTAAAGAACTGTCAAAAATCCCTTTCTGCACAATTTTCAAACTATATATTTGCATAGACTGTCCAGGTAACAGTTTGGAAAACTAAAGCATTGGAATGAGTGGAAGTCTGCCTGCTATCAGGGAAACAAAGGCAAACAACATAGATTGTTGTAGAAAATATTCACCAATGCTGAAAATCATTCCATAAGATGCCTACATGAATTCACAAGGTTCCACAGCTTGTACAGCCCTCGGTGAACCAAATTTAGACTACTGAGGCCACGTGAAGTTTGAGAAAAGCCAAACAAGCAGAGCTGAATCTTATTTAAGTTTTCAATTTTGAAAGTAATGTTCAAGTGCTTGCTAAATGCCCAAGGTTGGCTGCCTTAGTGTAGCTGTTTGATGAATAAACAGACCACTTCAATCCCTAAGTACAGCCAGCCTCAGTCATTTCTGCTATGTTAAGGCCTGCTAATTGAGTACAGTAGTTACCAAGGTCAAGAGAGGTGGACGTGAAACTTCAGTTTGACTTTATTCTGATTTCAGGGTATTTATTGCGGTGCAATCCCTCTACTTGACTGCTGGCTGAATCACAGAGCAACATTTTTTTAGAAAAATGTTGAAAGGAAATAGGTTTTTGACAAATGGATGAAAAATTAAAGTGAAAACTGTGTCTTCAATTTATGAGAAACTTGATTTTTTTTCTCTTTTTCTTTTTTTTTTTTCAAGTTTTTTTTAATGCATGCAGAGGGGGTAGTGTGGTGGTCCTTTTTTTTCTTTCCTATTTTCTAGATTTTTCTACTAGAAAATAAAGGAAACTTTCTTTAAAGCTTTTTGCGAGAAGTTGTTTTCAACCACACTTTCATGGAAAAAAGTAAAATTTGAATACTTCTTAATTTGGCTTGATTTTTGTCTAGATTTCTTTTTAGAGTTTTTTATTTTTTTGTAACTATCTTCATATTTCTTCAGTATATAAATAAGAGAAAGAACTTGTTTTGATAAATGAAGACTAAAAAGCCTGTCCTGCTTGGTGTCCCCCTGTGAAATTGCCCTTAAATTCTGAGTTTTTAGATGTTGAAATTAGCAGTAGTCTGTGTATCAAAAGATGTCATCTGTAAGAAAGAACTGTTGGAGCAGTAATTTGCTCTTACAGACTTGGCTACTTTCTTCCCTTCACTAGCTGTTGCCAGAACTGAGTTTCTCAGAAATAGTAGTGCACCTGATGATTACATAGAACGGAAAATCTTCCTTTTGAATCCTGATTTTCTTTTCTTATGTAGAACTAATGAAAGCTTATTCTGCTGTAGTTAAGGCCCATGTCTTCCCATGGATTATTCTCTGGTAGTCAAAGATGGATATGCACAAAACCACTGGAATGTTAAAGCTTTTGTGCTATTTTATAATCTCTGTGTTTTTATTAATCTCAATGTTGGAAGCTCACATAGATTTGTTCAACCTCATTTATACTTCCGGATGTTTTCTGATAACTACATTTGAGAAAATTAAGGGTTAATTACAGCTTCAGAGATATAGCTTATGCACTTATTATAGGCTTGATAGTAGGTAAAATACAAAGCCGCATTCACAGGAAAAGGTCTAAGTGACATCATATACACTTGTGACACCAGCAAATCTTCAAGAGTGAATTACTGTCTTTGTCTACATTGCAGGAGCAGGCATGGCTGTATGTAGTGCTTTGTATGAGAGAATGTTTTGCTGTTAGCTTGAAGTGGAGAATGAGGATTTAATTTGAGCTCAGTGAGTTATCACTTTGCTGTATCTATTATTTTTCATTAAGTCTATCTGTGGAAGAGAGCAAGCCACAGGTAGCATTTTGTTGGATTCAAGTGTGATATTGAGGGGTCTTTACAGGATTATATAGTAAAGTTCTGTGGCTCAAATATACTTCTCAGCAATACCAGAATTCAAATATAGTGTTGTGTGAAAGTACTGAGTTATTTACTACCTCCTAATGGGTATTTTTTATGAGTATGTACAATAGATGTTAAGAGAACGTGTTAATTGTTCATTGGCGGGGAGGGAAAGAATCCTTTAAGATAGAGTATTCCGAGAGAAGCAAAACAACTTATGTTCATCATCAATCACCCTGTAAACTACCCACCGTTCAGAGTACAGCAAGCACTCAGCAGAAGAGAAATATTTTAGCACTTTAGGAAATCTGGAACATGTTTGAAATGGGGGGAAAATGATGGTAGTGCAAACAAAACAGTGAATGGTATTTTGAATAATTTCTTGCTGCTGCTTTGTGGACACCTTCAAGGGTCTTCCTTTCATTAGAATTATTCCCCCCCCCCCCCCCCCCCCCCCCCCCCCCCGTAATGCACATGTTACATATTTTTCAGACAAATTCAGTGTATTGTGGTTCCAGGAAATTCTGACTCATGAATGTGCTCTCAGATATTCAACCTCTTCAGACAGAAAGTTTTAACCACTACTCTAAAAGAATTTATCTTTAAGCAGGAACTGGTATGAAAACATGTAGTTACCAGTGACAAACATCAAGCACTTAAAGATTAATCTCTTAATTTATTTACAGATTAATCACTGGCTCCATCAAAATGATGATGTTATTACCACAATGACTACTACTAATTGATTTATAGATCACCTTGCACATGTCTCAAGGTGCTTTAAAATACCATAAAAATGACACAAAGCCACAAAGGCATAATAAAAATATAATTAGAACAAATAATAAATCCAAAAGTTTGTAAAATAGTCACATGGGAAATAGCTGTAGTTTTAGGAATTACCTTCAATCAGTGAAGGGGTGATGGGAGTTGAATTTGTTCCTGTTTTTATGACTCCAGCTAGCTTCTCTATTTCTAATACTGCCTATCAATATTGCAGTCTGAGTCTCACTGTCATAAAGTTGGAGACATAAAAAAGGACCAAGTAGCAAAGCATCTCAAATTCATGCCTGTTCATTTTCACATTTTCCTGTTGGAGGCTAGGTTTTCAACACTTTCCCTGAAGTTAGGTAACTCATTTCCATTGCTCAGGGTCACAGAAGGTGTACCTATACCTTGGGATTAGTGTGAAACATAGGCTCTTTTTAGGTTTGAAAACTCTTAGTAGATAAGCAGGAATTTGTTTTCTAAACACAGGATCTCTCTCTCCTTTCTTTTCTAAGGTTTATTTTCTATTGTGACAGGGTTTATAAAATACTAGAACTGGAATGGAATTTTCTCTTAATTTTCTATGAAAATGTTGATATCTTGTTGAGAAGAACTTTCATTTTTCTTGTTTCATCAAAACTTCTATTTTTGCTAAAAAAAAAAAAAAAAAAAAACCCAAACAACAAAACCCACCCACTATATTTTACTAGTCCTGGAAGGAAAAATGTGCAAATTTGCTTTTTGTCACTGTTTGTTTGTTTGTTTGTTTTTTAAAAAGATCAGCACAAAACAGTGGTAAGGTTTACAACAATATCTTCATAAAAGGGTACATCCTAATATCCTTCTACAGTATCTTGTGATATTGTTCTGCAACTACGTATCATGTCTTTATCAGAAGAACCCTATTCCTCCATTTGATATCATGGTGTCCTGAGATTCCTTTTTGATCACTGAAAATGTTTTAGTGCTTCATGTCAACATTGAGATCATATTATTGTAGCTATAGACTTTTGTCCTTAAGTAACCAGTATCTCCAGATATAGTGCTTTATGCAGCTCTGCTTGCTCTTCCCACAGACCTGATGTGTGTTTGCCAGCCATTGATAAAGCCAAAGAGGCTAGGCACCAATGATCTTCTACTTCCCAGTCTAGCTAGGGAAAATTCCTGTATTGGACCAATTGGAAAGGAAAAGTGCTAAGAACGAACTGAGTGGATGACTAGCAAGATAGATGGAGGGAAGAGCCAGGATCTTGAGCTCTTAGATGCATTTCTGGGTTTTGATTTGTTGTTTTCCTATTTTGAACACCTTTAAGTTTTATTTTGATCTACCTAATTCTATTCCTGAATGCTGAATCTGAATGTTTCCAACTGAACGTGAAAAGAATTAGTGTTCAGGCTCATCTGTGCTGTCACAGTAGTGAATCGACAAGGCCAAACCTTAAATACTGTGAAATCTTTATCACAAACTTTCCTGGACCTAGTTCTAAAGCTGGCATTTGTGTACAGACTTTCAGAAAGAGAAGAATAACATATGCCAGTGGTTGAAATGGAGAAAATGCAACAAAGCAAAAATAATACCTATTCTGCAATAGTTCTCGCTTAATCTGGTTCTTTCTGAGTTAAGGTTATTTTTTTAAATGGCAACATATATGTAACTAGACACTTCAATAGGAGCATCATTACCTTTGAACTGGCAGTCTACCTCAGGAATGGAATGAAGTCCTCAAGTTACTGAAGACTATTGCAAATTTCTTTCTGGTACAAGTGCAAAGTTTAGTTCTCTTTGTTGTTGTTGTTGTTTGGTTGGTTTTTTGTTTTTTTTTTAATCTTATGTTCTTTAACATGGAATCACATAGTGTATGCACTTAAAGTTTAAATAAAACTGGGACACAGAGTAGTGTGGTGAAGTAGATCATCAGACACACAGCTGTCCTCATAAATAAAAAATGAGAGAAGGACAAAAGATGGAATCTGAGATATGCTTGTCAGGCAATGTCACATCATATATTTTGGGAAGGGCCATAGCAACGGTAGTGTAAAAGCCCAAATAGACTGGAAGAGTCTTTCTAAAATGCTGATGTAGCAAATAGGTAACGTCTTTAAAAAAAAAAAAACCAAACCAACACAAACAAAACCAAAACACCTCTTTGAAAAAAATCTCTTATTTCCAAGTACTGTGTAAAGGCAAAAATGTCTCTTGGATTTGCTCTGCTGCTGCTAATGACATGTAAATTTTTAACCATGTTTGAGAAAATGCAGACATTGCAAAATCCAGGCAAGGTTATTATCTCATGGACTACATACTTCCAATCTGGTGAAAAAAATGCTAGGGTAATAAAGCTTTATGATTCAAGCCAAAGACATGACAGCAAATGTTGCATGATTGCAAAATGCCCCAGTTCTCGTACTGTTTATGTTCTGCCCTCTGTGATTCTATATAAATAGACTCAATATATCTGTCATAAGTATCTGCTGGAGGAACACTTCCCAGGGCAGATCTGAAACACTCTGAAATCTACGGAAACATTCCTGTCTGCTTGTATGAGTCTTAGTCCAGAAGGCTTAGGTTTCATTGATCTTTTGTTACATGCTTGACTTTTTTATCCCTATCTAAGGGCTGTATCTAGATGCTCAAATGAAGCAATCAAGTAATTGCCAAAGGTATTGAAAGAATCATTCTGCTGAGAGTGTCGATGTGGTCCCTGAGGTGAGCTGCTGCTCTTTTGTTGGTGAGTAACAGTTCAGTCCCTGAAGTCAGGCAAGCATAAGAGTGTATGCTCTACATGTGGCAGCAAGTAGTAAGCTTATCATGTTTTGGATAGTATTAGAAACTGTCTTCTCATTCTGTGATGAGTGTGTTTTTCATTTTATTCATTAATTAATTTTTCTATAGAGGGCGATAAGCCTTTTACAGTGGTGGAACAAAAAAACCCTCTGGCAAGCCAAAATGGGATTTAAAAAAACCCAAAACACAAACAACAAAAAAAACCAGACAAACAAAAAACCTGCCCAGTAGGAGGTTAGCTGCTGTGGTGGAGCTGTGTCATCTAAAAGCTGGGGAAGAGATTCATACTAATCCATCATAATGCCATAGCTGTGAAAATACAGTGGTCCTCTGGTAAAAACATTCCTTGGGATCAGGGAAGTAGATAAAAATAGCTCAACTTGATTGTCTACTGATTGGAGTGAACTGTTGTGCTGTCTTTTCCTGGTATATTGTGGGGGCCATCAAGCTGGGAGAGAATACAGTGGCTGAAACATTGCGAGAGCTGAACTGACCTGTGATAGAGTTTGTACAAGTTTTCTGTTGGTCTGTGGTCAAGATGACACCCTTCTTCAATTTTTAACTATTATTTAGAAACTGGGGGCTTTTGTCCTTTAGTCTTTTTGACCTGTGTGGGGTTTTTTGTTGTGTGGTTTGTTTCTTTTTTTTTTTGTGTGCGCTTTTTTTTTTTAAAGCTCTGTATATTTAGGTCCTGTAAAACATTAAGTGAAAATCTAGTCCTTCATTTAGAACTAAACCATGTTTGCCTTTAAGCCTTTGCTCAAGGGCTTGCCAGGGAGGGATGAGATTATTCATGTAGTTGAACGTAAGCATATGCTGAAATGCTTCCTGAATCAGGATTGTAACTGGGTACAGGGGAGCACAAATACAGGATGAAATCAGCGCAACTGATTCATTGTAATTTTTTTACCTAAATGTAGAACTGGCCATAAAGCTATGTACCAGAGTTTTCTGGAAGGAGGTATAACTTTAGTAAAATCACATTTTTATTGGGAATGTAGTGGTTTTGAGAGACATTTGGACAAGAAACTATCAAGGCAAATAGTTTTGACATTCTTGTTTCATTTTGAAATATTGTCAATTATAAAAAATATAATTTGAGAAGAAAGTAATTTTGACATCTTTTTAAATTTTGTGTCAGCTTGTAAAAGTATGTTTTGGTATTTCTTTACATATTTAACTTATATTTCAGATCACCTGTAGAATTTTAGGTGCTACAATAGTGTTACTTCATTATCCTGTCATTTTCCTGATCAGTTCTATACCCTTGTTTCTCTGATTTAATACTACGGATTTTAATTGTAATATTCTGATGTTAAACAAGTAATAGAATATGTTGGAATCATTGACTCTGGGCTGGTAGTTTCTAGAACAATGTAGAAGGATGTTTTGATCTTTATTTTTGGGATAACTTCCATTTTTTTCAACCCAGAATCTTATATCCTCATCATGCTCAACTCACTGTATTTTCTATTAGCTGTAAAGAGAAAACATGCCCAAATTTCCCTTTGTATACTCATATGGGTCTAGAACTAGAATCAGATGTTATGCTTTTGCTCCAAACTTATACATATTACCCTTGCAAAATAATACTGTGCCCCTTTTATGTCAAGATGTCAAATCTCTCTCTATTTTTACTTTCACCTATATGAAAATGTCATCAGGGCTAAAAATGAGCTGTTTTTCACACCCTGTGCCCTATAAAACATAGAAACATTGCACTCATTAAATTTTATGAAAGGAATTCTTCTTTCTTAGTCCACTGCAAGTAACATTTTGTGGTGTGTGTTTCATGGTTAAAAGGCAACAGCAATTTGAGGACTAACACCCCATTCTTCCCTTACTAAATCGGGGATATTCCACTTGTTTAAAATTACAACTTTGTTTTACACTCCAAGAGTGCCTTGGAGAATACTTCACTTGAGAAACATGGAGAACGTGTATACATGTATACACACCTTTAAAAAGAACCAGAGCGTGATGAAGCATATGAGACATAATGAAATTAGAAGTACAGGACATATGGTTCATTTCTACTGCATAAATAATGTGGAGGAAACTTAACACGTTTGGATAATCAAGATTTAAGAAACTTGAAAAAATGCTCAATATACTTTGGGAAGAAAGTGAAGGGGTATCATTGCGATGCTATAAGGCTGTTTATTGGAATGCAGCTATGGCAGTGTTTTGTGATATGGAGTGGCAGCAAATTTTGAACAGTTATGGCTTGCATATTTCAGAATACACTATGTTATTTTTATTATTGTAATAAATACTCAGTGACATGAATATTATATCCATGTTAGGCTAAAACATATAGAAAAAATAGCCCTTGTTATTAATGTTTCACTTATTCTGCTGCTAGGTTTGAAAAATATAATACATACAATGTATGATGGCCTCATCTCTCTAGCCATTTTGGAATAGTAAGCAACAGAAGTAAGCTCTCTTCAATCAGAGGATAAGGAAGAGAAATGTTATCCTGGACCCCAAATTATATAGTATGCTACCTACAGCTTTTTCTCAAATGAAGCAGCAGCTGTGTCAGTGTGATAGTCCAGACTTCTGGGCTCTGACTCCTAGCAAATGTCTCTAACTTTGGTTATTATTACTGGTACTATGAAGTCAGGAGTTATTTAAAGCTCCAGATACTAGAATTTTGAGAATCTCAACTTGCAGTTATGACTTAAAACCAAAATGCTGGTTTTCAGGGAAAATTGCAAGGTATGATGCAGGTGAATCAGAAAGATCTAAAAACCAAAAGGGAAGAAGAATCCTGGACACTTCTACAATTGTAGGAGTTGTATAGTCTTGATTCATGCTGTTCAAGTGCTTCATTTCAACAATTTCAGTCAGACTCTGTCTCTTGTTAGAAAATGTAAATAGTGTCTTATTATTAAAGACCTGGAATACCACACTCTCAAGAGTTAATTCTCACCTAACTGTAGGAATTTAAGAATTAAGCATCTAGTCTAAATTAATTGTTTTGGGTTTCATTATAGTCACTGGAGAGGGGTGGCCACCTTTGCAGCCTTTTGGGGATACCTATTTTTCTTTCCTGAATATAGAAGAGCCTTATTATCTGTCTTAGACTGGGCAGCTAACTTTTGGATGTGGGAAGTAAAATGAGATGTTTTTGGCAAACTGATCAAAATGCTGAAACAACAACAACAACAACAAAATCTTTTGTAATCTGTCATAAAGTTTATACCCATGCAGAAGGTGGCCTGCAGACATGCAGAGCTGGCCTTGCGTGCAGATAGGGAGTTCCTTGCTCTTTGGCTCACTGTCCTGACAAGCCTGAGCAGTGTTGAGTGAAATTGCTGCAGCTGCCATCCCTGTAGGTGGATGCTCTTTGGGCAATGGCTTGTGCTCAAGGCAGGACCTCGCTTCTCTGCTTTTGGCACAGTGGAGGAGTTGTTTGACTTACATTCTCTGCAATAATATTATTAGAAAAAAGAAATTTTAAGAAGCGAGTGCATTGCCTGTTGCGCTTGGCTGTGAATCTGCTAATTTAAGAAAAATATTTCTAGGACTTTTAAAAGTTACTATTAATACTTGAATCTTTAAAATTAACTTGGTGATGAGAGTATTTTTAAGAGCCATTAGAATATATTGTATATAAAGCCTGTTTGTTATTTTGGAACACTTTAAATTGCATGTTACTGACCTGGGAGACTCTACTGGGTGCCACTCTAATGTTTTATATTACCTCATCAAACTCTTTTTGTATAGTTAAAATGTTATTTGCTCACAGCTAAATACCAGAAGCTTACCGACATGGCAACTGGAGAATATTACCCCTCTCTAACTAGCACAACAGAAAGGAATCGTTGGCTTCCCCATGCATCACTGACAAGGATCTTAATGCTTAGGGTAGTAAAAGGCCAAGGATCATTGAGGTTTGCTTGGGCAAGCTTAGGGTACATCCTCAGTGTCTGTATATTAATGTTCTGTCTGTGAAAGGTCTATCCCAAATATGTCATACCCCTGCAGATATACAACCATCTGCATGCATGTAACTGTGTGTGAAACACATAAGCAGAGCATGGTTATTGCTGCCAAGCTGGCCTGTGACACTTAGCTGTATGAAGAGGTAGATGACAAAAAATATTATGCGGTCGTACATAGTATCTCCTTTCGTGACATATGGAGATACATCGTAAGACCAGGCTACACATTTTGAATATACATGTACTACTTTGGAGAGCTTCTCAGCTTTTTTTTTCCATGGGTTGAAATTGATTTAGAAGACTTTCTTTAAATGCAAATATCTGTGTTTCAATTTTTAAAGATCACTGTGTGTGAAAGCAGAAATATGAGCTGGGCAAAATTTAGCATAGAAAAATAACATGCCTACATTTTCAATTCTCTAGTGTGGATTTGGCTCTTAAGGACGAAAATGCTACAGTTACTGCAGAAGGTAAAGGCCCCTCTTAATATTGGTGGGAGAAAGGTTGGTGACAGGATACTATCAGCTTAGAAATTAATTCCCTTCCTTGGTCCACCAGACAAAGCTTGTGTTACCTTTCATGTTTTTGTACTCTATCAGAGCCTAATGAGAAATTTAGTGGAAGTCCCTCTACTGACTTGAGTGAATTTTGGATCACTGCAACTTTACGTAATGCAAATTTATGCAGATGTGAGCAAGACTCATTTTAAAAATTATGCTTCATTCTAACATTCAGTCATTGGATTTTATGTCATTCAGTGACTTATTTATGCAAAATGCAAGACTGCCTGATAACAGCTATTTCTTTGGACCTGGAACTCTGAATAAATAAGGATAAAGGAATAACAAGGTTTAGTTTCTTGCAGTAAAGGTATTCTAAAGTAAATGAGAGCACTTCTGCTTTATAGCTAACTAAATGATTCTACCTTGAATTCAGCTTTCAGATACTTATTTAAAAAGCTTCTGCTGCTTAAATGATTTTCAATCTGTGTTGACACATTGTTGCTTTATCTCCATAGTTTATACAGCTGTCAGATACCTGTGGAGGGTCCCTTATAAATCAATTCCCCAGTAGTAATGTGCAATTGGCCTGAAGGGAGGCTCAGGTCACTTAATCTGAGAGGTGCAAAGAGGCATCTTCTATATTGTTTGGTTTTATTTATTTTTGTGAGACTTGAGGCTCCTTGAAGCTTTTGTGAAGTAAAAAGGGAGTTTTAACCTGAAGGAAATACTATGAACTGTCACTAAGTCATTTTGCGTTTTCTTAAAACATGCCTTTCTTTATTTTGAAGTTCTCCACTTTTACTTTGGTCATGTGTCTCTGCCAGCTGCTTTAGTTGAGCCTGGGAAAAGGATCTGAATCATGACTAGGTTCGTCTCAGTAAAGCACTGTGTTTGAGGAAGCAGATGCAGAAAATACAGCAGGACCATCATTTTCTAAATGTCTGGGAAAAAGCAGATTTGATCTCTTCCTAAATAATTTATTTCATGTGTCTGTATCTATACATGTACATATGCAGACGTAAAAGGAATTGGAAAATTGGAAGGAGAAGAGGTAGAAAGAGTAACTTGAAAACTAAAGGCTTGACTTCCTGGCATTTGCTTTTCTTTTTATGATAGCATGGTTTGTTTTATTTTTTTGGCACAGTATCTATTTGAGAGCTGTTGGTCAGATGCAGCATTTGGTTTTAGTGATGCCGTGTGTGTGTGTGTTACCACTTTTCAGAGAGGGAAATGGAGGGACAGGAAGATAAAGACCTGTGCAGGGTCCTGCAGTGAATCAGTGGCTCAGCTGAAATTAGGACCTGGTTTTCATTCCGACTCCTAGTACTTCTTAGATTGACTTCATCCCATCTTCTCAAGCTTGCCTGGTCAGTGGGTTTTTGAAATGAGGAATGAAGGCACAGGTTGAAAGAAGGCAACCAGACCTCTGTATAATTTCTGGTTAGACTTGTCAAGTGCGTTGCCATTCAATACTTGAGCAAATCGTGTATGTGTGTTGAAAACAATATGGATGTACTTTGGAGCCTGCTTCAAAGCTCAGTGAGGTAGTGGGAATCTTTCCATGGAGTTCTCTGGGATTTGGACCAGACCTCTGAGTCATATGTAAAAATTATTTCAAAGGGAGAATGTATGATGTAAACACAAATCATTTCACACTCATGTGTCACAGGAACCTTAATGTGCAATGAACTTGAATATCTATTGTTCAAACATCTCAATGTTTTCCTTTGTTTCTATGGGTGTTGTTTATACTTTGGAGACTGTATGTGTGGATGAAGCATCATCAGTGAAATGTATGCCTTTTAGGAACTGAATCCCATCAGAAGACCACAACTTCTGTTAATTGGCCGCATAAATGTCTCCCTCATATATTAAAAAGGCTGTAAAAATACAAAAACAAATGTAATAAACACAGATTAACATTACTTGACATACAAATACTAGAATTCATTCACACACCCTGTATAGAGGATTTTATTGTTATCAGAGATTTCTTTTAGGAGTACTAAATCCAACAGTGATGGAAATAGGCTCCAAATTCATTGTTATAAATAAATACACATCCACTGGCAGAATAATTTTCTGCTTTGTGACAGGAGAGGGTTTAGCCCTTGATGTTACAGTCCAATTTCCCTTTTACTACATTCTATCAAATGGGGCCAGTTCTTGTTTCCAATGTTGGTATATGTGAGAAAACTAGGCTGACCAATGCCAGGTAATAGTCAGAAGAGAAATAAATAAGGTTTCCCATCTTTAAGCATGTTGCAAACACACACTACTCACTGTCCACCTTGGTGACCTTCATTCTTTGAGTAGTGCTATAGACATAGATTATGACATACATTTAAATACACAACTATATTTTAATAGGCATTAAGTAACATGGTATTAGTTCTGCAATTTTTATTATATGAATTGATCTAGCAAAATATCTGAACTGAGCTTTAAGTATGTGAATTCAATGAAGCTGCACACATTTATATCTGAGAGCACATGTGTTTTGGTGAATTAGAAACATAATTTGAGACAAGTAGGCAGATCTTGAGTTTGAAGCAACTTTTCTCTGACTAGTGTTGCAAAATCCCATTATTTTTCTCCCCTCTTTCTTGAGGTGCTTTTCTACTTACCATGCTACTAGAATTGGTTTTGGCTTCAGGAAGCTCTTGGACAAAATGAAGGGCTAGCGTGGGAGGATATCTGCCTCATAGCACTCAATAGAT
This sequence comes from Harpia harpyja, assembly GCF_026419915.1. Taxonomy (NCBI): domain Eukaryota; kingdom Metazoa; phylum Chordata; class Aves; order Accipitriformes; family Accipitridae; genus Harpia; species Harpia harpyja. The sequence goes on from NC_068943.1 coordinate 54,676,320, forward strand.
GAAATCAGAAGGAGCCAGGCCAGTGGCAAAGCTGCTTGTGATGTGGACTTCTTGCTACTATTGTGCAAATCCTATACTTCCCTATAGATGCAGAGTGAAGACATTTTCAAATAACAGCTGCTACGTAGAAAAAATACCCAAGAAAATTCAAAGCTGTTTATAAAAACCTATTTTGATCCTTGGTAGAAACCATTTCCAAACTTTCCCAGTCAAAGTCTGTGTTTTTCAGCTGATTTATTTTCTAGTTTCTAGATATTTCAAATACTCCAAAAATATTACAGCAAACTAATTCTTTCTGACCTCTGGGGAAACAGTAGGGATGATTAATTCCACAATGTCGTTTGGTAGTGAGTCAGCAAGTTTCTTACTCATTTGGTTTTCATATGTGCGTGTTTGGTTTTTTTGTGTTTTTTTTTTTTTTTTTAAGCCAATGGGAATTTCCTCTTTTCTCCCTTCTCACACCTAGTGCAAAACCCCACAGTTGGGCAGGATTCTGTAAATTGCTTGACCAGTCCTAAAAAAACCCATTATAAGTCATCTTTTTCTAGCTGAATTGCCTAATCCTAAAGAATATCAAAACATGTACGAAATCCAAGAAAGTTCTCAGCTGTTGAGAGTCTATAGCTCTATTAATTTTAGTTTGTTATCACTTGAATTGAGATGCTGGCTGTTTTGTTGTATCCAAGGCAAATGATAAATCCTGGTTTGCAGATAGGTTTGCATGTATTTAGTTATTTCCTAAAATAATAGTTTTGTTATGGACAAATAAATCCATACTAACTTTCTAGGCTAGTTCTTGATACCTACTTGTGTACTGTTTTCTTGAAGGTAATAGAGTCTTTCATAATGCTCCTTGCTAAGGTTGTTGCTGCTTTGAAACAATTCACAAAGTGGAGAGTACTTGCTTTAGCAAATGTTAATGTAAATAGTGTAAAGTCTCTTGATCTTCATAAAGACTTCTTCCATGCAACCAAATGTTCTGAAAGAAGTGCTGACTGCATGAAATACGGAGGTTGCTGCAGTAACCTTCACAAATTCAATTCTGGGACACTGATAAGTCATTGCTGGCATATCTAACAATGTTAAAAATGAAAGTATTTATTGAGTTTTCACAATAAGAAGTGTACAAAGAAATGTAGGCATTGGATGTGCTTACTAGAATTCCTTTGTAAACGTGGGTTGATGCTATTCATTTCTCAGTGAGTGCACTGGCTGTAAACCAAAATGGCAAATGAGACTGTAAATTGGGATTGGGATAGGGGTTTTCTCCATTTTATATTTATTTCCAATGTGGTAATGTAAATTCTTATTTTACCCAAGCAGTTATTTGAATACACATTTGATAGGAAGGGTTATTTATGTGACTGACAGCTTCATCAAGCCATGTAACAGCTCTGCTATGTGAACTGTTATTTACCCCTTTCTGTACCTATTTCAACAAAGGGTAGTCATAACTTTATTTTTTTTTTATCCAAATTAATTGATGTAAGGCTTTTTGTTAGTAAATGGCTTCCCCCACCGCCCACTTGGACCTATTCCAAAGTGCAAATTATTATTATTAGATGCCAACAAGCTACACGAAGCCTAGTTCTAGGAGAAATTCTATCCCATTTGAAACTACTTCAGGTTCAGTCTTTGCCATTGACCAGGGCTTGTCTATATATTTTAGATGATCTATAGATAGTTTTATGTTTGTGGCTTGAACTTTTCATTGGAGTTGGGATGCATTCTGGATTCACTGATAAAGGTTTCTCTGCATGCTTTTTAGGTGAGGAAGACAAGAGTCCCCTCTGTTTTGACCTTGTTTTTTTCATTCTAAATAAAGTATTAGTACTAAGATTATTAATGACTTGCTTCTGTGCCCATCATACCAGTTGCCTGCTGTTTGAAAAGTGAAATACATTCTACAGTTGTTCTGTTACAGTTGCATCTAGAAGTCTGAGAAGGGGATTTCTGCAAGGATACAGAAGTGGTATAGTTCATTAACGCCTTTTTATATAGAATGAGGAAAGGGACAAAGGGGAAAATGTTAAAATGCTAAAGTTTTAGAGGAGTGAGATTTCCCTGGTGGTAGTCACAATAAATATGTTTGTTTAAGAGAAAAAAAGAAACCAAGAGGATACGCATGCCTGATGCCAAAGAACAGCCAGTGTCCCTAACACAGTGGAGAAATTGTTTCAGAACAATTCATCCATGGGAAAATATGACCCTTATAATATTACCAAGGTCAGTGAAACCCATGGTGATTTGCTGAGTAAGGGGTTCACTGGGCAAATGAAAGTTGCCTGTGGTGGGATACTTTCCTAGGATCCACTTGATTTAAGATTTCAGAATTAAAAAATATGGAGAAGACGATATGATAGGTAGCTTTTCTCTTTGTCCCCTCTTGCACAATCCTGCTGATTTTCTACAGACAAAAAATAAATCCATTAGCAAAGTAGGAATTCTTGTTATGTACATACTGAATAAAAGCAACATTAGGGGAAATACCTTCTCAGTAATTTTTGAGTTAATTTCATGTTAATTAGAAGTGTTGTAAATTTGTCTTGAAGAAATTTGGCTGACGCAAAATCTAGAATTAGGACAAGTCATGGAATCTTTGCAGGCAATAAAAGGAAAATAATCATTTTATAAAAGAAGAAATATCTCTTCATGGAAAAACTCATGTTGGGAAGCTAGTTGGCTGATTAGAAAAGTTACATAAATGGCCTTTTGCATGTGATACAGAGGATAAAACTGAATAGGAAAAAGAGTAAAGCTTGCACAATCTATTGTAGTGTAGTGAAGGATGGTCTGTAAGGATTTTTGGCCTCATATTTTCTGACACTAGGTGCAAATTTACTTTGTGGCTCATTGCTGTGACCTGCAGCTAGTTCAGATCTATGAGAACATTAGAGAAGGAAATAAGACAACTTGTTAGCTTCTGGCCTCATCTCTCGCATAGAAGAAATTCTGACTATGTGGAATTCCATGGTGAAAACAAAGAAACCAAATCAAAAGAAAACAAACAAATAAAAAACCTTAGCATCTGCAAAGACCAGGATTTCACTCAAAGGAACTGTGTGAAAAATGCACTATTATATATTGTGAAAGTTGCCACAGGGAAGGCTACACTGAATAATTAAAGCCTTACCATCTTAATCTACTTCAATAGTTAAATATTATTTTTAGCTGTCTGTAATTCAGTGTAAGCCTAGAAATGTAAGGGTTTGGGCCTATTTAGTCTGGAGCTTCAGTCAAGAGATAAAAAGTTGTCATCCATTGAGACGAAGCATAGGCTGTCAGTGTGCAAGTTGGATTTTTGTCAACGCTTGTACGGCTTTCCCTAGCTCTGGCAGGGCAGAAGTTTAGATTGACCTGAGATTGTTTTTCAGATTCATGTGACGAACCTCTTGCCTTGCTCCTTAGTATAAACGATGATATGCTGGCATTATAATAAGCATATGGAGTTTTTTTTGAGATGGTATGAGGGTGGCAGAGTCTGGCCCAGCATGCACAGGAGGGGAATTCAGGAGAATCTTGCCTTTCTAAATGAACCATCACGGTGGCAGGTCTGTGTAGCTTAAGTAGCACCAGACTCTCCAAGGATTTCTGTTCAAATCAACAGATTACCCATGTGTTAGCATGATCAGTGTGGGAAAGAGGGCTGGAATCTGGCTTGTAATAACTAGCGCTACTGTGAATGATATCCACACAGTCAGTGGGAGAGTTCATGTGGTGAAGTAAAGCTTTTTCCAGGATTTGGCCCATAATTAGATTAATAAATGTGTTAGTATGTGCTTTGCAACACAGTATTAAGCACGTCTGTATATTCAAATTCCAAGGATACTCGAATATTTACTTCTCTTCTGAGTAGCACTGGTGTAAATATAGAATGTCCATTCATTTCAACAGAGTTTTTGGGGGTTTAAATTAAAACTCAACAAAAAGTCAGACCTACACTCTTCCCCTTTTATTTTGTTGGTATAAGAAAAGTCCCTCTCAAAAAAAGAGAAGTTTTTGTCCTTGTGAAAATGCAGTCTGTAAGTATTTTTCTTTAGGGGGCTGGTTCAGTTACTGCCCATCAACCTCTGTTATCACTAAGGACTGCTGCTAAATTCTTTAGACACTTCCAGTTTTACAGAAGTTTCCTTGCTCTACTTTATCAGGAAAAGGTCTTGGCTTGAAACCAAGAGGGCCATTTGGATTTAAAATTTGACAGGTTTCAAAATACATAAATGCATAAATAAAAGATTACATTGTATTTTGAATAGCAATTTTCCTTTAGCTGAGGTAGGGAAACAGGAGCAGTGCACCATGCTGCATAGATTATACAGCTTCAGGGATGGAAATAATAAAATGTTCATAAGAACTATGCTGTGGCATTAAAATGAAAAGGATTGGAAGGTATTTGTGCCATGCTGGACTAAGAGCTAATGTGAAATGTTGGTACCATGAGAAAGTTGCAAAGTTCTCTTGCCATTAAGAAGCTTTTTTTGAGACATACCAGTATCAGCCCACTGATAAGGTATCACAAAATAACTGCCATCTCCACCCTCTACATCAGCAACTCTGACTTAGGCTTGAGAGAATGTAGCATGTGGAGGTTCATCAAATGATCTTAAAGGGAAAGGTGAGTTACAGGCAACTATGATGTTTGATAAAGAGGTGAGAAAGAAAATTGTGTGAAGATGTTGTTCTGGCCTTTAGATGCCAGGGTTCATGGAGCTGAAATGTGTAAAGGCTGACACTAGGAAATGAGTGTTTATGCCTTTCTAGGGTTAGAAAACTGGACGGATAAGATGGCTTCCTTTTGACGTGAAAAAGACTGAAAAAGGAGTTGCTATTTTAGACGATGAACAGCTGTTCATTACAGACCAAAAAAGGTGGGGAAGAAAACACAAAGTCATAGGATATGTTGTAGTTTTCCTCCAGGTTTTCTTCATGAATCATATAAAATTTTCTTCTAATTTTTTTAAGCAAACAAGGAGAGTGAAGGAATATCACATTAGCCTGAGCAGCTTAACTGACACATTTGTTTGCAGAGTTTATTTTTCATCATTCTGTATGTAAATAGATTGACATTGTTTTAATGCTAAGTGTTTTCTTTGCTAATCCGGGTATGATTGATGCATGAAATGTAGAGCTTTCTAGCCAAGTACTCTTAAGGGAAAGAACCATGGTCCATGAATAATAAATTTTAGGCAAGACTAAAGAAATAAGATGCTGTTCTATCATGGGCCAAAAGATTTCTCTGCTCTGAACAACAGCTGTAAACATGAAGTATGGCTTTACTCACAGATTTAGGAGATTTAAATTACGTTATTTGTGCCTGGGAATTTTGGAGCCATGGTATTTGTACCTACCTTCCCCTCCCCCTCAGAAAAATCCCACCTTTTATCTTTGGAATTTTAAAATTACAACTTTCTAATAATGTATAGAATTCAAATAACAAAATCTTGACCTTGCAGAGCAGTTGTCTAGAAAATAAATATGAATACTATCTTAGCTAAATAGTCTATGGACGCCTAGCCCTATGTTAATTTTCCCTAGTGCCTTACATGATACGTTGTTGAAAGTCTTTTTTAGATCATGCCTGGGACAGCCAGCATTCTGCATCTCTGTGGGCTTACAGGCTCAGTGTCCAAGGCACTAGTAGCAATAATTGCTCATGTTTTTCTATAAAGTATGAAACATTTTGGTAATCTTTCTGATAAGGTCCCCATCAGAGCTGCTGAGTGCTGCACTCTTAGTTTGGTCCTTGTTTGGATCTTGAGACACAGCCAAGCTCTTCTGATGATCTGACTCTGGCTACAAGGCCTGACCATATGAACATCTCCACATACTGTTGGATTGAGCCCAGGAAGACTGTCTGTCACGTGCATGAATCATTGCTTTTTGGAAAGCACTCGGGCTGCCTGTTTGGTACTATCCTCCCTTCCTTGGACTCAGAGAGGTCCATGATACAGCTCCACGTGTGTGGGACTGGGGATGACTGCTAGTGCAGTGCCCAGCATAGGAGCCAGATAATTCCCAAGGTAGGGAGAAACCTGGAGAGCAGGGAGTGTGGGAAGGGAGTGGCCAGCTGGCTGCCCACCCAGAGTGACTGCTGGGAGGGGAAGGGATGGAAAAGGGAGATATCCTTTCCTGTTCCCTCTTTCGTGGTTTTTTCTGTGGAGGAGTCTGGTAATGAGCGTGATCCTGTGTGTTATGTAAAGAAAATTGCCTATTGTAATGATAGACATGATGTTTGCTGGAATGAAAGTCTTAGATCACAAAAACTATTATGGGAATATTTTAATTTTATATATGTCTAGGGCCTGATTCTGCTTTCCCCACCTCCGTGTACCTCGGTACTAACTCCATTGAAGCCTGAATGGATCCAGACTGAGAAATTCCATCGTATTGGCATTTCCTTATCTACAGAGTTTATGTGCATATTCTGTGCTCCTTTCCTTTTTCTTTTCAGGTTGGGAATTTTTGAATAATCAAATTTAATGTCCAATTAAATTGCATTTTGTGGCCCTTTTAAAGTTTCTCTTAGGGTGCCTGCTAGAAAAGGTATCATTGCCTTTTCTAAATTGTTGAAGTAAGAAATTCTAAATCCTTTCTGTAATGGTTTATTAGGGTCTCTGTGGCTTTGGTTAATTGTCACAGTCTCGTTTACTTTAGGCAGAGGAATTTTAATGTATAGAGCAAGATGGTTTATTCATTCAAAAATATTTTATGGGAAGTTGCTCTGAGCTGAAGGAAGTAATGTAAAATGCACTCTTCGGGGCCCAGCTTTCTTACAGTCTCATGTCAGAAACAAAGGAAGAACATCTATAAACTAAGAGCAGAAAACTCTGAGTCACAAACCAGGATTTCCCCTTGTCTTTAGGGTTGCTCATGTACCAAAACTACTAGTTTTTCAGCATTGCCTTTAAGAGCAAGGCTGAGCTGCAACAGATCATCTTGATGTGATTCATAGCAGCACATTAATTAATTGCCCCATCAAATTCAAAGGCAGGATTCAACCCCAGTCAGCCTGAGAGCAACAAAAGTTTCCTTGAAATCACAGAATTATGGATTGGTGGTGGTGAATTCACAGTGCATATGGAAAAGGGCCTAGGAGGTGGTCTGGTGCGTATTTGTACCCTGCTGATAGGGCCTTGGCAGTTAAAACACATTGGCTGCAGCCTGCTGTTTCAGGTTTTCAAGTAAGCTGCTTGTGGTGGGAAGTAGTTCGTTTTATCTGGTTATCTGGTTTTTGAGAGGGGAGGAAGGAAGGAAGGAGGAAGAAAATAATTTACTTTTTGGTTTTCTGCTTAAATTAAGGGTGTCAGATGGCTTTAACTGGGAGTAGGGAAACCCCCACTGTAGGTGCACATGGTCCCACTTGACCCATTTTTCCTAATGCACTTAAAATGAGGTTGCATTTTTTTTAATGCATCCCGTCAGAATAAAGGAAAACTGAGTTTTCTTGTGACAGCTCAATAACTTAAGTGCACTCTCCTACAGCAAATGTTTTTCAAGTAGAGTGCAGGTGTGCCTTACATCTCCAGGCAAAGCAGCCTGTAGTTTCTTTTATTTCTAAAGGAGTAATTATTCCTGACTACTCATTTGTTTTCACACATCTTTTTCTCACATTGTTTTTGCTTTGTAACTACCTATGTATTTATACAGCCTTCATTGCTGTCCTCTGTGAACACCTCTGAGCTAGCATTCAGTGTTATCCTAGAGAGTTCCTATGAAGTAGTGAAAAGTTACAGGGGAGTTATGATTTGCTTAAGGTTGTATGGGAAATCTGTGTCCAACATTGGAAGTGAGTGTTCTCTGATGCCAGCCTAGTGACTGATGCAGTGAAGTATCTTTCTGTTCCACAGTGTGTGTCATTTCTTCATGATATTTTCCTTCATGGTAGATGATGTCATCTGCTTTTTTCCCTTCAATTATGCTTTTAGCATAGAAAATAATTGCAGGGAGCAAGAGAAAAAAAGCTTCTGAGAATTCCCATGGATTCTGTTCTACTTGAGGCAAGTAAAGATCCCTCTGGCATTATTGGTATTTTCTTGCCTGCTGCTATTGAGAAGTCCTGAGGATTGCATACAAAGAAATAGAAAGGCTGCATTTTAGTAATGGGAATTTTAACAGTACAGTCTGACTCAAAAGTCAGAGACACTATCTCATTTGAGGCCTGATCCTGCTGTCATTACAATTCAGAGGAGTAAGATCAAGCCTATAGCTGGTGATTCAGTGACAACAGCCCTTACACAAAACCTTTAAAGGGACTCTTTGTGTTCAACAGGCCCTGGCAAATTGAGTCCCAATTGTAAGTACAGAGGGAAGACAGAGTTGGTAAAGTTGCCAGGGCCTGTAATAAAACCAAGGAGAGAAAACAGCGAGCTTCATGAAAACCTTTGATATGCAGTAAAAAGAAAAACAAAAAAAAGATATAAATGTGTTAATGATAATGTTTCAGATATGAATTGGGCACATTGTGTCCCTGACGAGGCACCTTGAGGGCCTGATCCTAATGGTTACAACAATTTGAATTGAATCCATTGCTGGCACATATGATCTGCCCATGGCAACACCCAAGACAGCATTTTTCACTTTCCTATAGGTAGAAATACAGCTGTAGTGTTAACAGCACCACACAGCTTTCTGGTAGGATGAGCTGATCAGGGAAACAGACCAAAACTGAGGTGGGTTATTTGCCTTAGTCAGGTTTGAAGCTAGAACCAATTACTGACTTCGCTTGGAGGTGAAAACTAAAGGCTGTGGCTTTTTTCTTTTCTCTTTCTTTTCTTTTCTTTGGATTTGTACATAGGTGGCTTTAAAAGTGTCTCCCCTGTAATGTAAATCAGAGCTTCAGACTGTTTTATCAAAAAAATTGAAATCCTTTCATATGCCTTAGAATCATAGAATGGTTTGGGTTGGAAGGGACCTTAAAGATCAGCTAGTTCCACCCCCCCTGCCATGGGCAGGGACACCTTCCACTAGACCAAGTTGCTCAAAGCCCCATCCAACCTGGTCTTGGACACTTCCAGGGATGGGGCATCCACAACCTCTCTGGGCAACCTGTGCCAGTGTCTTACCACCCTCACAGTGAAGAACTGCTTCCTTGCATCTAATCTAAATCTATCCTTTTTCACTTTAAAGCCATTACCGTTGCCCTAGCACTACATGCCCTCGTAAAAAGTCTCTCTCTGGCTTTCCTGTAGGCCCCCTTTAAGTACTGGAAGGCTGCTATAAGGTCTCACTGGAGCCTTCTCTTCTCCAGGCTGAACAACCCCAACTCTCTCAGCCTGTCTTCATAGGAGAGGTGCTCCAGTTCTCTGATCACCTTTGTGGCCCTTCTCTGGACCTGCTCGAGCAGGTCCGTGTCTTTCTTACGCTGGGGACCCCAGAGCTGAAGAATGTCTTATTTACAAATTGGCTGCTTTGTGCTGGAAGGCCACATATGAAATAAAACCCCCCAGTGTTTACTGTCATCTTGTTTTTGCATTTTGCTTCCCTATCTTGCAAACGTTACTGGTAAATTTCTATAGCAAGCATAGGAAACATGCCTATTAAAAATATATATATTTAAAAAAAAAACAAAACCCCAAAATTGAGACAATTAAAAATATGCAAATGGATCTGTGCAATTACTTTGTTTGCAGACAGAATTTAGTAGTAATATCCATTAAATCAGTTTGGGAATTTTGGCCTTATATTACATACAGACACATCAGAACAAGGACTTGTGCTGAAATCAGTTGTACTGCAGAGAGACACAGCAGGCAGGACTCCATCCTCCCTTGGAAATTGTGATCTGGTATGCTAAGTTTTTATGTAAATTTTGCTTGAATTGTTAATCAAATAAGATACTTACCAACTGCTGCTCTTCATGGTATAATCAGCAGCTTTTAAAGGGAATTCCATAAAAGCGAAAGGCCAAAACTGTAATTATCTCATAGAAGCAGAATTTTTCTCTCATGAGAACAGATTTTTTTCCATTGAAAAGGAATACATTTGCAAACATAATGTTTGTAATTTATATGAAGAAATGAGTTTACAGTTACGTACTCAGCTCTACCTGTCACAGCCCTTTTATTCCATTCCCAGGTCTCTAATGACTCTGGAGATACGTTTTATGTGAAAAAAGTTTCTCGACATAGATGAAAAATTTTAAATTAGCTCCCAGAGTTGCGCATCAAATATCTAGTTAAAGTTCCATTGGACTTTCCTCTGGTTCTCTTGGAAATAAGCAATTTACAATTGTGAGTGAAAGTCCTAGGTAAAATTACAAAACGGGAGTGGCGGGGACTTTTTAGAAGCAGCAAGTTTTTTCTCTTATTTTGAGCTCTGTGAGTGTGTATGTGAGTGCATATTTATTCATATATGATATTCTGCCTACATGTGAAAGCCATGTTGGCTGTATTATTCACACCATACACCCATGTATGGTAGTTTAATACCTCTGATTTCATCATATATAGAGGGATAGTTAGAGGCTGAGAACCTAGACAAAGGTGAATTTTGCAATCACTTCCTTCTGTGAGTACAGAGTAACACCTATACGTTACCTGATAAGGATAAAATTTATATATTGTTGCACAGCTTAGGTTTGTATGCAACTGCTGTGTAAAGCATAAGTCAGATGAGAGAGCGAGCAAAAAACCAACTGAGATTAGTTATGTCTTGGCTGCAGAGGTTTTCTTCAAGCTCGGTCTCACTATACAAGATCTTAAGCTCAGCAGTACTTCTGAAATCATTCTCTGGATTAGTTTAACCTACATTATGTATGACAAATAGAAGTGCTGTTTGCTTCAGTTGGGTTCTGTGCTTGGGTTAAGTTACTCTCATGCTGTAACACTGCTTATCTGTTAGCCTGTGGAAAAAATGTAGACATTTGTCACTTCTTCCATTTTCAAGTTCATTCTTCACTAGTTGGTTTTGTTTTTTTTTCCTTTTGAAGCCTGTTATTTTTCAGCTTGGGTCTTGAGCTCTGTTCTAGCAGCTCTTTGTACTATTTGCCCCCTGTGCCATTCCCAGGTACAAGGCTTTCCCCATTTCTGCACTGGTGGAATACTCATCTGCACCATATTTGCTCCTTCTATAACTTTATTTTTTGTATTCATGCTAAGGGCAGACCTTAACTGAAGGGTGATGAATGTTTCAATGTCTTGAAAAGAGGCATAAATAAGTTTGTGTTTTACAGCCTTATATTTCATGATTGAAAATAATGAATTTTCCTGGAAGATAATCAGACATTATGAGCAATGATATTTTGGTCCATGGTTAGGACTCTTGCACGTTCTGATAATGAGTGAGTATGATTTCTTTTTACTTACTGAAAAATGAATTTTCTGCCTTGGAAAAACTAAAATCTGAAAAAGAAACGAACCAAACACCACACTCCACACCCACAAAAATCCAAACCTCAAAAAACTCTGTATGGCAATTTTTGTTTTCTTGGACTGTTTGCTTTTGTAAATTTGCTTTCAAAATTTTTGCAGAACATTAATTATCACACAAGCGAAAAATAAAAACAGATAAATATTTTCAATTTAGGCTGCTTAAAAACATTCCTTTCTTTATAATTTCTTGGTTTTAATAATGAGTTGAAAAGTTGTATTTGTCAAAACAAACATTTTGAAAAATTAATTTTTAATAAAAAATATCCAGTATCTAGCAATGTAGCAGTAATGATAGATTTTAAAAGCATCTTGAAGAAAAACAAGTCATGTGTGCTATATAATTTTTTTTAGGAAAATAACCCTTATTTTATAAATTGTGTGAAGCTTTTTTTGTAGTTGCTGATACAATTTATAAGACACTTAAACTAGATTTCCTGCCTTTGCCCTGTGAGGCTTCGACCATGGAGAGCCAGGTTTTCAGGTTTTTTGAAAAATCATGGAAGAGATGTCATCAGAGGATGACAGAAAATAGTTTGTTACTGAAAGGACATGGTTTATTCTCTGAATGTATGACCATGAGAAATCTATTCAGATAGATATGAATGGAACTTGTAGGCAAAGAGTAATTTCAGACAATTTTTTCAACATTATTTTGCTGAAAAGTTAATCTTTCTTAGAATTGTTTGCAGTGGTGATAGTTTAATCCAATTTTCCTGGGAGTTCTTTTGATATATGTTTCTTTTAACCAGTCCTATCAATAAGCATTTCCTACTGAATTGCTGAGGGAATATATATTTTTTTAAATGTTAAGAGCAATTAAATTATGAGGAATTTTTCTCTTCATTCTTGGAAACCCTTATTGGTAATGTCAAAGAAGTTTATTTTTCCTGAATCTAATGATTAGCAATAAACCCATAGAAACAGCAAGGCCTACCTAAGGGGTCAACAATTAGTGAACTGCACATAGGTTTAGACAGATGGAAGCAGTTACAGCTGAACCATGGGGCAAGAGAAACTGAACTAAATGATTACACTTCCAAAAAGACTGCTAGATATAAAATGCTCCACCTATAAAATATGTAATAAAATATTTACAGAATTCCACAAGATCATTCAAAACTTAATATAAAAAATAAAAGGGGTGGGGTGGGAGAATCTAACATGCCTCTTGCCAAACTTGCTGCTGATACCAAGGAAGAGAGCTCCATTTTCCTTTCCATTTTCAGAAGGGAATGTGCTCTGAGTCACAGGGTACTATAAGGCAAACCTCCTTCTGAAAGAGAGACAAAGAGTCTTCCTGACACAAGTGAGAGCAGTTGCCAATGAAAAAGGCTACACAAAGACTGGAAGTCCCTTACCTGACTCCATTGTGTAGTATAATGGTGAAGAAACCTTCATGTATTAACTTGCTATCAAAAAAAAAAAAATGAAGTCTGAAAACAGAAGACTGTCTTAAAGTCTGTGGAAATGTAACCAGTGAGCTACCACTGAGCAATCCTACCGCCTATGCCAAACTAAGCATTTCCTATCTGATAGATTAAATTCTAAAAGATAAATGCTAAACACTAATGTTTCGTAAGTGTAGTGGCCTAAAAATATCAGGCGCTGATTTGAACCAAACACCCAACAGTTGTTTGCTCTTACCTGCAAAGGGATGTTTTTCAGAGGCAAGTGTTCTAGGAACAGCATTCCCTTCACTTACAATGAAATCTGTTTTCATAAGTTACTTAGGTTCCCTCTTGCACATATGCAAACTGATGTTTAATTCTATTCATAGGATACATAGTACACGTTGTGCAGGTCATTGCTGAAGGTATATTTTGGAGTGTACTATCTATGGACCATATTTTGATGTGAGCTAGGGTGTTCAGGTGGAAAAGCATGCATGATCAGGATAGCTAGTGAAAGACAGCTATTGTGGCTATCTTGTAGTCTTCCGAGAAGTGCAGATCACTCTTAATCAAGGAGATTAAGGAGAGTAACAAAGCTGAGCGTGAAGGGGTGGCCAACAGGAATGATCCCTTGTAGGCTATGGCTATATAATCCTATGTACTTTTAACCCTCTCTTTGTGTCAAACGGTGTTTTCAAAGCAGGATAAGCTATAGGGTGATGACAGCTGGAATATGACTCCAAAGCAATGCTGATGTTAGCGTTTCTTCCCCCCCCCCCGCCAAGTGTTGTGATGAGATTTCAGCTAAGTTCCCTTAAATTTAACAAGAATTTAAAATGGACTCTTAAGGGCAAAGTGAAATCATAAGCAGAACTATCTCCTTAAATCTGGGAGCTTACCTTGATTTTCAAATGTTTTAGGGCCTAAAAATATGAGACGCTGAAACCCAGACCCACAGGGTATTTGGATACCTACTTCTACCTCAGATCAGCAAGAGTGAACTTAATCAATAACTCCCAGTATCTTGTTCTGAATGTGTCCTGTCAAGAGATGCATTGAAAAGCTACTGGTTACATTCAACTCAATGCCTTTATATCAAAAGAAGCAACAGGAAGGAACAATAATAAAAAAAAATAATTCCACGACATCCTACAATGTCCGTTCCTGTTTCTAAGGTATTGTTTTGTACAAGCTGTGCTCAGAAAATGCCCACTGTCTCTCTAGGCAAATGAATAACAGTGCCAACCAAATCAAATGGTCTTGTGTTCAGTTTTGTGTGGGCACCACCCCGTGCACCAAATGGCTGACTGCACTGAGTTGAGTAGCACAGTGGTATAGGCCAGTCAACTTTAAGGCCCAAGCCCACAGTCAATGGGAGTGTTGTCTGTTTAAGAACTGTAGAATCTGGCCTGTCTCCAAGTTTTTACAGGTCAAATAACATAAGGGAATATTTTAGTCTGAACCACTTCCTGAATTCCCAATGAAAAATGTAGAGTCAAAATATAATGAATGGTGACTACATTCTACTCTAAACAATAGCTGCTATTTACTAAACAGTGTGTAGTGTGTAAATTAAATGTGAGATTTCCCCCTGGTCTTTTGACTTCTTAGAAACTTTTCCTTCTTAACACTTGGAATTTGGACTGACTACAGAATTTCCTAGAAATGCATATGGATACAGGACTGGAGGATTTTAGAGATGTTAGACTTCCTTGCAAACCACTTTTTTTATATAATTTGAATACCACACATACAGAGCGTATGGTGATGTTAGCCATTCTCTTTTGCTCAAAATTAGTCTCTTTAGCTTAAAACAAACACTCCATCAGAGTTGTTTGCCTTTTTTTTTTTTTTTTTTTTTTTTTTTTGTAAAACACCCTCACAAGACTTCACTAGTGGCTTTTTTCCTCACTGAAAAAACAAATGGCATGAAGGGCAGCTCTTTCATTTACGTTGAAGTCCATTACATCTCCACAGCATCAAACTCATGTTTACCAGCTCTGGTTAGAACACTATAAAACATGATACTGTTTTATCTATTTTATGAAAGTAATGAGGGAATGCCCTAAGTACCTTACAGAAAGATTTGCGTGACCACCTCCACTTCATACTGGCTCCATCAAGGTAGTATCAAGGCTGTAGTCATCTTGTTCTCGTTAATTAGAAAACTGCTCAATAGTTTTGGCTGGAAATATTCTCCAAGAACTGGCCAGTAAGATACCATAACTGCTGTCTTCTGCACAGTCCTCCCTCACTTTTCTGTTGGATGAGGTGACAGGTAAAAGCTCTCTTTAGGCTTTTGTATCTGCTCCAAATCAAAACTGGAGATGCTGTAGTGGACCCTGGCATCTAGCCTAAAGTGTGCCTGATTCATTTTCCGATGGAATGTTTAACTGTTAGTCTTGCAGATTGTATGTACCATGGAAAATGGACAATATACATTGGTATAAATTTAAGAATTAGTGGAAGTGGCTCTACAAGACTTTTACAGAGTGAACAGGCTGCTGTGCACAAGTCATGAAAATAGGCTAATTAAGTAATTACTGAATGTGTCTTTCTAAGTATGTGTACAATGTTGCACAAAAGCATATAAATCCCAGGTTAGCAGTTGCTTAATTTCAAGCAAAGAATAACTATTGCATTAGTGGGGTACTCATGCACATAAAGGCGAGCATGTGTTTAAGTACCTTGCCAAATCAGAAACATAGTCATTAATTTTAGCTGCCAAACTATTTTTGTGGTTTTGGACTGCAAAGAGGAATACCCAAAGAAATCAGATATCAGTATCCCATGGGAACAAATGAATACATAAGAATATCAATGTCTTCTTGGACTTAACATGGAGTAAAAAATGAGTTGTAGATCCAACATCTTAGATCACTGTAAAGGGATTTGGAATAAAAAACATACAGGAGACATGTTTTGCCTGTAATGGTATAAAGCTGACAGTATCCATAACCTTTCTGCAACAAGTTCAATTCGATTGGTATGATCTAACATGATTCTAAGGTGAGCCAGTTAATATTAGTTTTCCTCTTGCCATGTTTTCTCAGTAGTGATGTATGAATTTCCCGAAGCCTTCAGGATTTATCATCAAGCCAGGAGGTGCAATTATTGCTAAAGAAGGCTGGAACCTGTCTCTGCTAATTCTGTTCAATTTTTGTATTTGCCTGCTGGCAGTCCAGTGGGTTGTGTGTTGTAATCCAGTATTCTTACCCTGTAGCTGTTATTCACATGAGCAATCCCACTGGTTTCAGTGAAGTTGCTTATAGTAAGAAATGCTCTGCACCATGTGGAAGTATCCCATGACTTATTGCAGTTGTCAGTATTATCTGCTGCAACAAAGGGTAGAAGAAGCTGCAGTGAGGAGTTGGGTCCTTATAAGAAATTTCTTTGTCTTTCCACATTTTACATCTGAAGATCCTGAAGTCTCCAGCACTGCTGCTGTATAGAGATGACTAGCCAGGGCTGTTTCCAGGTTGTTTCATTTGTTCTGCACCCAAATCATGCTGGGAGGTCTAGGGAATCAGTATAGAAAGAGAGTAATCAATGCCTGAATGGATATGGATCTGCTTTCACGTCTAGACTAAGGAAAGTGTCAGTGAAAGAGTTACTGCAGGTTTAGATGAAAGCTAATTTTTTTTTCCTCCTGACTCTAAAAGACCTCTTTATTGCACAGCTCTTTAAGAGACACTACTGGAGTGATGCAGCTGAACTACCCATGGTTGGCACAGGCTTTAGTTCTGGCTGAGCAGATAGAAAGCCAGTGTGTGCATGTGTCCATGAAAAGCCATTCTTTGGAGTTTAGCACCAGTGTATGCATATGCATGTGAGTGTGCAATTTCATGTAGAAAGCTAGTTTATAAATGTATGCTGCGACTTACAGACTGGAGCACAAGTTTCTTCAGCGTAGCTTGGCTTTGAACTGTAATTTGATTTTTTGTAAGGCAGGTTTCCAGTTGCACTAGACATCTTCTAAAGACCACTGCATTATTGCTGAGCTGCTCAGAAAATATTTTGATTTCTCTATTAGAAGGTAAAATAACAAATTAAAAGAACAATTTTAATTGGAAAACCAAAACCCAGGGCTGTCTCCTCAGTTTGTGGCAACTAAATACATTTTCAGGTGAGAAGTGTCAAAACCCCTCAAAGTTTTGGAGGAAAACCACTTTAAGCACAGAGAAACTTGACAATAGCAAACACTTTCAAACGAAAGATTAATTTCTCTAGGAAGAAATCAAGAGTCCTTCTGCGATGCATAGGAAAAGAAAGAAAGAAAAAAAGAGTTTGAAAACCCAATTTCCTGACAAAAGAAAGTTTAGAAAGAGTTTCTAAGCAGCCTAGTAACAATTGTGAATGCTGCTAATCCCCAGATGCTTGCAAAGGCAGTTTGTGCTGGATAGCGTGTGGAGTAATTAAAGAGCAGTTATATGGTGTCTGGGCATCCCAACTTTATAGAGCTGCCAAAAGACATTGGCAGGGAGACAAATCCCTCTCCTTCCCTTTTGATCTTTCATCCCGTTTTCCTCAGTGATGAAGAGAGGTAGGGCCTGAACATCTCCCTCGGTCACCTCTGTTTCAGACCATTTCAACTAGGTAAGGCTTTTATTAACACCTGCCATGATATGTGAGGTGTGGTTTACCCACAAAATGGTATCCAAGAAGGTCCTGTGCTTCCTTCTGACAACTTTGCCTAAAATACATCCAGAATAACAATGATGATAAATCCAACTGTTGGCTTAAAAAACCTAGCATTTTGGTGGCAAATCTAGTGTCTCCTGGAAGTTTGCATTTCCTTTACAGAACATAAAGGAATTTATGGACTTCAAAGGGGATTCTCAAGGTGGATTTGTTTCTCAATACTTTTGATGGACTTGGTTTGTAGGTGGATCTCATTTTAATATTTTGGGTTTAGACTGCAGCTTTCCTCTCAAGCTTTGTGTGTGGGCATTCAGCAAACACAGTACCAAGAGAGTCATGCAAGATGCCCTTTTTAAGCACACACATGGACCCAAACTGCTGTTTCACTGATGATCTGCATCAGTCATAGTGATGTGATGACAGAGCTCTTCAAATGTCTTACTATAGGTCTGGGTATAGGCATTCAGAGACTTGGTAGGAAACTGTGAGGTACTATATTGATGCATGTACATTGGGCAGGCATGGACACATGACAGTTTGTCTGATGTAATAGACATGGTAGATGATTTGTCTAATATAGCTGAATTTTAAGGAGCATATAAATGGGAACATTATTCCTCTTTCATATGATTCATTTTTTATAGAGAGTTAGCTTAAATATGTAATGAAATACCCAACTTTGAAAGTTGGTTTCCTCCCCCCCCCCCCCCCCCCCCCCCCCGATTGTACTTCATCTGCTTATGTAGTTAATTCTTTTGGAAGAAATCTCCCCCAGCTAAATTTTATAGGTCATTTGATGCAGATTTGCTACCTCGGAGACATATAACAACATGAAAAAACTTGGTATCTTTTAACTGTTTTCTTACTTTGAGATATGTTTCAGTTTCTTCTTGTGTAGCAGATTACAAACAGAGCATTATTCCTTTGTATTCTGAACGGTGGCAGATCTATATTGGCATGGTCTCCATGTCAATTTTCTACCTGCTGAGCTCAGCTAACTTTTCTGAAGTGTCTATCAAACAATTTATCCAAAGAACAGAATATTCAATATATGCAACATTACTTAAGATCTTTGATGCCTAATCAGCACAAGCAGTTCTAAACCGTTTCTATGCTATTACCTTCTAAGGTCCTAGTTTCTTGTTAGCAATGGTTTCAATTAATCTGCAGTTATATATTAACATGTCATATGTCTCCGATTAAATATAAGCTTGGTTTTCTTTTCTAAGGACTGTAGTTCACTGTCCCATCAATACACTTGGTATAATGGGGGTTGCGGTATGTGAGTAGGGGTTGTGAAATAGACTAGATTGTCAGAATTTGCTCTTGAATTCAGTGTAGTTAGATCAGGATTTTGCTCAAGTGTTTTTCTCAGCCTGCTCATGCATACCCAAAATGAGTCCTGGTGCTAGCTGCTGGCATAGTTGGGGGCAGGAGGGACTGTAACCTGGGTCCTGCTGTCCCTTTGGTCTCCACTCCATGGCATTTATGCAAGCTACAGTACTTAGATGCTGGTCGTGCTCCATTGTTTTTTCCATAATCCCACCGTTACTGCTATAAAGGAGGACTAGTCTTCCCTCAGTCACTGGGGAGAAAAAAATCTCAGACCAGATCATACCACTGCACCACAAGAGTAATGGGAGATGCTGTCTGATACCCTAGGGAGATGGGTACAAAGCAGTGCCTGTAAAAATATAGTAATCAGCTGGATATGTCTGTATGTATGGCTGCACACCTCCAGGTGCTGTTACTTTGGATTATTTTGCAGCAAAGATATGCCTTCAGTTATTTCAGACTTCTTATTTGATCGTTCTTCAAATACTTGTAAATTATTCTTAACTTGGAGTGAAAAACCTGTTTTTCACATCTCTACTGAATCTACAGCTGAAATGTCTGCAGGCCTCATGTGGCTTTAGATAGGTTTACTGAGGATTTCCATTAATGGTTTTTGGGCACTTTTGAGGGGATGCATTAGAGAAAGACTCATCGTTTTCCACAGAAGTGCAGAGATATTTAATTATTAGAGTAATAATAGCACTGTATTTCCCCCTTCCACAGAACACCATTCAATAAAGGAAACAGCTCTCTTAGTCTGCTGGCATCAACACTTATTCTTTCCTCTCTCACTTGCTCTAGAACAACAACAGTGTTTTTGCAAAAGTCTGCTGAAGTTCAACCTAAAATCTGTTACTGACCAGTGATATCTATTTGGACAGGTATGTTTCTGGAGATATGGACATCACTATTTGAAAACTTATATTAATGGTCAGTTCCATTATATGCTAAAAGATTTAGGGGAAAAAAAAAAATCATTCAAATCCTATCTGGAGGTTGTCCTGGTTTGGGCTTATTTGCAGTGCTGTGTTGCAGCTGTCATAATCTTTATGCTCTAGACTTATGTGATCAGTAGTTTGTACCTTGATTGCTCTGCCTCTAGGTCCTCATGGGAATGCATCAATCAACATTGTCCAGCCGTTAGCTGGATCACTCTCAAAATATCACTGTCACCAAACTTATCTTCCTTCCTTCCTGTAATCCTTACAACTCAGTGTTACATCTCAGTTGTCATTCTTCAGTGTTGTCAAGATCTTTGAGCTTTATACTTAGCACACTGCTATGTAGAACTGGAAAGATGCTTAGCTTATATTCCAGTCTTTTTACAAATTAAAACCAGATTATGATATGGGAAGTTTTTTCCAGCAAGTACACAATGGTATTTTTGGCAGTGGGCTGTATGGAGTGTAAAAGAGCAGTAATGTGACTATGTGTGTATCTGTGCTTTAAAAAAAAAAAAAAAAAGGGTACAGAGACTGAAATGATGCTTGACAGTCACTTACAAGAGTGCTGTTCAATCATTCATTAAATCCCATCCTGCTCCTCAGAGCAGGAATAATTCTTGTCTTACATAAGTTGAAATTGAAGAAGATTAAATGAGCTTCCCAAGGCCATTTTGGGAACAGGTATTACACTGAATGCTCTGTGTTAAGGATACGGAGTTCAGCCAGAGAACTAGACATTTGGAAGTTTGCCCTCAATTATTCCATTTTCCTGTTATCTGCTTTGTTGCAGTCAGTGCCAGGCTTTAGATTCATTGAGTCTCTCTCATATAAATGGTGGCCAGCACAGAGACAGCTCAGGTCCTGGGTGCTTTGAGAGGTATAGTCTGTCTAAAATAAAATTCAAATTTAATCTTATAATAAATTACATCCGCTCCTAGAACAGTAGCATGACTGAGAAACAGATAATTATGATTTGAGTTACTGTCTGCTTCCCAGGATCTTCCTTCAGTAAAGAGACAACAAATGAAGCTAAATATATGGGTTTTGGCCACAGATTTCTGACCACAATCTTCAGGGTAGCCATATATTTTTTATGTGTCTACACATGAGAAATGTTGTTAAATAAATTCCAAATGTATAGTCCATACATATAATGTCCATTTGGGTAGGCATGGCTAGGAATGTCAACTTCACGTACTCTGATGCACAGCAGCTGATTCTTGTTTGAGAATGACCTTTTATACTGACTGGATGTCTTTAGTTAATGAGTGTTGGCCTCAAGGTAGAAGTGTAAAACTGGCTCTAGGCTAGGTGTTTTGACTGGACCAAAACATGTGGCTTTCTGTGCCTTAAGTAGTGCATTTTCAAAATGAAGAATCATGCTTTATAATCACACTGGAATTTGAAATCTGGCTAACTGGAAGCCCTACAGTATTTTCAGGTCCTTGGACGGCAGCCACTGCAGTTACATAAATGCAAAATATTATTGGAATAGGTAGTAGGTGTCCTTCCTTCCTTAGGAATTGCCCCACTTTAAAACCTCAGTTCCTGTCCCTTCCCAAAAGTTCTTTTTAATCTTGGGTTTTTTTAAGCTATGACTCAGTTCCCCTGCCATCTCCTCTTCTAGGTTGAATCCAAGGTTGTCCATTTCTTTCCCCTACATGGTCTGAAGCAGTGGATATGATGTATTCTTTGGATGTGATGTATTTTTGTTTACAGTATGCTAAAGCAGAATATTTCTGAGATGTTTACAGGTACTTCCTGCCCCAGAGGAAGAATATAGGATTTCCATCCTCCTCAGCAGCAGTGCTTTGGCCTTACTGGAGCCAAGGAACTCAAGCTGTGTGATCTCTCCCTTCCTGTTTCTTTTGCTTGACGCAACGTGGTAGAGTTGTTTGATGTCTAAGAGTGAAGTATACAGAAACTCTAGCTTGCTAAATTCACTACTTATTTCCTTTATTATGTTCCCTACTAGGAAGCTGTGAGAATTAACTTTTTTTTTTTTAAGTTAACTGAAGTCCAAGATACATTTGAAATACTTAGCAGCTTCTTCTCTTTCATATCAAGAAAGCTGGATTACTCCTCTCAAGGCTGTCTTTTTTCACTTTATGCTTTTATGCCAGTTTGGGATAACTAAATGTTTTCAAACTTTTGCATATCTTCATCCAGAACTTCATCTTGAACCCTTTCACAGGTGAGTGCTAGATGGAAGTGGCACCTGAAAAATACTTAAATGCTCTGTTTGGAATTTCACCTCATATATTTATTTTCTGCTTAACTTCCTTGCAGAAGAGTTCTGTCTCCATAATTTCTAGGAGTTTCTTTGAGCCCTTCTCAGACTCTAAATTATTCTGTCTCTGTCTACCATTACTGTGTGGTGCTCTGGGCCCCTATTCATCACTGTAGTTTCCCCTACTAGTGAATACTGCATTTGACTGATCCTGCCCCACCCATCAAATTCTGCATCTCAGCCAAAGAGCCCATGGATGCAAGTAGCAGGATGTGGCTTTCTAAATACTGAGATTGTGTCAAAATGTTCCATGCTAATGGCAAATATCTTTATTATCACTGCTGTCATCGTTTGCCATCTGTGGCCATAGTCACCTTTGTGACAGCCTAACATGATTCCTTCCCTAAATGGAAGGTTAAAACTTCAGGTTAAGAATAAGCAACAGGGCAGATGTATGAAATTGAAGAATCCATGTATGAGTAGGCTTACACATTTTTAATCCCATCCTGCAACAATGAATGGATCAATCTATGAAGTCCAAACCTGTTTTCTTCCTGATGTTTGACATTTTTGTACATGTAACAAAAAGACCAACTCAAAGCTCCATAAATACCTCTATGTTCCTCCCCTTGGAGCCACAGTGCTCCTGCCTTCAGGGTTAATATCCTCAGGGAAGTCTCTTTAAATCTAGGTGATACAAAATGGATCGCTACATCAGCAAAACCTCAGCTCATAGCTTTGTGTCAATATCTACATTAGCTTTAGGAATGGGTTGATTAGACTAGCATTGCCAATATAAATATTGCATATTCATAAATTGTGACTGTATGTGGTATAGAAACAGTGTATGTAACACAACTTTGTGGAAGAAGGGTTGGCTTGTTGCACCCCTCCAACGTGGCATTTGCACGACACATCAACTGCTTTTATTGCAAGAATAATATAATAGCTAACTTGTTTGTTTGACTGACTGCCTCAGCAGTATCCTACCTTGTGGTAAGTTTGGGTCAAGCCTTTAGATAACAATTCCATTATACTTAAGCAGTCTAAATAGGGTCCTGAAACATTTTATGCTGCATGCTTTCTGATTGTTTTTTCCTATCTCAAGTGTAAAATAGATTGCTTTGACATTTCCAGAAAGTCTTTCTAAAGCCAGACAGAAAAATAATAGAGAATATTTGATCCTGTTTCTTGGACAGAGATCTACTGCATGAGCTTGAATACTTATATGGGTGTGATTTCGGTCCAGATTCTTTTGGCACTAGTACTGAAATCATTTGGATTGTTCTACTTAGAATATTTTAAATGATGCATCCTTTCCTTCAAATCTGAGTGTTTCATGCCTTTTGTGTTTTCATAGATCTGACCTGCTATCCAGGCTAGTTCATGTCTCCTTTAGTATCAAGAGGGAACAGTTTGACCATATTTTGCATGCTACTAGGAAAAAATCAATAGTGATTATAGGTGATGTAAAGAAATTATTTAGGCCTTTAGCTTGCTGCCTGTAATCCTGTATTACCATTTGCCATACCATATTGCTGTAGAGTTCATATTGTAAGTTGTTTGACCCACTTTCAGATTTTGTTTCTATCAACTTCCTTAATTGCTTGCATGGTGTCTGTATAGAGGTATTAGGATGAGGGAGTCTGGATAACTTAGAGTGAAGAGCTAGTTTGGAAGCTATTGAACTTTTTTTTTGACTGAGCCTTGCATCAGGCCTGCTAGTACAGCCCAACTTCCCTGTGTGATGGAAAACAAAGCATCCTTGATAAGCACAGGTTTAGGTCCTAAGATTTTGCTGCTGTGGAAGAAAGGTCTCAATGCAAAATCTTTTCAGTACTTTGCCCGGTAGAGATCAGCTGAATTTTGCAATGGCACTTAAATGAACCATCATGTTCTGTTAGATTTATCTTTGGCACATCTTCCGTTTTGGAAACTTAAGGGGTAAACCAATATTGGCAGAGTACAAGCCTTGGCATGGGCTATGCAGAGTAAAAGGTGGAGGATTCAAAGGAAATCCCTATTGTGAGGGCTTTCCAACATGAAAGGAAAAGGAAGATCCATTTCAGGGTCTAAGGCAAACTACAGGATCCTTTTTGGGTTTTTTAGAGGAGTATGGATGGGATAGCTCTCAGTGCAGCATGGTGTCTTGTAGAAATATAGATGCAATGGGAGAGATTTGAACACTCCCAAATCTGTCAGGTTGGTGCTGAGGCCCTGTATGCAAGAAGATCAATAACTGCCAGGACAACAGGGTGTCGCCATAACTTAGGCGAAGGGCCATAGCCATGATGATATAGTATTCCCTGTTAGCAAAAAGTGTTGACTTTTATGACTCTCTTCCTCATCGCCAGCTGGGCTGTGGTTTGGCTCAGTGATACATAACAACAGACCACAAAGAGATGGTCCATGCATAGAAAATAATGTCTAATAAAGAAGGGGCAGATGAAGGCAGTAGAAACAGCATACGTGCAGAGCAGCCTTGGGAAATAATGAAACAGAACAGGTTTCTGTAATAGGTGACTTAAATGTGTTCTGAATAAGTACCAAATACCTGCAATATCAACAAAGAGTATAATCTCCCTTACGTGACAGATAATAATTTCTATATATTTTCACATTCTTTGTGGCCAGAAAACATTTCAGGACAGCTTCTTTGGGAAGGTTTCCTTACTGCATCAATGGCCACAAAAATCAGCTTTCCATCACTGATTAGAAAATACCTCATAAACATCTTCAATTCTTCAATTAAAACTGGAGAGTTCTTATACTGTTGTTCCCTTTAGTTTCCTACAAAATGGGTAAGCTCTTGGCAATGTAATTCTCCATCTGTTTCTTACATGCAAATGCAGCGGTTTCAAAATCTGTGACATGCTGGACCTGCTTTACATTCTGCTCACAAATGCCTGAGTAATGCCATAAAAATGATGTGGAAAAAAATAAGCTTCTTTTCATGCTGATGCAGAATGATACACTGTAAGTCAAAGCATTTGGATAGATTGTGAGGTCAGAAAGGACCATGATAATCATGGTGCCAGACCTACAGGCCATAGCATTTCACCTAGTGAATTCCATATGGAGTCTAAAAACTAGGAAATATTTATTTAAAGTAAAATCCACTCTAGTTTTGAAATGTACCAACACAGTTCTTCTAAAAGAGATCTCTTGAGCATGTTCTTATCAAAAAGGACAAACTGGGTGCTTTTCATGTGAATTTTATTAATATCAAATTTTTAATAACTCATTGTTAGATGCAATTTATGCTACATAATAAGATGATGATGTAAAAAACAGGACAGAGAAAGCAAGCTTTAAAATCAGAAAACTCTTAGCTTCACAATAATTATATAAATCTGTATCACAACCACTTGCAGTAAGAATGATAGGTGACTGGGAGCAATCAGAACCCCTTCATCAAGGTAAAAATGACTGTGAACCAAGAGAGGTACCAAGGCAGTTGACATGGTTAAAAATTCAAAGAGGTGCAATCCTTCCTTAAGTAATGTAACAAGGATCCAGCTGTGGCTATATTTTTGCCAAAAGTCCTCAGGAGATTGGCGTCTGCAATATTATGTCAGATTATTTTTGGTGGGCTCATATTTTGGAGGCATAATGCCAAATAATATAAATGACTGAGAGGTTTTTGGATTACTGGGGATTGTCAAGCCCATAGATTTACTGTCTTCAGATCAGATCTGAGGACAGCGTTTTCAATGATGTGTACAGAGACTAGCTCTGGTTAGATGAATATTCACATTTGCCATCCTTTCACATCCTGAATTGTAACACTGCACTGCCTTCACAGACAGAGGAGCCACCTTCTGCCTATGAATGTATGAGACTTGCACTGAATGAAGTGGAAACTACATCCCCAAAACCATGGAAAGAGTTTGGCTGTGAATGTTGTCTGTATTTTATCAGCCACTGTTTGACATTCAGCCATTTCCGGCATAGGATGAGGCGTTCAGTTCCTTCTCACTGCACAACAAAGCATATTAGGAGGAAGACAGAAGCAGACAGGCAATAATCCACTCATGAGTGTCTTCCAGCTGAAGGTTAACTTCCGCTTAACTGTTTTTCTCATGGTTTCTTTTGGGTGAATCAGCAGAGGAAACAGAGGAGAGAAAATGTGCATCAGAAGACATAACCCAATGTGACTCTCTAGTACTGCCTTTGCTTACTAAAAACGCCACTTGATTTTGAATGTCTAGGATTGGAAAACAGAACAGCAAACACTATCTCCCGTCCAATGACAATATTATCAAGTGTGATTGGTGATTATCAAGCATGATTCCTCAAGACATCCAGTCCCTTAGAAGTCACTAGCAGCTTTGTCCTGAGCTGGGGCTCTTATCAGAAACAGTTTAACTGTGTTGGAGGTCTAAGTCCTTAATTTTATACTGCCTTGAGGGATTTCTGTAATTTCATGGCTTTATGATCTATACGGAACAATGACAGACACAAGTTCAGTTGCAGTATGTTGTAGGTTTCCAGACTTTAGTTTAATACATGTAAAAGTCCTTCTTGAAATGTAAATGTACCATTTACAATTTATTTTAATTAAATGAAATTTTATTTGAAAATTAGAAGTAAATGTATTAGCAGAAACTTAGAACAAGTAGTATATTCTTATCTAAAAGGCTAATGATGCTACAGCTCTCTTTCCTATCAATTTCAGCAGAGGAGATGAGACAATACAAATGGCTTCCAAAAAAAGAAAAAAAAAAAAAATCATCGAAACCAAAACCCAAAAAACTTTTCTCCCTGGAAGGATGTGCACATTTCTGAAGAAATGTGGGCAATGCTAGCTTTTGTACAATCTCTCCTGATCCAATAAGCCTTTTGGAGGAAGTGCTTAATTTCTGTTCTGATTTCTTTGTGGTAGACACTGCTGTTTTTAAATAGCCTGTCCACCATGTAGTCCATGCTAGTATGACTCTAGCATTACTCTCAAAGTACTTTATCTGGAAGTTTTAAAGCAAAATGCACCCAACGTCTAACTCTCCACACAGTCAACATAGCAGGACAATTTGGCACTCCTGAAAAAGGGCTGTGAGCCCAAGTGTAGTAACTTCCTTCTTCTCTCTAGAAAACTAATCTAATTGCAGGATATGGCTTTGAATTCTGGTCATTTTTTTTCCCCATCCTTACCCATCTT
The DNA here is from genome assembly GCF_026419915.1 of Harpia harpyja. Classification (NCBI taxonomy): domain Eukaryota; kingdom Metazoa; phylum Chordata; class Aves; order Accipitriformes; family Accipitridae; genus Harpia; species Harpia harpyja. Next base: position 54,703,385 of record NC_068943.1, read on the forward strand.
GGGCAAAAGCAGGGTCTGGCCTTTGCCTGGGGTATCACTAAGTAACAGAACTTCTAAGAGAGATATTGCAAGACTTCAACATGTTAGTGATCATTTTAGCATGCAATGGTTGGTTTTTTTGACTGTTTTAACTCGGCCACACAAGATAAGTCAGTATGGAGGGTGACACTGAATGAGGCAGTCTAGCAGGAACTTTCCATCTTTGCTTTTGCAAAGCAAATTGTCACTCTTCTGCAATGGGGACATGGCCCTTTCTTTGGCAACAGCTATGAATCTTATTAAGCTATTCATCACTGTAATCATTTCTGGTGGAGTCCCACAGGCTAAGTATAAGTTGCTTAAATATATGTTGTGTAATTACACATTGTGTTAAGAAAGACAGAAAGGAATAAAACTTGTTTTCTCCCCTCCCCGTTTTAAATGTTGTGAGGCCTTTTTGGATTTCCTAGGAAGTTGGGGGTTTTTTGGTGTCCCATCTCCCCCCCCCCCCTTTCTTTGCTTAGAGAGCTCCTTTACACCCTAGTACAGATTTTGGTGTCTAGAAGTCTTTTTATTAACAAAGAGGCTTCCCCCTTTTAGGGTTCCTGGGAACTGAAAGGCATTTTCTCATGAATTTGCGTCATGACGTTTGACAACATAAAAATATATTTAAAAAAAAAAAAAACGCTATGTGTTCCTTGGCTTCACCCATGATGGCTGGTTGCCATATTTGTTTATTGGCCTGAAAAGCTGCTTGAAGGACATGACAAGATCATAGAAATCCCCTTTCTGTCAGGCTTCTTCTGGGAAGAAGTTCTTTCTAAGCTAAACTCTTCAGCATAATTTAAGATAGCGGAATTCTTTCAGAGATCCACCCTTTTAAATGAAACTCACCCATTGTCTTTTCTTGGGAAATAAAAGTAACAGTCCCTTAATATCTTCCATCTTCATTGTAAATACACTCGGTATAAGTCTTTTCTACAGCTGGCCTAACCCTGTTACTTATTTATACTGCTTCCTCCAATTGCCAGCAAGCCTTTTACAGTTCTGTAAGAGGCAAATTCAAACAAATACTAGGGTTTTCCCAAACAGCGTCGTGCCAAGATATTTAGACCCTAATTCCCCCCACATCATGCAATTGTTAATTGGGAAAGATCATCAGCAGACAGCACTCTATGGGAGATTCAATCCCCACTTCTCGTAGCAGCATGTATAATCTTTGTGAGATGGTTCATGGACTCTCCATTTTCAATATTTGGCAGTTCCCAAGCAGTTTCTGGGCTGGGAAGAACTATAGCTGATTATCAGCCCCAAGGGTTTAAGCAAATATGCCTGCAACGTCTATTTGCAGAAAGAAAAACTCTTTGCATTATTACAACACCAAGTCCTGGGAATGAGTACAGATTTAAGAGATCTATATTAGCATGTCCCCATGCAACACAGACACAGGACCTTTCTGCAGTTTGTGTTAGGCAGAAATATTAAATTTATGACTCTTGTGTGCTATTGTTACCAAACTCCTGGTAGAGGCTACTGTAGTTGTATCGTTGAAAGAATCAAGATGATAATCTGAAGGAAGGAAAAGTCCTTATTGTCAAGCTGCAGAGAGGAATAGTGGGTTATGCTGGTAATGCAGATGTTGAGGAAAAGGAAACAGAATGAATCTGGCAAAACAGACTTTTCTAATGAGGTCAATTTTCTGGGTCAGTTTTTGATCTAGACTAGATTAATGTAAAAAACCAGCTTGGTTATTCTGCAACCAAGTGAACCTACTATGTCTGCCGAGATCAGATCCTGGCTTGAAGTTTCCGTCTATGACTTAATGTAACCTTCATCTTTGCAGAGGTGGCATAGATCAGTAGAGTATTGGAAGAGTAAAGAATACATCATAAAACGATAAAACTTCCAGAAATTGTGTGTGTGTGTAGAGAAAGTTTTGGGATAAATTCTTTCCCAGTTTTGCTTCAGCTTTTCAGGTTTACTTGTCTTTCAGCAGCTATTCTCACATCTTCTCCTGTGACTATTCTTTTGGTGCTTTCAGAGTCTTTGTGATATTACCACAGTAGCTGGCACATAGTATTGTGAAACACATGCATACCAACTTCTGCACAGGCCTAATGCCCGTGTTCTTACTGGAGGAATCAGCTTCAGTCCATTCATATGAGATTGGAATTTGGCTCCTTGGGGCTCCTTAATGTGAATGCAATTGTAATTTTTGCTTATTTTACTTTCCCTTTATTTTGCCAGTGATGTAAAATATAAATGGCAATCAGGTCTGCAGTAACCAACTGAAAGTTACAAAGAAAGACAAAGTCATTATTTTTCTAAATTGTAGTCATATTTTTCTGTCTTACTGCAAAAGGAAATCTTTGAGAGTTAGTTCGCTTCTATTTAATTACTTGCCCCTACGTTTCAAATAACCAAGTGGAATCAAATAAATAATGAAAAATTAATACGAAAAAATATGATCTTTCCATGTCTTGCTAAATGAAAAGAAAGAGAAAAACAAGGAGTGGTGGCCCGAGGGACTGGGCTTCAAAACCAATTTCTGATATGTGACACAACCATTCCTAAGCGTCTTTAGTTCTGCTGCTGCTAATAGCATCAAAATTGTTAAAATGGGTTTAAGGGTGTAACCTGTTGTTACTACAGAAGTAACAGTAAGCAAGTAATTAAAATGCTTAACTTTCTTAGGGGAATGCAAAATATTGCAAGATACATGTGTAAGCCATTCTTCCCAAGTGCAATAGTCCATGTTTAAAACAGAATTTGCACTCAAAATTTATCAATCTTCACTAATAAAATGAGTGAGCTTTGGTATTGATAGTCTAATTTATTCCTTAGGCTTTACTGATAGAAACCAAATGAAAACCAGGCAAAAAATCTTCGCTAGGAGTAAGTCCGTCTGGGGCTGGGATGTAACAAGAATAGTCTACACAGCGGGGTAAAGCAGAAGGCCAGCCAGGACATCAGCAGGCTGATCATGTCTCCACAGCAAATCTGAGTCATCAAAACCCTTTCCTAGGGAGAAGATTGGACAACAATATCACCACTTGTTGTTCTTTGGAGTTATGGCCATAAAGTCTGGGGGCTCATATGTGTACAGGGTTTAACATGAATCTGTTGTATGATGATAAATAGGAGGGGAGGTCTGTATACAACAGCATCAGTCTAATTCCACCTCGTTATTTCCTCAGAATGGTTATTTCCGTCCAAGCAATTATCTCAGATCTTTCAACTGAAATGTGGACACACATAAGTCTTTTCTCCTAAGCTTACATTACATTTCCAGGATACTCCTTATAACCATGGTCTGGAATTTGTCATCAATTTCAATAAGTATGGGATAAAATTGCATAAAATTGATATTTTTTTTACATTGACCTTGATCTTTTTTCTCTCTGTTAGTCTTGATTGCCTGTTGGTTGTCTTCCATTACTTGTGTTGAAATGACAAAAGAAGAGGGAACATCTATTAACATTAATATGTGAAGTAAGAGTCAGGTTGCAAAGGATGGAGGAGCTAGGAGGGAGGCAATAGTGTTGAAAAGCAGCAAGCTGAAAAAAGAAATTACTTTGATACCACGCATAATAAATTTGTGGTTCTTGTTCCTCTTATATTTCCGAGGCCTGAGATTTAGTAGGATTCCATTTCTAAGGCTAATGAGAGTGTTCACAATTAAAAGAGCAGGGATGAAAGAAAATCATGTTTATAAAGTCAGGGTACAAGCCAAATAGTTGTTGGGGCAGCATAAGGAGGAATGTGGCTCCCTCTCAACATTTTTTCAATGTTTGTCTCTTCTGGAATATCTTGCACCTTCTTCTGAAGTGCTTGTGTTGGTCATGGTGTGATCATGCCAGACAGATCACTGGTCCAGTCTGGGTTCCTGGAATTGTCTATTTATGTGAACCACTATTTAGGGTTTGGTTTCAGTTTAAATGATTTGGAACAAAGCTATTATTTTGGTTTTAGAATTAAAGATTATGAATAAATTAATTTGCTCTGTCTGCTTAACCTAATCTGTTGGACTGCCCATAACTAGGCAGTTTGGAAAGCAGGGAAATGGCAATACCCATGCTGTTACCTACCCTTCTGGACAGGAGCCACTTTTAGATTAATAACTTAATACCAGACAGACCAACTTATCAAGGGAAGGAGAGGATTCTGGTTCTCTCTCTCTCTAGCACACAGAGTTCACTTTACTACATGCACAGTCTACATCCATCCAGGAAACAATTGTGGAACCTGGAGCTGTTCTAAGCAAACCAGGAGATCTGGTCATATTAAACTCTAATACTGAAATTTTCCACTGTAACTTAATTCCACTTCAGCTTGCCAGAAGTTTCAATCATTGGTTGATTGTTTTCATGTATTTATTCTGCAGCGCTCTTGACCATAGTAAAGAGTAATTTAAAAATATTTGAATATGAAAGAGCAGAGGATTATAAACCAAGGTAATATGTGTCCAAAAATTGCATAATATGTCCAGGGATTGCAAGCCATTTTACACCATTAGTGAGCTCTGCCTGACAACTAACTGATAGGGTAGGAAATCATTATTGTGAAGAACCTACTGCAGTGGTTAGCTGCAGTGTGAAAATAAATGTCCCTTTACTTCATGGTAAAGGTAGATAAACTTTTTGCACGTGAAGGATAATTTTTAAAATCCCTCTGCCTGGTAGCCAGTGTGAGGTCAAAATCAGGTTTCCCATCTGCTAGTGCCTGGTCAAAGAAGTACAGGGAGTTAATTTAGCTCAAAGGTGTCTGGGTAAATCTATAGGAAGGAAGTTTGCAGACAGGAAGGAGGGGTGTGGATGGGAAAAGCCTGCCCTGTGCTGGGCTGCATTGAATGCAGTGTCAAATCACAGCACTTGGATAAGAAAGAATTTAGAAATTGATGTACAATCTTGAGAATTAAATTCTCTATCAAGCGACCTTAGAGTCTGGCAGCTGTTCTGGAGCTGATAAGGAGGGACCCACTGAAATGTTCCCATGGAATGCTCTTGTCCCTGGCTGGCATTACAGTGAATTACAGAGCATGAATCAGAATCTAATTCTGTCAACCAGTGATAGGGCCTGAGAGGCACTGTCCTATGCGTTAACTGAACAATATGCTCTGTTGAGTTATGGGAATCGTAGAGTCCCTTTTTCTTTTTTCTTTTTTTTTTCCCTTCAGCCTGTTTTTCCCACACTGCCTCCTGTCCTTTTCATTCCAAAGCATGCAGTGCATAAATACATATGTGCATTAGCTCATGTGTATAGTATATCAAAGTGCATTTTAAAATGACTTAGCATAACAGTGTTATCGTACAAAGTAGAAGCAGCCCAATACCACATAACATATTGACTGTGTTTTTGACAGTCGGGCTCCAAGTATAACAAAATCATATGTCTTGTTTTATGGGTGGGCAAATCTTTAAAAGCTCAGCTTGCAAAGAGGGTGAGTTAAAAGTGAGTCTCCTCCCTCCTCTCCCTTCCCCTTAATTTTTCATTCTACTCAGGTTCAGTGTCATCGTGCAAGCCAGCCTTTTATCATGTGTGACAAAGTAAACATCAGTGTGGTGACAGTGAGTAAAAATGCTGTGGGAGAAATCATTTGGTGTACTTTAACTTCATAGAAACTAAACTGTATGAAATTGAAAATGTTCAATTTACTCTGCCTGAAGCCAAATGCCAGAGACACGTTAAAACATCTGTTTGCGTTTATAACATGATTGACTTTGCCAATGATAAAATGGATTTTAATATGATAATTTGAGTGCCCAAAGAGGTGATATTAAATCGTTTGCTATTTTTGCCCCGGGTCACTAATATTTGAGTCCTAATCCAAAGCTCCCTGAAGTCAAAAGGCATCTTCTTGCTGTCAGGCTTTGGGTGAGGTACGTTTTTTCCTGGGGGCTATATAAATGTGCTTGAACACATCGTTGTTAACACAGCAATTCTGCTGGGTAAGGATTCATGCTAAACAGAATTTCTGGTGAGATTTCAACACTATTGATTTACTCTGTTTTAAATGAATCAAAATACACAAAGTGGAAGCCATAGCATGTTACCTTACCTTACATGAAAATACCAAATTGGGGAAAATGTAATTGGAACTTTATTTTAGCTTGCTTCAAAGTTGGATGAGGCTCAGTAATTAAGTTGAAAATAGCAGTAAATTTGTTTGACATCAAATCTGTACTCACACTTTGGGACCTGTCATTCAAAAATTACTGTACTACTGTTACAAATAATTATTAGCTTAAGTTCTCCAAACGCGCAAGGACTTAGTAAGAGAGTCACTATACAAATAGCTTCTACTTCTAAAATTTCCTGATTGTTCAGTAAGAGCAATTAATAGAGCCTCAGATCACTGTGTAATGTAACCATCTTTCAGCTGAAAATTCATTGGGACAGAGATTATAATATCCATATTTTCACATGTTAGAAAGAACAGGTACAGTTTTATGTTCTTTCACAAATCTCTAGATGTAGTCAGTCCATGCTGTAGGTACTTGTTCTTGTTTAGTTTTGCTAGTCTCGGGACTGTTGTAACAAAGTTTCTGAAGGCTCTGTCCTATACATACATACATACTTTGAGGTGGGAGTGCTTTGCAGCCTTTCTCTAAATGGGAATCACTAATTTGGATCTTTCTTCTACCTAGCTATACATTTAAACAAAATTTATGGGAACAATGTGTGTCTTGGCCCTGTATTAAATGAAGTTGAAATTGAGCAACAGGTTCAAAACTTGGGAGATAGAAAGCTCATAGTCAATTACCTAAGCCTCTTTCCATAAGAAACCAAGCTGAAAATCCTATCATAAAGGCCTTCCTCCAAATATGCTTGCTTCAGCTTGTTCTTATCCTCTTCTGGATGAAAGATGATGAATGAATTGCGTCACATCTTGTGCCTAGTTCTGAAGGCATTTTGGATTAACAGTGAATCATCATGCCATAATGGGAATATATGGCTTAACGTTAGGTTCTTGAGACAGGTTTTTGGATAGCAGTGTCTTGTACAGATACTGTTCTGTAACAGTAACCTAATACCTAAATGCTGCACCAATAGTAATAACGGATCTTCCGCCCATAATGAGTGCACCAAGCTGACTTTGTAGAAGGAAAGCTTTTCATACACGTTCAGTAGGTAGTTTCTTATGTAATTATTTCTCTCTTCCCCAGATTTTGCCTGGTCCAATAGTCTCCAGTTAGCAGAGCTCCAGTGAGCTTTCTGTTAGTAGAGAATACTTGGAGGCTGGTCCTTTCTGGAGGTGATTTAATTGGCGAACAATCAGATAACATCAGTTGTCTTCTGGTGAGACAGTGCACTCCACTTGTCTCGTGTTTCATCTTTTGGCTTTACGTGCTCTGGGATCTGCAAATCACTTCCTGATTTTCTTTCTTTTGATCAGTCCTCTCTGTTTATGCTGTAAGCTTTTTATTTATTGGACTATTTTGTAGCATATGTTAACCCAGTGTCTTTTGCAGCAGAGCCCTTATCTTGGATGTATCTCAAAGTGCTGCCATAACAGAAACAGTGAAAAATAGGAATTCATGCACGTGTATCCTTGGCTAAAATGGGCCTTCAGCAGACTTGTGAGTGAATTAATTCCCTCAGGGGCTTGCTTTCTGAATTTATATTACCAGTTTGTGTACCTATAGATATATCAGTTTTAGGAGTAAAGAAGCTGTGCTTTCAAAAAATAGGCCTAACTTCTGTTCATCCTCTCAACTATCATATTTAAGGTAATAACTGGTGCTGTCAGCCTCATTTGCTGGACAGGTTTGTGACAGCAGGTTAGGAAACCCCCCCCGTCCTCACCAGTTTTCCCCACCAGAACCATCTGTAAATCTAGTTTCCCAAATGCTGAAAAGGATGCTTGAATGTGAGAATGTGTGATTCTACAAACTCAGTGAAGGCCTAAAAGAGCAAAGTACCACAGGTGGGGATTTTGTTTATATTTAGCAGCAGTGTGTCTGCATAGAACATGGGATTAAGGAATGCCACCTGTTTAGAGCAATAGCTTGTATCTGTTGTTCAAAGATGACATTATTCAAAGATTTGTGGGTTTGAATGCCAGAGGGGACAGTTGAGACTGTTCTGATCTCAATTCTGAGTGCAACGCAGGGATTGAATTTCTGATGATTTGGGATGGGGCTGTAACTTTGGCTTGAGCTAAAATGTCAGCTCAGAAATGCATCCAACCTTCTGGTAAAGACTTAAAGTGACTGGAGAATCTCTAGGCAGGTTGTTACTCTCTAGTAATATACTGTGCGCTAGTTTTATGTCCCTTTCATCTTCCTCTGTTGTTCAGGACTAAGTAAAGTTATATAGTTCATGCTGTTAACTAACAGTTTTGTTGATACTGTTTGCTACAAATGCATTAGTGTATGGTACAAACTTTTTCCACTCTTTTTGGATCATTCACCAACGGAATTCATATGAATGTGAATTTCATGCATAAGTATTTCCTGAATAGTTTAGAGAATTTAATTTTAATGAATGGATTATTTGCAACCTATGCATTTTGATTTTTAATGTATAATTTCAGTAAGCTAAAGCCCTTTATTTTATTAACGCTTTCTAAATAATGTTCTATTACTATGAAATGAAATAGAAAAATTAATAATAGTTACTCTGAAAAGAAAATGAGTATTGATCTAAGTAAGAAGTTTAGGATGATTCATTATTTGTGAGGCACGTAAGCACAAATAAAAGGATGCCTATAAAACAAGCTAGTGTAAACCCAAATGAAATCAAGATGAGTCTCTCCACAGACCTTAGATAACTGAATCAGTTCTCTAATAAAGATACGTAACAATGAATAATATGACATTAAAAAAATCTGGTCAATTCAGTGTCCTTACTAATCAATATGTTTGCGTATCTCTGTCTGTCTCTGTCTGCATATCTTTACAAACCAGTGTCTGTGGCCACTTTTAACACAGAGTGCTGGACTTCATGTCACACTGTTACTGCAGGCCATCTTCCAGGCCCTTCATGTGGACAAGCTTTTCTCCTAGCTTGGAGGCTGCTAGTAAGGCCCTTAGTCCTACTTCAGCAGAACCAGTGCCAAGCACTTTTTTGGTATGAGTATGAAGTGATCTTTAGCGGGCCTGAGCTGGGGGAAGCCCCATACAAGCTCCGTAGCAAAAACCATGGAAATCAGATTTTGATCAGACTAGAACTTTAAAAGGGAATGATCTGGACATACATTTTTGCACCCCCACCCCTTTTTTAACATTAAGCATCCCTTCTTTATTCCCCACATATTTTCAGAGGGAAATATCTCAGTAAGCAATTACAGGATTTTCTGCAGTGTACAGAGATCTTGCAGTGTGATGTTTTTCATCTGGCATGTCTTTGTTACTTTCATTGTGGGCCTTTCTACTGAATAGAAGGCAGACATTACTCAGAATGAGAACGGAGACTGTCTGTTTTTGAGTACTGAAGCTTTATTTAAAATGCATGCTTTGCCAGTGAAGCTCTCTTTTATACTGCAACTCCAGCCCTTCAGATGTGCGTTATAAGGCTGTAATATTGCACAGATCCTTTGCCTTCCAACAGGCACTAGCATTACATTTTTTACTAATACACCATGAACAAGTAAAAGAGAAGAGGGAGACGCTCACAACCAAATCAACTTACCTGCTGCTCTTATAGTGCATAAAATTCAAGTTTCTGCCAAATGTTTGGCAGAACAAGAGGTACACTTTTTTTTTTCCTTAAGCAATTCTTCTTGTTCCAAATAGAAAAGCTATAAAAGGAAAAGTTGTAACTAAATAAACCTTGAAACACTTTCATAGCACTTCCACACCTGTTGGCCTGGAGGGGGTTTGGCCTTAGCTACATAGTTGTGTTAGCATGAACCATGCTCACACTAAGGAGTGTGAGTGGTAATGTGGGTCAGGACACACACAGAGATGGGCAATCCAAAACGGTTTGTTCAGTCTTGCTATATCTTGTCACTGGGGTGCATTCAGACCTAGTGTTTTACTTTCTGTCCTTTGCCATGAAGATGTGCCATTCAGATGTGCCATTCAGAAAAAATTACTGGCCTCATAAAAGAGAACCAGCATGTGTTACAGCGAGACATTGAACCTTGGTGCTGATTTCACTGTTTGCTGGGACAGTCTGGCAATATAAAATAGCCTAAAACTGGAGAGAAAGTGCCATGATGGCCAAAGTTAAAAAGAAAATATATGGACATAACTGCTATCAATCTTACTTCCCTTTTCTCTGTCTTTTTTTCATTAAAGTTATTATTTGATGCAATTTTAAAATACACCCCAAGTACAAAGTACAGTTACCACTGGAACTTGTTTAAATTGAATTTGTGCATGCTGAGCTTTGCTCTTATTTCTTATGAAAGAGTTCTTTGCGTCCAATATTTACTTGTAGCTAGAATAAATGCAACTCATAGGAGGGTGTGCATAGCATAGTAAAAAAAATAAATTTGGCAGTTGTCAGTTAGCATCAAGCCAATGCATGAAGTTGAAGCTCTGTCATTGACCCAATACTGGGTGCAGCACACACATAGGGCAATGTGTGTCCCCAGCTGCCTTACACTTGTGCTTCACAGCTGATCTAGAAGAACAATATTACGTTAGCAACAGTAATTATGATGAGAATAACAATGATAGTCTCACACTGGATTCTGTATTTAGTGCTTTGACTTTTCCTTGAGAGCACCAAGCAACGCAATGGATAATGCTCTTGAAATATATATTTTTTTTCTTACATGCTCTATTGAGACCACAGGTTTATTTTACTTAGGTCACTGAATGGTGTCATATTTTAGTGAATCAGTTGAGGTCTGCATGAAGCTCTAGCTGGCAATAGCCATCGATTTCATTTTGCTTCAAAGCCCTTGGAAGTTTACAAAAAAGCCTTCCTGCCTTTGGCCTGTTTATGCGCTGTTGAATCCCGAAATCTTTTATTAAGGTGCTAGCTACCATGGGTTTACTGGCATAACAGTGAGTGAATTTTAGGATACTTCATTCCAAACCCAAAGACTTGGATCAGTTGCAGCATTTGAGATGGTGGCTGTCATATTCATGCATCTCTGAGCTGTCTATATCCTTTTCAGAATACCTGGGTTCAGTCTGTGTTTTGGCCTGTGCTTGATCTCAGGTACGTCACTTCATCTGTGTGACTTATTTTGCTCATGTGGAGGTGATGAACCTAATCTTTTTCATAAAATGCTCTGAGACCTTTCACACAAAAATGCTATCTAGGAGAAAAGTGTTATCTTAGGCAGCTTGAAAACCCAAGACTGAATTCACTGGGGAGAGGACATGTCTAATTCTTGTAGAGTCCAGGGAAACAGGCAATGTCTAATAAAAATCACAAGTTACGGAACCTGGATTTAGCTCAGGCTATAGTGATTCATGGTTTAAGGTTCCTGGCTCGGTCCATGGTTTTAGCCATGGTGATAGACATCATGCTGCTTAATAATACTACAACTGAGCTTGATTTTGCTTGGCAAAATACAATGTGCTGCAGACAATTTCATGTGCCCACCTTACTACTAAGTAAACAGATAAAGTATAGGTTAAGAGTTTTTAAAATTATATTTGAGAATGTCAGAATGTTACAGATTAAATGCAATGCTAATAGTGAGACAGCCTATATTTGTTAACTCTGAGATGCAAGGAACTGTTTTTTACACTAAACTGGAGAATTTGAAGGACTAGTAGGAAGTGATGTTTACAGGATAGAAATGGGTGTGGGATGCTATCAAGTTTTATTGCTGTTCAGTTAAAATCATCACACTACTCCCAAGTGGCAGAGTTGCATATGTAGAATAGGTTTTCCTCTTGCAAGCAGCAATGAAAGCGTTATACCTTGTCATACATGTTACATGTTTTGCCCATGTCTTGAATTTGTGGTACCTCATCGCCTTGTTGTTGGGAAATTTTCTGAGCAATTCCTCCTTTTCCTTTTTATTTATTATGGAAATATTATTACTGGCACAGGTATAGTTAATGTAGCATGAATTCAATTTATTTTAAGGTTTCTTTACTAAAGACATTTATGCACTGGCTATTCTTATCTTGTATATTGTTTTTGCTAGAGATGGGGCTGAATTCAAACTATGAAGCTAAATATCTCTGAACTTTACATTTTTAAATTCCGTGATGTCATTTTTAAAATAACTTGTGTGTGTCTTTATCTTAAGAGCTTAAAAAGCCCATTGAACGACATTTCTTGTGAAGCCAACTGAATGTGGACTCCATGTATCACACTTACAAAAGACTCCCTTCCTCTGTGAAGGCTGTGTAATCAGGGCTGGGCTATACACCATGCAATTTAGCATTAACACAGCCTGAGAAACCCAGCAGACCAGTCCGTCTCAGGATTTTAGCACTTTTTCCTCCTGCTCAGTTACTCTCTTGCCAGAAAGCCAGCTGTCTTCAGCCTTCTCTGTGACCTAGGTCCCTTCCCTGTGGAGAAAGTTTTGGAAAACCTAGTCTGCTGTTCTCCAGCACCAGTTTTCTTCTTTACTAATGGAACACAGAATAACAGTGCGCTGGATTTCATAAACTTGATTTTGGCTGTTGGAAAACTTTACTTAGTTTCATTTTGGTTTGGCTGGAACCTTCCCCTCCTCCCATTAATGAACATGAGACTTGTCCTGGGATGTCTCACTCCCATCTCAGTAGGAGAGATATCTTGGGTCTGTTGTTACATTCGCTGGTGTAGGAGAGGGGAAAGCTACATACTGCAATTCTCTTTCCATTACAGACTTGAAGGGCGTGATTTGTTCCTCGTTTCTCTCTTGGAAACTGAAGTGGTCATCTCTGCTTTTCATTGGGGAAAGTGTCTTACAATAAATATTTCAGACCTGTTTCAGTATAAGTGTTCAAACTTGGATAGATTAGAGCTTTTTGGGTTTCTTACCCATGCTTGACATCACTTTGGCAATACAAAACACTTCAGCCAGCCTGTGAGAGAGTCTGCAGAGAATTCACACTGGAATATTATGCTACTCTGCTTTCTACATTGTGATTCTTCCCGGCAAGATATACATTAGGAAAAATGTTTTTCAGTTCCTTTGTAACTAGCAGGTTTTTTTTTTCTTGTATTTTAAAAATGTCAGGACAGGCATTTAGCTTATACATTAGGATCTTCTACACCTCCTGGAATGATATGACAAACAATAAAAAAAGAGTAAAAGTAGAAAAATAACTTCTCTACTTTTATTGAGAATGTTGTAGTTCTTAATGTCTGAATTTCCTTAACCTGGTATGTGCTACTTTTACCAAAGAATCTTCATTTTAGGGAAAAGCTTTACACCTAAACAGTTAAAATACAGAAAGGGAATAAAAGGAAGTTAATGTATGTTTAAACAAGGGATTTTGAAGCTTGGATTTTTAAGACTTTTAAGGTCTGGAGCACTAGCACAGCTTAATATTCATTTTGGTACAGTAGATGATGCATAGACTTAAAACTCCTTACATCTCTAATAGTTTTCTAACCTTTTATCCCCAATCAGCAACCATTTTCAGAGATTTATGAGTAAAATAGTTTTGAAATCAAGCCAGGAAGTTATAGACTTTGGCTGTTTTGGGCAAGAGAAAGGAGAAATTGCAATGGCTTGTGGTCCATAAAGCATTCTGCCAGTAATCTCCTTTTATGTCTTTGAATACAGATCTGAACTTCAGTGCTTCCTGAATCATGGTCTCAGACAGTTTTTAAGCTCAGAATTAACCTCTGATATTTAAACTTGAGTGCAAACTTTCTCAGGACACTGCAAAGATGAACATGCTTTGCAAATTGATGGTTGTACCTATTCATTTTACAACCATACCATCTTGGGTAGTATCTAAAAGGTCTGAAAGCTTAATGGTGATCAATCGGGAGAATGCTGTTGTGGCGGTTTCAGAGAACACAAACATCTTGCAAGAATACTAATAAAGTAATCCTGTGTCCTTTTTACCCTTTTCCATGATTTAATGTGACTTTGGGACTACGTCAGTAGAATAAATTATATCTGCTTGGTGATTTGAAAGGATTTATTCTCTTGGGGGGGGAAAACCAGATTTTTCCGGCACCCTTTTCAAGAAGAAGATTGTTGATGGTGGTGTGCCAAGCCAGGTTCTAGCATAGTGATGATTGCTGCCTGTCTCAAGTGAAATTTTTCTCAGGCTAAACTTCCAAGGCAGTTAGCTACTTTGACTTTATTATGATTTTCAATTCTACCTGAACACTGATGGAAATCAACAGGAACTCTGCCTGACTTTGATGTTTGTAAGAGCCTGAGCTGATACTTTCAGGTGCTCTAGACACCTTTGGAAATCTAGCCATTTACTGTTACAAACACATGCGAAGTTTGTGCATCTTTCCTGTTTTGGAGCAGTGCTGCAGAAAAGACACCATGTTTTACCCAGGAGACCGCTCCATTTCCTTGGTGGGTGAAGTGATACTTAAATAAATAGTCTGTCAATTTGTTAAGCATGAGGGATCCATAAAAATGAAAGTTATTATTGCAGCAGGAATTTTCCCACAGCAAAAATAAAACAGAACTGAGTTTCATCCATAAAAATATTGCAAGTGAACTACTTGTTTGCTTCTTACCTCTGTTAGCTTGTTTTATATAAGCCAGCGTTCTACTTCTCCTTTATGAGGAGTTAGGCAAGTAGCACAGACATGTTGATCCTTGCATCTACAGAAGAATTATATGAGCTAAACACATGTTCTGCCATTGGCACATTACTGTTATCCTGCCAAAACCCTCCTCTGTGCTTGGCTTCTGCAGCAATGAGCATGGGTGGAGGAAGGAAGGAACAGCTGGGAGGCGATTATGGTTTCCTGATGCCCTGCCCCACCCATGGCACAGGTTAGATCAGTTCTGAGTCGCAGGCAGCTGGTAAAAATCCCCGGGGAGACTGTCCATTCATCTCCTGCATTATCCCCACCCAGTACCTGGCACACATCCTCAGCAGCACGCTGCTGCTGGAGGAATCAGTTTTACCAACTCAGTGCTCCCTCCTGGGGCACTTTCTCTCTTTGGGATGTTGGTCGGAAGAGGAGCAGACTCAATTCTGTTCTTTGGAACTTAGGACAAGTTTGACTTTAATAGGACTTGTGTGCATGGAGTTTTATCTGGAAGCCTGGGGGGCATCCACTGATTCTGGTTATTTGAAGGGCATATTCCTGGAACCATTGCCAGTTAAAAAGTTGAGGTCCAAGCAGAGCAGAAAACTACTCACTGAGGGAAGAAGAAAGTGTGCTGGAAGAAGCAGAATGAAGTTGTCAAAGAACACCGTCTACCTCTCTGTCCTCTTGGAAAGTTCACCTTTCCCAATACAGAGGTAATCTTGGGAATTGAATGATGGATAAAGTTTGTGCCATTTAAAATATTCCTTGTATTATCTGCCAATGATACACACTGCCACAATAGTGTCAGCCAGTTACATGGCCAAATTCATAATCAGTGTTTTTTAACAGTCTGTAATGTCGCTTTGGCTCATAAATAAGTATTTCAATACCAACAAAGTGGTGAGACAAGTTTCATGGACTAATGCTGAAACATTTTACAGCCTAGCAGAAAGCAAAACTAATTGTGGATCAAAGGGTGACTAGTGCTAAATTCAGGACTATAAGCTGCAGTTATCTGATGTCCTGGTAAAGGGCGAGCCACAAACAGAACTGTTGGCTGACACCCCTGGAAAGTAGTAGTAATAATAAACATCTGGAGTGTTTGACACATTCATGGTTGCCAGTAAATAATCCCTGGCTCCTAAGCAATTGTTTTTGGAGAAGCACTTTGAGATACAGAGAAGCTAAAAAGTAATTGTATAATGGAATGATGGACAATATCCTGAGAAATCAGGACCACTTGTGTGTCAGCATGAATAATGAACAGGGTTGTGTGAGAGAAAGGGGAAAAAGACCTTGATCAGGTTGTAGCATTCAGTGATAGGGGTCAGCCATACAGGGAGGGTCACAGAGAAGAGCAAGCAAATGGTAGCTCCTCTGTCACCAAGAGCACTGTCGTGGTTTAATCCCAGCCAGCAACTAAACACCACGCAGCCGCTCACTCACTCCCCCTCACCCAGTGGGACGGGGGAGAAAATCGGGAAAAGAAGCAAAACCCGTGGGTTGAGATAAGAACGGTTTAATAGAACAGAAAAGAAGAAACTAATAATGATAATGATAACACCAATAAAATGACAACAGCAATAATGAAAGGATTGGAATGTACAACTGATGCGCAGTGCAATTGCTCACCACCCGCCGACCGACACCCAGCCAGTCCCCCAGCGGCGAATCCCTGCCCCCCCACTTCCCCGTTCCTATACTGGATGGGACGTCACATGGTATGGAATACACCGTTGGCCAGTTTGGGTCAGGTGCCCTGGCTGTGTCCTGTGCCAACTTCTTGTGCCCCTCCAGCTTTCTCACTGGCTGGGCATGAGAAGCTGAAAAATCCTTGACATTAGTCTAAACACTACTGAGCAACAACTGAAAACATCAGTGTTATCAACATTCTTCACATACTGAACTCAAAACATAGCACTGTACCAGCTACTAGGAAGACAGTTAACTCTATCCCAGCTGAAACCAGGACAAGCACCTATGAACGTAGCCCTTTGTTCCTCATGGGGACCAACAGCAAAATCGTTGGAGTGGTCTTGTGCAACCAGAAGAAGAAATGTTTGTATTCACTCAGGATTTGATCCAAATTTGGTTGAGTTCAGTAGAAATCTTCCAGTAACTGCAAAGAGGCTTGGATCTGGCCTGCAGAGGTTGTCTGTTTTCATCTTCACCTGCAAACGTGAGTCCACATGCCCAAAGGAGCACTTTACACTTTCATGTTTATTCCTATCTATTTCTCATACAGAGATTCCTTTTGATGAATGCCCCAATTATCTGCTTGCTGCAGCTGTCATTTACTTTTCTGTGGCTGTCTTGTCTATTGATACATCAGGAGCACACCAGTAGCACTGCTGTCACATATTTAAGGCATCTTGGTCTAGTTTTCTCCTTTCTTTCCCCCCTGCAATCGCATTTCATTCAGGGTGTTTGTGCAGATGAAATCAGTCTCAGTCTCATACACACGCACACACATTAGTCTTTTACATTATAGCCTAATAACTGAAGTATTCATAATGTAATTGTGGCTGGTGGGAAGCCCTGCTGTACAAAACTGATGGTGCTGGTTCCCTTCAGGTAAACCCTGTTGACAAGCAAAAGGTTACTGCTTGTATAGGCGTGTTCATTGCTCTGGTGCACATAGCGCTACCGCTACATCATCAGATTAGTCAAACGTCTGTGAAAAGGACTCTGTCTCTAAGGTTCCAGTTGCTCCTTGCCTGCCTTTGATATTTCTGTGGTTGCACAAGAAGGTTTGACCATGTTAGCATTACGCAGGCCTCTCATAGAGAGCTCGTTGTCTGTGTCCTTTCCCCAACAAAGGGCTAAGGTGTGGGGCTTAAATACAGGCGTGGGGTGTATTGCCAATTAAAATAATAAAACTGCTTTTTAGCTGCAGTATCAATAAACTGTATAAGATAGTGTTTACTGAAAGGAAAAGAAAACCTACTATATCAAGTCTTTGGTGTTACAGACAGGGAGCAATTTAAAGCTTGAGGGCCAATCCTTAAACAGTGCAGATCATTACAGCCATAGAGATTTCCAGTAATGAATCCTAGATGAATACCTGCCCAGGAGTGTATTACGTGTCATGTAAGAATAAAATGGTTTGATTACACTGGTGGTGTTTTTCTGCAGTCCCAAAAGAAGTGCCAGAGAAAGGTACCAAGCTGTCTTTGTTATTGCAAACAGCAGTTACGTTCACACAATGCTCTGCCTAAGCTTGAGTGACATATTTTTACTTTTTCCACATAGAATTTTGCTTAATTTTCAGTTGTTTTTCAATTTTGTTTGACTTTTATATTGTAATGTTTAATATTAAATGGTATTGATGAAATCTAATACTCATATTTCATTCAGTATTCTATGTGTATATCATGCTCTATTTCTAAGTAACATTATATTTAGTATTTAATGTTTCCAAGATAATTTTTTTGAGGAAACCTTCATACTGAAAAAAGTTTTACTTGTTCCAAGTCAGAGCACAAAGCATGTTTTGGAACACTGGAATTTCCCATGGGGCAGAGATCCTGTTTTCCAACCAACTTTGGTATACGGGCTATGAAGAACCCCTTCTGATTGCCCAGAGAAGACTTGGATCATGATAGCTTCTGAAGTTTATTCAAGGGCAAAAGATGGGGTGATTATTATGAAAAAGTCTCATTTTGGTTCATTCCCAGAAGACCAAAGTAAAAGCCAGTAAAGGGCTTGATGTTGTCTCACCCACCAGCTGTCATTTCTAACCCAGATGCTCCACATCTCTTGCCAGCTTCTTGCTGGGGGGATGGGAGGAGGAAGGGAGGGCTTAAAAAGAAATAATTTAAAAAAGAGGAGAAGAAAAGTCAAATATTGTTTGTGCAAACTATGATTTGATGCAAAGTGGAACATAAATATGAGCCCTTGGTATCCACGTGAGTCATGTATTCCTAACCTTATGACAAACTGTGTTTGTTTTTGCATATTAATGGGTGTG
Organism: Harpia harpyja; assembly: GCF_026419915.1. NCBI lineage: Eukaryota > Metazoa > Chordata > Aves > Accipitriformes > Accipitridae > Harpia > Harpia harpyja. Next base: position 54,721,923 of record NC_068943.1, read on the forward strand.
TATAATGATAATTCCCTTAGAGCTTTCAGCTGTGAGAATCTTTCTGTTTCACTGTTTTGAGGAATTTGTATGTATAGATACATATGTGGCTTCCATCACTTTGTTAACTGAGCACAGATTAATGTAGTCATCCTCACAACACTTTTCTTGGGTAGTAAAATGTCATCTCCACTTTATGAAAACCAAGAGATACAGGAATTTTAAAGATCTCCTCCACAGTCTATAGGCATTAGTGGGAATCTTTTCACTGATTTCAGTGGTCATGGACCATGTCCTGAGTGACTTACCCAAGGGAACAGTTATGATGACTTAGTCAAACAGCTCATCTGGTCTTTGATAATTTTTTTTTAATCCCCCCCCCAGCACTAAACTATATCCCAGTACTTATTTTCTATAGTGTACATAAAACTATGTTTTAAACTCAAAGCTTTACTGTTATTGCATTTCCTGTCCACAAGAGTAAAGAGCAGAATGATAGCTCAGGTTATTATCTTTCAATCCTTGTTAATTATAATATAGTGCCTAAGAAAAATGTTGAAATATTTAAAAAATTACTAATTTTATGATGGCTGTCCTCAAAGCCATGGATGTCTGAGGATAGCTCATGGTTAAGTTAAAAATCAGTTGTTCTGTCTTCTTGTTCTGTGTATTATGAGTTTAGATATAGTAAACATCATAATGGTTTTGAAAAAGTAAGTACTTGGTCAAGGCATTTATATGAACATTATACAAGAAGATAGATTTTTTTTTTTTTTTTTTCCCCCCAGCACTGGAAACTCAAATTACTTGCTTTACAAAATATTATGCTGCCTGTACAGCTTACACTCAAGTCTATAACAGAAGTCTAAAATCTGATTCTTTGATGAGGGCTGGAGCAGTCCTAATCTTTTCCTGTATTACTGAGCTTTACCATGTTTAGATCATTGTCAGCTCTAACGCAGGTGTTAAGTGATGTAGAGGAGAGCTGCCCACAAGAAATAACAGAATGCAAACGCTCCAGACCGAGGGAAAGTATTTCACCTGATACAGAGGATTTTTAAGTAGAACTAATGGGGTAAAACTGGACAAAAAGACATATTTAGATTGTACATTAGGAAAAAGTTCCTAGTGGTGAAAGCTATTAGCCTATGGTATGTTCTCCCAAGGGAAGCAATAGTAGCGGTATGTGTAAGTTACTTAAAACTAATCAGAAAAAATACTTGAGGGTATATTGTAAGGAGCTAACTATTTTGGTGGTGGCAAGGAGTGGTTTGTTTGATTGCTAAGCTCATCGCTAAGCTTTTTCCTTCTCTGAGTCCTATGATTCATTTTATATTCTTGAATGTACCATAGAATTAAAGCTTGGTTCGGAACAATCAAAAAGGTAGTGATAAGCTTGGAAAAAAGTTATTTATCTGTTCCAGCATACCACGTCTATAATGTTTGTTTAAGTAACTTAAAAAAGAACAAATTCCTCTGCTATATTGAGACTTTGTACCACATGTGTTTAATGTGCCAAAGAGAAAGATTGTGTTACTTTGCTGACCTCAGCATCTAAACCGTACATTCCAAAACAGTGATGTAACTGGTCAAGAGTGGGTCAGAACGAAGTAATAGTGACTAAGCAGTGTTGTCAGTGTTCACCAGTTTTCTTCTTTCATGTCATAGATGCCTGAGAAGTGGTATAAATGTGATTCTGACTGTGACTAATGGTCAATGCCTCTACAGGGTGCAAAATAAAATGGTGCCCCTTTTGTAAAGTTGCATTGTGAACAATTGGCAAAAACCATGGAGGAAATGCTTTCAGAGAAAAAAAGCCCCAAAGAAAAGAAATGCTAAAGATGTCTTCATTAAGTATGTAGATTAGTGACTTTCCTTTTGAAGATGGAGTATCCCTTTTTTGTTTCTCTTGCCATGGAAGTTAGGGACTAGTCATTCCAGCTGGAGTTAATGAGACAGCTTTAGTGGGTGCACAGGCTATCAAGGCAGTGTATCTCTGTCAGATCGTTCGTTCAAGAGGCAGTGGGCTTCTGTTGTGCAAGCAAGATCAGGTGAGAGCAGATTTAAGATCAGCTAGACTCCTTGAATAGCTGGTTGAATATGACAAGTCTGTGTATGCCTAACTGTGAATAGGTTTCTACAACGATAATCTGGGGTTGCCAGGGACAGAGAGTGGATTAATGAAATAAAGTGGAACACCACACACACAAACACACACATATATGCTTTATTCTTTGTTTTCCATGTACAGAGATACTCTCTTGCCAGGAGAGAGGTAGGAAGTACTTGGATGTTGCTGAGGATGGCGTTAAAGTTCAGTTGTCATTTGCCCTCCCAGCAGAAGGAGGGAACACCTGCTGCTAAGCAGTTCTGTAGACTAGTGCTGACAGGTTACTTCACATAAATTGTCTGAAGAGTTGAAAATTTTTTAATTTAATATTTATTAGTGAATAACTTATCCACAATTACATTAGATATGAGAGAGCTTATTTGTGATTTCCTCACCACCCCCAGAGAACTACAGAGTGTTTGATTTCTAAGTTCTCTTCCTTCTTCTGTTTTTTGATCAGCTGGAAAGGAAAGTGGTCCTTGTGGATCAAATGCTGGATGTGGTTGTTGGCTTGGCACTGAATTCTTCAGTCATCTTCATCAGGTTGTTCTTCTGCTTTTTGGGTACCTATCTGTAAGATTTTCTTTCTTTTATCTCTTGCCTGTCTTGTCCTCCTGGGCAAGCTTGCTCAAGAAGTAAGCAGCCCCTTTCATCTCTTTATACAATATGTAGTTCAGTGAGACTTTGATTTTGTGTGAAGCATTTAGGGGGTTGTGAAAAACAAATGATATGTAAGAGTAACGATTTATCTGTATGACATTTCAGCGTCACATGAGAAGTCTTTCTTTAAAATCATGCATTGAAAAGTGTGTTTGTCATTCTAAATTTCTAATGGGAAACATTTCATAGAAAGTAAAACCTGTTCTTTGGGAATGTCATATAATGAGCTAGTTCTGTCCACTGCAGCTTTTATGCCATTAACCTTATGCCTTCCGGTAAGAGTTTACAGAGTTATTTTTTCCTTAGGTAGCACACCATCTTTCTGTCCTCCCCAGCAAAGAGCAGGAGTTCAGTAATTTCTATAACAGGCCTATAAAAGAGACACAGTATTCTAATTTGAGAAGTAATGAAACTGCTCAAGTCATAAGACAGTCTTGCATAGATTTCAAGCACTGAGATTTTAGAGCATTACATTAGGTTGTTATGTTCTTCTCTGTTCTACCACAACCACCTCAGAGCTTTTCTGCCTCATGGAAAAAAAAAAAAAAAGAAAAGGAAAAAAAGGAGGAAAACTCTGAAAGCTGTGATCCTGTTTGCATTTGCCCAGATTTGCAGAGGCATATAGGAACATATATTGACTATGCAGGAACTAAATGTCCTTGTGACTCTGTCCCTGGGGGACTGTGGTGAGACTCCTGTTCACATTGCAAATCAGGATCTACAGAACAAAATGCTAGATTTTGTCTTAGCACTTTTAAAAGGAATAACATTTTAATGATATGTGCTATTGGCGTAATCCTTCCAAAATGGACAATGATTTATATATTTCATGTGAGGACAGGATTCCTTAGGGGATGACTCATTGTTTTAGTCTGGAATAATTCCAGTGGGAACCTTTTTCAGAACTGGTTGATACATACCTTACATGGTCTTAGTTTGGGATTTTTTTTGTCTTTGGTTTTGTCTGATAATATGTGTGCTTGGCCTATTAAAATTAAACTGTCTCTTTCCCTTCCGAGTCAAATCCAGTTTGTATTTACCAAGACCTTATATGGAGAGGGAGTGTGTGTATATATATAAACACATATATACATAAATGTCTTTATGTATGTATATATATACATATACAGGGGAGAAAAAAGAACTGGATATATTGCAAAGGCAGAGTTTATTTTTTAATAAAGGGGTGAGTTTTGTTTTAAACACGTCTTTTCACATCTTAGTTTGAACCCAAAGACAACAGTTGCCAGCGTAACTGCTTCCATTTATAGAAATAATTCAGTACTGTAGATTGTGGGACTATACTGATACTATGGTCTATGAATACTGAATTAACAGCCAATGGAAGCAGTACAGACTTGTATCATCTGATATGAAAACAGACTGTCTTCACTCACGCTCCTGGTCTTGGTTGTACATTTTGTCCCCTTTTTAAATTGACATTGCCACTGTTATGAATCAGTGCAGTCTATAGTATGGATGCAAGAGAGCTCTGTAGCATGGATGATAAAGATGAACTGGGAAGCATAGTTGCCCTAGGGAGTCCTGTAAATTGTTCCACTAAAGGGCCTATTGCATCAAGGATTTAAGATAATCTCCCATTAGTTACCCTTTCTGAAGATGGGTAAAACGTTTGTCTGTCTTCAGTCACTGGGGACCTCCCTTTGTCAATAAGAGAGTGACCCTGCCATGCCACCAGTGATCTCTGCACTCTTGCCTCCATCCCTTCTGGTAGCATGGACTTAAAATGGTCAGGATTTCTTAAAAGATCTCTGACTTCTCTTTGACAACTTCTGACTTCTCATCCTTGAACCCTGCCTGTAGGTGCAAAGATGGGATAGACCTTGTTGGTGAAGCCTGAGGCATAGAAAGCGTTGAGCACCTCAGCCTTATCTGTATCTGCTGTTGCTAAAAGTCATCCACCCCATTCAGCAGTGGTCCCACTTCTTTTTTTCCTTTTGCTACTGATTTGATTCTAGAAGCTCTCATAGTTCTTAATGTGCCTTGCCAGTTTTGACTCTAGTTGAGCTTTGGCTTTGCTAAAGCCATCCTTATGTGCCTGAGCGATGTTTCTATGTTTGTCCTTTGTAGCCTATCCTTGTCTCTACCTCCTGTGTATGACTTTTTGCACTGGAACTCTGTCAGGATTTCCCAGTATAGCCACACTGGTCTACTGATATGCCTACTTGCTTCCCTGAGCACAGGGGTAGAGCTTTCTTGTGCTGAGAAGAGCTTGTCCCTGAAGACAGCCTTAATCTTTCAGAGCTGTTGCCCACAGGATGCCACCTATCAGTTCCCTACATGAGACATCTGCTTTCCTGAAGTTCAGGGTCTATACTCTGGTACTTGTCTTCCTTGTGCTCCTTGGGATCTTGAATTGTGCTATTTGCTAGCACATGCTAAAAGTATTTCTTTTGCATGTGGGCCAAAATCGTTAAAGTTCAGTTAAAACATTTTGAATATCAGTTGCAAATGTCAGGTTTTCAGTCTGGAGTTCTTCCTATGCATCATGGAAAACAGTGACTGAGGAAAAGAAATTTCAAGAATCTATCCCAAAAGAAATGTAGAAAACAGTGGTGTCAGTCAACCAGCTGTAACTATAAAAAGATTTCCAGGCTTGGGGACCAAAATCTCAAGACAACAGGTTACAAGATTTCAGGTTACACGATTCAAGTTTAGAAGATTTCATCATCATCAAGTCTGTATGAGAACCCTAGCCCTGATTTGGTCATGAAACCAAACACCAAACCACTGACTAAACCTAATTTAGATCTGGATCTGAACACTCACTTCCTTTTCCTCATTTCCAATCAAAACAGGTTTCAGTTTTGGTTGGTTTGAGTTTTTGGAGAAATGTCTTGTTGGTTATTGTTAACTTTTTCTTCCACCACTATCTGTGATCTCAACCCCCCCCCCCCCAAACAAAAAATCAAACCCCCAAACAGTCCCCCCTCCTCTTCACAGGCCACATGTTTCTATTAACCAAAACCACTGTCAACAAATCAAAGTATGGCAAACCAGTGGTGGTTTCCTATCCCTTGTTTTTATAGTTATTAATTATATTTGGGTTTGGTCCTAAAATGAGATGTAAGTATTTCATAAATCAGGTGAATTTGTTGTTTCTATAATTACATTTTATTGGATAAATGACAGAGTATATTTAAGTGGGCATAGATTCTACCCAAATATTTTATGTGGTTGTGTTAGCAGTCTGTTACAGATGTGTTTATTAAATCTGGCACACCAATAAGGATTAAAAAGTCATTCCTCCCTCCAAGTATTGTGACTTAAAAAGCAAATCTTGGAACAACTTATGCACATCAAACTTAAGGCTGAGTTTTGGGCATAAATCCTAATGACTTAGTTTAAATGAAAAGAAGAACTGAACAGTCAATACGGAATTAGATTTATCGATCTTGTTCAGATTTGTTTCTCCTTTGGTGGTATACCCTTATGGAGATCTCTGATGCTTTTACACTATACTGATAAAATGAATGGAAAATTTTTCTTTTGTTTTTGAGCCTCAGACAAAATTAGGCTACTGAAAGGAGCTACAAAAAATGGAAGCCAAGTCCACCTGGGAATCTGTCTCTGGTCTTACTGCTGTCAAACACCTTTGTTTTCAGACATTTCTACAGATTATGTCAATCTATAAGACTCGTATGTACTTAGACCACTAGATGAAAATGGTGCTTCCTGTGTCAAAAATGTGACTGATCATGTTCTTACCTGATGCCTACTCTCAAGTGAGCACCTGTAATGAACTTCTTCAGCAGTAAGGATCTAATTCCAGAGATCAACCTAAGCCATAGTGTTCATCTAGAACAATTCTTCAGATTGACCAGCTTGTCACCTGAACCTTAAAGGGTGAAAAGCAAAAGGAGAAATACTCTACCTTTACAGCCAAGATAATTAAGTACATGTGCTTTTTCTTCCTTTTGTTTATGTGTTCATATAAATGAATTGAATAATTGGCAACTGAATAATTCTGTTTTCTTTTAGCTTAGCATGGCTTGTGTAAAGAGTGTTTATAGGTTAAATGAGTGATTCCAAAGGCTTTTTATTCCTTTATTGCGGTGATCCCCTCAGAAAGAGTAAAATGGATACGCTAGAGGTAATCAGCCCCCAAGACTGATATCTCTGGAGTATCCAAAAGGTCAGATGTGCTTCTATTTATTTGAACAAATTTTTTTAAGGGTTAGTATTACATTGGTGAGGAACAAAAGTCTATCCTGAACTGCAGATTGGTAGGTAAGATACATAATGTAACATACCAGAGGAAAACACATGGAAACCCATACTGTCAATGCAGGTTTATAGGGATTAAGTAGATCTAGAGCCCACCTCTTCCCTTCACAAAACAAGTGCAGGAAGCCGGCAAGTAGTGGACAAAGTCTTCTTTTACTCACTATGGTGGAAGAGGGACTTCGGGTTGGTCTAGGACAATGGTAAAGTATTAGTCTATGATGTGAGGACAAGAAATAATGATTGGAGGTGGAGGCGGGGATCTGAAAGTCCTGGTGGTTCTTAATGGGGTGCAGCTTAAACACCATCCTTTACTTCCTACCAGCACAATCTAACCTTCACACAACAGTGTCAGTATGAAACTTAAAATTTTCTTTATTCAGGACAGAGGAAGCAGCTGTTCTTTTGGGCTCTGTTCTGACTTGCCTTTTGAGTGAGCCATTCTTTAGCTTGGTGGAATTCGGTGAGCAAAAACAGAGCACATACAAGATTGCAAGTATCTGCTGCTCAGATGGAGGCACTGAACACAGGAAGCCCACAATTTGTTTTACATGACAAATTCATCAGAACTATAAAGCATGTTTTAAAAAATACGATTTTTAGGGAGTCAGTGTTTACATACACAATACTAGTCTGTATGCAGAGAGAGGCTGGCATTATGCCAAATGCCTACAAATTCAGAACCCCATCCTCAGCTGGTATGTATCACTGTAGCTCCATTGACTTCAATGAACTGGCGCCAGTTTACATTAACTGAGGAGCTGTTGCATTATGTGGAACAATTTCTTTTTTCTCCTTCCTTTTCTTTCATTTTTTGATGAAAAACATGGAAATGTCATTCCATTCATCTACCTCTTGTCTTTTGATGATATTCTTTCTTTTCTCCTTAGATTATTTCCGTTTCTATCCAATTTATGTATTCATACTAGTTTTCTAAAAGTAGCATGTTAGGGGTGCCTTATGCTTCTTGTCCTAGCCCTGATGGACTCACATAGAATTTTGTAGGTTAAAATCTCAGAGCTGTAGGGCAATAATTCCTTACGCTGTGATTAAAATATGCATTATATCATTGAAGTGCTATCCCTTCCACATTTTTGTGATACATAAGCATATCCCACAAAACAGCAATCAGATGAGTATTTTTGGTTATTTCCCAGGGGCTTGTGGAAGCAGTGGCTGAAGGGAGACTGTTGATCAAAACCAGTCAAAAAAGATTCTTCTCCTAAATTTAAATTCTTTCAAGGCTATATATAATAAAATAAAAGCTGCCTCTAGGCTATGGTGCTCTTAGCTAAAATGGGTAATGAGGTCTGAAATCCGCTTTGTTACAGAGTACTTTGGCCCAGACAAGTCCATTTATAGTTATACCTTCCAGACCTGTCCTTTCATTTAGGTACTGGTACAGCCTGGGAAAATATTTCCTTTACATAAACATTTGCTCATAGGTCCATGCGGTGTCCAGGAGGTCTCACAAAATTGAGAACCTTTTCCTTCCTGAGTTGATGGAAGTGTTCTAATCTAGAAAACTGTGTGTAATTGCTTAAGGGACGTTTCATATTGTTTATGAATGTCTTTTTAAAACTTCTTTGGACTCCAAGGATCGCTTTTCAAAAGTTTTTCCTCCTTAATTGTTATGTTGTTGTCTCTTGTTTTTGAGAAGAGGTATACTTTGGATACCTTCTCTGCTACGTGTAAAGATTCTGCTTTATCTCCATCTTTGCCATAACTGTTTTGGACATTTTCCAATTTTAAATGAACTTGTAGTAAGCAATGAGTGTGTGAAGATGGATTTCATGTCTAATGTTGAATGATTGTCTGAATTTTTCTTCCTAATCTTTTGTTACTCTCTTACCTACCCTCTATTTTCTCATGCAGTCATCTTGAGTCACAGCCACAGTCTGGCCAGATGTTGGGAAGAGCTCTGCTTCCATTTTGGCATTTTAATAAGTAGCCAGGTTTTGTAAAGTGCCCACTGTGTGTCTGAAATGATTGTTTCTGGGCAATGTAAACTCTTGAAAGTTAATGTTACATGCCTAAATTGGAGGGGAATTCTTTTGAAAAGTGGGCCTATATTAGGAGTTCCTGAATTACTGAAAACCTGTATCATATAATTTTCACTACTATAACTTGTTACTTAGGGTATTAGTGGCCTTCTCCAAAGTGCCATGTTTTTCTTAAACCTAAAGACGTGAAAAGAAATTCCTAGATATAGAGAGGCATGGAAAAAAGTAACTGTTGACAACACAACAATTCATTCATTTCCTAACATCACAGGTCATGTACTGTATTTTAACTTAAACAATAAGGCCATTGTTCATACGGGAAAACAAGCACAGTTTATGTAAAGGTTAAAAGACTGAAAAGGTTAAAGGCTGGTTTGTTTTTGGCAAGCTGTGATTTGCTTCTCTCAGGTGAAATGCGGAGGTTTCACAGTCTGGCAATTTGCTGAGCTCTTTACTGGAGTGCCTACAGAAGAGATGAGAGGCAGCTGATTTACTGTGACTCAGTTCTTCACGATGGCCAATCTCACCTTATTGTTTCCTTGTGCTATATCAAGCTCTGCTGTTTTCATTTATGTTGTAAACTTTGCAGGGAAGGGACTGCCTCCTTCTTGTATGTTTATACAGTAACTTATTCCATGCAAGCCGGATATCATCCAAAGGCCTTCTTTTCCTTCAGAACATTTTAATAGATACAAAGAGGTTTTTCAGTGTTGTAAAGGGGATGCAAGGATCAAAATCCTTGGAATTTCAGTGGAGTTGGCTGCTTAACTGCCCTTCAAAGTCTCTCTTCTCTGTTCTTTCAGCTGCCAGACAGCTTGGGGTGGGAGTTTTTATTAAGTCACTCTCTAAAGCCTGTTTCTTTAAGGGACTTTCAATCAGGACTTTTAGTTCTCCAGTCACTTGGATTTATCAGTGTCTGAGAGGAATTGTGAGGATCACTCCACAACAGAAATTACTTGTGTCACTACTGATAAAGTGGTATTAAAAGTTGCAGCAGTTCTCCCCAGTCAGCTCTATTTGTTAAGTTCAACTGCTTTTCTCTCTAGAATATGCTGCAGATGATATTTTATAGCCAGCCTAAAAAAATCCTTGTTCACAAAATTCTGGTTTTGTTCCATATTGAAATTCCATAGTAGAATTTGGTACTCCTAATTAGAAGTGAGGTATAAAAGCATTATTTAGTCAGAGGTGTGGTAGGAAAGAACTTAAATGCAGTAATATTGATGTTTATGCTAGAAAGCACAATTTAATCTTTTAAATTATATATTAAAAAATGTAGAGAAGACTGTAAGCTACTGATTTTTAAATTTAGTGCTCATGTTGTTTATACAATTGTGTAAATGCTACAATTCTGTCATTAAGTTTGCAAAAACAAGTGCTTAAATTTTGGCACCATGAAGCAGATTTTTCTAAGACATTTAAGAGTGTAATTGGCGCAGATATGTGGTTTTCAGTAGTTGCTTGTACAGCCTGGCTATTAGTGGGTTCTGCCTTTTTACTCCACCAGGAACCGAGAGTTCTCAGTGTTTCTGAAAGCCATTCTGCATTGCTCTAGGTAGTCAAATAGGTCTGCAAAAACTTGGGTGCCTTTCCAGACCTGGCTTAGCATCTAGATGGATCCAGTGTGCTATATGCTTGTACACATCACATTACAAAAAGCAAGAAAATACACTGTTTAATATAACCTGGTTTAGACTTGCATTCTTTCTCCTGTTGTGCGGAGTGGTAGTAGTACAATGATTTCTTTCTCTTCTAGCTGTATTTCTCAGATAATACTGTTATGTCCCACAACAGGTAAAAGCAGATAACCAGGGCCGTGGAAGCTGGTCTCTCTGTGAGAGTATGATGTGAAATTTCAGTATAATCCCACTGTAGTCTTCTGTTTACACAGCCATACTGTCCTGGGACAGTCGCACAGACTGCAAGCATTCTTGCTATGAGGAATCTGGGTCTGACAGGAATAGCCGATTCCCAAAGCTCAGCTCTGTTTAGAAAACAGGCTCTATTATCCAGGATTATGGCAGAGAGCAAACACTCCTCCAGTTTACCATAGCTTTACCATCAAAAGAAGCTTTCTTTTAGGAGTTTGAGTTACCAAACAGAGCATATTTTCCCAGGAAGGAGCGGTTGCTTCAAAGATGATGGACAGGATTGCACTAACAGTGCAACGCCGTTCAAGTTGGTTTTACTCGAAATAACCACAGAGTGGGAGGCAGTGCAGCGTGTGGCACAGAGAGGTCTCTCCAGACCACATGAGCTCACTTGTACAGGGAAGTAGGCTGGCTGCATACATTTACAGCTGCATCCTGGCTAATAATTCCTGCTGAGAGGGATTTTCAGCATGTGGACTTCCAGTATTCGTTTGGGGCTGGCCTGCATCTCCACTGCACGGTGTAGGCCAAACCCACATATAAAGGTACCCTCAGAGCCATTTGCTAGCACATTGCTTTAGGGTACGTACTACACAAGTAACAGGAAAACTATTGACTTTACAAAATATCTTTTACTGTAAAACATCCTCTTTCAAAACAAGAATCTTCTGTTATTTATTTAGTCGAGCACACTGTGTTTGGTGTATGAGGGGAGACTGCTGTATATCAACACACTCCACATTTGAAGTATTGCCCTTCAGCCATATTTCTGCTGGGGAGTGATTACTTTGTTAGAATCATAGTTCAATGAAAATATGGTTCCTCTTAGCAGATGCTCAACCCCTACATAGCAATTACTGTCTAATGTTTATTTTGCAGTGGTTACTGAGAGCTGTTGAGTCACTGACATCTTTGTTGAGAGTCCTGTTTTGGTTTTTTTTATAGTGCCATTTCATGAAGCCAAAATCTGATTCTCAATGTCTATTGTTTTTCATGGGCTTTTACAAAACACTCCTAAAAAAGGCAGTGTTAACTGATTAGGGGCCAGTTAGCATGGCCAGACAGAAACAGCAGAAGGGTGTGTGAGTTCTGAGTGTCATCTTCATACACACAGAGGTCAAGAGACTGACACAGCATATGCAGATAGCAAGCCTTAAATATATGCCAAGAGCATAAGTGTATTTGTAGCACGATCCTTGTTAATCTTCTGTTCGTTTTCAAAAATGACTAAGTGAATTAAGAACCCACATTCCATTATTTTAATGGGATGTTATGCCAAAATCCTTTGCAAAGGTGGCTTAGGATCCTAATTCATTTATCCATTGCTGGACACGTTAGCCACTGTGCTAAAGGAAGAATAGTACTTCTAAGGTTGAGTCAGGCAATCTGGATATAATTTTCAACTGTCACAGGGACTCTGTACTGCCTTAAATAAGTCATGCAGAGATTGCTTGAGAAAAGGATGTGGACTTCCGACTGGTGCCCACATTTTCAGTACTAGATTTTTTAAAATCCCTGTTTATTTGTCATGTAAGCCTGAAGGTGCCTCTATTTCTGCTCATGATTTTCCCAAGATGATTAACTGTATCTGGCCATGGCCAGCACTGCTTGACTTTCAGTGTTACCACCAACTTAAGAACTCATGACACGGCTCCCCTTGCAGGCGCTGGGGCCCAGCTTCCCTGCTTGTTCCCTACATGAACAGGGGCTCCCCTTAAAGGCAGGAGAGAGATGGCTGTTCAGATTCAGAGATCAGTTTGCTGATGCCTCTGAGCATTTCTAACGGAAATAAATAGTAAGTAAACCATGTAGTGAGTATGAGGTGGTTACTCATAAGGTTCTTTCCATTTCCGACCCTAGAGTCCCTAATGTGCATTCTTGTGTCAAGAACTACTGTTGATGCAGCACCACAATACCACAGATTTAAAAAAAAAAAAAAAAAAAAAGAAGGAAAAAGAATCAATTAGATACAACTATAATTAAAGTCTACTGACTGCAAGTTTGTTCTGGCTGATCAGACAAACTGAATGAGAAATTTCTTGATCATGAAATTTTGTATCATTCCACCACATGTACAATCCTTTGTTTACACAGAAACCCCCATATTATGCTTTGTTTATTTTAAAAATCAAGTTCTATTTTTAAAATATAATGACATGCGAGTAAAACCAAAAGGAGCATTGGCATATTCATTCACTCACAGCCTCCTTTTGTTACCATCTTTCCCCCTGGCAAATAAAACAGAAAATCATGCCTTCTAATAGGTTCATTTGTAAACTCAGCGGATGTGGGCAAATGAGGGGCAAGTGAGGCAGCTGCATGATCAGGATTCCTGACTTGTGAAAGCAGCTTTTTGGCAGTGGTGACCAAGTCTTTGGTTTGTTTTGCTTTGACTGGTCTCTAATAAGGCCCCCCATTTCCTCCTTGTTCTGGCTGCTGCTGAATTGCTGATGAGTCTGTAAGGGCATCTTGGGGTCATCTGGCTGAGGGTTTGTGGGAGCTTGGACTGTTCACGCAGCCCAGAAGGACTGATTCCATTATTTTTCTACCTGGTTCCCTTGAACAGTTCCAGGCATGATAATCTGTCATATGCTATTTTCCAATAACTCTTAGAGACTTTTGGAGACTTGCAAATGAAATCCACTGCTGGATTCCCTACTGTGGTTTTATCCATTCTGTATTCCAGTCAAGACGTGGTGTCTTTCTCAAATGGACACTTGGCTGAGCTGGGAGCTGCAGGATTGATGTTTGAGTCACTGGGTGAAACCGTATCACAGCGCTCTTCCACAGTGATATGATTTAGGTTCCTTTGGTGCCAAGTATGAGAGGGCTTGGTGATGTTATTTTTAGGAATTGCTGGAGACTTGATGCTAAGAAGTCTAAGCTCAGCACTCCAGACAACCTCCAGCAGGACCCTCTCAAGGACTAGCAGTGCAAGCCTGGATCAGCCTGTGTTTTAATGTGCCTTAACACAAGGATTACCCTATAAAAGCTAATGCTTAACAAATCTGTATTTGTGCACTGTTGGTTGCTTTTTTTAAAAAAAAAAAAAAAAAAGGGAAAGAAAAAAGTCAGAGTTTCTCTGTTAGACTAAAGCAATTGTGTGCTTGCCCAGCTCCAGGTAGTGTGGGCATTTGCCTTGTGAAACAGCCACACATTTCAGAGGCTGGCATAATATGATTGCTGTATTCAGCAGCCCAGGCTTCTTGGAGTTGCAAAAGACCATCCATTGAAAAGTAACAAGAGATCATGAGAAAGTTTGTGGGTGTTTACAGGAATTTGCAAATTTCCCATTCATTTTCTATGAGATACTTGTAAGGGCTGGCATTTCCTGACCAAAAAAAGGAGGGGGTTGCTGGGAGGGAAAAAAGCCCTTGTCTAACATCATATTGCTAATCATGTATTCAAAGTCACAGGAGGTATAGAAAGAAACTGAATAGGTCCGTATGGATAATGGGACAGACAGTCATAAGTGTGCACATAAACTAGACTGAGAACTGTGGGATCTCGTGGCATGCAGATGGATTGTATTGCTGTGGCTGACAGCTCCAGCTCGGACTTTTCAGAGATTAGGTGGTCTGTGGTGTTGGCTCCTTCTGCACATTACTAGTCTTGGATGTTGAGATTACATTCACAGTTCCTAAGTTGAAACCTCAGCATACTACACACCCACAGATTCCCACAGTTTTGTCCTACAAAATGTCTCCTCTAACAGAAACCTCCCAGTCCTTGTGTGCTTTCTTTTTTCACTGTTGCAATGAACAGCTTTGTTCCGAACAGAAGATTGAGCGTAGCATGTTTTTCCCACCTATGACCAGGTCTCTTGTGCTAAATCTGAAGTAAACAAGTATTACTAGATCCTGCCCCCTTCACTCTTAGTTGCAGTGGGACATTTACTGCAACTGCACCTCTGAATTTCACAGCAAATGTTTCAGCCCCTTTTGCCTGTCTGCCTCAGTTGTTCTTGTGAAAATGGGTGCAGGAGGTTTTGCTCACATTGCTGCTGGAGGCGTATCTTCACATGAATAACTCAATTAGTACAAGCAAAAAATTCAATAACACCTATTCTCTCTTCTTTACTCACTCCTTACTGCTTGTTTTAGTTTACTTTTCCAGATTAAAAGGGGGCATGTATTTATGATCACTCACAAGCTACAAATAATGAATAATATGTAATTTGGGACCCATCAATTAATGATTGTAGCTCATCAAGGCTCCTTTGTCATAGGTGAAGTACAGATGCAGGAGGAAGACCACATTGCTCTAAAGAGCTGGAAATCTTAGTAAACAAAGTAGAAAAAGGATGGTGCGGTAAGGGAAACAGTCACAGAGTAGTGACCAGTGCTACAGAAGAATTGACAGTAGACATCAAAGTCTTGTTTGTGAAACTGCTATCTCTGTGTCTTTTTCATGTGACTTCTTTCCTCATGTGTTTAGTCAAGTTGATCTTGTTCTTTGCGAAACGTAACCTTCTGCTCAGTTTAAGTACATATATAGTCCCACTGGGGCTAAAGAGACTTCTCATGTGGCCACAGTTAAGAACCATATGTATGTGCTTTGTTGGACGGGGGTTTGTAATACATATTACAGCAGTAATTAGACTTACTCAAAATCAAAATCAGGAAAGAATACTTAGATAGTTTATCCACAGCAAATAATTCAGCAAGTCTGTCACCAGTGCACTTCTGGTCTGTATAGATATTGCACACAGTAATTCATCTCTATAGAAAGAGCCCATCAATAAAGGCCACCCATTCTTTCACAGTGAAGACCACCAATCCTTCAGTTGTCATGACTTCTCTGAGCCCATTGTTCCTTACTTCCTTTCTCATATAATAATTCTGACTTCCATGACCTTTCTGTCTGCTCCTCCAACATGGATTTTAGAGCACCTACCACAGAAACAAAGCTGAATCCCAGTGATTATTGGTCTTCATTCCTTTCACCCTAGATGGAGCTGTATTTTCCTTTCACTCCATTTCCATTTAGACTTTCTTTTCCAGTTCCTTTAAACTGTTTGTCTCGGCTGCCCGGTTTGCAAAGGCTTCTTGTGCTGTTACTGTGTTTTTCTCACACCCCTCTGAAAGCCACAAGGTCAAAACAATGCTTCTAATCTCATTTGAAATCCCTTGTGTACTTTGTTTAGTTATGTTTTTGTGCCAGTTTTCTTGACAGATTTTTGCTTTTAGATGGGGGTTGCAGTTTCTTCTCAGGGGTTGAAGTTCTGGCTTCATGGAAATCAATTAAAAGCTTCCGTTACCTTCAGTGAGGCCAGGATTTTGTTCAGAGTCCTGAAAGAAGAAAGATTATTATTACTTCTTGTTCCCACATCTCTAGAGTTTTAGTAGACTGTATAGAAGTTTAAGAAATATGAAAATATGAAAAACATACTAGATAAGAGTACAGGTAACAGAAAAATTTCTTTTAGCCTGTTTCAGAAGGATGGGTTAGATTTTTTGTTTTTCAGATGTATTGAACCACAATGGATTTTTTTCTTAGTTTTAAATAGTACATTTGTGTTTTCTGCCATTCTGCCATCCTTATTTACACTGAGTGTGTTCCAAACCCCACTGAAGTTGGTGGAAACACTCCCATTGAACCTGGTGAACTTGTATCAAAAATATGTCAGTGTTTCCTTACTCCTCCTGAAGTGAAAGGGAAATTAGAAAGGCTACCTGTGGCATAAGAGACTGTTCATTGCAAGAGACAGAGAAGCCTGCCTTTATTCTGTGCTGTCTACTACCTCATTTGAGAGGATGCCTGCTTTATAAGGATGTAAGTGTGCTGCCTGCTTGTGCTTCAGTCCTGCATGAGCCCTCAATCTTAATTTTTGTGCTAATGTCAGACAAATAAATACACATTTTTCTGCTTCTTGTAAAATAGCAGAAGGTGATAAAAGCCCAAATATATTCAAGATTTTTTTCTTTTTTTACTATTTTGGGCTTCAATCTCCATTTGCTGCATTTTTAGCATTTTTTTTTGTCTAATAATTCCATATAGAATATGTAGATTACAGTCAAGTTGATATCTCCAACTGAACCGTGTGGAAGAAATTTGAGAAGTGATGCTTTGAGTGCAGGCAGATGTAGGAAACAGAGGTGGGAACCAGCTCTGTATTTTTTCCAATATACTGTAGAATTCTTATTTTGGACACTTGGCAAAAATTGTATTGAGGAAAAATAGGCATTGTGATTGTGAGCTCTCCCTATAAACATGGACAAGAACAGGTGAGAAATTAAAAAAAAAAAAAATTTGCACAGCTATTTGGCAGGACTGTTCTTTTGCAACAGGAAACTTATTCCTGACTAGAGATGGGTATGAGACACCAGGCACTCACAGTTGAATTTGTTGCACTAACTGTGCCCCAGGGGTTTGCTGACCAGTTAGGAGGATCAACAGAAGAAACAATAAAGCATTTTTATTAGCCTTGAAGTCTGACCAGTGGGAATTTTTCAGAGAAGGGCCTACCCTAGATCTTTTTCATAAACTAACTTCCTTCAAACTATTTGATAACAAGAGAAATAAAAACAATCAAAGAAGCAGGGTGAGGGAGGGAGGGAGAGAGAGACAAAGCCCTACCATTTGTTAATTACACAGTCAGATGTTTTGAAAATGTCAAAATGTGGCAGCTCCATACCATTTCTGTCAACCATTGGGTATAAGTGGTTGCAGACATGTTGTCTCTATGTCGGGAAACCTTAACAGCAGGATGAAGTTTGTACGCACATGAAAACTACACTGCTGTTTGGGCCTGAACTGTATTTTGTCAATGACTTGCTGCCTCATCATCACGATTATTGCATTCAAAAGTCTTGGACAAAACAAAGGGACCATGCAAACATACATTGAGAGACAGCAATTTCAACTGGAGAAAAGTTTTGAGTTATTAATTGCATATGATGTTCTCAGTGATAGTGCTGTATCTGCTGCTGTCAGGTCAAATAGGTTTTTGTTTCTCTTACTGTCCAGGAATGCTGCAACAACAGAGGTAAGGGATGACTGCCCTTAGCCTTAGTTTGCTGCCCTCAGGGTCAAGCTTTGAATATTTTAATCTGACAGAAATAAAGATCAGGGATCTCAAATGGTGGTACAGTTAGCTGCTAGATAACAGTACTTCTAGAAGCTAGGCCTTTTGAGTTAGGCTTTTTTCCTCTTATGTCTTACTCTGATGTAAATCATCACTGCTGTAAAATATAAAGGTCCAAACCCTTGATTTCAATGGGAAATAGATACATAAATAGCTTTAAAGATTTGATTTAATATGGCAGCTAATATGCACTGAAGTTAATAGCACACTCTGAAATGATTCTGCTGAGCATAGGCTCAGATCCTTTTATGCTAATGTTGCAGTTGAAGCTTTAGGCACTGCAGAAATGTGATTCTAAACCAGGGTTCTTGAGCAAGGTCACCTGATTTTCAGTGTTGTCTTAGTTCTCCTGAATTCAATGAAGCTGAAGCTACTTTCTTTTTTTTAACTATGTAAGAGTTTCTCAGATGCTTAGAAGTAGCATCAATGGACTCAATGAAACTTTTCTTGCAACTGTTGACTTGAATTTTAAGTGATTTTTTGCCTGTATCAGAGTCGAGAAACTTAGCTTATAGGTATCTCCTGTATAATTTCTTGACCTTTATTTTTAGAGATGACCATCAGGTTTTCAAAGCAATAATCTAACTGTATGTCACTACTCTCTTCAGTGTCTTTGCACACTTAAAATAGACCAAAATTATTTCTCACTAAATATGCTAGTCAAAAATCTGGAAATACCACAGTTGATGAACTGGTGACAGGTTGGGCCAACTTTTTTTTTTTTTTTCTCCTTATAATTACCAGTCATTGATTTCCTTATTGTCAAGGTCACCAGAAAGCCATGGAAAACTTTATCCCCAAATGCTGGGATTGCTGGCTTGTGCTATTTCTTGAAGAAAAAAATGTAAAAAACGTGAAGAACTTGCAGAGTCTCTGCCCTCAAGTCTCTTTACAAGAAACTATTTTTTATTATTACATACTGGACCAAGCTGCTCTGCAGTTTTTCCATTGCTATTAACTGTAAATAACTTCCAGCTTGTATTAACCCTTCTTGCTCATGACAAGCAAAACTGTTTTGTATCTGCTGGGTGCAATGAGAGAAATAGATGAGCTGAGAATTTGAGGCTGGGTCTGAAGCAGAGCTCCTTTGTATTGGGACTGTGTTTATGAACTCCTCTGCTAACATTCTCATTCCTGACTCCCCTTAGAGAGCGGAAATATTTTTATCGGGTAAAACATTTTGGGAAATGCATCCATGGTAATGATGGATTTGATCTTGTGCCCGCTGAAGTAAATGACAATGTTCTTGTCAGCCTTTGCTCTGCTAAGATTGTCCCGAAAAGACATTAGTATCTATCTGGTAGGTCCAACCTGGAAAGCTGTAGCTCTAAATTCAATTCCTAAATCTCTCTGGTTGTCTAAAGGCAGCAAGCAGCAAGACCTCAGATATGACTGGGGCCTGTAGATGCTGTCTAACAAAAAATGCTAATAGGAATAAAAATATTAATACATGTTGAGTTAAGACAGAAAGCAGCTCTTTTTGAGCAACTCTAATGCCAAGATCACATCCCGGTCTTGACTCCTAAATCCTCTGCCATGGCTTGATTACAGAGTGGGACTCTGGGTGAGAATTTTCAGATGCCTTTATGGACACTAAAGACAGTGGACACACAGGGGAAAAGTACATGCTTCAAAGTGCATGGTGATTTGGAATCTAAAGATTCCAAGATTAAAGATGCTGAGATGCCTAGTGCAAGAATTCTTATGTACCTGTCAGGCTGCAGTTGACCTGAGCTAATCTGTATTTTAAATGCTCCACTCATGCATATGCATCTGAAGAGTGACCCTAAAAGGGAGACAGAAGATGCAGACATCCCTTTACAGGGCAGGTTTTTACCTGTTTTTCTTTATACGCAACAGTATAAGCATCTCTTCCATGAAACTTAGAAATTTCTTTTCACATTAAGAACTCTTATTAGAGAAATACAGTATAAAGTGGATTCATTTAAAATCAATCTTGTCCACATCGATGCCACATCTTATAGATGAGGAAAGATTTATGCCTACTCCCACAAAAGAGGGAAAAATATGGTTACTACAACAATTTAAAAATTCTTGCACTAAAAAGATTCCCAGGTACTATTGCATTTTTTAATGAGAATTATGGCACAGAGGCACTAGCCTATAAAGTTCATTAGGTGTTTAAAATATATTTGAGCTTCTTGGCCAGACAAAATTAACAGTTGGCAGGAGGTCACACAGGAACATTTTGGCAGAGCTGAAAAGTGGTTCCAGCCTCCCTACAGTCCCTGGAGAAGGATTCTGGCTTTTCACTTTCTCTTCTGGGTGTTGAACAAAGTTCTCCAATTCAGCATCCACTGAAGCCACCAAAATCTTACCACTGCCTTGAATCAAAATTAGGTCATGTATCAAAAGGATGAGTAGCTGTATTATCACAAAAGTTACCTGAACTGTACCTACTTATCCTGGCCAGAAAGGTGATCCTTTAGAGGACCTTTACATGTGACTTTTTATTCTCATTCAGGTTGTAAGTATCCTTTTGCACCTAAATCTGTCAGCTTTCTATCTCACCATGAGGACAAAATCAAGGCATCTTCAGGCTGTATCTTCTATGCCTCTGCCAGTTACTCTCCTCCCATGGTGTCCCAACCCTCAAAAATAATCATGACATCCAAAATAACTAGTCTCTGTTGAAAGTTGTGATTAAAAACAAATATTAGTAAGTCAATATTTTTACTGCTTGATTTTTTTTCAGAACTCTGCACCGCGGGCTTCAAATCACTAGCTGGGAGACTACCGTGGTTGCAGCTGCAATAGCCTGATGGATAAATCCCCTATCCCATCCTGTTTGCTTAATCTGGGATTCTGAAACATGTTCACATATCAGAAAAGGTAAATGTAAGGTTCTTTGTGTTTTCATCCACCAATTTGACTGTGCTGCTAATAAGAATGAGTCCGCAATGTTTTGGGACCCAGTTAGACTCATGGGTTTCTGAAATGGAAGTTGTTTGATTCTGCCGAGCCTGATGCACCAGAAGAGATCTCATTACAGGTTTGGGGCCTAGATCACAATAGAAAACAACAGATGGATGAAATGCACATAAAGAGGAGGGAAGATAAAAGGAGCAGAACTGGGAAAGGTTTAGGCTGGTCCGAGGAGGGAAGGCTTAGTCTGCCTATCTAGTCCAGTCCCAATGTGATGTTTTACATTTCTGCCTCCATGGAGGCAGGCAAAGGAATAAACAGGGGGAAAAAAAAAAAAAAAAAAAGGAAAGTGTGTGTGGGGAGGGAAGTATGCTAGATAGAAAATTACTAAGTTATGTTACTGACGTGGAAACTTTGAACGGGTACATAGACCAGAACTATACTTAAGTTGTGATAATTCTGCCTCTGATGAGCAAGGTAATTGTGCATCCAACTGTAAGATAAGTGTCTAGAAGAAAATATTTTCTTTTCACAATTAAGCTAGCAGACTACAATTTAGTGCTGGAAGGCTACACTGTGTGCTATGGTTTATTCCTGATGAGTTTCCAAATCTTTCTCAAATTATTAATTCATCCTATTCATTTGAAATTGGAAAGGTAGAAAGTTTTATTGTACTACTTACCTATCCATAGATACCTGGGTGAAAAAGGGAGAAGGAGGAAGCAAGGGATGGAGAAGGGCTCTTATATGTTGTGTTTTGCTTTAAAGTCATATGTTAAAAATAATCCCTTTGCTTTCAACTGTAGAAACAGTGTCAGAATCCACAGGGGGCTGTTGTGTTTGAACAAGACTGCTCAATTTGTTTTTGATTAAGCATAATTATTTGTTGCAAGACATGCAAGCATGGGTAATATCATCTGATTCCTGGGAGGGGATGTGTATGTTTTTGTTTTGTTTTTGTTGTTCCTCTCTGTGTCTCAGTTTAAATTTATCTCAATCACCCAATTTTTTTGACAAGCAAAAAGGAACGTATTTGGGATACATCCTAAAAAGCATTATTTATCCTGACGAAAAGAACAGCAGAAAGAGCAATCTTGAAAGATTTCTACAATGGAAATGAAACAATCAACACAGAAATATGAGGAAGAAATTACACCCATTAAATACATCTAGACTGATGAATGATATGATGGCTGCCTATTCAACTTGGAAATTTTACACATGATTGAAGCTTTATTTAGTCTAATGAAATGTGCTTCCTGAATGCTGCATCTGAGTGATGGCGTGACCTAGAGCACAAAAGAAAGTATTATGTGATTAGACTGAGATCATTCTCATTTAAAGTCATTGTGATATAATTTTAAGTTTTTAATTAGCAGCATATACTTTTGTGTCCATTGCCTCTTTTATTGTGAATACCTTTTCAGGTCTTGTCCTTCCACAGGCTTGTTTGAAACTCAGCACACATTAACAGCAAAGGGGTTTGGAGTTCATTGATTTTTATTTTTTTTTACCCGCCCCCAAGTGGTGAATAGCTGGGGGGAGGAAGAACCTGATCTTTCAGAATAGACTTCTCTTGTGCTGAATTCTTCTTATGGTCCATAGTACATTCTTTAAGTATTCTTTGGCTTGGAATCCAACTTAAATCACTTGTTTGACCTATGAAAATATTGACAGTCACATCCTTTAAAATAGTGAAATTAGAGTTATTGGTGAAGCCACTGATTCTAGATGTACTCCTTTCACCTCCTTAGCTATGGCAGCTGGGATCTCATGAGAGCTGTGGCATTATACTGCTTTACACCAGCTAGGAGTTTGTACCTAGATCTTCTACACCACATGTTACTTACCTCGCTTCACCTTTATGAGCTGGGTCTTTACTTTGAAGCTGTTTTGTGTACCAAGATGGAAGGCAACTAGCCACGCAGAAAACACTAGTGTTTTGATTAAAAGCTATTAAATCACATTTGACTTGTGCAAAATTTAACGTGGTTCATAATACAATTTTATGAGCTATTGAGATTTCTGGCACCATAAAATTGTTTTGTTAATGGGTTTCAGCAGTTGTTACTTAAAGTGATGTTAAAAAGTAATGAAGGGGGAAGTAAATGCAAGGGGTGAGCTTGCTTCTCAAGTCCACAGTTCTTTCCTTTCCTAGCTGGAGAGCATTAGTAGGGGTAAGCGAGCATTAAATGGATTCAATGTGCTCTCTTTGTGTGAAAGAGCTCACTGCAGACCCCATATTTTTAGCTGAATATGAACTTGCTGACCACAATCCTGAGTTTTAGCCTGTTAGTTAGGTTGACTGATGAACACCCAGGACCAGACAGATAAGCCAGACACTTAATCTATCTACTGTATGTGTTCAGTCAGACTAAAGCTTTATCAATCATTTCAAACTGCGTTTCAAGAGCATATTGTATAGTTTCCCATTGCCATAAATCACTGAATTTGGAGCCTGTAGCAATTTAACCACCTCCTTCGTGAAGCAACTGAAGGTATCCTTGTACCTGTAAGTACCTTATTTTGTGCCCGTATGAAAGATTCACATCTCATAATTCCTTAGCACTTTTTTTTTTTGTTGCAGCCCTTAGTTAAAATTCAGGAGGGCAAAAGAAGAAAGTCAGGAACAGCCTCTCAATAAGAGTTTTAAAAATATCTCAATTTGAAATTTAGGATAACTTTCTCAGATCACTTTTTAACTCACTGCATGGATTTCTTCTTGATCAGCCTTTTATTTCCTGCTACAGCGAAAAGTATAAAGCCAAAAAAAGGATATTAAAAATGCATGTGTGAATTGCAGAATAAAATCCAATGCTGAGAGACACAAAAGAAATGATCTTTTCTTAAAGGAGAATTCCCCATTTTTTGCCTGTTTTAATACTTTTTTTCATATGTTTTTACACATCTAGTTGTGCAAGCTAACCATATGTATGTTTCACAAAGGGCAGCATATTTACAGGTAAGCAGGGCCAATTCATCTGATCATTTGTGATGCTATACGTAATTTAGGCTTCAGATGTGCTCAGACATCCTTTTTTTTTTTTTTGCCAGAAATCTATGGATACGAGAACTACATCACACTGAAGGTTCACTTAGTCCTGTAACCTGTTTCCGCTAATAACCAAATGTTGCAGTGGAAGGTCTCAAGGTTCTTAATAGCAAAATGTGGGATAATCTGTTCCTCACTGTTAGATCACCTCAGAGATTTGCTGCAGTTACTGTCTGGTTTAAGCTTCAAGATGTGAGGTTTAATAACCATTCCAAAACTCACGTTAGCACTCCAGATTATGATAAACTCAAATAATCCCACCACCAAGAGAGATCTGTGACTCCTTTTGGAGCCTTGTTAAGATGGTCACCTACCTTTGCAAGACAGCTTTCCAACCTTTGGCTCCCAGGAATAAATTAAGCAACATGGCTTAATTTTTAGAAGTCTCCATATTTATATGATCAGAATTTTGCCTTCGTTATTTTTAGCCATTGTCGTACCTTTTTTTTCCCTTTGATGGCCATAGTAAGTATACACTGGTATGCACAGATTGCCTTTGGTCTCAGAAATGACTCTGCTAAATGGCTGCACAGAACACATAGCTGGTAAAACAGAAGGAAGAGCTTGTATGTGAGAAGCTGGTGGAGCACATTTGAAGGCATGCAGCAATTGCATAAATTACAGCTTATCAGTAGCAAGTTCTTTCATTAGTTTCCCTTCAAATTCTATTTTGTGATTTATTAAGTATTATTTTCTAATAATTGGTGAAGTCTGGGTACAATCTCTATAGTAAATGGCTGGCCTAGATTTGGACCAGCCTTTGTGCATTATAAACCTGTCAACAAATACAATTTTTAGTCATGGTGTAGTGGCTAGCACTGAAGAACAGTTGAGAAGGAGGCATGATAGTGTGTGTCTATGGGACAAATTACACATTACAAACAAATTAATTATATGTAATGCTTGGCACAAAAAACATGAATTTTGGGCATGACCATAATACATGTTTTCACTGCCAACAATTATCATCTGCTTAAGTCATGTCTTGGATGAAGAATGGATCTTGTGATGTTATGGTAAATGCACAGAATATGAATAAGTGGACACCTATGGTTTTAAGCTATATACATGGAGATTAAGTACTTGACTGTGGATATATTTCAGGTGCATTCGGAGAGATTTGGTTTCCCATGCTAACTGCAGTGAATGCGTGGGATTATTTCCATGGGTTTCAGTGGACTTTTGGATTGAGTCCCAGTGCCTGATCTCATGTTTTGCTTAGAGGAGATTTCTGAGAACATGCAAGCCTGAGCATCCAAGGGGCTAGCAATGCTGGAGTGATTGTAAAGGGCCACGGCAAGGCCCTTTATTTACAAGTTAAACAGCTTCCCAATTGTATTCTGGTGAACTTCAGGCAGCTGGTGGTTTGTTTCACCTACTTAAAATCCCACTGAGGAAGAGGTAGGGCCAAATCCTTTGACAGGCAACAGATCTGCTGGTTACAAATGTTGATCAGCTGTATAAAAGCAGAAGGTGAGACTACACTAAGATTTAAGTTTTGAATTCATGGACTGTGGGAAAAACTAGTTATACAGCCTTTTAGGTTTCTTCTGCTGAAATGCAACTCTTGATCGCTGTAATTTTGAATGACTCTTTAAATGGTTTCTCGGACTGTGTGAACCACAGACTGACCCAAGCTTTGCCAAAAAATCAAGAAGAGTTGCTGTGCTGCTTCACAGCATGTTTCTGAGATTTTTCAGTTCTGCTCACACTCCTTAGGCCTGGGGAAATGAATGGAAAGTGATTTCCAGGGATATTCTGCTGATAATTATGAAGAAACTCACAGCCATACCGCATAAAAAACTTCTAATGGTACTTGTACTGATGAATGATAGTGATGAGGATTTAGTTTAAAAATACAGAACAGGCTTTTTTTGTTGTAAAACTTGTTTCAGGAAATCCTGCATTTTAGTGGGACTCTTTCACCTCTGAAAAATGCTGCATTATCTTTTCCCAAAGTATGAATTTTGGGCCTAATTTGCGATATACTTATGTAAAATGAAATTCGGTCTGTAAAGATCCTTTTTCCTCCTGAGCTTTTTTATTACATAACTAGGTAAATGTTCTTATGCAAATAGAGGCAATAATTATGGCTTAAGGCTATATACATTACAAGTAGTGAATACCTCATACATTTAAATACATATTTTAGAAGCAAATCTGGATCTGATTTAAAAATCTACGGTGGAGTGACACCAGCTTACATCATCAGTATCAGTATTTGTGGGGGGAGAATAATGTATCATATAGGAAGTGAGCACAGGAATGACTGGCAAGAGGATGGTATGCTACAGATGAACTGGATGGTGGACAGATTTGCAGTGCTGTAAAACACATGGGAAAAGTGCCTTCTGTTTATTTTTTTTTCACCCCCTTATTAATTTACCACAACCACAAGCCATGTGTTGCAGTTCCTGTCTGTGAAAAGAAGCTGGTTAGGCCATGTTGTGACTTAGTTGAACCAGTGATCTAAAAGCAGCTGGAAAACCCCAATAAATTCTGAATTGCTCATGAAAGAGCCAAGGAACATTGTTTGTAAACTGCTCAGCGTAGGGACGAGTCCATTCTGGTCGTATCGTTGTGCTCCCTGTCATATATTAACAGCTGTAATGAAGGACATCAGCAGTTGAAGGTCAAGTGGACAAAATACTTTCATTGAAAGCTTATGCCTTAAAATGATTGGATTCATAGTCCACCCAGAAGTTTATGTTCAATGTTAGCACAGCAGTGACTTGTGTGAAATATTCCAACAACCACTCTTGTGAAAGTACATAGGACGTGCTTCATCTAGATAATGTTGAAGTTTGCACCTTTTACTATAGCAGCTGTGGCCCTGTTGAGTTGAGTCAGGTTTCACAGTATTTTTACTGACAGTCTTTGCTCACTGTCTTCTGTGTTCCCTTTCCTTGGAGTAGCACAATACTTTTGGGATGGCTCTTGAAAGACATGTCCATCTGAGTGGATGATATAAATTAAGAAAACAACATTGGTCACAGCTATCTTGTGCTAAGGCTGCAATCAGTAGGTAGTACATAACCATCCTGCCCCAGGAGCAATCCAGAAAACAGGTGAACTCCTGCTTCAGCTGCTCCTTTCCCTTCTTGCTTTCAAGGGGAGCAGAGAAGCATGTTCCCGTCCCTTACTTGACACAGAAAATATCCTCTTCTACATTAAGGATGTATGACAGACTTGAAGTTCCCTCTGGTCCTCCCTCTTCTCCAAGCCACTCCTAGAAGATCTTGCCTCTTGCCTGCCCTCAGCTAAGGCCTTTAATGCAGTATCCCAGAGGTGGAGGCATTTTTATTGTCTGTATTCCTCTCTTTGCCAACAGATATGAGGAGTAACAGTTTTCCACGCAACAAGGAAAAGGGAGAAATGAAAATTTAGAAAGAGAAGGGTTGATAATTCTTAATTGTTCAAGGGAAGTTTCCCATTTTAGGTGTCTATTTTAAAAAGGGAGTAGCCAAGCTGCAGTAGGTGGCATGGAGGAAAAAAGATCCTGTAATTTTTTGGGTTTTTTGCTTTGGTTCAAGCTTTGCTGTGGATCTTTTCTGCTTTCCTGCACTGCTTAATAACGTACCACTTTTGCTTATGCACATCTTGGTGGTTAGTAATAGAGAAGTGAGTAAAAATAGACATTGTCAAGTATTGGTTTGGAAGGCCTAAAATCCAGTATATTGATTTTTAGGTGGCTCACCTGTGATTAAGACATGATAAGTAAAGTGTAAGTTATCATCTGAGCACCAGTATTGTACCATGAGTATGTACTAGAGTTTAGTCCTATTTGGGTTTGGTATTTTATGTGTAGCCCAGACGCAGCACAGGTCAGTGTATATAGAATTTCCTGTCAGTCAGAGGTTCCCTTCTAATTCTTTTAGTCCCTCAGTTGCATACTTTATTAGCAATTCCAGTTTCTTGCCCTTTCACGTCACAGTCTGCAACAAATTCTCTCCTCCACAGACTTTCTGGTCTGTCATTGCAATGGTCCAGCACCAAGCAAAATGCCAGAGACCTTGAAAAGCACTCTTCAAACCAAAGAGAAACAGTAGATCCACTCAAACAGGACTAGGCTACAGCAAGTTAACAATATTTGAGCTTTCCTTACAAATAACTCATTTGTGAGTGGTGGTAAGCTATGCTAAGCTAGAAACTATTAACAGTAAGAGTTTCAAAAGTTTGGTGAGTAAAAGGGAAACAACCTCTGACCAGAAGAATTAAGAGAAACACTCAGAAATGACATCAAGCTAGTAGATGAAGAACTCAAAACTACTGATAACAAAATGTTCCAATTACATTTCAATGGGTTCCAATTCTACAGTCACATGCAGTCCCAGTCTCCAGATAAAGATCTGGGTCTTCATCTGTATAGGATTGTAAAATGGTTCAGGTTGGAAAAGACCTTGAAGATCAGTTAGACCAGCCTCCTTTATGAAGCTGGGTATGTAAATAATCTCCTCACCTGAAGACTGTTTAACCTACATAACCAAAATAATACAGCATGTGGCACACCTATGTTCTAATATAGTTTCCACTTTCACAGAAAGGAAAAATAATGTGATTATTTCTGAGACCTAGATTTTAACCACTGGAGTGCTCTTCCAGCTTAACTTTTTTCCATTTTTTGGTTTGGTGTGTTTTGGGGTTTTTTTTTGTAGCTATTGAATTCCCACAGAAATCAAGGTGAATTTTGGGTGGTGGAGAAACTGTAAGTGAGCTGACCAATCTCCCTCTGGCTTTACAAGGCTAAGCACTTTGAAAGTTTGAGCATGGTATGTGCAAGAACATAGTCAGGGAAATGGAAATATATCTGGGAATTAGTGTAATCTTAGCTAATGCTACTGGTGAGATAGCAATGCATTTACATCCCACTGGTAAGATTGATAAGGGTTGTTGTTATATGGTTTTAAACTTCTGTTGTAGCTTAAAGCATCATCTTTTTCCTTTAAGATTTTGCATTTTCTTTTTTTGGTTATTGTTTTGTTTTTGAAACTAGCCTTTTTATTTTTTTCTGAGTGCATATTTGTATTTTGATACCAGTTGAGGGTTTAAAAGAAATGTTTGCCTTTTGGATTTGTCTATCCCAAGCTTAATCCTTCACAGAGACTCAAATGAGATCAAGGTCAGATTTTGACATCGAAGATGGAGAGGGTACTTTTATTTTCTGGGGTGCCTCAGCCACACAAGTCTTATGTGGTTTGATGAGTGTGAAAGGCTGGAGTGATTTAGTAACTTGGGTGTAAGGGAGGAAGTCTTATGTTATGATCTACCCCTTGAATTTGAAAGAGCTAAAACATTTAGAATAAGGGGTAAACTAACATGTGTTGTGAAGACAGACTCATTCAACAGAGAGCCTTACTGTTTACTGTAGGCACTAATATACTGTTTACCAAAGAAAACACTAAATCTCTGTTGAAACATATTTAAACTTTGAATTGCATATAGTATATAATTTTACCCATAGTGACTATATCACATACACATGCACATATATTTTGTAGTGTTATTTTTGCTCATGTTCTGGAACTAAAACACTTTCAAACTTGATGGCTTTGATAACACAGATGAGAGAATTTTTATTTTTTAACACAAATATGAAATTTTGTCAAGTCATTTCCTTGAGGGGAAAATTTTGATTTTTGGTTTTGGAAGTGTCAAGCAGTGAAAATGCCAAAATAGAAGAGGGTTTTTGTACTGTGTACAATACTGTCAGCTTAGGTGACTGGTTAGGCTGGTATAAATAGTTATCTAGACATGTGTATATTCTACCTTTTTCTTTTTTTTGTGAAGAAATGGCTTAATTTTCAGAGATGTTATGCTCCTTTTTCTCACACAGGCTTATATCTGTACAGTAAACATGCCACTGAGTCAAGCAACTTACATAGGTGCTGTTTGTTAGGGAAGTTTTACCCGTATTTACTTGTTTCTGTGCACCTGAAGAATAAAATGTTCCCGCTCATGAAAAATTATCTTGATTTGAAAACTCTGTATGTGGAGACTTTGTAGTTCAGAATTATCCAGGTGTGTTGGTCTGTGTTTGAACCCGTGTACATGATGTAGCTGATTTCTGTGAGTACCAGAGCTGTGAACCATATCCATCAGGTATTGGACAGCATACAATCAGAGGCTCAGCCTACAGCTACTGAGGCTCACGGGAAAGTCCTCCTCTGGTGCAAAAATAGGAGGAACAGCCTTGTGACAAGAGCTGGCACCTTTATGACAGGCATATCCTTTCACACTGTGGTATAATGTAGTCCAGCATGCTTTGAAGGCCCAAATTGGTGGTGGTCCTGGCTTATCTTTCAGTAGATGTTGATCTTTATCACAGAGTCATAACAAACTGTTCAGTGGAGTTGGAGGGGGTGAGAGAAGCCTTTGGCTTCATTTAGAACAAGTCTGATGTGAACATTGAGATATTCTGTACTTTGAGTGGCTGGCTTTTTTTATGTCAAATTTTAAGATGTATATAAAAATCAGTGTTATATTAGACCTACTTCATTGCACTGGATAAAACAAAGAGCACATTTCAATGAGATGTTCAAAATGTCATAAAATTGCATAAAATTGTTGTACTTAAGGACATTCTGTTTAGCTCTTTTGTAACTGCAGCTGAATGATATAAAGTGAAATGGTGTCCGTTCTAGTATAATTTCTAAGATATATGCAATTTTGCCTTAGTAGCTTGTGATCCCCTTGATTCAGAGTTTGAGGAGAGAAAATACAAAATTCTTCAGTGATTAAAGGAAAGTGGGGCAAAATGCTATCTCAGAGCTGTGATATTTGGCTTCCAGTGGACACAGAAACTTGACACAAATCAAATGTCAATCTAGCTGATAGTAGACAGGAAGGATTAGTGTTGACCAAGCAGACCTGACCCCTGCCAGCAGTGTAGCTGTGTTTAAATACAGCCATGTTTATCTGAAATCACTGCAGGCATATGAGCGCTAGAAACTGTAGGTGAAGATATAGGAAACACGGTGCATTAGGACATTCTCATGCCTAATTGGGCTGACAGCTCAGTCTGGATGGAGGACAGTGTTTATTTACTCATTGTGGTGTGATGAGCAACTAGAAAGATATGCCTGCTTTAGCCCATGCTGATATTGGTCCTAACACTGTCTGGCTCCAGCTGCAGTAAGCCAGGACAATACAACACACAAACTTCCTATTCACCATCACTTCTAAGTCTGTCCTGGCACAGATATGCGATGACCTCAGACCACAGTTGGGTCTAATAAGGAATTTATCTTCATGGAAATGAGACCTCTTGCTACCAGAAGGCTACAAAAATACAAGTAACAATGGGTAAATGAAGATAAAGGTTTATCCTGGCCAACTGTTGCATTTTCAAAGCAGTTCAACCCTGCCATGAAAAAACTGCAGCTTGACATAGGGTGCTGTCTGAAGCTCTTAAAAAAGTTATCAAGGTCATGGTTGAAAGAACATGCTATTGTTATTGTTTTTATAAGTGAAAAATACTGGATTGATTCTCTTTTCTTTTGACTGATGCAGACATTCAATATCAGGTTTCAGATCCCAGAATCCACTTTGGCTACAAGAACAGAGATTTCAGGAATTTCAGTTTTTCACCAAGGAATTAGTTTTGTCCCGCTCTTAACCTCCACCTTCCACACTAGGAGTTCATACTCTGTATGTGCTTTTAATCTTGACTTCAATATATTTTACTGTGGCTAGCTTTCAGTTACAGTTTAATAACTTCAGCTTTATTTTGCCTCAGGCCATATTATAATGAATAAAAAGCTTTTCCTGTGATTTTGTTGAATTTATACAGCTGCCCTTGAAACAGCTGCATAACTTTTCCTGTGACTAGGAAGGATGGCAGTTTACTCAGCATAGACTGATCAGCTGAATTTTTCTTCCAAACTCAATTTTGCCAAAAAAGCATGTGGAAACGAATCCAGACCCATGAGCATGCTTCCAGATACTTTATGTGATGTTGTTATTTCTTAAATTAAAATTATCCTCACCCCCAAAAGTAATTTAAACTGAATAAGGACATATTTTTATATGGTTCTGTATGGCACCTTGTGCAATGAAATCTTTAATCTGAGGAGGGCCTCTGACACAGCAACAATAGTTACTTCCCAGTTTCCAATCTTATAAAGGAAACAGTAAGTAGATTTGGGAAGAAGCTTACATCAGCCATTGGGTATCTTATAATTGCATGCTGCTAGGTTCTTCCTGTGAAGACAGCTTAGAAATAGGTCAGATCCAGCAACTGCTCCGTCAAGATCTAGAGAGAGATGTGTCAAAAGTAAATTTGCAGAGTCTGTGCAGGGGATCTGACCAGAATGATGTGGCAAGCTCAGAACAGGCATGCCATCAAGCCTTTGACTTTGTTCGTTTCATGTCTTAAAAACTGGCATCTAAAAATGAACTACAGCCAGGAGCCTATGTGGATTGCAGCTGAGCGGGCAGCTAGGATAATGAATAATACATGCTGTGTGGGAACCTGCCTACAAATTGAAGGACGGCAGATAGGATGGAAGAAGCAAGAGGTCAGTAGTATGAAGCTTAGGAAGCACGTGGTTTGAATGCAACTGTGAAACCTAAAACACCTCATCAATTTGTGAGACTTCTTTAATAAGTGCCCAGCTTCATCTTAAAGCAGGGAATCCTCTCCAGAATTCCAGACACATGAAAGACATTAACTCATAATTCCTAGTAGTCTCCTGAGTACCTGTTAATAATTATGGCTGGCCTTTTTGGCCTTAGAAGCTTTGAATTACCTAGTGTTAAACCTTTCAGAGTAAACTGGAAACCAGTATAAGATGCTGAATGTGAAAAGGTATATTTATTAATACTTCCATGTATTGATAATTATGAATGAAGTATATGGTTCTTACTTGCTCAGGATTAACAAATATCAAATTGAAATGAAGAACAACTATTTACATGTACTTAAAATAACAGGTTTTAAAGAAATCTTGTAAAGAAAAGAAAAAAGAGCAGCAATAAACTCTAGTCTGAGATCATACTATTAAACGGAAATATTATTAAAAGAGCAATTTTTAGAAAAATGAGAATGATCAGTTGGCCCAGCTGTTCTAGTAGCAAGGAAAATGTTCATTAAAAAAAAAAAAAGTAGTCCGCATATAAGATTCATCTCAGTATTAAATAGGTAAGTAAAGAAAAAGCAAGATAGATTAGATTCTGGTGTGGAGTGTACACTCTGAATTTTAAAAGATTGTAACATACACAGTAAGGGTGAAGCACACGACCAAAAGTAGAGAGAGTGTGGCACATTGAGTCATATAGTGAACCTTTTATTCATTACAGCTCAGAAGTATTTGGGGTCAGTTCTCCATTCCAATATAAAGGAGGCTTAAATGTAGTGTTTTTGTAATATATGTTCAGCTAAAAGCCCTCCTCCCAGCTTTCCGCTGCCAGAATGAGGTAAAGAATCTGGAGATTTTAGAACTCATAAGCCAAGCAGTAAAATGGTGCACATTTGTATCTAGCCTGATGAAGTACGGGAATGCACCCAGAGAAGGCTTGGCTTCTTCAGCACAGATGCTGACGGGTAGACGCAATAGGACTTTATTCAATGAATTACCATGTCTCAAACCTTGGCAAATATCATCCATGAAAATTCAACAAGGAAAAAAAGGCAAGAAAAACCTAACTCCAGTTGTTGTACAAAACCATTGTACAGAATGACAATTGGACAACCCATCCACCTGCAAACTGACAACAGCTGAATGTTAGGAAATTGGGAAGGAAGAACTGAAGAAATCTTTGAGACCTGTGTTGAAATACCTAAGCATCCTTGACCTCCACTGGCATGGGAGAAAAAAAAAATGAAAATCCACTATATCTGGGCAGAGAGAAAGCTGTGTGATTACAGAATAATATCATACTGCACTTAAGAGAAAAGCTCAGTAAGACAGTTACCATCAAATACTCCAGCTCTTAGTTGTCTGGGAGCCTCTATAGGTCAGAGAGATGAGACAGACCCTTCACAGCCCGTCCTGTACAACAACTTAGGCCTTTCCACAGCAGTGTGATGGATCAGAAAGTTAATCTTTCAGATACAAAGATCTCAAATCCATTCAGAACCCCTATATGCTTTCTTACTGAAAAGACTTTGATAATAATTAATAACCTTTAAACATTCTGAGTGCTGTCTTTATACATATTGGGTTAGAAAAACTGAAAGTAATAAGGCAGGAAAAAAAGAAAATTCTTACGTTTTTAAAAGTGATAGAAAACATAGCCTTTCCTGTCAGATTTAATACTTACTATGAATGTCCTCACTGTGTTTGCAATATTTTTAAAAGCCTGGATAGAATCACACTGAAGTGAGTGTTTGTGAAGTTAATAGAAAATTCTGGGCCTTCAACTCTGATAAATGTAACTCCTGAGTGCTATGAAAAATTTCATTTTCAGGGAAGCCTTGACTTTTTATGGGAAATTTTTCCAGCTGAAAAATTTTACTGGCTCTATTCTTCGTTCCCCATTATGGACCAGATTTAGAAATACCTGTGAAAAACAATATATTTGGTTTCAAGGAAATCATTGGGAATGCATGGATGAAAGCATTGTAATTGAGGACATCCAGATCTGTTCTTAAAAAAATGCTTTATATTTACGTGGTCTGTTACCTACATGTGCTGAAGAGCATTGCAAACATAGAAAATAAAACTCCAACAGGGTGAGAGTTAGCCAAGAAAGCCAGCTGTGTATGACTTTGAGTTGTATCCTGAACACTTGGAATACATCTGTATGGCCTGTCAAGATGTGCCGTATTTGCAATGTGACAGGTTTGGTCCTAGAACTACTGAGACATAATGGTGGAGGCATATAAAACCAGTGCAGTCACGGAAAAAGGAAATTTCAGTATCTTTTTCTTTGTGCACAAAATTGTTTGTGTTCAGAATGAACAAGATGGGTTACAGATGTACTTCAGAAAAACAAGGCAATTCACTTGGTCTTTTGCAGAGCGTTCTCTTAAAATTCTTTACAATGCTTTAAAAAGATGTGGGGGGGGTGAGAAGGAAATATATATATTCCTGAGAACCACTGTAATCCTTAAGGCCATGCGAGTAGTTTGTTCATTTGGAGTAACTTCTATTTAATCATTAAGGTATCTTAGGGCCTATGAGAAGTTAGGCTGGGTAGGAAGAATACAGGCAAGAACTTGAGAGATTTGAGTTCAGTTCCAACTTTGGGACAGACTTCCCACATGACCACAGGCCTCTCATTTGGATCCATGTTTACCTACGCAATGGAAACATAGCGTGTTTTACCTCCACCCCCGGCCTGCATCTCAACCCCACATGATTTCTCTGTGTCTTTCTTAATTGGGGAAAAGGATACTTCATTTTATTGCAGTCATATGAGGTGTAACTCATTACTAAATTTTACAATTTTATTGAAATACTCAAGATGAGATCTTTCAAAGTGCCTAACAATGATTACTGATTACAGGAATCCTTGATCGGAATCTTGTATTTCTGAAATAGATAATTCTGAAAGAAAGATGGTGCTGAGCCACTCCTGAATGCAGGCTATCTTTTCTCATTGGAAGAGCTATATGCATTTTGTTTATTTCTACAGAAGGAATAACTCATATTGTTCTAAAACAGAAACACCACCTCCTCCCTGTTCCCACAGTTATGCTAGGTGGATTGCGATCCCAACTTTTGAGTCTGGCTTAGTATAGTAAGCATTTTCTTCATGCAGTTCTCATTGTGTGTTATATTAAAATATTACTTGGTTGAGGAATGAAAGCCCTTGCTAAGGGCATGACCACATCCTCATGCTGTTAGAGCAGGAAGTTCCTAGTGAGATGGTGTTACCTTCACAGTTCCGTGCAAATACCCTGCATATGGCTTTCAGAAGAAGAAAAATCACATTAACATTATGCTTTGGATCTGTGTCTTATCATGCCTATGTACAGTGTTAGAAATATCACACTGATATAAAGATATACTACTTCTGGCTCTGTAGACATTATTTCAGGCTAGCTTGAACATTTCCATGTGATGTGGTGTTGCACAGTGTAGGCTTAGATACCTGGTCCTTTGCATGGACCTGAAGTAAATTAGTTTTTGACTATACATTAAGTCCCTTTTAGTAGTGCGTAAAGAGCTTATAGGACTGTAGTCCTACATAACTATAACACCATCTCTGGATATTCTAGGTCCGTGTTCATCCCATCCAACTTCAGGCACCTAACTGTCATGCCAAAGTTAGGAACCTCATTACATAGGTAGCCTGGTGAACTGGTCTTACATGAGTAGATGTATCTTGTTGAACTGACTTTTGTGTTCTCCTGACCATAAAGATAACCGCCCTTCTAATTTAAAGGCACTAGTTAGTCATTGATCCAGGCCTCTTCTTCCAGAATATGATTGGCTTAGTTTAAGCTATTTCCCCAGTGGCAAAAAATAATCTGAAAAAGAGGGGTAGAATTAACGTTTATGTACATGCAACTATACCAGTGTATCTGCAGTGTAACTAGTTTCACATCCTACCCTCATGTAACTTTTTTACGTATACAAGTCCCATTGTAATTGATTCAGTCTTTAACAGTGTTTGATTAAATCTGGCACAAAAGTTGCTAATCTGGAGTTTGCTAACTCCTGAAATATGGATCCATTTGGGGCCTCTTCTTTAGATATCAGTTCTTCAGCTTTAGTGGAGTTCCTAGTTTAAGTCACCATCGGATTTCAGTTCTGTGGAAAAAGCACTTGTTATAAATCTCAAATAGTCGGTAATTGATCGCAGCCTGGAATTGTAAAACTCTATCTAAGTGCCTGAAATAGCATACGTTTGTGGTATGGTATGTGGTTTCAGTCCAGGTCAAGAAAAAGGGAGGCCTTGGAGAATATGGAAGTCTTAAGAAGCTTTCCACTAATAGAATGGGTCAAGGGATAGCATAGTCAAAGCATCCCATCATTAATGCGATGTGGTGAAACAAACTGCTTTCAACCCTCAGTGTCTCGGCTGTTAGTCACAGAAGACAGGCACTCCTTATGTTCAGATTTCTGAGAAAATTGCTTGATTCTCTCTCCTTTTATATCCCACCCCCGCATTGGGTACCAAGATGGTGTACTTACTGAGGTCACCTGGGATTGACAGAAGTGATCAGCTACGATCTAGCAATGCTAATCTGACTGAATTTCCTCAAAGGATCATTTTTAAGTGGCAAAAATTAAAACAGCTTCTTTTCTCCCCACTGCAACCTCCAACCTCATCAGAGTCAAGGACTTGCAGACCTCTCATGGATGCCTGCAGTATCTGTTGTAGTATAAGCAGTGTGGTAAAAACTAAGATCGCTTGGGCATTTGAGAAAGTAAATCTTGATCTGGGAACTTAAATATAGGTTTCTAGCTTTTCAAAAAAAACAACAGACAGTTTGGGCTCTGCTTTCTGGTTTTAACAAACTTTCAATGGGATCATCCTGTGGCTTTTCATTTATTCTAAACATAACTTATTTTGATGTTAAGATCTCCATCTTTCTGCTCTATAAGACAGTTTGGGATCACTGATACTCGACACTTTCACAATTTTATGAGAGTAAACCCTTTTTCATTTGAAGAATTTACCACTATGGCAACAATTATTTTTTAGAAGAAAGAAAAAATAAGTAAGGTGTCTCTGTTGTGATGCTGAACGTGTGCACCCTAACTACCTTTCCTTCATGGATGTCTGAATAGCCTAATGGTCTTTTGACTTTATACACCATAGTAACTGTGACAAGTAACTTAGGCACCCATAGTTGGCATTTTAAAGTGGTGTAATGCAGGATATCTCTGACATGGTTTCCTAATGCTTAGATGAGCGCCCTAAAAGCTGGATCATTCTTTCTTATTAGGCCGGGCTGTGACCTTTGTCACAGCACTAAGTGTGTGCGTAGCACCAACACAGTAATCGTGTCCAGAATTGCTGTGTGTATGAGGCTTGCCTGAGAATTATAGGCTTCCTTTTTACAATGGTGGGTTAGTAAATGATTGCCTCTGGTGTGCATTGTATGTTACTAACTACTCCCAGACCACAGTGCTCAGAAACTTGGGGGTAGAGGAGAGAATAAAGCAATTTTTTCCCATCCAAAGCTCTACAGCTGGAATGAACTAATCAAGGAGCAACTCTGCTTGCTTTTTTTGCCCTATATTCAAGAGCTGGGCAACTCGAGTAAGACATGTAAGAAGGAACTAAAACTTCATCCAATGGAGGAAAAAAACCTAAAATAAAACAATGGCTATTAATGCTTCTATACATTGTTACTCTAATGTGTGCAGTTCTCAGTCAGGAATCAAGGTCAACTCCTTCATGCCCAGAAAGATGGCAGTCTACTTATCAGTCAAGATGCAGTGGATGAAAGAAGGTAGATGATAGTGGAAATAGGCAGTATAGTAACTCAGGCAAAAGGGTATGTTCAGAAATGGCTATTCATGTGGTCATCTCAGTCACAGATGGCCACAAGTTCAACCCATGAGAAAGCTT
The DNA here is from genome assembly GCF_026419915.1 of Harpia harpyja. Lineage (NCBI taxonomy): Eukaryota > Metazoa > Chordata > Aves > Accipitriformes > Accipitridae > Harpia > Harpia harpyja. The sequence continues at coordinate 54,760,285 of NC_068943.1, forward strand.
CAGAATTTGCACAATAGAGGGACTTCACAAACTTTCATGTGCTGAGAGTGAGTGTGAAGCAACTCTAATAACTGCTCTTGAACAACCACAGGCTTAAATATTTGGCTTTCTATAGGTCTGTTATCAAAAATCTTTTTACTTAATATATATATTGTAAAAACACAACAACTTGAGAAGATTAATCAAGATCCTAATATTAAAACTTTACTGACTTTGTAATGAATTAGCCTTTGTATCAATCCAGATTCTAAAAGGTGTTACAGAAGTAAAGCAGTAGCAGGATGCCACAAATCCTTTTAAATCAAATACCCCACTCTTTGCTTAAGGCAAGTCTCTGTTCTTTGTGAAGAGACCTTCAGATGGAGCATTCCAGATATGCATGGCAGGTTTTATGTAGCTTGTTTAAGGTTTTAAAATAAGAAACTGAGTTTTAAATATCTATAGTTCTTAATACCTTTGAGAATGAAAATTTAACTGGGGTGAGAGGGGAAAAAAAAACCAAACAGACATTCTGAAATATGGATTAGCAATTAGCTAAACAACTCAATTCACTTTTTCCCTGTACTTTCCTGTGGCATATTTTCAGGGGAACACGCATTTAAGCACTGAATGGAGTGGCCTACAGAGCATGTGCATAAACTTCTGCCTAGGTTAAAAGATACATATATATCTTCACTGGTAGAGTACTAGAGCTGCTTAGCATAGCTCAAATAGGGTATATGGCTAGATGCATTAATGGGGCCTATCTCCTAAGAGATGTGTTTGTTTAGTGTGGTTCTATTTAGAGCTATCCTGTCGGAAGGGGCTTCTGGTAAATTCCTCCCCTCCATTGCAGAAACATGACCCTTCATTAGCACAGTAGATGATGGTCAGACTTTGAAAGCTACCAGTAAAACTGAATAAATTCAAGTTTCAAGAAGTCACTGTTGTTCTCCTCTGTCTTTTCCCAGCTGCTGAGGAATAAAAAATATGCTCAGCTGAAGAACTGATAAGCAATAAAGGACTTGCAGCTGGTGGTGGCCCTGATATCCACCTTAGTGTAGCAGTCTGCCAAGGAGTTGAAGAGGAGGGTGGTCTAATCATAAAAGAGTTAAAGGGAAGCAGAGACACATGTATGACTGACTCCAGCCTTTAGCTTGTTAGGGAGGAGGAGATATTGTTGTTATTGTTAATGCCAATTAGGACAAACCTCTTTCTTGGCAATAAACAGTGGAGGGTGCCTACAGAGAAATCCAGCTGCTGGAATGCCAGCAATTATCTGGTGGAGCACCTGCATTCCAGATGTTTATCTCTGTACCACTCCACCTGCTGAGCACTCCATATGCTAGGACTGGCTTAGGAAAGGGTACAGAAAGTTATGGTTTTCTTACTGCCGATGACAGTGTTAGACCATCTCAGCCTTCTTTGACCTACAGGCAAAGCCTAAAAAAAGTCTTGAATTCCTCCGGATTCAGTTTACTAACAATATTCTTCTGGCAAGGAAAGGAGGGTCAGGTTTTCTTTTAGGCCACGGTAAATCAGGAGTATGTCAATGGAGTTAGTCTGTCCAGAAAGCAGTGGGATAAGATCAGTCAGGCCTTGATTGAGGACCAACATGATTCTGCTGTAGCAATGTTCTGCTCGCAAGAGTTGAGGTCCTTTAAACAGAAACTTACCTGCTTTTCCTGTAAGCCTTTCCTAGTTCAGTTAAAGGGAGGGCGGGTGAAAGGCAGAACAAGGGAAATCCCAAACATGGCAGCTGAGGACAAATAAAAGCAGATTATGCAGACTAAACCCACAACTTTTTTACTTCAGCGGCCTCAGGTCTCCTTTGCTGTGTCTACATCTCTAAATAAGAGAGACACAGAGAGCAGTCCCTGTGCCCAAAGCCAAGTGGTACAGACTGGTTCATGCTAGCCCCTTATTAGAGCAGGGTCATGTTCCTGCTTCATGCCATTTTGAACTGGAATTCATTTGACCCCTGTGGGGTGCCTGGAGGGTCCTACAGAATTAACATTTGAGTGTTTTTTTCTGGGTATCAAGTGTCTGAAACATAGAGATGCTGTGTTCCAACTTTCAAGCATGTTGCTTTTATAACATGAAACTGGTGACACATGCACAGGGGTATGGCACAGGGGCATGTGGGAGTGTCTGGGGGTGTAAAGCCTGCTGGGATAGTATTGCAGAACTGTTGAGGCAGTCAAACCATGTCTTGTATCTGCTGCTTTGGGAGCAGTCCCCAAAGAGCAATATTGCTAGCCTGTGCCTGGTCATGGTACTGGAGGGAGCTACTTGGAGGAGTCTGGTTATGATCAGGGAGTGAACTGGCAATTATGTATTACAGATGCTCATGGTTCCAGTGTTTGAGCTCACTTCTAGGACTTCCTTTATTCATCTGAGTAAATACATGCCTGAAGGTAGTACAGAAGGGGGTTTCCAGTCTACAGCTGCATCCTTGACGTGGAATCTGTGCAGCGCTGCAGCATGCTCTCCCCAGGGAGCCCTTTTCATCTGCACATGGACATGGGTCCTCAAATGAGAGCCTTCTCATTCCCTCTCAGTGGCTGAACGGAGTCCAGGTATAGCAGACATTACGATGTTCTTTGCACAACTCTGGCTTAGTTATCAAGCATAAAAGCAGGATATACAAGCCTCATTCACGTGGGAGCTAGTTTTAGTCTCATCTTTGTGCTTTCTTTTTATCTCTTTTATTTCCATGTAGTTGTTCTGGCCGTGGTATTGCTGTTTTTGTGAGACACTGGGTGATGTCATCAAAGGAAATCCCATAATGGTTATTATTAATCTTGGATACCAAACACTCGCTTTGTCCTTTTACTTTTCCGTTGACATATTGAGAGACCAGTCAGTATATGACTACTTATGAAAAGGATGGCGCTTTTGATGGAACAGGGACTGATTTAGTATGAACTGAGTAGGAAACTGGCTATCATAAGCTTTGGTGAAATCTGAAGGAAATTTGTCATGATTCATCCACAGTTGTTAATATGACAAGGCCCAGATCCATACAAAAGAACACCTGGTCTGCTATTGAGTGTATCTCTTGAGAACAGCATTTGCCCACATGTTTGTTGCTCTAGCAACAAGCCTGAACATGGATCACTATTTTTTAAAACAACACAAGAAATAACAGATTCTGCTATGGGAACTTTTCTGTCATAAAGGAAATTATATTTGCTCTACAAACATTGAGTTCTCCCACTTTTTAAGGACTGGCTGTCACTCTCTGAATCATTAAAAAACAAAGAGGCCTGTTTCTTGACTCTTGAGAATCTAAAGATGTGCCAAAACATACACAGATTTCATATTTTCCAGTAGCTACAAATCAGACCCTTTCTCTCAAGAAGATCCCATTTTAGAACAGTCTCCTAGGTCACTTTACAAGCTCAAAGTGAACCAACTTTAGAAAGTAAAATAATTTGCCTTATAGGGTGAACTTCACCCCTCTACTTAAAGCTTTTGCATCATCTGTCCTTTAAGGATAGGTTTCAGATGATGACTTGCATTCTTGCCTCTGCGCAACAGTGCTCTCTTTCAAAATGCCTCTGTATATCAACACGTACGAGTGTTAAGGTGGCAACACTTCACTAGCTTTGATTTTACTCACTCTGTCCCCCACTCCCCCAACTTTTAAAAACTTGTATATACATGTATGTATATATATGCATACATATGTACATAAAGAAAGGCTGAGAGAAGCTTGGATGGCCTATGAAACACCTGTATTATAAGATGTTTCATAATCTATTCATATATTCTAATATTTCTGTTGCCTGGGTTCCTACTTTGTAGATAGACCAGCTTTGTTAATTTTCTCTGTTTCTGTTCTGATTCCTGGTGTTACATTTCTCCCCCTGGTAATGCTCAGTCAGTACAATAAGGATTTTTTTAAGGTTGGACAACAAGGAGGATAAAAATGGAGAGAGAGATACTTTGAATCCCAGAGGTTACTAATTTCTGTCTGAACTGAATAAATGGCTGCATATAAATGTGTTTCTTCTTCTTTCAAAAAATGGTTGGCTTTTTTCTACTGACCCTGGGTGAGTCTGGAGTTACCTGAAACTGTTTGTAGCTGTTCAGAAATTGCAAGCTTTCCCACCTGAATTCCTCCCCTGTCAGCTGGAGGGGGCTTTCAGGTGGGTGTTTGTTTCATTGCGTCTCAAAGAGATCCGTTCCTGTGCTGAAAGACAAGCCCAAGACAATGTTTTACAGAGCAGAAGATATTGTGAGGGACCAATTATCACATAAGTGGTTCTCACGGCTTGGGCTGGTACTGTGTGCCAGGTTGCACATTAACTTCTTTCACTGCTTTTTACCCAGTTTACTCAACATTCTCAAGTGGTGGCTTTGTCAATTGTTTCTCCTGCTGATATTTTGACAGATGATAGCCCCTTGATGCCAGCTTAACCCAGCTAATAAGAAATAGGCCAATGTGAAACTTTAGACCAAGTGACTGCTCTCATGGTATGGAGGAGCAGTAGCGTTGGTTCTGTTTTAGAATAGTTATTAATTTTCTTCTGACAAATAGATCTCCCAACTCTGCTCTTGCAATATTCTCTGTATGTACTCCATTAAAAAAAAAAAAAATTAATACAGAGACTTTATTATACTTTTTTTTTCTCTGCAACACCATGCTTAAATATCCTCTAATGAATGTCAGGGTACCTTTAGGGAGTATGTCTGAATCATATGAGCAAAAATGTATTTAAAGATTTATGGTGTTTCATTGATTCCAAAGGAATGTATAATGACCAGGCAATTTTCAGTGTAGTTCTCCTATATAAATCTTACTGAAATTGCTGACATTGTGTTATTAACACTAGGGGCTGGTATTGCTGTAAAGTGAAGAGATTTATGTGGAGGATAAAGCAGAGATCCTGTGAAAGTAGAGTTTGCTAATTCATCTAGCTGTTAGTCAGTTTAAGAGCTTTCTGTAGTTTGTATATTGCGTTGACTTATTGTTTTTTCTTCTTCTGATTAGAGATGCTATAGTTAGGGGAAAAAAAAGAATCACACTTAAATTTTCCCAGTAGCTGGAGCTGAATTTTAACTATCTTCTTTTAAGTATTTTCCTTTAGCTTAATCCTGTTAGATGCTGAATGCTTTCCATGGTTTCAAATTAATGTAGGAGCTGAACTCGGGCAGGGCTTATTTTATCAGACCTTTCTTTTTCATCCTTTAGGGTTTTTTTTTTGACAAGGAATGACACAGAAGAGCTGAGAGAATGATGCTTAGAACTGAAACAGTTCTTAATAAGAGCATATCACATATATACGTATGTAAATATGTACCACATATTTGTTTCCCTGTAGCATTATTAACATTTATAATATTTAAATAGCAAAGATTTTTAGACAGAAAAGACAGTTTACCTTTTATTGCTTATACTATTGCCTTCACGTTTTTTTTAATCTAGCTGGGAAGATTAATGTAGATTAAACTTTTGTTTATTTTTTTTTTCTCTCTGCTTGGTTTCTCTTTCTAAGCTGAAGGAAGTATTCAATGGCATGCAAAAAGCTCTGTTTTCAGTAAAATTTAAAGGCTACCAATGACAACGAGGAAGTTTTCGTTTAACTTCCATTTTTTTTTTTTTTTTTTTGCAGAAGCTCAATCCTTTCTTAAGCAAACCAGAAAATGTCGGGGGGCGGGGGGGGACTTGATGATAGGAGTTTTCTCTTCCTTTTCCTTTGCATATGTATTCATGCGTGTGTGTGTGTGTGTCTTGGGGCCTTCATCACAAGCAAGAGTTTGCAATAAATAGTCGTACTATTAGTATGATCTGGTAATTTCTCTTTTATAAAAGCATGATAGAAATTGTTGTTTGTTTTGAAGATCCCAGTGTGTGTTCCTTGCAGACGCACGCACCTGAGACGAGAGAGATTTAAAGTGAGAATCCCTTGATGTGATCGCAAGGCCTGGGTCTTACACTGCACCTCTGTGATCTCTATAGCATGGTCATTCCTGTCTGGTTGTGACTGTTGCCATTAAATGCAGTTTCAGTTCCTGAAAATGTTATGTATGCTTGAATTTCAGCACGTGTGCCCTGTTACTGGCTATGAGTTGCTGAGCGTTAAAGACCTAAGGATGAGATCTCAGACGCGAAGGGTTCCTGGTTACTACATGTCATCTATTAAATTATTCAAGTCAGTTGAGCATGTGTTTGCTAAAGTTAAGCCTGCGCTTGAAATCAAGCACATCCCAGAGTCAGGGCCTGTGTTCAGAAGCAGTAAGCTCCATGGGCTCGGTGCTGGTCAGATGAGGAAAGTCTCAGAGGTTACACAAATTTGGGGTCCAGAGGCTGACCTCCTCACTGAGTTCAGTGGGAGCTGACACAGCTTTACGTTGTTCAGGATCAGGCTTTGAATGTCTAGAGAACAGCAAGATACATCTGCAGCAGAGTCTATTTAAGGAACTGTGACTTAATTTTTATTTCTCATCATACTGGGGTCTGGAGGAGTATTTTGTGCAGTCTCGTTGGCTGATGGACCCGAGAGGTCCTACTCCAGGGGGCTCATAATCACAACCAAAGAGAAAACACACTGGAAAACCTCCAGCAAGATGGGCTTTAAGAAAATCTCTTTTCTCACATATTTAGCCTGAACTAGCAATAACAACTTCGATGCAGGGCATTTCCTGAGGATTAATGACTGTCTGGGGTCATCATCTCCTCCCAGTTAGTTATTAATCCCCAGGAAATACTCTGTGCCTTGATCATTATTGCTTAATTAGCATTGAGAATGTGGGGGGTTTAGGTTTCTTTTCATGCATCCTGTGAATTGCTAGGGTGGGGGTTTCTTTCATTAACTTGCCCTTTTCAGCCTAGATGGGAGCATGAGCTTTGCTTACAGTTTGCAGGTTTGAGAATTTAGTCACAGGGTTAAACCTTTTCAAGCAATTTGAGTTCCATGTGAAAGCACTACTAACAGCCCACATCTGCAGTGCATCAAGAAGTGTCCCCCTGCTCAGCTCTGCTGAAAAACATCAGGTGGCATGGGGGCAGTAGCCAGAGTCTGGGAGCAGAGGATGCTGAGAAAGGCAAGGAGAGTTGGGGGGTGGAGAAGGGAGAGGAAAGGGAAACTTAAAGGTGGAGAAGTTAGGCGCTTCCAATCTCAACAAACAACTTTATCAGCCACTGAAGAAGTTTCTCACGTCTTATGAAATTTTGAAACTTTGGGAAATTTTTGGACCCCAAGCAGTCTTCAAGGAAAAGCTGCCTAATTCCAAGGACCCCAATTGCAGCTAACCAAATGTATTTAATTAAAAGAGGGGGGAACTTCAATTCAGACTGTAGCCTTCCTTTCCCACCCCTGGAGGAGAGGAAGATGGTGTACAAAGTTCCCTTTCAAGCATTGTGCAGTGGGACTGAGCTCAGGAGGGCTATCCCTGCCAGCCTTCCCATACCTGCATCACTATTGTCTATATAGACTAGCTACAACACTGGGAGATACACGCTGCATGGTGTATTAAGGTTGCTTGTGGGGATGTCCTACCATAGTGAACTGTGACTCTAACTACACGCAGTGGTGGATGGAGCTTGATCCCAGGGATGTGGGCGCTGCAAGTCTACTTGTCTTCAGGCACACTGTGGTTTTATCTGTTGTTTTATTTGTTACGTATGTAGACTTAAGTATATTTTGAAAAGAAAATTAATGTTAAAAAGGAAACATCAAGTTTTCTGCTCCAAACAAAGTGATAATATGATTTTTTTCAAGACTTTTGTTTTTAAAAATTTTTGTAGAACTCCACTGGGGGAGGTAATTGGAGCTGTTTTAGTGACGTTTTCCTAGCTACTTCTGCTTCAGATCTCATTACTCACTGCTGTTGTGGGAACATCTGCCCAAGTCTCCTTGGAGGTCTTTTCTTTTTTGCTCCTGCATGTTAAAGTGAAAGTTGTAGCAATCTGGGCTTTATGTTTAGGACCAGTAGGTGCAAATCATGCCTCGCAGTAAAAAAACCTTATCCTAAATAAATATCTGGCCTCACAAATATTGGTATGACTTTGGTGAAAATATACAAATGTGCAGGATGTGTACTTTGGTCCTCAAAGTGCTACTTTTTTTACTTTCCTACCTAAATATCCCATTTAATAATTTAGCCCTGCAGAGACACAATGGTTCCAAATGAATGACAAATTTTGTTCAGAACTAAATTTCCAGCAGGATTGAGGTCTGCATTTTGTTTGCAAACTCCACTCTTAATAGTGGATAAGCTAAAAAAAAAAAAAAAAAGTAAAAAAAAAAAATTCAAGCTTGGGTGTTTGGGATGCTACAGTTCTCTTGGCTTTGGAAAAACCATTTGTTTGAGGGAAGGTGATATTGTGAAAGGAATACCTGCTTATTTGTTAGTTTGAAGAGTATGTGATTTGGAACAAAAACATATTTGCCTTTGTTTTAAGTCAACTGTCAGAGTAGTTATGCTCTTTAAATTTTGCCTAAAAAACCAGATAGATACATACAATATCATGTATAAATCAATAGAAATTATTATTTCCAGTTATTTTGAAAATAGTTTTTCAAAGGCATAGAACCCACTGTAACTGAAATAACTCCACCTAACGAGATAATATTTATAATTCATTCAACAGATATTAAAAGATATGACTGGTTTTGACCTTAACTCTGATCAACATTAAATCTAATCCTCATTTCAACTCTTTCTTTAAATATGGAAAAAGGCTTTTGACAGAGTCAATGGCAACTATATATTTTAGATTCTCCATAGAGTGAGCTATAATGTTCTCATCCAAATCTTGGTCTTGTAACTGACCTCTGACAGCCAATGTATGGCCAATGTCAAATTATAAAAGGCATAAAAAGGGGAGAGGGAATAGAAAAAGAGTCATTATGCAGATGATATATAAATGTCCATTAATGAGAGACATTCCTTTGTACATTCAAGTTCATAGCAAAGTTCCACACTGAATAGGTCTCAGGGGGTTTAAGGCTTCATCACACATATTTTTACATGGTTGTATTCTTGCTAAAGAACAAAAATAAGAGACCTGCATAAAACGAAGGGGCTATAGCCCTTAATAGATAAGATCAAAACAAAACCTATGGGAAAAAACTTCTCTTCTTGCTTGGGAGACAAAACATCATAAATATTGGGGGGTTGTATTTTGATGTAATAAGGCCAGTCTGAGTGGAAATCTGAAACTACAGTGTCACTGGAACAATTTCTGAAAAAAAGAAAAGTTAAAATGTCAAAGGAACTGAGGCACAAGATGAGCAGTCATGAACTCATGATAATGTCTGATGCTGACTTTGTACACACCTAAGCCCAGCTGTCTCACTGGCATCACTGGGAAAGCCAAAGCTGGTGGAAGCATGTGGGTACACTTCCATTGGGAGTCCCATGCTGAGAAGTCCAGTGATTTTCATGGCTCTGTCCTCCCAGCCTTTGGCCCTCTTAGTGTCCTCTGTTTGTCTTGTCTTACCTCTTAGTCTGTAAGACTGAACTTTTCAGAGATATTTAGGCACCTCATAAAAATCAGTCTACATCTCCCTGAAGCCCTGATGACAGAAAATCACTTTTATAATGTGTTGGAAAAGATGTAGTCCAGTAGCACCCTGACTTGCCTGAGCCCTCTGGTACAGGAAGATGAATAAGAGTCAATAAAAATAACTATAGGAGAAGGCAAATCTTTGAGGATTTAACATGCATAGTGTTATGGGTAGGAGCTGTCCCTCTGCATTTGACTTCCCCATAGTCTTGAAGCTTCCAGCACACCTGCTGGCAGCTGGGTCTAAATTTGCTTAGAAGAATTAGTACAGAATTAGTCAGAGCAGTTATGCAGGAAATCGGAACAGACCTTAGCTTCATTTCCTAATTTTGCAAAACAGGGGCTGGATCCTGGTTAAAGCCTAATGTGAAAACGCTGTGGGAACAAAGTTTTATGGTTTTAGCCATATCGGATAACTACTCTGTCTCCCAGTTGCAGTGCGATGAGACCTGACTGGGGTTTTGCAAGTCTATGAGCCAAAATGTGGAATTATCCTAGAGTTTACCAAAGAGGGTATGGACTGTAATTCACTTTGACTAACATGATTCCCATTTTAAAAACTGCATAATGGTCAGGAAAGCTGTGCCAAAATTCAGTGAGTTGCAGTCTGGTTTGAAGAAGAATCTGAACTCCCAGTATTATGCCCCTGGATTGCGATGATATTAAGCTACAGAATAGAAAGCACTGTGTGAAATTGTGTGCCTACTGAGGTCAATGGAAGACTTGCATTTAGCTGAAGTGAGGCCAGAGTTTTATTCTCCACCTAACATAACAGATTATATTGTTTCAAATGCACTCACCCCTGGAGAAAATTTCCACTCCGCTTCTTGAGATCACTAATGTTGTGTCTGCTTTCTAGCTGCCTCTCTGCTCACCTTGAAGGGATCTAGTCAAAAAGCATGATAGAGACTACGTGGCTATTTGATCTAGTTAGTGAAAAGACAGTAATGCAGAGAAGATGACTTGAATCAGGGCTTCTAGTTTTTATTCTCACTTCTGCTGGTGGCAAAGCAGGTCTGCATCTAAGTCGTGAGGTAGATTTCCCATAACCCTGGTCCTCTGCCTGTCCAGATCAGGGGTGTACTGGAGAAGATCTCTGGCTCTGGTCTCTTCCCAGCAGGTTATTGAGATGTGGTCTGACAGTGCAATGTATTATTCCTGAGCTAGGAAAAAATAGAAAAGAAAGGCTCTGATTCTTGTGCAGTACAGAGGTCTATCTCATTTGGTGAAGAATGTAACTGAGATGGAAAACAGGATTATGGGGACCCGAAGTCACCATAGCAGGACTGTACCAAGAAAAGGAAAAAATGGAATCTGAAACCATTCATCTCAGCCTTCTGTTTCCTCATCTTTCCTGTAAAATAGACATGAAATGTTTTAGCGCATGCATGGTCCTTTTAGAATATAGACATTTTAGAGAAGCACTCAATTCCTAGATCAGTGTTAAGCATACTGGTTGAAACAATAGTAGATAGGAATGATGAAATCCTTACTTGTCTTTGAAAATCTGCCCCTGCTTATTCAGTAGTCATCAAAAAGCCAGATTTGGGATTATTCTTTTTTTCCATTTTCTTGTTGTTTTGGAAGAAAAAGAATTATCTTTCTGATCTGGTCTGAAAACCAGATGTTATCATCACTTGGTTATAGCTCTGCTGGTACAGCATGTTTTGTTTATTAAAGAAAAGACATGGTTGAAATTAGATCTATGCAATACATGTCATCAAGCTTTATGTATTTGCAAATAACAGTTTGCAAAGCATGATTTGAGCTTGTGGGTTGCATCTTAGTGTCATTTTAATATAGGTTTCAGAACACAAGTGGCACTGTAGTATTTGTGTCTTTAAGTTGGAAAGCACCTTTGAAAAATGTTATTTAAAAAGGCATATTTCATATGCTGCTTTCCTTTGTTCGGAAAGATGGATTCTGTCTTGTGGCAGCTGTAGTTTAAGTAAACATAAACTGGACCAAATTTCATAACTATCATTTCCTCAAAGCTAGCAGCACTAAACCAAAATATAGTTTTATTTGGCTAACCCCAAAGTAGGATGTGGTTGCCAGCCTCTGAAGCCACATGATCAAGTTTCAAGTAGACGCCACCAGAGCTATGCCGTTGTCTTAATCAGGAAAGTCATGAATGCGTTACTCCCAATGCCATCATTATGTTTAACAAACAATGTAACCATAACAGCAGGTACGCTAAAACTAAAGCCTACATGCTCTTTATCCTGCATCAGAACAGTCCAGGAGTGCCATGACACTGCTGGGCTGAGGAGGTAAAAGACGTTAGAAAGTGATGATTGCTAAAGGAAAAGGCTAACTCATTTTCAACATACTTCCCATTCTGCCATAAGCACAGAGCTCTGCACAGTGCTGCCAATCATGGAGTACAAGCTCAAGACAGCTGCTGCCTGGAGGACTTTCACCTGAGCCCAGGCAGAAAGTTTCTTTTCCCAAAGAGGAAGATTGAAACATAGAAATCAGTGGCATGTGGCTGCAATGTGCCTAGTCGTTCCCCTTTCTCTGCACATGCAAAGCGTGCGCATTCAGATACTTTTGCCTAACCTTCTGCCAGCTGATTCACATAGGTAATGTGCAAGAGCTTTAGGACAGTGCCAAGGCAAGTGCCAAGTCCTTCTGGTGTAAATGGCTGTTGCTCCATTGGTTGCAGCGGAAATAAGCTGATTTTGTCTGGCTGAGAACATGGCTCTTTAGGCTTTTCTGTTCTCACTTTCTCCCCACCCGCTTTGCTTTTCCTTTTATATTGCAAACACCTCAATGAGACGAAGGGATGAACAGATGATAGAGTCAGTGCCCCTAGTTAATGACCAGCACTATATTCACAACCTCGTTTGGTTTTGTTCCTATTCGCTGCTTCAATGGTGCTGATGAGAAGGAATTAATTTTATTGAGGACAACTCAGTGAATTAAATGAAAAACTGCTCACTTGGCTGGAAAGGCTTTGACAGACGGCACAGCAGCCGGTCAGATTTGAAAAACTTTACATCTCCTGGACTTGGGGGGAGAAGGAGGCAAGAGAAAGGAGGGGAGGGAAGGTCATTGCAGATAAGCTGCAAGGCGACTATTTCAAGGCCTCTGAAAAACAACAGAGCAAGCTGCAGTCTCTTATTTTGATTCATGGGTCTCCCCTCCCTTTTGTTCCTTGATGCACTAAATCTGTTCCTTAGCCCCCCCTCATTTCAATAAACACCCAATAAGAAACTAATCGTCGTATGGTGAATTAGAGAAGAAGAAAAGGTGCTCAGAAGAAATGTTATGGTCATGGAAGACTCTTATGCATTGTAACCATCTGGTGCACCACAATTACTATGAATGGGATAATTGAGTCCCAAATAACTTCTTTTGGGTACAAATAATAGCCGTCACCCTGATTTGTATTCTTCACAACAGCATCGCCCCATCATTTCACATCACATCTGCACATTTCATTGATTGGGCACTGTGCTACCAATAAGTTACTACACTTAATTAAGCCCACATAATTCTCTTCAAATGAGCAGAAAAGTTTGTGTATAGGCCGAAAAGAAAAGGGGCTGCAAATGAGACTTTAGTGACTCCACTTTGTATGAGGTATTGAGATTGATGGTGATCCCATGCCACCAAGGTTTTCCTTCAATATAGGAAAACTGTGAAAGCATTAGGCAGCTCAACAGCTGTGTATAATCTGAGGAAGGCCTGATTTCAGACAAACATTCTCCCGGAGGTGACTGAAACCCCATTGTAGCATAATCTCGCTTTTCAGAAAGTGTTACAATTCATTTGATTTGATTTCTCGGGTGCCTTGCTTTCACAGCATCATTAAAAACTCTGTAAGAAACCGAGAAATGGAGTCCTCTGCAAAGAAGCATTGTCTGCTCTTCAAGCATGTTTCACTCAAGTGCTGGGAGAAAGAATTGACAGAAAACAGGCAAACGTAAGCCTCGGAGTAAATATTACTGAAAATAAAAAATAAAAGATCAGCTTTCACAATGGGAAAGAATGAGGATGTCAAATCTTTAAAGAGATTTTTTTTCCTTCTTTCTTTTATGCTCTGGTTTTCTATTTATTAGCTAAAGTAGGGAAAAGCACATTCCTTCAGTTACATCACTGTGATATGTTATCATTTCACAGGGGTTATTAGTTGGGTTTGAACTCTTCACACCACAGAGTGACAGGCCACTGAGCCTGTCCTGGCGAATAAGCCACCAGGAATGTGCTGGCGAATCCAGTTGCTCAGGATCAAGCCCAAGAAGCCTTACTGGAATGTCAGGGTCTATGGGAAGCACAATAGTAAACAAAGAATGGGGTTACAGAGAGAGAAACAACTTAAAAGAAAATGAGAGTAAACCTCTGTCTTGCTCAAAGAGATTTTTTTAAATCAATATTTTCTTATTCCACCCAAGCAAATCTAGAGCGACTTGAATACGGTTTTTAGAACAAGTGGCAAAATATCCCCTGAATGCTGCAGAGGTCACTTCACACACTCGCTCTGCCCCTCATTTGTTTATCTAAATGCTGACAAATTGCAGCATTTTAACAACATATCTCTGGTACTGAACTTCATGTGCATGGCTTGCCCTCTATCATTGAGCTGATAATGAGGCTAAGCATAAAGCCTTCATTCACTGCTGTAAAGGCTTCTGACAGTGATGAATACCAAGTAGAAGAATTAGGTGGTTTATAGGAGAATATGCTATTGTGTAAAACCTCTATGCCTTTTGTCAACCCTTCTGCTCATTTTCAGTTCCTTCACGTAAGCCATCTCTGCAAGCACTCTAGTAAGCTTCCCTCTTCTTACTTTTACTTTTAATAAGGCTATCTTACAGAAAGTGCCAGCTAAGATGTTGTATCAGCAATTATTCCTGGCTATCCTCTCTGAAATGCCAGACACCCCTTTCATTTCACCAGCCGATGATAAACATTCAAAATACTGGTGCCTGAGATGTTTCACTGTGAGGTAATTCGTATCTGCAGTCTTGTGCATGGCATGGCACGGCACAGCAGCTGCCTGTCACTGGGAGATCTTTCTTATAACAAAAGCGGCCTTGTCTTAGCGTTTCTTTGCAAAAGCATCAACTAATATCCCTTTTAGATGGGTATGTTTGTAGAAGAGGTGACTTCTGGGATGGTTTTTTTTTTGAATTGCTGGCTGCAATGGATCAGATTAACATTTCATTGTTCACGTCTGAGCTCTGGGCTGATTCTGGGAGCTGCGGGAAAAGTGGGGAAAGGATGCTGACAGATCCTGATAGAATATCTAATTTGACTGAACTAAGGACCCCCCCCCCCGACTTTTTATCCTCTGGGCCACACAACTCCTGTTCCTGTCTTCCCCAGTATACCCCATCCACGAACATAACTGCAAAGCATTTTACCTCTAGGGCCTGGATATTTCTGAATTTGTGCTGGTGATATTTATGGTCCTGTAAAGATTTGCACTAAGCTTCATATATGCCAGTAGGACACAAGTGCAGAGGTATGGGCACAACCCAGTCTGAAGGGAGGGACTACCGAGCTGCATTTCACATGAGGTGTAAGATGCCATAGTGCTCTGTGCTGCCCTGGGCTGCTCACTGCTGTTTTCCGAGGGTAAAAGGTAGCAGCTGGGTTACCAGCTGAAGGCAAAAGCACTTTCTCCCTTTTTTGCAATGCCACCTTTATTCTGAACATATGCCAATAGCAGCCAAAAGGAGTTTGCTGTGCCAGAGGTGACTCTCCATCCTTTGTCTTCCAAGCTTTTACAGGCACTAGGTACACTAGCTTTAGCATAAAAACCTGTGAGCCACAGCCTGCCAACAGTTCTCTCTACTCTTCCCATTTCTGCTTCTTTGTCAGCTCCTTCCCTTGTTGTCCCTACATCTTTTCTCACTGCCTTTTGCACCCCCACACCCTAACCTTTCCGCAGCACCTGCCCTTACTCTTGGGAACTTATTTCTATGCCTTCTTTACTACTTTTTGTTGTCTTCTGCACATGTTTTTCAGGTGTATGGTCCTTACTACTCCTTGCACCTCTGGGTATGCCATTTTGCTATCCTTTTCCCTTCTCTGCAGAAGCACTGCTTTTCTCCTGGCTCTTCTCTGTTACCAGTGTTGGCTCCTGACTCCCCTCCTGTTCTTGGCCAGCAGCCTCTGGGTTACTGATGGCTCTGGGCTCTAAGAAAGGCTCCTGGAGTGGAGGCACCAGCAGTAGTGCCTCCTCCCAGTTTTCAGAGGCAGCTGGAAGCATCCCAGATGTTTTCAAAGGTGCTTGTTGCCTTCAAATATGGCTGGAAGACTTGGAAGTCCTCAGTGACCCATGTACTTGCTGCCTGCCACTTCTGCTGGCTCTTGGAAACTTCTGGTTATTAACTTTAACTACTTTGGAATTCCTTTTCCTTTCTCCGTCAAGAATATTCCTATCACTTTAACATACATCTTCCCTTTAAAAAAGAAGTGGGGACAGAGAGGGGAATAGAATTTTATTAAATGTACATGACACTGAGGATACAAAAACACCAGCATGGGATGAATTTACTAATCAAATGCAGACCTGGTCTTCATTGTAGTATGACACTGGAAAGGAAATATCTCTTCAAAAGGTTTATTTTAACTCCAAAGGAAAATTAAGAGAGAGAATGTTGAAATACAGAGGAGTCCAGGGGGTACCAGGGAGGGAAGCTGGGGAATAATTGATGCAAGTAGGGAAGTGGAGCCTCAGCCCAGGGCAGAGGGAGTAGTGGAGGGTCCATACTGGCTCCAGAGTACTTCAATCAAATTACCATGCCTGGAGAGGCAAGGCAATGGTTAGAGCTGGGTGAAACTCGGCCATTCTCCTACTGCTCCCACTGGAGGGATTTTAGCGGTTTTGCACTGCAGATCCTTTGCTCCTTACCCCAAATGTCACCATGAAACCCAGCTTACCAGGCTGTAGCTGTGGCAGCAATAGTGGTTTAAGGAGCTTCTCTTTCAGGTGCCCATTCTTACCCTGCTGAGCCACTCAGTGTTGTCCTGACAGCCATTCACGTGGCCTTATTTAAATCAAATCAGTGAGTTGATCTGGGTTTATTATTTTCCAGGTTTATTTTTAAATCTGGATCCGCTCACTGCCGTGGTTTACAGCGCGGCCCCATAAACTGCTGGCTTGTCACAGCCAAGAGGCTGCAGGCTGAGTTCAGCGCTGGGAACCAGCACGTGGGGTGGGCACAAACTCTGTAAGCTGGTGTGGCTGCCGGCCCCCCTGTGCCGCACTCCAATTTCTCAGATAGAAGTGTAATTGGTTTTTCACAGACTTTGGTGGGAAGTTCCAATTCTTATTGTTCATCCTTGCTCTGCCTTTCATTATGAGGGGTGTTGGGTCCCCTCATTGCTGTAATGAGAACCAAGAAAAACATAATAATTCAAAGGGAAACATGAAAATGCTCTTCAAAATCAGATGTGTGAAACACTACAGCTGAAAGATACATGTGAAGTGCTGGTTAGAGGATGCTGGAGCAAAGGCAGCTTAGAAGTTTTCTTTTTTTTTCTCTTTCCATTATTCTCCAGAAGGATGAACTCTCATTTTTGTTTCATGCAGAGTCTCTGAGCACTTAGAGCAGTATTTTTGTATGCTGTGAAGTTGAAGAGAATTATTTTCACTTTAAAACTTTATTTCTTGGAGTCTTTGTGTCTTGGACTCGTGAGACGTGGGATTTGGGTAAGGAAACAGCTTTCACCCTGTATTTCTCTCTGTCTTCAGGCAGAAAAGTCACATGTTTACAAGTGGGAAAGTCGACACAAACTACATGGGGCAAATACATTAATTCCCTCTCCTCTTCAGAAGACTCTTCCAAATATTGTTGGCTGGGTTTTTTTTCTTTCTCAGAAAGCATTGCTGTATGCGCATTACATTTGTCGTGCAAGCCTCAGTCCCCCAGAAATGCTTATAGGTAGATATCCTGCGTCTTTGCTTTTGACCCCACCAAACCAGTTTTCTCTCCAGCATCTTTGCACGTTCTGAATATAAACCCCTGAAAATGGATGTGATGAGGGTCTGTTTGATTGCGTTACATGAGAGGAAACTGTGCGCGCCACATTTTCAAAGGGGAGGGATGCCTTCTGAAGAGGGCAGGGGGGTTTCTGTGGATCACAGCAGGGCAACTGTATATGGAAAACTAGCCATTCTTGCTGGCTTCTTATAAGCTGCCCACAGAGTACAAACAATGCCAGACACATGATGTATGGATTTGATTCATTTTTTAAAAAAAAAAAAAAAAAAGTAATAAACCCCCTTCAAATTGTAAACTAGGTTACACTTTTCAGACATGGTTCCTCAACAAATTCTCTTCAGTCTTATTTATGAGAAACTAGTGACTTCTGTAAACGTACATGGCTGAGTCCCAAGTCCTCGAGGTTTGCTGGGAGAAAGAGCTTTCAACAAAGTTGCGGTGGCAATGGGTTGTCCCTTATACCAGTTAATCATGGAGGAAGTCTGCCACACATCTGTCAAAGCAGGTTCCTTTCTCAGTTGCTGCCCCCAGCACTTGAAGACAGCAGGGCTGATGGCAGAGCGGCGGCTGGAGTAACAAAAATGCGGGGTGCCATCACTCTGGCTGGGCTTTCTGCCGGCAGGCATCTTGCTCTGCTGCTTTTCATGCCCTTACTGGTGTGATACTCCAGCTGGCCTCCAGATGGGCAAGGTCTGACCCTTGGGTGCCAGGGAGGAGGTGGAGTTGAGCAACAGTCTGGCTTGGTCTCAGGCCTGAATCTGACTCTTCTCTTGCTATTGTACCAGCAGAGTCAGGCCCCATCCATGACTGCCCTTCGCTTATTCTCTGCTCCTTCTGCTGCTTTGCAGGGCAGCCCAAAAGTTTATAACGCAGGCAAGTCTCCCTCCACTCCTCCCCCTTCCTCACAGCAACATAGATGTGTTGTAATGGAGATGATTTCAAAGGGATTTAATCAATCAGGGTGCCAAAGTACTTCATGCAAGAGAGTTCTGTGTAATGGGAAAGCCTTTTAATGAGGAGGATGTGTGCAGCAGTGAACAGCTTCAGATTTCACTGCTAGATGTGCAGGAGAGCAAACCTTGGCGCTGAGCAGCGTGTGACTTCACATCCCCGTGCAGCTCTTAAGGATGTTTAAACTTCAGCAGGTAGTTGGACTCGCAAAACGTTTTAAAACAAGGAGAAAACTAGATCATATATAATGGGCTGTCAGTCAGCAGCAGGACTCAGCCATGCCTTTTTAGTATGTTTTGGTAAGGGAAGGTCAGGAAGGAGATTTGAACCACAAGCTGATTCAAAAATGTTTTATTTTTTGTAAACAACTCCATCTGGAACTAGTAAACTTTCAAAGTTTGAGCCAGCCCTTCACCACCTCCACACACCCCAGCCTGCCTGAAATGAATCCAGCAGCAACCATTGATTTCCATTGCCTTACAGAGCTGGGATATGATCACACCACCTCTGGGCCAGAAGAGAATACAATCACTCACTCTGAGTCATTACATAAGCTAAAGTATGTGATTTATTAAACCACAAAAAATAGGTTGTACTAACATTGAGAGTCTGACTTGAAACCACAGAAGGAGCGACACACAGAGTTAAGGCTGGGACTCCCTCCTTAACCTATCTTGTGGTGCCTGGGCATTGCGTGTGACCTGTGAAATCACCCCTGCTTTGGAGACTCCCTGAAAGGCAGCAGACAGAGGCAAGGATGGCATCTGAGCCTTAACGCTGATTTTTCTTGCTTTAGTGGGTTTGAGTCAAGTTTAGCAAAGTGACGATTTAATTTTCTTTTCTGGTTTGGTTGGATCCTGTTCTAGTCTTCCTAGACTTGGCCCATTACCTTGGAATTCAAAAGAACAAATATATAAAATGATAAATAATAGGAAACATTTGGAAATCTAAAATGTTTCAGTGAAATATACAGGCAACTCTCCCAAATAGTCTGTGTTTTATTTCTCATTTTCAGTCTCAGTGCAGCTATATGAGACACCACCTATTGATGAGTTCTTAGGGATTCCTTATTCTGTAGGTCACTGCACCAAGAGCTCGTAAAGTTTCCAAAGTGCAAATAGCAAACAGCGTCTTCAGTTTTCTCTGTCTACCTAGAGTCTGCATATGTCAGGCATATTGCTAGAGTGCACTCAGGTTATCACCCTATTTTTCATACTCCGTCTCTAGGTCTGTGCTACTGGTTGTTGTTGGAGACAGGATTAGTTCCGGGGCTGGGTGGGATCCTGCCCCAGTGTGGCTGTCCCTGTGTTCTTAAAAGACTCTTTTCTGGAGAGGTCCTGTACTTAGCAGTGTGTGTGTTTAAGGTAGAAGGGGCTGTAGTAATTGATTTGCATTTATAAATGGTTAGTGCAATGCAAGAATGTTATTAAGTCCATCAGTTGTTGGCTTCTGGTCCACCTTAGCGAGCATGAAACATTTGTTACAGACACTCAATGTTTTACAGTCTTCCATTCCACTTAGACAAGCAGATTTGCACAAAAAAAGTCAAGGATTTCTGTGCATTAGAGCTAGAGCACAAAATCTGCCAGAGTATTAGGTGATGACCTAAGGGAAGGCGATCACCAGCTTCTGATGTTGGCCATAGAAGTGACTCCAACAGCACAGAACATCATTTCAAACCTGAGCAGATCAGGGATGTATTCCCACTTTGCTGTGAGCCTGATATCATTATGCAAACCCATTTTTTAGTAACTCTGTTGGCTTTGGTTTCTTCTCTTGAATATGGGGCTCTGAATAAGCAGCAGCTATGATATTTAAGACTTCAGCAGAATTTGGGGGGGGCGAGTAACAGCTGTTTTACCCATTCTTGTTTCTCATGTTTGGTTGTGCTATATGGGACTGTTCTGGATGAAAAGACAGTATCCCTAGCCAGGCAGTACTGAATATGCTACAAGGAAAGGAATTACCCTAGACTCTGCCTGCATTAGAAATGTTTTGGAGACTAATCATCGTGTAGTTTTTTCTGGCATGTCTGTACTACATGTCATGGAGACATTCTGAAATGGTCCCCATTGATGTACAGGGTTTGAAACCACCAATTCCATCAGACCCATTTTCGGTGTGTCTGAGCTCATCACACCCCGGGAGTATATTAGATCTTGTGGATACCGCCTTAGCACCAAAAGGAGAGTCATATTAGAAAGCTTCTCCTTTTGTGAGTGAAATGCCTGTGAGCTCATCTTTGTGAGTGACAGCGACACAGAAGACAAGTCAGTGTTCATCTAATCCTTCCTCCATCTGGCTCCTTATTGCCAAACACCCTACCACCTTCATGTCGCTAAATAAGAAGAGAAAAACATCATATATTTCGCTGGGGTTTTTTGTTTGGGGTTTTGTTGTTGTTGTGTTTCTTTTTTTTTCCTAGCTCAGGAGTTTTACTCTACAAAGCAAAATAACAAAACATATCTTCTTAAATTATGGTGACCTCTATGTCACCATAAGACTGAAGACCCAGTTGCTGCAGCACCTTCCATTTTCATGGGCTCTGCAAAACGTAAAAACAGAACAGTGCCAAAATTTAAAGTATAGGTGGCAAATTTACTGTCACCCTGTCCGTAAATACATCCTTTGTAATCCCTGCTCCCTTTTATACAGCAACACTGGAGTCCAAAATCCATCCCATCTGCCATCTTCTAGGAACAGTGTATTGCTCGGGGCTTTCCCTTCAGTTTGAATCAATGGAAACACCAGAAGAGTCACGTGGAGGTACCAAAAGGAATACGGTACAGCCAAACATGGGGCCAGGCCATTACCAGCAGTGTGCACAGGATAATCAGGTAATGGGCAAGCTGTTAGGAAATCTAAAATTCCAGTGTGAGGGTGTGCAATTTTAGCCAAGTAGGTCTCTTTTCAGGTGGTCTGCTTTTTGGGAAAAAGCTTTTAGGGGGTGTTTGCAGAGCACCATCGTAATCAAGCTTGAGTCTGACCCAGGGCTCTGGTCCCAAGCGTGGCAGATAAAAGAAAGTAGAAAGCAGCAAGAAATTAAATAATCAACCAGCAAGCCTCCTGACAGCTCAAGTTCCTCCACCCTTCCTGGATATTGCAAACGCAGGACTGTGACTCTCAAAGCGTGGCCTTTTGAACAAGGCTGAGGGTGTGGCAGGCTGCAGAGAAGCTCCTTGTGCAGCCTCCTCCCACAAAATAGAAGAGACCAAATGATTAAGTGGGTGTGATTGGGCCTACTGGGGCATGGCAGGATCAGTGCCGCATTGCAGAAGTCCTGGAAAAGTATGCTTTTTGCACTGATGCTGTGTGTGTCAGGAGTAAACCTCGTCATTGTGATACTGTCTCTGCAGGGCTGCTGCGAGCTGTGGCAGGAGCTTTCTTTCAAGACTAGGCTGAATTCCAAAAAGTGTCTGCTGCAGAGAGAGGGCTGGCCAAAGGGCTTTGGGGACATGTCCTCCCAATTTTCAGCAGGCAGAGGTGATCCTGATGCCCAGAGGGTGATCTCATCACGCCTGTCTGGACCTTTCCCTCCTTCATCCCCACCACCTTTTATCAGGAGGTCCTAAGTGTCACCTGAGCCCTTTGGATAAACAAGGTTGCATTGTACATTGATTATTCCCATGAAACAGCACAACAGCTCCTTTGAAGTCATTACAGACTCCTGTTCGAGTTCTCCTGGGGCAGAGCGCACAGGGCCTGACTCCACCTCTCCCTGGCAGAGGTCTTACACCCTTGCAGGTCTGCTGCTTCTGGGAGAGCTATCTGCATTTACATCAATACCAGAGTGATGCTGGAACAAAACTCTCAAAACTTGTTTACTGTGCTAAGCCCTTGTCTGCAGTCTGTTGTATTAATTGTGCAGAGCCTTCAGTTAATAAAATGCATTGTAAAATTACTCTTGGAAAAGAAGTCGCTGCACATGGGAAGCAGTTACTTTCCCAGACAAAAACGCTTAATAGTTTTTAATATTCTCCCCCATGTACTCGAGAGCAGAAGTCTATGTTTAGGATTTATAGGAAAAAGCTTATGCAGGATTTATTAGTCTTTAAAAGACATCGTTTGCTACTACTCAGCAATTGTGTATTTATTTGTGTACTTAAAGCAAAGAAAGGAGAAAAATCTCCACCTCTCCCTTTCTCTGCCCTGGACTGAGGCCCTGTGTGCCAAATCTCATCCGGTACAGAGTTTTTCTATAAATGAGTAATAATAAAGCCCTGAAAATAGGTTTGAAATTTTTAATGGAAATGCTGACTTGACCTTAGCCGTAAAGAGCCACAAAAGGTGCTGCTGTAATAAAGGAATGACTTCATCAGGAAATCAGGAAATCCTCATTCAAACCTCCAAATATATAAATATATCCATTTATTCCATTGTGAATCAAATGATGCCATGTCCTGTAATTAAGGATGTTGGCAGCCAAGATGTATCATACATTTATTTCCATCACAGTACATTAGTGGCTCAGCAACTTTGGTTTCTTGGTCACCTGCTTCGGCAAATGTCCTTGGAGCTTTGTTTCACAGCTTATTTGGTGGTGACAGATCCTTTATTTATTCCCTACCTGAGGGGCAGGGATTCCACTAATTGCCTCAGGCCAACTGCTCGGAGATGATTATATGCGCCACAGGGCAGTTACAGTACAATAAAAGAAAGCACTGTAACAGCTGAATGAGTTCCTGATGTGTTGATGGCAGGTGAACCGTTACCTAGCCTACAATATGCCTAGATGGGAAAAACAGTCATCAAAAATGGGGTTTACTGGCACCTGTTTTAAGGATAATGTGAGGTTTTTTCCCTTCTGAGAAAAGCAGTTGTAAGAGTATTAATTGGTGGAACATGGCAAACAGCTTCAGCAAGATCCCAGTAATGTCAATGACAAAATCCAAGGATGTCCCAGCAAACCAAACTCAGTCTTACAAGAGCTGACCTTGGCCTGACGAAAGCATATCCGAACCAGCTGAGAAATCTTTCCACTGATTTACTGGACAAGTAAGCAGTCACTGCCTGGTTATGTGAATTCAACAAACCACGCAAAAATATCTGGGATCCCAGTATCATGGTATTTTCTAATAAAGATAAAGTTGTAGGGCCAAATTTTGACCTCACTGAGACTGCCACTACTCAGAGCAACATCAGAAGTCTTATTCCTCTCTTCTTCTATTTCTGGATCCCAACCCTTTATTTCCTTCCCCCAGGCCTAAACACAAGCCACTGCCTTGATTACTCATCAGCAGTCATCAGCAAACGTGCTAAAGGAGGTGTTTTGAAGCCGGAGAGAGCAAACTTGTTTTAAAAGTTGGTTAATGGAAGAGATTTCCCAGCCTTCAAAGTGTCCATACAAAGTCCTCGTTCAGTTTGCTCACCTTTGATTTTTTTCCCCAGTACAGTAGCTGATGCAATACACTGACTATTGAAGTGATACTTGAGTTTCCAGACTTGAATCATGAAAACCATTAGCCTAAAAACCAATACAGAGGAGGGAAGAAGGCTTTCATGCACAAAACAGAGCCCAGTATCAAGGAATAGTCCGCTGTGTTCATCGTTTACATTTGCATTAGACCCTGGGATCACGACAAGAGTGGGAGACAAATGAGCCTCAGATGCAGTAGAGGGAAAAAGCTGGTCTGTCTGCATGTACTCCTGATTTCTCTCTCCCTGTTGAGGCTGTGAATAGCAATGGGCTTTGACACCCTTCCTGCATAGAAAAGTAGCAACCTGTAAGCTCCAAAAATAAGCTTTTAAATGACACTGGAGTAAACAGGTCTTGTGTGGGTGACATCAGAGTGGAGCATTGGCATAC
The DNA here is from genome assembly GCF_026419915.1 of Harpia harpyja. Taxonomy (NCBI): domain Eukaryota; kingdom Metazoa; phylum Chordata; class Aves; order Accipitriformes; family Accipitridae; genus Harpia; species Harpia harpyja. The sequence goes on from NC_068943.1 coordinate 54,784,502, forward strand.
GCAACTGTCTGATTACTGTTAGAATCAATACCTTAGTTACTAGGCTGTACCACTACGTGCAATTAGTACATACCTCAGTACAGGTTTTATGTGCAAGGTCTGGATGTGTGTATCTCTTTGGTCTTTAGTTCCACCAGCTGGAGCCTTCCTGTCTTCACTCTGTCACTGAATCCCCCCTCCTTGCCTGTCTTAATTACACCTCTAGTGCCTATTGCTCCGTAGTGCCCAAAGCAGACCTTTACACGTGTCTCTTCCTGGCCTGCCTTCCGATGGTGGGACTCCAAAGGTAACACTTTTGTTGAGGGCTTTGCAATGCCCTAGAGGAAAAGGATAGGTCAGGATTTGTCCTTTCATGTGTCCATCCAGCACTTTGCAGATGAATGTGAGAGGATATATTATTATATGCAGACAATTTGTAACTGTTGAAAGTCTCATAAGGACATCCAGTGGGACCATTTTTCTGTGGAACTGCATGCGCCTCGGTTACAAGACACTGGGGAGGGGACGCAGTCAGTTCCAAAGCCCAATTATTGTTTAACCATCTGGCCAGCCAAGAGTTAGCTCCCCAAAAGCTGTGGACACATTGTGCTGGGGCTGGTCTGCTGAGGGACTGGATGTCACTTGTGGGTAGGTACCTGCCACAAGACAGGATTGAGATGTGGAGATTGCCAGGGAGAGAGCCCAGGGCAGCCTTCTCACCATTTCATTTTTTTTCACTCCCTCGGATTTTCAAAGCCTTTTTTGGAAATCACCAAATTTGTAATTATACAATGCTTTTTTTCGTGTGAAGAAGAATTTTGAAGAATTTTCATATTTCCAGGAGAACTATGGTGTTTTTGCAAGTGGCCTGTTAGGTTTATTTCTTTCCAGTGCTCTTATTTCTGTTGGTAATTGTGTAGCTAGAAAATTAACATGACAGGGTTGCCCATATTATTTTGGAGCTGATTCGAAGTGGTAGCCTGCAGTGATGCCTTAGATAATAGATAAAACTTCTGAAACACTTTTAGTAATACTCAGACAGGATTTAATTTACTGAAGAATTTATTCTGCTCCACTGTTCTCATTTGATTTTACATACTGCTGAAATTGAAATGATTCCATTGCTGAACTGAGGTGATCGGCTGCCACAGGAAAACTAATTGCTTTCTGAACTAAGCCATGGCAGAGTGAAGTTGGTATGCAAGGAAGAGAGTAGACTATGTCAGATGCTGGCTCTATCTGTACTAGCATAAAATGGATTATTCAAATGACTACTAAGAAGAGCAAAAGTTATCTAATTTGGGATGTAGAACAGGATGAGCATTGCAAAAAGTCACTAGTGAGTTGTGCTAAAAAGAAGCCTGCAAAGTATGTGAAACAGTTTGTCTGTGGAGGTCTGGGTAAGCCTTGGTAGGCACTGTGGACTTTTCTCTCTCCAGCAGAAGTTTATAGAGATCTTTTTCTTTAAAAAAAAAAAACAACTATGGAATATCTAGAGATAGAGAGAAATGAAAGGTGGGTACTATCACTTGTCTTCTGCCATAAGTGATAGGATGATATTGGTTCATCCTAGCCAGCAATCTGGTACTCTATAGTGGGCAAGTAATGCATAAATATTGGTATTATGTTGGAATTTCTACATGAATGCCTTTTGCAATAACTGCTTCTTGTACATGTTCTCTCTGAGTACTCAATATTTCAAATTAGCCGTGTATAAATATTTCTTGAAAGCAAATGTCAAAATCACATGCATAAATGTTTTTGTAGACTGCATTGTAAATTTACATGCATTTGCAGGAAGCTGGAAATGCTCAGACGCTCCTCCAGTCATGGGACGGATATATTGCCAATTTTTTTCTTAGTGCAAACAAAATGAAAATTCGGATTTTATCATTGGGAATTTTCCGTGTGAAGAGAAGACGCTATTTTTTCCTGCAGTCTTTCTATCCCTTGTGCACCTTGATTCTAGTTATTTATCAAATCCAGTATGATATCTTAAGTACCTCTTAGAGTAAAGGATGTGGACCTATAATGTGGTCCTTTATTCCTCTTACACTGAGTGGATGCTGAGGATCAAGATACTTTAACCTACCTTTGCCATTCAGTGTATTTCCCACAGTTGACCCGATCTTGAAGTCATAAAAAACTCTTTGCAAATGTATCATCTCTTATATAAAAAAATAAAGTCAGTGGTTTATAGAGCTTCCTATCTAAAATTGTTAAAGAGAATTTTAACAAGCTCTAGTAAATCTGGATGAATGGGAAATCATCTATGAACATAGAACCAAATAAAACCTGCTCGCCAAATTCCTAAGTGATGTAAATCAGAAGTCTCTGGAGTAGTGTTGTTTTACAACAGTTAATATCTATCCCTGTGCGTTCACTTTAATTCCTTGTGTGACTCGTGTAATTTAATATCTGTGAATGTTTAAGTAAATGAATTTTGTCCAAAAGGAAGTTTGCCAAGAAGTAAAAATCACACAGCTATTTTCAAGTATCTTTTAATGAGAAATTGGTGCAGCTGTCTTGAAATCACTTTGATTTTTCACTGTCTTGTTCTTATTGCTTCAGTCTCCAATGACAGTGTACAAATTACGTGACTTAGTAAAAAACCTCACAAGATACTCACAGAAAAGTCTCTGTTTGAAAGACATTTATGATATTGTCAACTGCTTTCTAATGTGCATATGGACAATAGATATGAATCTATCTGTTGCTGGATAATTCATTAAGGGTAGAGGCCTTCAATGATACACTGTGATAGATGGGTCTTAAGCTGGCTTTCTCTTTAGGCCCAGTTTCAGCCTTGTGGGAAGACGTACGTTTTAGCAGGGTGAATCCTGGTCACCGGCAACCTGCGCATGGAGGGAATGAGCTCACTTGTGACTGCAAACTGAGCTTGGGAGGCTGCTGTGGGTGTCTTTGCTGCACCCGTAGTTCAGTTATGATTGTTATTAACTCGAGCTGCAATTTAGGTTTTGCTCCTTGGCTGCACACTGAGCGGTAGCTCATTGAAAGGTGTCCTTTAAACTCAGCCTGGTTGGCCCATCTAGGGTGTGAGCAGGAACTCCCTTTCTGCAGCAGCTCAAATGCCCGCTCCTCTGCTTGTCGAGCTTGAGCTGGAATATACTGAAGTGTGTCATTAATGGAATTTTTAAAGTTAAAAGAAGAAAAAAAAGAAGTTATTCCTCAAATCAACTGTGAAACGTTCGCTGCAAAAGTGAAAAAACCTGCTCCTGCTCCAAAATGAAGTGAAAACTGAAATGGGTGCAAGTCCAGATGGCAAAAGTGAAAGCCAAACAGCAGTGCTCGAATATGATGTTACTTCTTCCCAGGTCCTCAGGCCTTCAGTGCCCAGATTGCCTGGGGTCCCAGGCACACACTTGTGTGTACAGTGACATCTAGTGACAAAGAAAATAGAAGTGAAAAGCTGTCTGCAGGACATTTTGCCCAGCACTGTCATCTGTACAGCTGTAGTTACAGCTACAGGACAAATATTCTTGACTTTGGCAGTTCCCTGAGACTGGTGTGTTTTTTTCAAAGGCACAGAAATTCCTACTTTGTCAGGTTAATGTTTAACCTTCTAGCAGCTGGCTGCAAATATAGAGACTAACTTTACAGTCTTACCTTGATGTGGTTCAAAAGGTATTTTTTATTCCAGGTGCCATTTGTGGCAGTATTTGTTGGGCTTTTTTTCCCCCACATTATTTCTAATGTTACTGTACCCCCGGCAGCTGGATAACTAGACATAGGGAATGAGTTTATTGTTTGAGTTATCATGCAGCTGAAAGGAAATCCTTCCAAATGTAGGTTGATGAGGAAACTCTTTTAATAGTCCTTTAAAAAACTTAATGCTTTTAAAATGCTTTTTAAGCATGAAGAGTTTAAAACAAAAATTAAAACCCATGCTTTTCATATATATATTCTTTGTTCCCTTAGTCATGGCTGGAATACCCATGTATTCCGGGATGGGTACCTCTCTGCATCAGACCTGTTTAGATAAATGGCACTTCATTTTGTCCTTAGTAGATGCTTTTCATGTGGTTACTTACTTTCACCATGCAAACATCTCATATTCCATAAAGGCTTCCTAACCGAACCAGGTCTGGAGTTCAGGAGCGCACTGGTGGGTGTCGCTGACCCTGGGAATGTGTGGAGAAAAGGAAATGTAAAGAAAAAACCCAAAGCATAGAAAATCCAGTGAGATCAGTCGAGAGGGGTTTTCTTTTTTTCAGTGGAGTCACCCTGGGTTTTCATGGCAGCCAGACTGAGATCAGAGGTTTTTTCCCTTTCATGTCAAGGTACATACGGGTGGTTTTCAACGCTTATTTCTAGAATGTTAAGGCTGAGATACAAAGCTGCCAAGCCTCCACCCCTTGCAAATCAGAGATCTCCTATTGTCTTGAGTTTGAAAATCCTGGCTAATTTTAACTAAGAGTGAAAATTTATTGACTTATATAAACAATGGAAAGTAGAGGGCCCCAGAAGAAAATTGCTTGAGAACATGCTTTATTTTACATCTAAATGTAGTTCCATTGAGTTTATGTGATCACTTAACTGTTTAAAGTGAAGTACACTGTCAAGTGTTTTTCTGTATCAGAGCCGTAAGTGCCTAAAGCAGCATGGTTAGGGCACTTGTTGACCAATGTCATTCATTTTGTCAGCATAGAAGGAATTCATAAACATAGAGGAGATTTGTAAAACTCAGTTTAGATATTCACGTACATTTTATTAATTTCTCCTGAAGGCATAACTGAAGAGGGATATGTTTTTCTTTGTATGCACACGAAGTGCTGCTTAAATTCTTGGCTATACATGAGTGATTTTATTAAAATCAAGTATAATATAGCTTAGCAAAATTGTTTCTTAATTATTAAAGCAATTAGAGGGATCTAAGAAAGAACTTATTCCCACTAGGCTAAACCTGCATATAAAGCCTCCCTTTCAGCTTCCTATTTCAGTTGTTCCACATTCTCATAAAACGCCTACTAATCACCCTTTAAGCTCAGGCAAACACAAAAAGGGTGAAGTGCTATCAGAAAAAAATATTGAACCACCACCAGCACACAGTTAGGCTAGCAATATGTTCCTACAGTCACTTTAAGCTGATACAAGTACAGAAAAGGCCTTTCTTCCACCCACACCAGCGGTCTGGAGAGGGAATGGATCCAGCTGAAAGCTAACCAGTAATACCAACAAAGGTACTTTTTAGCCAGATAGTTTTCCTGGCTGTACCAGGTCAGTGCAGGAGACAGGCAGGAGAGCCAAAGTCCAGCTGGAAGATACAATCCCTTCTTTTAGTGGCTGCTTGTTCTTTTCTTGGCTAAAAGCATCAGTGGAGCCCCACCGCAAGGATTTACACAAGTTCAGCTCTTCTTTTGCGTGTCCAAAATCTACTGCAGGTGTTAGCCTTGTAGGCTTTAAAGAGAAATCATGCTGGCCATCTCCATCTTGCCAATAAATATTTTCTGATTTACTTCATGCTTTTTAGAGGAGTATTTCCTAACAACCAGCATCCGAATTGTAGACTTTGGTCAGTTGATTTAGTAGCTCTCCTTAATAAGTGCATCCAACACACCTGCTCTGCCACAGAAGCACTTTACTTGCGCAGACACAGTGGGGCTGTCGAATAGTTGCAGTTGTGATAAAGCCCCCAAAGGGTCCTATAAAACTAATGGGGTCAAGAGAGTGTCGCCCTATGCAGGTACCGCCATTCCCAGTGTTGTCATTTGTTTCTGTTTAAGTATTATGTTTAGACTGGTAGCAATTGCTGTAGTTCAATCGCTAAAATGTACCTGTGATTAATAATTGCTATAATATAAGATGTGTAAAGTTTTACCACTATGTCCTAGAGGGCTTGTAACAAGAATGACCAGTTTAAAGCTGAAGCCAGGAATGTGGTAATGAGTGCATATAATAGAAATGTTAATTAAAACACTCTAAGGAGAGAGAAGGGAGGGGAAGCTCTGTGCCCTATGTTATCGTGTGATATCCCTGAGCCTATTCACAAATGGAAAAGAGAGCCAGGAAAGAAGAAAAAAAGAGGCACTTGTACTTAAGCTAAAGCCAGCAGCTCTGAGCAGGTTTAAAAGCCAGCTTTAATGATCGAAGCCTGATGAGCTCCCAGTATGTCTCTACACATAAGTCTAAGAAACGCATCACGCTACGAACACCCCAGGGAAAGCCAGCCCCAAGTGACTAGGAGGGGGCAATTAAACAAATTCACAAGCTGAGATGCAGGAACAGCTAAAGAGGACCATTATTGTTAAGGGTCTAAATAATGCATGTGGTTCTTCTCTAACTTGGTCCTATTATTGCAGATCTGTGCTTTCTAAATAAGTTTTTTTTATGCCTAAGACTTTTCTAGCAATAGCAGTGACTTTGAGTACTCTGACAAACACAGGGCACTGTGTCCCTTTCAGCCCTGGGTGACCATATTGTACACGTATGGCCCAACACCCTGATGCATTTCTCAAAAATGTGTTAGATGCACCTCCCTGAGCTGTACTGGTCAGCTTAGGAGTTCGTATGTAAGGATCACTACAAAAGAGGGGATTGTGGATGTCTGGCATTCATCAGAAAAGCCTGTTGGATTATAGGGGAAGTGCCCTAAGCCCATGGAGCCTGAAGAAGCTTGTAAATGCTGCCATCATTTTCTTGCTCCAGCATGACCCTGGCAGGAGACACTGAGAAAAGGAGAAAGATGACTCCAGCCGCTAGAGAAGGCCAGAATCAATCACAGAAATTTTTAATAGCCTACAGAGATGCCAAGTGTCTTCCAAGATAGAAGGGCTCATGAGAGTCTTCTGTTTGACTGAAGAGATCACCTCTGAACTTCAGTTGCCAGAATTCAAAGAATTCAAGGCCTTTGCAAACATACTTGCTTCTCAGATTGGAGAGTTGCCCTCACCGGAGAGTGGAGGTGCTTGGAAAAACATTGAAGTTGATGTTTAATTTTAAATATGTCCTGAATTTTTTTCCCCTTTTTCTTCTTTTTTTCTTCTACTTTTTTTTCATTTTCTGTATTTCTGGGGGAAAAATTACTGTCTTTAACCATATTTAATAGAAATGTGTTTTTTTAAGTGGGCTCTAGGATACTTCAGCTTAGCATTGGTGCAGTTTATTCAAACCTAATTTAAATCCCAGCTCAAACCTACTTGAGACCACATGGACTCAACTTACAGTCCAGCAGCTATCTATATGTCACAGATGTGTTTTCTCCCTCGCATGGTAGGCACTGATTTCACAAAATTCTGAAACAGGACTTAATTTAACATATGTGCTAATAGCCAGTTGCAGTTGATGTCAATATACGCTTAAAGTTAACTGTGTAGTTAAATGCTTGGCTGAATCATGACCTGTATAAATTATTCATTTAATTATTCTCCAGTTAAAAGAACTCTTAAGTTTTTCATGATTGCTTGCAGTTGTGTCTGAAAGTAACTGTTGTGAATCCAACCCTTACAGAGAATTATCTAAGCCCATTAGTAGCTACTTATCTCCTGCCTTTCCCTGTAACATCTGGATCGGTTTCTGGTAATATCATGCTGAACAAGGGTGAGAAACCTGAAGAATTAAATTAAGGGGAAGTTATAGAAGTTTCCTGGACTGTAGTTCATTGCCAGATGGTGACTCATGTTGGTGAGAAACAACAACAACAGTAATTATGGATATAAATCCCAAGCCAGGAATTAAAATCTATGCAACCAGGTTTACATTCTCAGATGAGCTTTAGCTAAATAATTTGGAACGGAAGATGGGCTACTCAAAAGGAAGAGCAGGAAGTATTTCACAATTCCTCCCTGAGAAGGGGAGCATGTCAGGGTACATGCAATACATTTCTCCTGCACCCCAAAATAACATAAGACTTATAGCTCTCGTTATGGATTTCAGTCCTTTGTTCTCAACCCCCAGTAGGATTTTGTAAGCCAGTAGTTCAGTGAAACCTGAATGCATTTCCTAAGATAAATACTGTTCACGTTGTTCACCTCGGAGAATAAAACTTCTACTGTTTTCTGCTGATGTTTACTGATTATCTGTTAGAGTATGTGCACTTGGGTGGAGGGCCATAACCCAAATCCCACAGTTATAAAGATATTTAAAACACATTTATATCAAATTAATTTCAGTTAATTTTTATTCCCTGCCTTAAAACCACTTCATTTCCCAGTGAAGCATGTAACAGTTCAGTTTAGCTGAAGCACAGGTGAGAGTTATAGTGTTCAGTACTTGATTTTATAGTATTGCTATAAAACAATATTTTATATTTTGTATTTTTTAAAAAAATATATTTTTTATATTTATAGGTTTACTATAAAATGGTGAACTTTTGCCATCTTTGCATCTCATTTGTAGAAGCTGTGACTGACAGGACTGTTGGATTTCCTCTTCAGTCAGGTTGCTAAGACTGTTTAGGAGTCAGAGGCTAGACAAATGAAAGGTGCAATGCGGCAGGATTATCATTCTGTGTTCACATGTTCATTCTTGAAAACAAGGAAACTGCATTACATTAAAATTTCATCTTGATTTTTGGCAGAGACCAACGGTCTAGGTAATCAGCAGGAATACAGGTAACAGGCAAGTTGGGGCCTGTAACACAGGGGGGTTTCCTCTTAATTTCCCAGTCTGCTGGTTTTGCAGTAATTACACACTGATTTATCTTCAGGGAGGAGAATGTATATGTGCCTTCTTTATACAACTACTAAACCTTGGCCAAACATCTTAATTAGGCCTTCATTTTGCCTTGAAGACTTCAGAATTAACTTTACAGTGTCCTTCCCTTAAAACTTGTCTTGTGATGTCAGTGATTTCTTTCAGTTTATTACAATTTTTGCAGTATTTCAGCTTTATTTGCTCTGTGTGCGTGCATGTGTGTATAGCAATGTGTTGTGGGCCAGGTCGTGGTCCAATTTAAGTCTGTGATAGATTTGCCTCAATGAGTAACATTTTAGCTCAGTTTTAGAAGGAAAACACTTTTTAAAAAAAATCAGTTCACATCATTCTACTTAAGATACTATTCCATTATTTTTGTTTTCTCTACTTTTTTCACTGGCTCAAGTTGTGTATTATCATATTTATTGCATCTGGGAAAGGACATAAGATGAAGCAATCTGAGCTCTGGAGGATGTTAGTGAGGAAGCATGTAAGTAAAAATCTTTCAGGGTTTCTTTGCTGTCAGATCAGTAAGGCTGCACTTGTTCAGAGTTTTGTGCTGTTCAGCTTCTTCAAGAAACTGATGAAGATACTGAAGGAGGGAAACAATTGAGGAAAAGATAATACACCAATGGAAATGAAATGTTGCTATGATGAAGAGGACTAGCTGACTTTGGTTTTACTATCTTTTTTAAAAAAACAGCAGAACTTAGTAAGCTATATAAAGATAGAAGTATATAATTTTGCTTTGCTTCTGCTTTCAAAAGTTCGGACAGAGTACTTTTCAATTCTACTTTATAAATTGTATTTTTCAACCCATACCATGTCAGTCCATTAACTGGAATGAATGAAAAAGAGAACAACGAGGCCAAAATTGGCACTGGAGAAATTATATTACCAGATGTATATAGTGATCTTGTAAAAATTGCTCTATGTCTTCACTGAGATCTTTTTCACACATTTCAACATGGTATCACGGGATTTGCAAAGGTACCATATCACAAAATAAAAAGCCCTTGTTAATTAAAAAGAGGTAATCTCTAACACAACTGGGTTAAGGCTCAAGATTTTTGTGGTCTGGATTCCAAGTGATAAACCTTTGCACTTTACATAATTTTGGTGGTACAGAGCAACACATATTTGATGTTACAAACTGTCACCTCTTTTCAACCTCTACATGCCAACAAGTTTGATAAGCATCACATTTCAAGCTTTAAAAGTATGTTAATCTTTAAACTTACTTCTTTGAATAAACTCTTCTAAAGCTTTGCATTGTAATGTACTGATTGCAATTCGACTGATGCGAATATATAAGTGACCAAGCCTGAATTTCTTCCTTACATAGGCTTTGCTGGCATTGTCATGTGTCATTTGTGTTATATTTAATTTCCCTATATGAAAGGGTTTGGACTAGTCCTATGGCCTTAATATTAGTACAGGTATGGAAACAGATGGCTCAGTGTCAAGTTGCTCAGCAGTTCCTGAATTCTCATCCTAGCTATAGCAGTGAGTCCCGGATAGCTTTGGACAATTAATTTAAAACTAATTTCTGCTCTCCTTAAATGAACAACCTCATTTAATAATATAGGTCTGATTGCAAGAATAAGTGTTAGTAGAATTTCCTTCTGAAACAGAAAAGTTTAGTGTTCTCATCTGTAAAATGTCACCAGTAATAGTGGTCAACGATAGCACTGCAAGAATTCAGACACTCTTGTGTAGGTCACTTTTTAATGTATATAGTTTTAGTAGCACTCAAAGTCAGGTTTTGATTTAAAAAACCCCAAACTGTGAACTGTATCTACCTTAGTAGTAGCCTTGCTTACCAGAACCTGTAATATTGTAATCTGATTGTTCTGATCCATAAACATGACAGCTGACTGCTACTGACCTGCTGAAGAATATATAGCTTTAGAAATCCTGTGTGAAGAATCTCCTTGCACCCCTGCCCAGTAATGCAAGTATTAGAAGTACCCTAAGAGCATTTAACTTAGGTTTTAGAATTTTGTTTGTGAATTCCCCCACGTGATGATAGTAAGGCGTAGTAAGTTGAAATGTTTTATACTAAGGACTAAAATTGTACAGCACAGTGGTTTTGGATTGGAGGGTAGCACCCACCGCAGTAATGGTGTTGCACCTCATTACTGAACTATAACATCATAAGCCAGTGTGACCTCAAAGAGTATCCAGAACAATTCACAGAAAATTGTTGCCGTAGAAGATGGGGTCAGGCTTGATATATACCCTGGAATGTGTAGAGGTGTTGGCTGGGAGGGGGGGTTAAAAGCTCTGCTTAACTCCTGTTCAGCTTGACATTATGGCTCATCACCTCCAGAGAGGTGTCAATTGAGAGGAGATAGGTGTGGAATCAGGCTAGATCAGGGACTACCAGCATGGGGATGGCAACCATGCTTGCATTTGCTGATGACTCTGTGATAGCAGAAGGGCAGGAGAGTGAAGCTTTTAGGACCTTCATAAAAATTTGGGAGGCACATAGGAAAATTACTTCGGCATCATTCGAATGATAATAGAGAGAAGCAGAAGAGAATTAAAGCGTAGGGAAAAGACAAGAAAACAGATTTCAAGAAAAAAAAGCATTTTTGGCTGTGGCACAAGTAGCCAACAGGACACAGAGGATGAGGAGCTCAGCTAGTAATTCCTGATGCCTCCTTTCCAGGGTATTTCCACTGGCATTTTTGGGTATTGCATATAAGCCAAATTCCACTCTGACAAATTTATACCCTTGGACTTGCTATAGCTTTAAAGAATAATGTACCTGTCTGTAGCGGTACGCGATTGTGGCTGTCAGCAGCTACGGTGTTGTTTTTCTACTTATCTGGCTGAACTTCAGCTCATGTGGAGGAAAGATATTAAGTCTTTCCGGTTCTATACATATTTGATCTGCCATATGGCAAATGGCAGATCAAGGGCAGATGGTGGCTCACAAATGGAGATATATATATCCATTATTAGTATTTCTTTAAGGTTGTTTCATGTTTTAATCATTTGGTCCTCAGCATTGTCTCTCTCTACCTGTCCTTAAGGTGTGCACGTTATTGACATTTCCCTGTCTGTCATGGGCTTATGGACCAAATTTTCCTGTCTTCAGTGACACGCAAACAGTTTCAAATTATCCTCCAGGCCACTGTGAAGAACATGTGAAATGGGAACAATCCCTGTACGTATTTAAACATACACCCTTGCATATGCGCAGAGCATCAGATTGTGGCCAGTTCTGCAGTGGTTTATGCCAGCATGCAGGGCTGCCTGGCAGAAGTAGCTGCTGCAACAGAAACTAGCTATGACTTTTCAGACTGGTAACGTCAGAGGCAGGATCATGGCCAGGACACCAGGTAATTGTGCTGGTTCACCATGTTACCTCAAGAATACCAACAAATTGGGAATTGTCTGCAAATGGGAGTGGAAGGTAAAACCAGCACTGCCTGCCCTTAACTGTGGGGTGACTGCACCTCATAGGCAAATAGCCAAACCCAGACACAGTGTCTTACTTAAGTAATTTGGTGTAGTCATAAAGTGTATCATTAAATTGTAAACATCTGCTTATTAGCATGGTAGAAGAAATAAGCAACAGTTAGTTGAGAACTTCATAAAATGTATTTCACAGGAAGAGGGAAAAGGCCTAGTAAAGTTTCTTCGTTCTCGCCAGTGCTTCCAGCACCTCTCACGCATGAAGGTATCTTATGTTCCGTTCCTAATAAAAGTCTGGCAGTTCAGCCTCCTTAATACATGCAACCTGAACCTGTAAATATATCAGCCATATACCATCAAGGGAAAATAGTGTTATAGATCTCATAACCTTTTTGATAGTTATCTAATAAGACGGATTACAAAATACCACAGGAAGGAAGGCTAATAGGAATGAAATCCACCAAGCTGCTTCAGTGGTTCTCACTTTTATGCAGGGAGAGCTTGTTTCTTAGCAGAAGACGCTGTAGGGAATGGTGTTCTCACAAAATGTGCAGCTAAGTGTTGAGTAATGCACCTATAAACAGAAAGCAATTAGTAAATATCTGATCATGGATAATTAACAATAAAACAGGACTGCATTTTTTGACTAAATTGTTCAGAGAAACACTCAGCTCTGGCTTTTCAAAAACATCTGAATGTATTTTAATTTGACAAAATGAGTCCATTTGAAGTTAGAGCTCTTGACATCTTTCGAAGAGGCTAAAAAGCATGTGGGTATGAGTGGTCCAAATAATATCCTCTGCATGGATTCCCAGATCGCTTTTGATAATGTTCTTCACAAAAGGTTTTTAAGAGAAACAAAGCATGAAAGGGATGCTGCTGGCAAGGATATATAATTGGCTGAAAAAGAAGAAACAGCACATTGGTGTAAATGGGTGTTCTTGCAGAGGAGGTCTGTAGTGAGGTTCTGCAGGGCTCTGTGCTGGAGCTATGAGATGACAGTTCGGTGATGCTATAAAGTTATCATGTTGACAAGGAAGAGGAAGGACTCTTTAGAACTAGAGAAGGTTCTCATAGGAGCAAGTGACTGGGCAGCAAACAGGCAGATGAAATTCAGTGCAGATAAATGAAAAATAGTATGTGCAGGGAGATACAGTCCTAGTTTTGCATACAAAATGGTGGGCTCTGAGCTGACCATGACCACTCTGGAGCAAGCCCTTGGGGTTATGATAGCTAGTTCCATCAGCACATCAGCTCAGTGCTTGACTGCATTCAGAAAAGCAAATCAAATGAAAGGAATCGGGTACAAACCAGAAAACCTCGGTTTGCCATCAGTTTAGCTACATCTGAAATACAGCATGCATGTCCTGGACTCTTAGCTCAACAAGAGTATAGCAGAAAAAAATTAGAGAAAGGCAGCAAGTACAATGAATGTTTTGAACAGTTTCCATGTAAGGAAGGACTGAATAAACTAGTGCTGCTCAGCTTGGAAATCAGGCATTTTGGAGGGGGTAGCAGTTTGGGGAACTCCTTGCCACAGGATGCTGTAAATGCAAAAAGTTTACTTGAATTCAAGAGCAGATTGGACAAGTATTTGCAAGACAGATCCTTTGGGGATTCCTACAATGAAAAATAACAAGAGGCTCAGAAAGTCACCTGAGCTGAAAATAGTGGAAAACAGGGATACAGTTTCAGGTTTTTACAAAGCACAGAAAGGTTTTCTCATTACAATTAAACTGGGAAAAATTGCCGTAAGGTAAACACAATGCTCCTGACTGAAGTCTTTGCTTTTTTTTTTAGTTTTGCTTACAGCATTTTAAAACTTACAGATAAATAAAACGGATTTTGTTATAAGATACACTTTTCCTTTTGAAAATGGGCAGAGCTGATTTCTTTCCTCCATCAAAAGCTAGACATTGCCCAGGAGTTGAAAGCCATGAGGAAATCATTAAAAGCAAAGCAAAGAGCTTTTTTGCCTTTACACGGCAAAGAGCCCTGTAAACCTGCAGGGCCTTTTGAAAGTGCAGTTTGGTAGCAGGCTATCTTTGTGTTTCAGTGACGGAAATGGATGCTAGAAATTCCCCAAGGTGCCCACGGGTACACTAGTTGCTGACCAGGACCTGCTTGAACCAGGAAGATGTTCTCACTTCATCTCACCTGTTCTTGGGCAGAACGTTCTTAGGCACCCGTTCTTTTCCTCTGAACATTACTTCTTTCACTAAGGTTACACCTTCATCAGGGGTTGTCTGAGTGTCTGTGGGGTACGTAAATGATGAGGAATGGCACTGCCCCATCCCATTGGTGGATGTGGTGCAGGAGCCCCACATCTGCCCCTCACATACTGGGCAACCTTGGGGATGTCATTTTGCTTCCAGCGGGGTCCGGGACTTGACTGCAATTTGTACATCTTAGGGTAACAGCGGTAAGTTATTGTAATGGCGAATGTGTAGATAAAGACAGCCTACTGGAACTTAAACAGCCAGGCTTGCTCACAAGAAGTCAGAAAGCCTCTTCCCTGCCAAGTTAGTCCTATCCTTTAGATTTTTCAGTCACAGCAGCCAATCTTGGGGCATTTTGCTTAGAATTCATCCCAATGGGAAGCAGGTCTTTGGAAGAACTAATGAAAGAAGGAGCAAAGGTGATGCCTTTTACAGTCAAATATTTTGTAGCAATAATGTTATTTTTCCTTTTAAAAATTGATTTCAAATCATGGAAGCCCAGAAATATGTGTGTGGATGACTGACTAGACCTACCCATATTTTTGGAGCATGTGTGGCCCCCCCCGCCTGAATTTAAGAGGCAAGAAGAGGAATTACGATGTCCGGTCTAGCTATCAGCTGCACTGCAGCTCCCTTGCATGACTTGGGTAACCTCGGTTTCCTCACCTGTAGCAGTGTGATTATTAAACTGCCTTTCTTCAACCTCTTGCCTTGTAAGTTTAGCCTGTGATCTGTTTAGGGTAATGACCACCTCAGTATGTCCTTGTGCAGAAGGCTTCACTCCTGACTGGGAACTTGGAGCATAACAGTGAATATAATATTATGTAAATACTGAAGTCAGGAAAAAGTCTTTATTGCATTCACGATTCTACCCTAGAGGCTTTTTCTTTGGCCAACATTTGATGAAAGCATTATCGTCTATGTTACACAGTCCTCCAGAGCTTTACAGTAGCTGAATCTAGTGAGGAAATAAATTTAAAAAAAATAATAAATTCTGACACTGCAGCACTAATAGAGGCAAAACCAGTGAGAGTGTCAGTAGGAGTTTTTCAGTATCTGTGGTTCAGAGCAAAGTTAAAATTGCCTGATGATAGCGGTCTCCTTTCAGAGCTCCGTAAAATAATGGCTAGTTACCTGCGAATCATGCCTGGCATTCAGATCTCTGCACCCTGGCCCACAAGATTGCAACGGTCACTGTCAAGGGAAATACCTGGCTTCTGAAGTTACAGCAATGCAGTAATTTAGAAGGAAAACTGAGCTCACAAAAGCTAAAGCTAATTTTCAGGCCTGGCTGTCATTCATCAAGGGTGCATTCCCACACAAAGCCTGGCCAACAAAGGGATCCTTGCACTGCTGTGCGCCGCATTCCCCTGCCTCCCCCTTCTCACCATGGAAAAGATGCCTCTTTGTGCTGGAGATAAGTGAAGAAGAAGGATTTACAGGACAACAGTAAGCTATACCAGGGACATCTCAACTGTAATTAAATCCTTTATTCACTTTTTCTCCCAGTGCGGGCCATATTAGTAGCCCAACGGCACATACTGTTAAACAGTATAAAAAATATTTAAACAGTGGTCAGGTTTAAATGCAAATCTACTGAATCCAGGGAGCTTGGGTTGATTTCTTTCCGATGCAGAAAAAGAAGCGACATTGTGGCTGAGGTTAAAGGAAGGTTGGCTTAACTAGTCAGGATTGCAGCTGGAGAAGGCTTTTCAGCTCTGCCTGAAAACATCTCCCTGACTTAAAACCCCACAGCCTCAGAGTGCAAATGTTGTCCTTGCCTGCACGCTGAGTGCCTCAGGGTCAGGGGATTCCCTGCCAAGGGGTCAGCCTTCCAGCCCCAAGGGACTGGGGGGTTTTGCCATGCGGTGTGTCCAAGCAAAGAGGCTGATGGTTTTGTGCATGCACTGCATGACCAGCTGCTGTTTTAGCTTGTTGCCATGTTGCTGTCACGTGAATTCTCTAAATCAGGATTTTGACATCTTTTTAAAACACCTACTTTAGCTTGCCTGCAGTGTATTGGAGTCCACATAGGGATCCAGGTGAACTCCTTGGCCTCGATTGCGAAGACTAACTTAAAAATCTTGAGAGTACCCTCCTGGTCTTTGAATCTATGACTCCAGTAATAATTAAAGATCAGTTTTCCCGTGGAGTTGGTGGTTTACTCTGGGAGGGGCTGTGGCTTTTGGTGAACAGTAGGTTCTCTTTCTACCTTTTCTAAATTGCCTTTAATTACAAAACTCACTAAGTAGCCAGCAACAGTGAAATCCCCAGGAGTTCCAAATAGCTGACATGTGTCTTTTTCTCACACTTGCAGAGATTTAGGACGTCTGCCAAAGTCATACAGCAATAAAGAAGCTTAAATATATTAAATGAAATAAAATGATTAAATGAAATAAAATGCCATCAAAGCTTACAGTGTCCTCTCCTCTAGTCCTACTGTTTTATCTGTTTTTCTCTCTGTCCTGACTCACTCTACCTTCATGCTCTTTTGTTTGTCATTGTCTGTTCTTTATTTTCTCTCTCTTGTTTCTTTTTGCCTTGTTTTGGGAGGAGAAATAGGCAAACTGAGGGAGCACAGCCTGCTGTCTGCACAGTGTTCTTTGATGTTGCTGTGTCTTTTCATACAAACATACGTACATACATACATACGTATCTCTTGGCTTTCATTCACTGCTTCTTTCCCATACCTTCCTTCACTCCTCTCCATCGCATCTCCATCTTCCATGCTTCACTTCTGCATATTTTAGACTGCCCTCCCTGCTTTCTCCTCCAGCCATTTCGAACTGCTAAAATCAGTGTTGGCTATATACAGGGTCCGCAAGAGTGTGGTTAATAGGTTTGCACATACATTTATTCGAGTCATCTATTTGAAAACTGTGTGTGTATTTATGTGTGTGTTCAGCTGTAACTGATTGGCCTTGATTTCTAGGCCTTGCTATGCTGCGGGTACTCCCATCCATGCTTTGTTATATGCAATTACTATGATTACATGGGCAGTTGTGGTAATTGGGTAGTATACAGATGACTCATTAATTCTGCATTATGCATTTTCCTGAAGAGTTGCTGTGGATGGTGGCCTGATAATAGTTTGGCAGTCTGAAATCTGACCTTTGCTTGTTTATCGTTTTACTATGAGTAGCTTGAAAAGGAAGGCCAGTCGGTTCTTTTCAGCACTGAAAATGAAGCATTTTTGCTCAGCCTGAGACTTAGGCCATCGATAATGGCTACAGCTGCCCTGCAGAGCGGCTTCGCATGAGCACACAGATAAGAGTGCCGGATGCGGCCCCAGTTCAGAGAGGTATGCGTGCCCTGTTCAGAGCACTTGAGTTGTCCCATTGAAGTCAATGGAGCTATTTCTGTTATTAAAGATCAGGAGTGACTTAAGTACCTTACTGAATGGTGGCACGTAACGGGACTGACAGATTTTCTTCCTGAAACAGTAGGCTTTCTTATGCTACAGCTGTTGCTGGATATGAAATCACACTTTTTCTAACATATCCTTGGAGAAGGAGATTAGGAGGTGCATGTATATACCTGCCCAGCTGCTACTTCAAACCAGTTGTTCGGAAGAAACAGAAAAAAAGCTCAAGATGAAGAATTTCTGAGCCTGTCATCCAGATTTCCCAAATCACCTGCCTGAGTCCATCCCCCAGCTCCTGCATGAGAGCAGGAGGGGAGAGATTAGTCAGGTTACGCTGTCTGTGAGGTGAAGAATAGACCTGCGCAAAGATGTTTCTTGATCAAAAGGATGCAGTGATAAGATAGGAGATGTTGAAGTCTGGAGAGGTGGTGCAGACACCTGTAGCCAGATGGGAGCAGAGCTAAATATCCCACTTAATGCAAGTGTTTGTTGCTCAACTGATAAGCAGGGAAAATGGAAAACGTCTGCACATCGTAATTTTCAGGCACAATTGAGCTATAATATTATTAAGGAGCTTGAGCCAGTCTTGTCCAGAGTCTGATTTCAGACTGCCGAGTTAGGTCAGACAGAGGAGCTCTAGTGAGAAAGTAGAAAATCAAGTTTTGATTAATTGTACCTGATAGAAGGAAAACCAAAAAACTGCTTAATTTTTCAAAACTTTTCTTTATCCTAATCTAAAGTAGAGAGATGAGGACATGATAAAGGCTCATTTCAAGCAAGTTTCCATTTTACATGAAAGTTCAGGAGCAAGGGAAGATTACTGCTTTCTCTGAGCTGGGCTTGTTGTTTTCAGAATACTGTGCTCAACATTTACAGGTTTGACAATTTCTGGTCAGGGTATTTCGGAAGATTTTGGAAGGTTTGTCAACTTATTTTGAGCATACACAGTGATTTGAGGTTGGCTTTGGTTGTAGGTTTCAAGCTCTTTGTTGTGATAAAGTGTCTATATATTAATGGCATAACCCTATGATTAAAAAAAAAAGAAGAAGAAGAAGAAAATGATGGTTTTCTTCTGGTCTTGAAGGTTAAAGAGGCACACTTAGGGAACGCAAATAGCTACCTACACTGTGTTCTTTAATGTTGTTATGTCTTTTCATGCATACATATGTATTCCCATGTATGTTAAATAAGGTTTACTATTTTTCTTTCCAAATTAACCTAAGATATTCCATACCACAGCATGAAAAATAAGGCATTTTGACATTATCAGAATCCCCTGCAATTCATACTGTGGAACAAAATTTCATTAACATGAAATGTTTCAAAATAAACTGAATTTCCTCTCCTACTGCAAATGCTTCTAAGGTTTTCTAACCAGCTTTTATTAACTTTTATCCATTAAAAAATGATCGTGCTACACTTTTCCATGTTATAAAGCTTGCAACAACTGGCGGCAATGAGGTATTATTCCAGAATAGAACTATATGAAGGGAATGGAAGGAAAACAGAAACCTGAAAATAATTTGCATGGAGAAAACATTTGGCAAACCAAACCCAGATTTATTTTTTGAGCGAAGGGTTGGTTGGTTTATTATTATTTGTTTGTATATTAGCAGCATATAGAAACCTGGATCAGAGCCTTCGGCAAAGCCCTCCTATGATTACTGCTCCACACCAGCCATGGCACGCTTCCAGCACAAGCCTGGTTAGAAAGTTGGTGGAGAAAAATTCTGTGATCCACAGAAATTAGGGCATCAGCAATTGCTGGCAATCATGTTAAGTGAGATATTGCACTATTTTTCCCATTAGCCTTTTTTTCAATTGCCAGAGGAACATCAGAAATAGTTTTACAAGATGTTTAGAAGTGAAAAGAATAAGCTGTGAACATACTTAAGGGAATATTCTTGACTATTTCTCCATTTCTAATAGTCCTTACTAGAAATTACTATTAGTATTTCTTAAGATGCAGAAGGGCTTCTCCATCTTCAGTACGTTGTACTCGCATGGGGAAAGTCTCCTGAAACTTTATATCTTCATCTGTGCAAATAAGTGTGAATGGTGATCCATTGACCTCAGTTTTCCATTTCTGGTCATCTACTTTTTGCCTCCAATTTGGGTTCTGTATTTGGACAAGGAAAAATGATTTTTAGCAAATTCTCCCTACCCTTTGGGAAAATGATTCCTCCATAATTTCTCCACGTCTGTCCAACTGGAATGACTTTTTAATGCTTCTAGGTTTTCTTTATTAGAATTTCTGAACAACAAGTTAATCTGTTTTTATGAACATTTTACAATTCCCTGCATACAAACATGAGCAATCAGGAGCTGATCCGAAAGCTCCTCTGTTACTTCTCTTGTTACTTCTTGGCTTTACAAGTCTCTCCTGTCTTCTTAGCCTTTTCTCCATGAGTTTGACTCCATGTCTCAGTGAGTTTTGACCAGAAATATTGGCCCTCTCTTTATTCTCTTCTTTGGTGTGCGGTGGTCCTACAACCCCACATGCGCTCTGTGCAGTACCCAAACTCCTTCCAGGCACCTGACTGCCTTACTGGCACCTCTTTAAGAAAAGGACTGCCCAGATCTGCCAGCTGTGACGGCACCTAGAGCTAGTGAGCAGAGCTGCTCATTTCCTCAAAATTCTTCGCTATTTCCAGCCTTTTTGCCCCAGCCCACATTCCCTGTTTGCAATAATTATTTTGTTGAAAGCAGAGTAAGATACTTTGTAAAACAAAAAGTTATTGCCTTGCATCTGGCATTAGCCTGTCTGTGAATCACAAGGTACTGAGACATTTTCATGGTAGGCATATCTTCTCTCCCATCTTTATCCCCATGGATATGTACTAATCATCTGGTTGTTGAAGCCCTGACTTTTTGGCTCCCCCAGTATCAACTGACAAAAGACACACATTAGCATTAGCCCAGATTGTGTCTGTCACCCAAGGTCACGCAAGATAAGCCGCCAGCTGTCCGCTTCACCAAGGCACGGTACATTGGACATTAATTAAACTGTATTCAATACAGTTCAGATTGATTCAGAATGCCAAGATGCCTCGGCTGAGTCGTGCAAAATGTGTTAGTACAAATCACTCTGCCAGTACAAAATGCATTACAGCAGCATCCAAATATTTTCAGAGTCCGAGACATGAGGTTTAATAAATTAGAGGATAACCAGATAATTGATTTCTGACATATTAGAGAAGGGATCCAAGTGCCTAAAGGGATAGGTATTTAAACAAGGGAATGCTCATTTTTTTGTGGATGAAAAAACCTGGTTCGTAGCAGCCAAAAGCTGAGTATCTCTGGATCATGAGAAGCTGCTTGTTATCTAGAATTCTGCAACATAATTTTAATTTTCATTTCAGTTAACTAAAAACAAAAGGAAACTGCTGTCCTCTTTATTTCTTTTTTAATTCTTGCAAAAGAATCAAATTATTTTTCTGCTTCTAAATGAACAGCAGGCATGGTAAAGGGAAAAAAAATATTATTTTTGCCAGGAAAAGTCATCTTTGCTGTGGAAATGCTTAAGTTTCTCTATGAAAATGGAATTTCCCTTCAAAAGTAATTTAGCAAAGAAAAATGATGGTCTTGTCCAGTGGCTGGAATTATACCACCTTCCATGCAAAAAGGTTTTTGGCATTAAGTCTTCACCACAGAAAGCTGAACAGAGCCCTGAGTAAAACTCACAGTTGTTCCTGACATAAAACCAACTTCCCAGTTCAAGAAGGGTTTAAGTGCCTGTTCACATCAATCTATGTCATGAATTCTTCAGAGATTTAATTTTTTTAGGAAGTGTGAAAGAAAGGCAAATTTTGAACAGGTATAGCCTCCATCCTCATTGTTAACAAAGAACACATCGATGGAAATGTGCCAGGGTCTTACATGGGGCTTCAGTACAAGGAGGATGTACCCTTCAGTACCCTTCCTCTACCAATTATTAATAGCATTACAGCTGGCCCGAAAAGCTCCAAGTAGTAATAGGTAACATACAAATGGTCCTTGTCCCCTAAAAACCTGGCAGAGTAACAAGGCAGATAAATAACAGGAAAAAGAAAGTATCGCTGTTATCAGGGTGTAGGTGGGAAGGGAAGGGGAGCACCAAAAGCTTTATTGTTTTTTCCTGAAGCCAGAACTGCCCATGGATTACTGAGATGCCACCTGAATCTAAGGTTAGACTCCTTGTACTTGACCCTGGATTTTGTCGTACCATCAGTTCTTCCTTAAGAATTAGCCTGAACAGCTACAATATGCTTTGTATTATTGTTTCTGCAACTTATAAACATACTACCTACCCGTGCTATGCTGTCAGTCCCAGTTCTCTTGACCTTTCTGTATCCTTCAGAGGAAAAACCCTCAGCTGAAGAAAGGAGCGTTTTAGATATTTCCACACGAAAAAGCTTTCCTGAAACCAAGCACTCTTATGATAACGGTGTAATCTGCACATCCTCATGGCTTTACTCCCTGCCTCTTTCCCTGGCCTGTCCAGATGTCCCTACTTGCTGCTATAAATGAAGGTTATTACTCCCATGCTGACATTAGCCTTTGATTGAAGTGTGGTTTTTCAAGCTGGAGGGAGGAGGAAATAGCAGAGAGCAATAAAGCCATAGTTCATTGTGTTAAAGTAGTGTAACATCTCACTAAGAACCAGGTGTGAGCTGAATGGACTGAATAATAGACTCTAGTTAGCACTTTCTGATCACTCTGCATAATAAAGTTAAGACAGGAGGCTGGCAATCAGCATTGCACATTCATCTCACACAGCCACCTCAGCAAATCTAGGATGGAAGCATCAATAATGTGTCCAGAGTTAAGTCCACAAACACTTCAATCCAAACTCATCTTTCACCCTTCCAGTTTTTTCAAAGCAGTAAGATTTTCCTCTGAAGCTAATTGCAGTATAGGAGAAAAAAGAAATCTGGATTTTTTTTCTCCAGAATAATCTCATCTGCACTTTTTAAATCACAGGAGTTTTCTTACATGAAAAGGCAGCATTTCCTGAGTCTTTGGCATCCTTTTCATTCAGGCAATACAGTGGGAACTTCAGCATTCACATAGAAATAGATGTGTGTAAGCATGCAGTGACTCTGACTTTTTTCCACCCTAAACCACAAAGATATTAGCACTTTTCACCACTTCAGATGAAATTTCAAGTGCTGATGCTGCTGTGGAAAGAGTGAGACCCTGTTTACATGAAGGAAATGAGCTCTGCTACAATTTTATCAAAATAGTAACCTGGGAACGCAGGCATCAATATAGCTATTTGGGTGCAAATTTCCTTATTGGAAGTCATTACCCTTGATTTTCAGAAGGGCCCAGTCCTGTCCTTACATCAGCGAGACGGGGGAGCTGTGTGGAGCCTGGCAGCCATGGTGGGCAGCGACAGCTGTGTGGTCTGGCCGAGGAGCCCAGAAACCCTCCAGAGCTTAGCAGCTCTGCAGGGCAGTGGAAGTTAGTGGACCTGGCTGTGCCAAGCCCTTTAGATGTTATGCTTGTAAAGCAACCACGTTGTGTTCCAGTTTAGCGTTTCAGTCCTTAAAATTTTATGAATGTAAAGGTTGAAGGACAGAAGTTTTAAACTGGCTGAGGTCTCAGCTATTTTACCATTATAATCATAAAAGTATCCATGGCTTAGTTCAGGCTGTGTAGCCTCCGCTGATGACGAGAGGTCCTAAAGGCCAGACCGCTCACAAGAGCCTATTTTATGACTTCAGTTGTTCTGTGTTTTTGTGCCTTCTTTGCCAGCATCCGTGCTCCATAATTTCATGTGAGAATCTGCTTCTGTGTGAGAGCAAACTTAACTCTGACCCACACTCACAAACTCTCCAATTTTACTGTTGGAATCTGGTTTTTGTGTTTGCTCAAAATAAGTATGAATTTGCTAATATTTTGGGAATATTGCAGAGATAGGAATTTTGATAGGGGTTTTGGCAAGAGCTGGAGTTATGCTTCATGGGTGCTATAAAGACGGCAAACAGTTTCTTTAGGTCTCTGTATGGCTCAGTTCTGGCCCAGACAATTACTTCAGCACTGTTGCTATTTCTTGTATTAAAAATGGTACAGTCATTTGTTTTCATCTAATATTTAAATGTAAGTAAGGAAAAAGAGAAAGTAGCATCTCCCCTGTTCTATTTCTCTACCATTAGAGGTGAATCAGGTTCCTCGTCAACTCTGCAAGTCCCTGGTGGCATGTGTTAACCCTGTCTCTGTGTTAGGTTTCCTCATCTGTAAATGCATGATACTGCTGTTTACTCACTCTGATAATAAACCCACAGAGAGTCTTAAATCTTTGCCTAGTGCTTTGACTCTCCAGTTCTTCATGTGTTATCCAGAGGGAGTCACATTTCAGAGCAAGAAATGCCCTGCGTGATGGTGATGAGTTTTAAAGTGCCAAGTAATCATTTCCAGATTGCCACAGGAGGAGCATCCTGGGGCAGGGACTAAGTTTTGTATTTTTTATTTTTACCTAGCACTGTATGTAGCACAGAGCTGCCCAAAAAGCAGAGTCTCTGGTTAGTAAGAAATAAACTATTATGAGCAGAAGCTGGGTGGCTGTGAGTCACAAGTACGGGAAAGAAAAGGTCAGAATTAGTTCATATTTCTTTTGTCCTGGAACTAAGCAGGCACATTCTTTCTCCTGTGCCTGATGTTTCTGGCCATGGACTGTGGGATTTGAGACTGGTGCCACAATGTCACTCAGGCACTAATTCAGTCATCATTTGAGCAAATGCAGTCTTACCAAGTGATGCAAAGCTGATGACCAGCCCTGCCGCAGTGCTGATATGCGTGTCTGAGCAGCCAGGTGGTATTAGTTGGAAGTACTTGTGTCAGGTGGTAGCCAAAACATCTCCTTTTGAAATGCAGGCTCTGTTTTGTCTTTTGACTGCCCCCAACACTATACTGTATTTCACACTAAAGAAATCAAATCATAAGAATGAAAGAATAAAACTAGAAGTGGAGTGTACATCTGCTATGCAACTGGGATAGGCATGCATCTTAACTTTCTTCTGAACTTCATACCGTTGGCACAAGAGATCATAATGCACCCACTGTGCCGAAGCTGCATCAAATGGGAGACATAACATGCTCTCTTATACAATCACCCCTTTATAGACAGCAATTTCCAAGCACTACAGCTGTTGGTAATGAAATCTGATCATCCACCATTAACCTCATCACCTCAGTACATGTATTTTACAGCCTCACTAGTCCTTGTCCCTTCAATAGCACCTACTCCCATAGTCCATACATATGTACACCATACCTATCACCCAAGATATTCAAGTTAGTGTTGTAAAACTTCACACGTATTTGTATCTTACAACATATTGTAACAATTCTCCCAACCTCTGTTTCTTCATCCAGCAATGCATGTACATATTCCCCTATACGTACCTGCCAAACCAGCCAGGGCCACACTTATGCCTCTTCACAACCCCTTTGCTCAGTGTTTGTAACTTCTGCGTGCACTTATCCACCCACACAGTGCACAAATTACCTTAAGTAGCAACTTCTGTTAAATAAATCTTGAAGCAGTAATCCACTCTGGTTAATTAACAAAGGTGGAAGATTATTACTTAATTTTTGCTTCTGAGGACAACTCTTTACATACAACGGTACTTATACAACTGTACAATTTCTCTTCCTCGAGTATCAGCGTTCTTTTTTTCCTCAAAAGCCTGGCCAATGCAAAATGAAATTTCCTTCTCTGTTTACAGTGTGCTTGATCACAGGGTACCAGTGTACCAAGAGGACTTTGTTCCAAGGAAGTCTGTCTAGTTTTATTTTTTTACAAGCTGGCACTGCGCTTGCAGTACAGCGTTAGTATCTAGCAGCCTTTCTCGCTAATACGTCTTTGGGCAACAGCACTTGATTTACAATTGTATTTTTAAAAAAAATTTTGAAGCAAGCCCCTCATATTCATGAACCTCATCCCTGGTGCCCATTTCTGATGGTCAGAGATCTATTGCGTGGGCAGCTGCAGAGGCAGGGAAGCTTCCTATCAGCTCCTGGTGTAAAAGCTTTCTCTTTTAGGTGGGGAAAAACTCTAGGCTAGATTTTGCTCTGTGGGGCATGCAAGCAGTTTCCAAAGGAACCAGAACACAGGCATACAGGCACATCCATGAACATCTGGTTTGTAAATTACACCTGATCTTGTGACACCACTCAAATGCTTGGCTTTACCGTCTTCAAATCTGTGGGAAAACTCCTTGAGGTTTCAGTAAGAGCCAGATTAAACCCTTGAATAAACATTGGGAATAGCTTGCCACATCTAGTGTAGGCACATCTCTTGATTTCAGTGACTTTTTTGGATTAAGATACTTCTTGAGGTAAAGGTGTCAGAATTGAGAACTTTGTACTGGACTGACTTGGCTGCCTTAAGCTGTACCTATTCACTTTTAAGCAAGACGGTCAATGTAGGAAGACCCTAAGGGGATGTGGCCATCAGTTCAGAATGACATAAGTACAGATCAACTACTGTTTTGAAGACACAAGTAATAGTCCCATGGCACCCATTACAGTTGCCAGAGCTGCACCTTCTGGGTCAGACCAACACCAGTATCAGTGCTGACTGTGCAGAGCAAGGCCTTTCTGATGCCACAGTTTTGCTGATTAAAATCAAATTAATTTCAGGTTTCTTTACCTTCAGAGACCAGTGTATCTAAACAATACACAGCTTTTTAGCAGGAAGTGAAGCCTCCCTTTTGTCACAAGAACTATTTGGGAAAATATTTTGGCTGGGGTGTTCAGAGGCACTATGGGATTTACAATACTATTTCCAACTTGTTGCAAATTGAGTGCCTGACTCCATAGGCTCTTTTGAAAATGAAAGCCATCTACTTGTATCAAACCCTAGCACAGGATAGAGGTATAGGTACCCTCTGGCTTGGAACGATGGTGCACAAAATTGGCTTTAAGCCTGGCCTAAGGAAACACCATTTAACTAAAAAAACCCTCTTCCCTGGAAGCAGGGATTACCAAAACATTAAATTTCTAACTATACCTTCAAAAGAATTGACAATGATATCTCCAGAGGATAGGGACTGGCTTCGAGAGTATTTGGGTTAAAGTTTTCCAAAAGGAACAGTTAAAAAAATTTATGCTAGTTCAATAGCCAGTATAAACGAGAGCAAATTTTGAAACTGCTCTGATTTATGGAAGTATGAAATGGACTTGTAGTAGGTCCCATTTGCAGAAAAGTAAAATATATGAGTTAGTATTACTAGTTCCCTCATAACCTTTGAAGGCCTTAAAGAGTAGGTTTTGTTTGATCCTTTTGGTTACTCTTACAAGCAGACCCAATGAAGATGGAACTTGTATGGACAAAAGGAGCTCCACGGGTGGCAGAACTCAGAAACATGGTCCTGAATAGCAGAAGTTGTTTTGGCAAAGGAAATATTTTAACAGTATAACGTGCATCTATATGAAGAGCTACTCACACAGAGACAGTGTTTAAAAGCCGGCTTTTTTTCCCCATATACCTATCCACTGTAGCATTTTATGCAAACCTATGTAGTGTAGACCATTCTTCCAGTCTCACTTCCAGTCTCTGAAGTGGAGCAAGCTATACTGAGAGAAGATGGTTTTGTCAGGTCAACTATGACTGAACTTCTGCACAGGCATCACTCTTGTATTCTCTCTCCACCTTAGCTGATGCATTTATGCCATCAGAAGTCTGTCATCATCTCAGAACTGGCCCGAAGCATAGGAGTTATGAAATTTATCCTGATGTTTTTCAGAAAACATTGGCAGCTCAACTCAAGGTGGACCTGCATGTTCTGTACTTTCTTTTCAAACTCATCCTTCTCAGGGATCTCGTAGGAAAAAGAATTTATCTGGTTTCTCTTCACTGACTTGAGTAGGGCTTTTTGGGGTGTGCGTGATCTCCATCACTGTAAATTGGAGGGACTTCAGAAACAGTAGTAGATTTGTTACTCTCTTGCAAAGTTTGGAAGAGCTGCTGTAGTGGGTCAAACTCACCTCGAGTCTTTCCTTCAGTGATTGCAAACAAATACAGAGTGAACCTTCTGGGATGAATTCTTGTGGCATCTTCCAGTTGACAGGTCAGTGGATTGCTGAGACAGAGGTTGCATTTTAATGGTCATCAAAGTCTTATTTTCTGTGAATTTTCCACTTGAATCCTTTTGGAAAAAAATGGAGTGTTTACAGAGTTTTCCAGGTGATGACAGAGACTTTAACTGAAGTTGTACATTATTTCTCCCTGATAGCTCTGAGAGACTCATGTAAAAATGGTCAGTAGCCCTTGAGTGATGCCTTTGCTTTTGATTTTAAAGTGTGCATTTATGGCTGTGTTACTGGAAATTTTTTATTTTACTGGACACAAGACAGTATTTGGATTAATGCTTGCACTCAAAAAGGTGTCATTGCCTGCTGTGGTGCTAAACATATCAGGCACATGTTCTAAGTTTCCACTGGCTCCAGTATTGTGATATGTGGGTAGAGCAGCAGGTGCAGAGCAAGAGCAGTGACAAAATGGTT
The DNA here is from genome assembly GCF_026419915.1 of Harpia harpyja. Classification (NCBI taxonomy): domain Eukaryota; kingdom Metazoa; phylum Chordata; class Aves; order Accipitriformes; family Accipitridae; genus Harpia; species Harpia harpyja. The sequence goes on from NC_068943.1 coordinate 54,812,636, forward strand.
AAAACAATCTTTTAATACCAGAAAAATTCTAAAAGACCTTACTGCTTCATTTTAAATTTAAGTAAATGTTTAAAAGTGAGCACTGTGACTGGTAGGAGAAAAAATAACAAAAAGAAAAAGAAACAGTAAGATTAGTTATTGAAAAAAGAACCAAATCATTAAAATACAAGGCTAACTGTATAAAAGAAATGATGTGTTAGGCCTTGGAGTTAAATGGTTCATTTCCTGATTCATTAAAACCTTCCTTCCTCAAGAATAACTGGCAATTGCAAAGTTCTGCCCTAGAGGGATGTTTGGGTAATAAAGGAGAAAGGATCCAGAGGCAAGTGAAGAAAAGAGTTACAAGAAAGTCCTCCAAAGCTACTTTGCTTGTTTACACATTCAGAAAGGAGGTTGATTGCTTTGCATTCACAACTCTGCACACACACATAGAAAATACCGTATTTACGACTGTGCAGAGTTTAGAAAGTAGTTAGGCTAAATTTAATAGCCAAAAAAATATTTTCTTGGGCCCCAGAAGAGATTAAAAGAGCACCATGATGGTGCACTCTGTCTTAAGAGTCTGAAGGGATGCCATCATACTGCTCTTTGCTGGTTCTGTATGACTGAGGTTAAATATCTACTTTAAAAACATTTATTGCTCTTATACAGCCCTTCTCATGTGGAAGTTGATCTTGGAGCGTTTAGCCAAGTAGATTATTACTGTTATTCTGCTTGTGCCTACTGGGCAAGCTGAGGAATAATATGTGTGGGGCCATGCAGCTAAGGCAGATCCAAGAATACAAGGGGCTACAATACACGTGGGTATAGTAGTAAAGAGAGTTATACTTTACACCACTTAAACACCATTAAGACATCTCATTATAAACAAAAATTAGGTCTTTCATCACCAAAAGCATACTACCACTGATTATTCCATGTTAATGGGTTGGGGTAATCCATACTTTTTCCTTGTAGTGCGTCGAGATTGTTAAAGGGATTTAGGCAGCTAAAGTTGAAGTAGAACTAATGAGGTATTATTGTTTAAAAGCAGATAAAATCTTGGCCTGAGTTCTTTCATTAGGCATTAGAAGTCAACTTCTGAGCTTAAGTAGCCCTCTTGGATCACATGGATCAATAACATTGGTTTTAGACTTTGGTTGCCCTGGTTTCTGTTCAGCTTAAACTCTCAACTTCTGTCAGTGTTCATAAGAGCCATCCTGGAAATGTTGACAACAGTGGATGACAACAGAGACATTCATATACTTTTGCAGGGGCCTGACCTCACTGCCTTCAGTGGGCTTTGGCTCAGGCTTATGAACATTTGCAGAAAACATACTGTGCTAGTCACCCAGCTCCAAGGAGAGAGTGTTAAACAGATCACACTGATTTTCTCAAGGTTCCTGGATTCTCCAGTGTGTCAGAAAACAAACCTTGAGGCCTCTTATGTGAGCAATCATTGTGTGTATGGAATGAGAAACATTTCTAATTTGTGTGAGGGCAAGCTTAGTTGCATATACTGTACAAACACACACACACAAACACCATGTGGAAATAATAAATGTGTTTATGATGGAGATCTTTGCTTCCTTTATTATTTTAGGATTTTGTCTGGATTTGAAACAATTGTTAAGAGCATTAGCTTCAGTCTTTCATTACTAAACGTACTCATAATACTGACTTTACCTAACAAGGCAGCTGTACTCCTTCTTCTCAACATATATTCAGTTATTTTTAAACACACCAGTTGTTCATACACAAACATGCAAAATTTAGAAAGCTAAACAGCCAAACTGAGATTAAGTAGTGCTCTTGAGTATCCTTCAGTTCTTTTAAACATTGGCTGTTGTATTCAAATTTTGATTCAAATAAATTTCTGTACTGGAATTTATGAGTAGGAAAGTTGTCTGGTTTGTAAACTTCTTAGTCATACAGGTAGGTGATAGTTTCTGAGACAAAACTTCCAGTTTTGAAACTTAGGGTCAAATTTAGTGTCGCTCCAAAGGTACATTTGTAATGTATGGCCGGTGGTTCAGCTCGTCTATGCCTGGTAGGTGTGGGGTTGCACAAGATCCTGCAGCTGAACAGGAAGTGCATTGCCCGTACCCTCACCTGCATGAAAAGTGGCTCTTTCTGGTGCTGGGAAAAAGTCGTTTCTGACATGTTTTCCCTGTTTGAACATAAGGAGTGACTAATATATTTAACTAAAACTTATTTTCCAGAAAAATTGCACCACAGTTCTTTCAACTGCATTTTAAAATTTCTTTGTAAAAGACCTACCTCTAAAATGTAGTATTTCACTTTGGGTTGACTGTAACATTTCATTTGTTCTGAGCTGAACTTTTTTCCTTCCATTTTCCTGTTTACCTCAAATAAAAAAAAAAAAATCTGTATTTCTATTTCAAGCTAACTTAAAATAGTTTGTAAGTTGCCAGTGAATGAAAAGAATCAGTTACTTGCCCAGCAACAATACTTGCCTATTCTGTAAAGTGCTTCAATAACATTATAAGTGTGGAGGCCTTTACAAAGTGCCAGGGCTTCTATGATGAAAGACCTACTGATTTTTTCAAGCTAATGGAGATTTTTCACTAGCACAGATGACAACAATGTGGGCTTTTAGACATAAAATCATCCTTGGTCTATGTGCAGTGTAGCACCTTCCTTCTGTTTCCTACCCAGACTCACCTGGGCAGTAGGATATGGGAACAGCAGAGACTTGAACCTGGTTTTCCTACAGGAATGTATGTGAAATAGATAGAACAGTGGAACCACAAGCTGTTTAGAAAGCACCATGAATGATGCATGGGAGGTATAAATCAGATGTATGCCTTCTGTAAACCTGGTATACAATACTCACATATAATCTCTACCTTTTGTACTTGGAAAGCCTTGGAGAGCCTTGAAGACAGAAGATGCTAAGTGCTCTTAACTGAGCACTGCTTTCAATCCACACACTAAGCATCCATTAAAGAAACTCCATACAAGGACTGGGGAGAAGGATGAAGCCCATTTTTAGGATGGGTTTATTTTTATCTTTTTTGGAAGAGTTTATCATCCCGTTTTTTATATCTCCCACCAATGAAAGCTCAGAATGACTGAAATAGCGCAGTGTGTTGGAGTGAATTCTTCCCCAGGAGACTGATTTTGTTTTATTATTGCTGAAGAGAGCAGGAATTTATTAAGCCTAGAAAAGTGGAGGAATTGGAACTTTCCTGCCAAGGTAGACAAATTCCCAAGCTGCTCCAGTCACTCCTGAGAAGCTCTTATATTGACTTTCCCGTGTAGGGGAGAGGCACTATTTTGTCCATATTATCAGCTGACAAATAAAACAACCAAATTCAGAAAGGGGGAGGAGAGGGAAAATTTGCTCAAAAATATATTTAAACACATGAGCTTTCCTGTAGAGGAGTTTGTTTGGTGAGAAATGGATCTCTTGCTACAGGCTCCAATTTAAACTGGCTGACCTAGAAGGAAGAAAGTGCCTGGGAAAGAAGCAAAAGCAAATAAATACAAAATAAAAAGCAAATAAAAAATAGGATTTGTCTTTCCCACTTTTCAAAACTATGTGGGTACGATGGGACTTTTCTGTCTTACCTCTTAGGGAGCCAACAGCTTTATGTTTGAGCATACCATGTAGCAAAGGGCACAACGGGAATCTATTACACAGCGGAGTGTGTGTTCCTCCTCCCTCGCTGATGTATACTAATGACAGAAAAGTTAATTAAATCAGACAGTGTGTTTACCACTGGTTCAGAGAATGGAAATTTCTAAGGTTTGGTGGCCCTTGGTCAAATGGCAGCTATCTAGCTGGGTTTCTATTCTCACTCACAGCTACAGCTCACTCCTCCACTTCCACTTCTTGCTCTCCAGATTCCCAGTACCCTTGCGTTTATCCTCCTCCTTGCCCACTGACCCCTCTATCTATCTCTGATCACTCAGGATCTTGTCTCCCGCAGTTCCTGTTGAAACAACATGCAGCCATAGTGGTGGTGGTGATGGTTATGAGGAAGGCAGAGCAAGATAAGGCAAGGCTGAGTGAAATATCCCCTCTTTGTAACATACGGATTGGGGAATTTGTTTGGCTGTTAAAATGGGATGGTCTTGATCTTAAAACAAACCAGAAGTTTATTCTAGATTTAAAATACCTCAGAATTAAGTAATTTCCTCTTTCCTCACTATCTGGATCTTCTCTTTTGTCAAAAACACTTAAGAGACTATTCAATCATACTCAGATCTCATGAATTTTAAAGTTCTGTGTCTATCAGAGCAGATGGACACTTGTAATGCTTTGCACTGCAATCAAGATATTGGCAGGAGTTGCCACACCTGCACAGGCTTCACATTGCCTTGCTTGGGTGTGGTGAGAGGGGAATTAAGATTTGGGGAGAGGTTTATTGGGAGCTGCAGAGTTTTTTGGCTAAATACCACTAACCCATTCATAGAGAGCCACACGGACACGGTCACCTCTGAACAAGCTGGATCAGGGATGTCTGCCTGATGTGCAGTCATGCCTTTGAGTTGCAGTGACCTGCAGAGTTCACAGAGTCGATATCTGAATAGAAAGGCTGATTAGCATCCTACCCATTAGGCCACCTCATTTCCATCTGTGCAATGAAGAAAGAACTACTGAGGCGGTAACAAATACGTACATGTGGGAATAATGGCAATAGAGGGGGGAATAGAAGTGAGAGCGTGAGAGTGCGCTCAAGTACAGAGAAAATTTTCCCTCTAGTCCTTACTATGCGTGCGATTCTGGAGGGGGAAAGCATTGCTGTAAGTTTTCACTGTCCTGCTCTTTATTAGGAAGCTTTGGTTCTCTGCCCAGTGGATATAACTGTTCCATATAAAAACCTATTACAGAAACAAAAGGGAGTTGAAATCAATTATTGCTTGAAGTTTCAGTGGCCCTTCACCTCCCTACAATTGAGCAGTGGCTAATATATGGAAGTTGTTTGGAAGCTAGGCAACCTTCTACCAGAATAATACATGAGACAGTGCTCAGTAAGGTGGGTCAGGAGTATATATGTATCCTACCTTGTGGCTGAGATGGGAAATAAAATTGCAATGTCTGCTTAGCTCCAGATTTTTTTCCTATACTCTGCAGCCTCAAGCTAGAACAGCGCTTTTTTCCTTCCAAAAGTGATGTAAGGTAAAGCACATTCTCACTCTTTCATTAATACAAATACTTGAAAATGACGAGAAAAGTGACTAAAAGTCAAATTAACTTGAAGACAAAAAAGGCTTGACAACTATTTGCAATGAGATTCAAACGCCCAGGAACACTGCTTTTCCAGGGAGACACTGATGTCAGCTGACAGAAACCGAAACCTCATCCCAGGAGTAGCTCCTTTATGAAGAGTGGTGCAGGGGGAAAGAAGGGTTTCCAGCCAGCAGTAAGGATGCACATGCAAGGATCTGTGCTCCAGCAGATCACCAATCTCAGATGGGATGGGATGGCAAAATAGTGATGAGTGCTTGTCATGGAAACTGTTAATTGTTAACAAAGGCTTTTAACTTTGCAGCTATTGCAAAATAATCCAAGCAATATTTTTGTTTATTGCTGGGAGGAGCCTTCGTAAGAGACTGCTGTAATTCTTAATTCATTTTTAGAAGGAGTATGCTTTAAGATAGGTATCGCTAAAGTAGAGATGGGACGAAACTGGAGTTTCATATCTTCCCTACTCCCAGAATGACGGGTGGTTTTGTTTTAGCATGTCTGCCCAGATTTGAACTTGTTTAGAACCCAGAGTGGGTTTATTCAAATAATAATAATAATAATAAAAAAAAAAAACCAAACATCCAGGGGCCCCTTTTTGCTTGCTTTTTGGGTGCTGTCCAAAATGGCAGAGCTCTTGCAAGACCAGACTGCCTCCAAATGAACTTACAAGCTTTCCACTGTTGGGGCTGAATGTTGGCTCGGTTGTTCATGGGATGCTTGTGCTGACGGACCCAAACCTTAGTCTGGCTCCAGCCTCGGACCTGAACCTCTGAATTTTAACCGAATCCTATTCCAGACAGAAAATGGTATATTATGGTTTTGGCCCATTTTTAACATTTTAAAATGCTGCTTCATTCTCAATGTAATGATGCCACAAGCCTTCATTTAGCAAAGACATTTAGAAAAATGTCTTAGCTGCATTAATTCAGAAAGACTTTCAAGCAGACCCTAATATTCAGGTTTTGGTATTTGTATTTTCTGATCTGTGTGCTTGATGAAACACCTGCGAAAAATAGTGTACGAAGATGACAGCGAGACAGAAAGTGATACCTTGCATTTGTCCTTGGCTAGAGGTAATAAGGGAGGCCACAGGACCTTTGCTGTGATTTCATAGTAAATGCCAGGAATTAATTTTGGTTTGTGTGTGGGTGTGCGTCTTTCTCTGCCCTTCCCCCTTCCCCCATTATTCTTTTTCCTTCCAGTTCTGCAAAAGGAAGTATCAAGATGAGCATTTCTGCAGCGGTTGTTCAGACTTGCCCAAAATGTGTGTGACGGCGCTCTCCTACCCACACAGCCACTGGGCCATCAGTCCCCCCCATGCCTCGGAGCCCAGGTCGGTGCCCGAACCCCATCCTTCTCTTGCTCTTTGCCAGGTTGCCCATCCTGCTGTCTGGGTCTCAAATCCCACAGGCAGTGCGGAGAAGTTGGCCAGCCTGCCCTGCCAGCCCTGCTGAAGAGGACAGCAAGCCCCAGCCCAGAAATTGCTCCCAGCTCTTGGCTGCAGGGACAAGGCTGCCCACTGCAGCATAAGCATCAACATAACTGATTCGCTGTTGACGTGAGCATCCTTTGCCCATAAGGTGAATATATACCTGTCTACCTTAGCTATACATTAATACTCCTTTCTTGTGCCTACCATCCTTTTCCTTTCTGCATACAGGACCTAGCACAAAGGAGGCAAAATTCATGTTATTAAAGAATGAATGTAATCATTATGCATGGAGAAACTGCTTTCTGATGGCAGTTAACTAGGTAGTTTATTGCCCAAGAGCCGAAGCACCTTTCCATATAGACAAGATACCTTGTGGATAAATCATACATTTTTGAAAGTTGCTTTTATTTGTATTACATGATCCTAAAATTCCTGACAGAGACCCTATAATTTCAGGAATTTGTCCAGATACATAATAAGACCTAGTTCTTCTGTGGTTGGTTGTGGGGAAAAAAAAAGTCATTGGCAGTCTTTGGGTGAAGAGAGTTGGATAAGTACATAAAGTTATTCACTTAGTGTTGCTATGGCCTTTCATTAATAATTTGTGTGTGGTATTTTGTCATACATAACATTTCTTTTTCTAGATTTGGGAGTACATGACATCAGAATGGTTTTGCTGGTAAAATCAGACATAGCTGTGGTATTAGGAATTATTCTAGACATAGTTAAGTCTTCTTGTAGCTGTACTTGCTGCAATACACAGCTGGGACTGCTACGCGCCACAGAGGGCGAACAAGAACGGCTTTTCCTTAAAATGAGTGTGGAGAGACTCCCATAGGAAATGTTTTTGGTTTGTTTTTTGAAATCTGTGTGTGGCATAGGAAAGGAATGGGTGGAAGAATGATAACAAGAGAGAGCATGTCTGTGAGAGAGATAAGATGGAAAAGGGCTGGTAAGCAAAAGTGCTCAAAGTTGAGCCCATGTTTGCAAAATTGTGCAGCCTTTAGAAAAGCTGATGCTCATTTAATTGTGACACTGGTACTGAGGTCCTGGAAAATCCAGCCCTCAAAATTAGCAAGATAAGAAACTCAGTTTTAAAAATCCTTTAATAAGGATTCTCCTTTCTCTGTGTTAAAAGCTACGAAAACAAACACAGTCTTGCTGGGCACAGATTTGGGGGTTTGTTTCCTTTTTATAAAGAAACAAATTCTGACTCTGCTTTTCCAGTGATTTATACAGGAGCCCCATCTTGTGTGTTCTCTCCAAAACATCTACTGGCTCTGACAGCAAAGGGGTTCAAATGCTCTGCCTGCAAAATCTTCCTTTCCATTAACAACCCAGAGAAAACTAGAATGGGTGACAGTGACTGGTTAAATGACCAGCTGGCTTTTGAAGTACAATATATACATACATACGTGTGCATGGTTATGTATATGTGTGTATTAAATATATATATGTATGCTTTACAATTGGCTAGATATCCACCCTTTGGCTCTGTTTTCTAAGATTAACCTCTATTAGCATTGCAATTATAAATACCTGGTAAATGTCTGCCTTTGATCTAACCCGCCTGTCACTCAGTACTCCTTTAAACTCCAGATTTCCTCTCTCTTTCTTGACATTTGTCATTGTCTTCCTTCTGAATGCCTTCCTCGCTGTTCTCAAAAGCTGGCCAAAAAGCACTAGGAGGGTAGATTGTAGTATCAAGTACCACACTCGAAGCTCAGAGGCAGCTGCCATGTTCTAAAAGGTCTCTTTATTCTTTGCAGCCACAGCTTTGCAATTGCCCAAATAACAAATATTCACTTCCCTCCCCTTTATCTTTCATGGAAAAAAATCCCCCAGAATAACAATAAGTTCTTCCTTCTTTCCAGCCTAGCCCAGCGTACATTAATACACCTTGTAATGGCTTGTCTCTATCGGTTTTAGTCCTTTGCCCTTTTTTGCTCCTTCTTTTTGTACTTCAGCTTCATCATTGATCCTATTCACTCTATTCCCAGCGCTGAAATCTAAGTCCCAAATGCCAGCAAGAAATACTCAGCCATTCATGACAAATTGAATGGCTCAATTTAAAGGGGGAGATAGCACCTCATCTACTGTTACTATTCACTGCAATAATCTCCATCACTCGTTCACTGGAGAAAGCAGCATGTCCTGGGTTCGAGTACAGACTATGCTGATGATCTGTGGCTTGAAAGGACTAGAAGGAGCATTGCATATGACAGGGAGTCACCTTTCTGCCTTTGAAGGTTTTTATGTATTCACATCAATACAATGGTCAACACTACTAAGAGCCCAGGAATGCTGTTCTGTTCACCCCCGCCCTGGCAGGATCCCAACCCACTTGCAGCAACACACCAAAAAATAAGTCAAGAAGGCTAAAATAGGGCCAGATCCTCTGCTAGTAGAAATGTGCTGTCAGTGTAAACACTTCTACTATAGGATCAATGAAGGTTCAGGAGAAAAAGCAAACTTGAGCATTTTAGCAAATGTTCCACCAAGGACAGCCTCGTTAGATGGAAGCACACGTCCTTCTGGCTTCCCAGTAGCTCCTGATGGTCTCTCCCTTTGGAGACTGTCCTACACAAAGAAGCCACCCACAGGATAAGACCATCGGTGGTACATCATTTATACACAGGGTGCCAATGTTTCCTAGGCTGATCAAAACTTCTTTGTCAGCAGTTACTATTGCCAGAAGAAGGAGTTTTCAGCTGAAGAAGGATGTTTGCAGGAAAGAGCCTGTGCTCATTGAATATTTTTTTTTTAACTTTTCATGAGATAACTGAAAATCTCAAAAGTTTTCTCTGAAAACTGAAAAAAAATCCACTTATTGGTAAATTTTGTCCACAGGGATCTGATTCTGGCTTCTCTCCACTGAAAATGTTCTTCTGGCAGAATTTAGCTGAATATTTTTCAGTCAATGAAAACATTATTCAATTTTTTTCTTGTTAACAAAAGTTAAAACACTCAGGGTTTTTTCCAGGTATCATTTGTGCAGCTGCATAATCCAAATGGTTACAATATAGGATTTGGTTTTGGTTTTGTTTTTCCCTGTTAACTTCATTAGCCGTAGCATAGTGGACCATAAATTCCCATTTCCACACATTTTGTTAGCAAAGTGACTATGTTGCATTACCAGAAAGTGGGCACGGAGTGGAGATAAAATTATATTGGTTACAAATAGCAATACAGCACACTGATTTCCTGAACTGTGAACAGTTGCAAGAATTATTCAGGTTTGATGTGCATTTGTAGTGGTATTATTCTCATTAGAGAAGGTTATGTCTTGGTGGAGTAAAATCCAGCCTTTCTCCAGAACCAGCTGGCTACAGCTATCCAGCTCACAGATGTTTTGTTCTACCAAGGAATATTAGGAAGAATGGGAATCAATTCCAGATCATACCCTTATTTTCCGGGTGATAGTGTCTCTCCAGGTCTTCTGATAGATCGTGGGTAGCCAGAAGACTAGAAGACTTCTTTTTTTGGCTACCTGATATTTTCCTTGCTTTTCCCAAAAGAAGAGCAGATTATTAGAAGCCACATCTGCCTGCCAATTACCCAATCATAGCTCCCACTCAAATGCAGTTCTAGTTATTGCAAGGTGCAATGAAGCAACTGAGTCGCAGGGCAGAAATAAATGTTCATGCAGACCAGGGCTCACCAGCAGCCTGTCCCCACTAAAGTCCAGATCCCAGAGCTGCAGAGCTCGAGCCAGCTGAGTCTAGGCAGTCTGATCAGGGAGGGCTGGAGAGCCTCTGCTGTGCTGCACAGTGCTCTGAGATGCTGCAGCAGAAACTCATGAAGATTTTTTTTTTTAATTCTATGTACATCACTCGCCAGATTTCACAAAGGACCAGCTTTCAGTTCTTGCATTTCTGAATGAGAAAATTTGTTTTAAAAAAAGACTTTGAAGTATAGGGAATGATTTTATGTTGCTTTCTAACTCCATGTTGAATCATCAGGGAATCCTGGAGAATACTGACAGTCAACTAACCAGTAGAAGGAGGAAAGTCTGTTTTCCCTACAGATTTCTTGTAGGTCTTGGCTTCTGCTGACTTAAATACAACATGGAAATAGTCTTTTTCAAGGTACTTTACTATCACCAGCCAAAATCAGGAAATGATACTTTGTGGGAAAAATATATAAACATATATTAACTAAACTTTTTTAAAGATTCAGGAATTTGGCTTTTGGATTTTGACCAGTTTGTGTTTTCTCTGGACCAATCTTGTCCTCTACATCTCAGCACAGTTATTCTCTATTTTGTGTAACTCAGAATGGCATCTGAAATGTCAGCAAGAGGTGTATGGATCTGTATAGATCATACCACTGCAAGCCTTACTTTTTGATTAAAAATCAAGTCTGGATGAGAAATCACAGAATTATAGCATGCTATTCAAGAACCCTGCTTTCTTGTTATTTTTCTTGTTGTCAAGCTTTTGGGGTAGATAGACACTGGTCACATTTGACAGCATTATTCTAACATTGTAAGGGCTGGAAATGTATTTATTTATTGCAGTCATAGCTAAGATTTTTAAATAATATTGTATCTCTGCTTAGTCATAATAAAATCCTGAGATAAAATGCCATTGGTATATTAGCAGCTAACATGAGGCTCAACATTTTAATTATTGCTTAATACAAAGGCAACACTTTTTCTTGAAAACTTCAATTTTTCCTCTCTTAGTTCAGAACTGAGATTAAATTAATTTAGCTCCCTTGAAGAGACCTAACTTGCTATTCCCATCTAAAAACCTGAGACTGCGAGTCAAAACACCTATACTGAATTACAGAAGACGTTCCTCAACATGAAGGCTTGTTTCATGTTGCAGCTCTGTGCAAAAGGGGAGGAGAATAGCTGCCTTTTGAAGGTGATGAGCAAATTTCTTTTGATCTGTTTTTAAGAGTACAGAACTTGGTCTAGAGGCCATCCTCAGGCATCGCAGACATGACCAACAAAATACTGCTTCAAAGGATGTAGAATATAGAATTATAGCATTGCTTCATCTCTCTATACACTGAGTTATGCAGGAATGGTTTGCTAAAACTCACTTTATGCCATCTTTAAATTAAAAATAAATACAAAAGATGGATTATTTAGCAAGCTAATTGAAGAATTTTCTTGTGGGCAATTCCTGTGTATACTGCGCTTTCTCTTTAGCTGTTTTTGAACTTTAGACAGAGTATTACAGATTCTTGAATACAGAACCTGGAATGACTCTCTTCTAATCTGCAGGGTTGGTTTCAAGGCCTTCCCAAAATATCTAACACAGCTCTTGCACCAAACCTATTAAGATGTGGTGGACATGATGCCTATCTTGTAGGATACCCAGCTTGATGGACAGAGTCTGACTGATGGAGATTCCAAAGCATCCCTGATAATCTGTTCTAATTTGGCCATATATAGGGCTGTTAATATCCAGCTACATTGGCTATTGTAGCATTAAGATGCATTATCTTTTTTCATATTGTAGTGCTGCTAAGCTACCAAGACTTGCCCCTTCACAGACAAGAAAGTCACTGTACCGGAAAGATTCCACTAATTTGAGTATTGAAAGCCAATCCAAACATAAAAACATTAGTAAGAATTTCCATGATTTATAATGAAACCCTTCTTGCAACCCCATAGTTGAAGTTATCGCATTCTCCACATGCCACAATCAGCTTTATCTCATCAGGAGATTATTTTTCTTAGAAATATTTATGTATTGCCTTCTGAAGAGGACTGAACATGGTTTGAAACAGGTGCTTTGACAATTTCAGTTTCAGAAAATTCTGATATTTCTCATGTGCAAATTCTTTCCTGTTACTGTTGCCATCCTGTTCATCACAGCGGTTTGGTCTAATAACTCGTAATACGCAGCATTCATTAGGCCTCAAGGAGCTGCAGCAAGGTGCTTTAACACACAGTGCCTTTTGTATGGCAAAAGCTAGGGTCTCAGCTGGTGTCTACTGAATTAGAAACAATTAGAAATGCTTTAATTGAAGTCAACAGAGCTACCTAAACTTACCCTATTTGAAAAGCCAGCATAGACTGAGCAGCACTTGCAGTTAACAGGACTCAACTGCTGATTATGACTCATGTGCAGACTGGGAAAATAGCGAATTTTTAAACAATATCCCTTTTTGTGTTGCAAGCAGGTCAAATGCTGTCCCATTTTTACAATCCAACAGGGAGATGGAGTTTAGGAACACAGAAAAGCCCTAGAAAAAGAGTTACAGTTGAGGTCACATTTCATACCCACATTATTGAACTATACCTTTGAAAGACAAAAGAGCAGGCAATGTCCTAACATGTAGTTGTTGCTTAATGATTGTGTTGTCGGTCTGGAGAGGGCGGAGTGGTAGGTTGCTTAACAGTTTTACATTTTCCCATGGTATAATACTGGTGATATGGTTAGCTATAATTAAAGGGTTATATAAATAAGCCATTGGGAAACAAATTAATTTATTTCCTTGGTGGGGCTAGTTATGTAATTTAGGGCTTACATGTTGATCTGCTTTCTCTTTGAAGCACTTAGCCCCCCCAAACCTGGTCCTCCTCTCCCAATTGTTTTAAAATAATTTCAAAACACGTCAAAGGAATGCAGATGTTAAATGTGCTGCAGCTTGAACTTCCTTGAAGCAGCAATGCTCTTAATGAGAAAAAGCTGGAGAGCAGAGTGAGACCTGGCTTGTAAAACGGTTTTCTAGTATGTTTATTACTTTATCAGAAAAGGCCTTCGAACAGACAGAGCAGAATAGCACATAACGCAGGGGAGCTGCTGGTGCCAACGGGCCATTTCTACTCGAGAGCAGCACCCACCCACTGCCCCTGGCCTTGCAGGTAGTGGAAGAATCGGTCACCTGGATCTCTTTGTGGGGCAACTTTATCGATTTTGGTGATGCTCAACCTTTCTGTGTTTACTCAGGATCTGGCCCACTCTTGGGGATGGCAAAAGGAAGGGTAGGCTGGTTCCTACCCCAGTCAGAGAAATTACCCTTTCCCAAGGAAATAATAAGGTGTCATTAAAAGTCCAGCTTAAAAAACCAAAGGATAACACTAAGTTTTCCTCTTATGCCTGTGTTTCTTTTATGAGCTTATAAGTAATATCATTAATGTACTTGCCATTCTCTGAGCAAATCTTTATTTAATCATGTAATTTTTTTTGCATTCTCTTCCCTAGAAATGTAGAGCCTTAAGCATTAGAAATTTTAAAACAAATTCCTGAAGTTTAATTTTGCATACAAAGCTGTAGTACAGAAAACAAACAATTTCCATGAAAGCTATTTGCACTAATAGCTATACTAGTTTCCTGTAATAAATACCATTTTGGCTTCGGAAGAAAAAAGGGAAAAAAAAAAAAAGGAAAAAGTAGCGTTAAAATTTCTTGACATAAAGACCATGGCTACAGTTCAGACAACTCTTCCAGGCCCCAGCTGTGATATTCAAACAAGCTTCACCAACTGAAGGGAAGTGTGCTTCTGTGATATTTCTGGTGTTGAATGAAAAGACATAAAGCATTAAATTAGTTATGGAACACACTCTGATACCTTTCCTCCTCTGATATACTTGCCTTGTTATAAAAGATCTCAACCCTAACATCTTGGACTTGCCATTATGGAAGACCCTACTGGCAGAGGGGGAAAGGCAGTGCTTAGATTTTAAGATTTCTAGTCTTAGGACAATTCCATGTCCCAGTTGGCTACAATAATTTCCTTTTAAGCTTTTGCTTAATGTAGTGCAGTAACTTCACAGCATGTGCCTTAGGAATGAACACCAACCAAAACTGCTGATCGTGTTTATCTTACACTACAGGGAAGCCACTGATCAAAGCAATGTATATTTTAATCAAAACTCTTCCCAAAGTGGCAGCTTCCACTGCCAGCACACTGCCAGTGTGCCTCTGCTAACACTGCAGAAAGAACAAAGAAAAACAGTTCTCCCAATTAACAACAGTCTGGAGGCAAATTTAAAGCCATCCAGCAGAGCTTCACGTCACTGAAGTGGATATCAAGTTGAAGACTATGATAAAGTTGGGCTGAGGCCCAGAGTCTGTTTGTCTCTCTCTGGTGGATTTTGAAGGGAGTGAAACTGGATGCTTGCTTATAAGGTGTCTGCCATTTTAGAGTTTTGAAAGTTAATGGCAAAGAGGAGGAAATTATTGTGAATTAATTAACAGGACTGTGTTGGGTTTGGATTTTCCATGGGCGTTTGGTTAGTTGTTGTGGGAGCTTCCTACCATTTGCAGTCAGCATTGGATTAGGCACTGTGTATGCAGAGCAAAAGTTACAGAAGTTCAGTCCCTGATTCTCCTATGACTTTGTAGTACAGCCAGGCACACAACTTTGGTGGCTAAGCTTGCCAGTGTTCAGAAATCACTTTGACCAATAGTTCTCAGTAAAGAAGGTTTTGGCCGATTCAGCCCAGCCCCCTCCTCACGCTTAGCCTAAGCAGCCCTGTTGCTCCCCTGATTGGGTTTCCAAAAGGCATCATGGGAACATGCAGAAAATAGGCAGAGTGTCAATACTGGAGTGAGGGGAATGACAAGCTTTTAGGCATTTGAAGGGACGAGATTGGGACGTGTGAGATCAGAAATGGTGGTTTCCTATAAAACTCACATGTAAATTTAGACAAATTGCTTAAACTTGCTGTCCTTGATACTCAAAATTACATAAACATCTGCATTAATCCATTTATCTTAAAGAAACTTAACTTAGATCATACTTAACTTCAATCACACACTTGTGTCTCAATTATGCTAATAGCACTCAAGTACATACTTGAGTGTTTCACTGACTGATGTTCTTCTGAATTGCGACTGCAATTCCATGTCTCCCATTTTCAGGGGTGTTGTACTTCCCCTGGAGGAGGAGAGCAAGATAAAGTGGCTGAGTAGGAACTACAGGATTGTTTACATTTGTTAAATCCTGTTTGGTACTTTCAAGAAACTGGCCTTCTCTTGAGGTCTAAGGGCCCCTCTTTTCCTCTTCTTTTCTTTTTTTTAAGGTTATGTACAGAAAATGATTTTTAAATAAGCCACAGATTTTTTTCATAAAAAAACCTTTTGTGATTGGGCAACGGATTGTGGATCTTCAGTTGAAAAACTGAAGTGTTGCTTAAGTTAACTGCTGCAAGAAAATAAAAACCTGTCTTGAAATACTGATCTTATGCTCTTTATTTGCATTCTTGAAACTTAAAATGACTTTATAGTTTTTATTGAAAAATCTGGAAAATAAAACTGCTTTTTGTCTTAGACCTTATGGATCAGGTTTCAGCACAGACTGATTCTTACTGCTGACTTTTGAACCTCTGAAGATGTTGCTGTGCTTGGACTCCACATGACTCTCATATGAAGAGTAGTATTGTAAGTCATATATACGATGTGTTTTTCTATTCGCTGTT
This sequence comes from Harpia harpyja, assembly GCF_026419915.1. Classification (NCBI taxonomy): domain Eukaryota; kingdom Metazoa; phylum Chordata; class Aves; order Accipitriformes; family Accipitridae; genus Harpia; species Harpia harpyja. The sequence continues at coordinate 54,828,650 of NC_068943.1, forward strand.
GAGAATCTGCTTGCAAAGGAAGGGCCAAAAATATTTTGAGCCAGGTTCTATTAGTTTACATAGCTGATTAAAACTCGAGGCGCTGGTTCTTTGTTGAAATAGTATCCACTATCCATCACAACAGCCTGTCTAAGCCGTAGGGTAAATCACCCTTTTGGCAGCCATATTGTTAAAACTGAAGCCTCACACTGAGGTCAGAAAATAAACTGAAGATGCTTTGAGGAAATTTTTGAAGACTGTATGTAAACTCAATGTCTTTATTATTTCTTACTACAGCTGGCTGGGTCTCTGGTTTTATATGTCAGTTGAAACAACAGCACCAGCAAGTTAGCTGCTGCCGATTCCTTGCTATCGCACATGAGGACCCTGCTGGGGCAGTGAGAGGCAGTATGGGCTCTCTTGGCAATTTCCAATGAAATTTGAACTTTTGATCTTCTGACCTTTGAAAAGGGATGGGTTTTAAATTCACAGCAAATGCTGCACACCTATTAGCCATGGGCAGATGTGACAGTGACACAGATGAGCCGTTGCCTTCCTAAGAGGTAATTATCATGTGCATCTCGTTGTGCAGGCAGCAGGCAACACAAGAAGATGCATCCTCAGGAAATATTAGCCTTGCAAGATGCATTATTGTCCATCAGTAGTAAGCAAGACTCCGTCTGTGGAGTGCAGGTAGGACAAAACTGAAACAAGGCAAGAAGAAAAGCAACAGAAGAAAAGCTGTCTCAAAGAGCTCCTTTTAATGTGCAGCACACCAGGGAACAAATGGGTACTGATTATGATGAAATCTTTTGCTTCCTGTAGTGCTTGGCATTCCTCAATATGTATTGATGGCTTTGAATTGCTCTCGTCCATTGCAGCGTCAAAGAGTAAATAGGCTGAATGTTGGCAGGTTTGTCATTTGAACATCATCTTTTTTAACCTGCCTGTCTCCCTTTCTTACTCAGAGAATGTTTTGCTTTCAGATGCTGCATCAACCCAAGTCCACAAACAAATGATGCTTACCATAGAGTCACATCAGCCTCAGCAGGACCTGCATGGAGTCAGCTACTTGCCAATGGTGGTCACCAGGGTTGCATGACCTTGCATGAGTGAGAGATGGACTGTGTATAGGGAGATCTGTAGAACAAGCAAATGTCCTGATATGCCACAGGGGAGAATACCTCAGCGCCTAGTGAACTTTATTGCAGTGGAGAACCTGGCAGAAGTTATCATAAATGACATCTTCCTGTGGCAGGCTCAGGTAAAAGCCTAGGACCCAAGTCTTCAGACATGTCCAGTGGTTCTGAATGCTGTAATGTTTTGAAATCAATTTGCCAGATGTGGTGAGCCACACAATTCTGAAATGACCTTTCCCCTTTATTTCTTTGAATATATTACAGGTCTTCTATCTTTGTTTCCTTGAATCTTCCAAGAGTTCCAGCCTGACCACACTGGTTTTGTACCAAGGGTTGCCTAGAAAATATAGATGCACTAAGTAAGTATGAAACATTTTTTGTTTCTTACATCAAGAATATTTTCAAGTGACAGTTTGTAGTATCTGTTCCATTTTGCCCTGTCCTGTATTTCCAGGAGAATCCCACACCAACTAAAAAATTGATTTATTTGAAATACAATTAATGAGCTTTCTTTGTCCTCTGCCTCATGCTGGAAAATCCCACCTGATCCCTAATTAACAAATTGATTTATTAAAAGTATAACTAATGACATCCCTTTGTCCTTTTCTTCCAGCTGCAGAATCCCACCTGATCCCAGATTATCACATTGATTTATTTAAAATTAAAACATATGCATTGCATAGTTTCTTTATCATGCCTCTCAGTGAATGCCTCAGGCATATGTTCCAAGTCAAGAGCTGAGGCTCTGATTTTACCACTTACAGGTCAAATACCTTAAGAAAAAAACAGTTGTTTAAAATGCCACATTGTACTCCTAGGCGTTCAAGTATTTGAGTGTTCCTACTATTAAGGTCAATATGAAGTCACTGGTAGTAATTTAGAGGATCAGGCTTGCCGATCACATTCCAACACATCACTTGAGCACATGTTTGTCTTCAAATACTTGGGCCAGCCCAGGGGCGTGAGTGGATCTCTGCAAGTCACTGTCCATAAGTCCCGTGCAGCCAGTGTTTTGCTAGATAATGGGTTTTGCTGTTAAGCACTGCCCATGTCCAGTGGTGTTCCTGCCCCACACAGAATAAGCTGCCAAGAAGCATCAGCCAGAATGGGGGGAGCAGAGCAGGACTTGCATGCCAGGGCTGATTCACCATGGGCTCAATCTCTTGTAAACAGCTTACGGCAAGTCTAGCACAGTTTGGAAGCGTATGTGTGTATAACAAGATCTCACAAATACCACTCATCAACAGGATCTGACCTTGGACTTGCACTGATACGAATATATCTGCAGGCAACATGAGGCTATTACATCCTGGTATGTAAACATTGAGGTATCCTTGGCCCTCTTCCCTGTGGTGTTCTGAAAAAACAAGCAGTGGGTCACTCACTGTAGACAATGCCTTCAGAGAGAGGAACTGAAAAATAATGGGCTGGTTTAGATGAAGCAAGACAGAAAGACATGGTCTCTGGCAATAAAGACAAGCGGTCACAGGTTACATGAATTTCTTGCACCAAAAGGAATGGCAGAGAAGTATCCCAGTTTAGTGTGCCAACCAGACAGCCTCCTTGTAGCACGGTGCAAGTAGTAGGGCCCCATCCCCTGCTGATAGCCACTCTAACATGCATCTCCTTTCTCCTCTGAGCTGGCCCTTCAGCCTTACTGTTTCTCTGGGCAAGAAAAAAAGAAAATCAGACTGAATTCAAAAGGAAAGGAAGTGCCCAGGGGCTACTTGTCTCTTCCCTTCACAGACCCAAGACTGACAAGACCCCCACGTAAGCACTGGTAACCCCACAAGCTCTTGAGGATCTTTCTGAGTAGCATGGTGTAGGTCCCCCACACCAGTGCTGTGCAAAGCAGTCATGCTCGAATAAGGATCTGAGCAAGACCCAGCACCTCTGTAAGGGAAAAATTTGAAGCAGTGTATGAGATAAGAGATCTGAGGTGTCTGCCTGCCTTACAGGAAGGCTCTCAAATTTTGGCACATAGGCCCATGTTAAAGTTCATAGTGCTCTAGTGTTCCTTGAGGAGGGTTGGTGGTCTCTCTAGGGTAGCAATAGTCTGCATTTCTCTCCCAGTCCCTGACTCAGGTTTCCAGAACAAAGCTATAGTATGTCTGGCTCCATGACTAAATTGAATGGTAAGCCCTTTATTTCACTTGGCCAACATCTCCTCTGGCTACCATCCTAATAGCAAGATTTCTTAGTTAATGCTATCGGCCTTCCACATATCTCCCTTCCAGTCTCCTAGACCCTCACAGGTTTATTTCTTTAACATTTGTAGCTGTAGTCCTGTATGCAGTTGCGTCTGCGTGCAAGAATACAGCTACACGCATCAGGCAAAAATGCCGCAGTTTAAATATCAATTAATGAAAGGAGGAAAAAGGAGCTGAAATAGCATATTTTCACCCTCTCTGCCACGTTGCTTAGCACAGTTTGGAGCAGATAAGGCCCCTCATTTTAATTCTAAGCTTGCGGAAGAGTGGCATCTAGCTGCTTAGCCTTTAAAATGTATGTTTTCCTACTCCCTCCCTGAAAACAATGTGCACACATCATAGATCAGATAGGAGGAAATAGGGAAGTTCCTCTTTTCATACAGAGAATTTAGACACCTGAATTCCCATCACATTTGTCTTACGACATTAGGGCTTAGCCTCCAACTGCCTGCATGCATCCTGCCATGCTCCCAGCTACCCCTTCTGGCAGGCAGCTTTTTCAATGGAAAAAAAATGGTGAAACCGATTGCGGCCTTTTGCATATAATAACCCTGTGGTGAGCCAACTCAGAGACCTGGGAGCCCCGGATCTGCGGCTTCCTTGCCTCAGGGGTTCAAACCCACATCTCGTCCCAGGTTATGGGCTAGGCTAGGATGGGTGTTTTTCCCAGCTCCATCATGAGCTGTGCCATTGTGCTGAAAGAGATGAAGAGAGCTGAAAGGGGAAGTAATCATGGGTGATGAGGGATGCTGTCTGGGAAAGGAGGTGCAGGAGACACCTTGTTTTTGTTTCTTCTCTCAGACTGCTTCCATATTTTGTCTGAAGATGATTATGTTTGAAATTCATAATCATTTTCTGAAGAAGGGACCTTTCCTCTCCAGGCAGCTAGAGTCATTCCCGGATTCCCTTCTCTTCTCCATGAGACCTCCCTTCCTTCCTGTACAGCCCAAAAACCTCAGAAAGAAGATCGCAGGTGCTACCAACAGACATTACTTGTACATAGCCAACAAGGACCCTCTCGGGTGTTTGAATTTTCACCCCAACCTCTTTTACGGCGGGTGGGATACTTGTCTGTCATCGTGACTAACAAAGAATAAGTAACTGCTAATTAAAAAGATCTCCAAAAGCATGAAAGAGACTGTTTCTATGAAAATTTCTGTTTCATCAGTCGTTCTCCCTTAACTTCCACCACTGTATTCAACTCACAGAAATGAATTACACAGATAATGCTAGAGGAAACACATGACTGCCAAGCCAGTCACTCCAGGTATTATCTTATTGTTCTTAATTGACATTTCCTTGTTTGTCTCTCTTATTTTTCCTCACTGCAGCTTTGCATAGACTTTTTTTCTAAATTCCAGGTGAAAAGTCCAGAGAAAGGCACTGTTTATTTTCTAATGAACCACATCTTAGTGGGAGGTTGCTTTGAGGGTATTTGATACTATAATATCAAAGACGAAGTGTCCAAAGGAAACCATAAGTAATAACCAGTAGCTTTAGAGTAATGAAACCTTGACTTTCTTCTTACCTTTGTTTCTAGCAACTCAGTTCCAAGAACGTGTTGTCTTTATCAGATGTTAGTTCTTTAAGACCAACCTCTGTTTTCAGCAATGGTTAGTATCTGATGCGTAGCAGGAAAGTATATCCCTGCCCTATTGGCAGCATGTATCTAGGTGACATTGCAATTCTCAGCAGTGGCAAAAGACAACTTTCTTCTCACCACAGTGATTTACAACTGAAAGCTGTTTCTTTTTCTCTTTTTGCCTAGACCTAAAGTCAGATGATATTTTGAGACAAACTTTTCTACATGAAAAATTGCTTATCAGAACAGATTTTTAATGTATTTTCTGGTTTATGTAAAAAGGGAAATAAAATCTTCAATTAGAATTCATTTTAGTTAGAAATTGTATCTTGGTACCTGAACTGTAATGCTCTCCAATGGACCAAACCTCTACCCAGATTTTGACAAGAAATGCAAACTTTCACAGTTTAAATAAGGTACATGTTTCAATTTTTTCTTGTTGGTTCAACATCCCTAGAAATCAAACAAAGAAAAGCATTTTTCAGCCAGTGTATTTAGCCCCAACAATACTGCTACAATGATGTAGAAAATACACAATTACATTCCCAGCCCTCAAAGCTTACTTGCTGTGAGACAGATACACTTCAACTCCAGAAACTAAAATTGCTCAAAAGCCTGGAGTCATTTGGAAAAGGGAGTTCCCCTACGCTGAACAAATCCTTTATGTTACCACATCAGCGATGATAAAAGCACGTAGGCAAAGCTGTGCTTAGCAAATTACTATGTCATATAGCTTACCTTTTTCGGTTCCACGATGTTTAAGCAGGCAGCATATTCTTCTTGTCTTTGGAAGATTCAAAAAGAAAGGCTCTTTATTCCACTGTTAACACTTTCTTTGAGCTCAGTGAAAATTTTTGGAATATGAAGGATGTTCTCCCGTGTAGTCATTTAACATGGTTCCAAACAGCTGCACCTGAATACCATAGATGAAAATGAGTTTCACACGCCTACTGGAAACAGGGATAAGGAAATGCCATTTGCAGTGGTAGAAGAAGTAATTTGTGCTGCTGCTTCGAAGCTTGCAAAAATGCTTGCTTGTTTTTATAAACTGACTATACTTAGAAACAGGTGTGTCAAAGCTGAAAAAGCTACCTTTGGGAAACAAACCAGGAGATTTACTTGGTAACAGTTTACTTGGATGGTTAACCTTTGGGATCTTGCCTTCTAGGTCAGCTTTCTCTTTCACATGTATTTCTTCTACTGCACAGGTATCTGCATGAGCTCTATCTCTGTGGTATCTGAATGCTTAACTATATTTTTAGGAAGTATGCTCATTTTCCAAGTGGGAAAACAGACCACAGTAGTCTAGATACCTTGCCCACAGCTGGTCGAGAGTTGTGTGGTGCAAACAAGAACTGAACTCTTAATTTCTAGCAAAATAGCCTTCTGTAATGTCAAGGTAATGGAAGAGAGAAATCTCTGCTACTGCATTATTAAGAGATGTTAGGAAATTATGGGAAAACAGTAAATATGCATGCAGAAGCCTTTATTTTCTGTGCTCGGATCCATCAGGACTGCAGATACACAAAATGCCTATATCTACATATCTCCTTTGGAATAATGGTCATTTCATAGGTGTAACTATTTATTTTCCTACAGGCCTAATGTCAGTAAAGTAGTTCAAGATCCTCAGATATGAATTATTTTCGGTCAAAGTATAGTGAATAAGCTTCTCTAGTACAAAGGATGTTAAGTTTCATTAAGTTAACTGGACAAACTGGTCTATCATCATCAATATACTAAATAGGGGCACATCCCAGTTTGTTTCCAAAGCTACATTTTGTTTTTCCATCTTGTATTTCTCTGGAAAAACAAATGAATGCAGAGTAATAATTCTCAAGCCAACACCTGCCTGGTGGCACCTTCTCTAAAGAACCAATAAATCTACTTGGCCTTCTTGCAGGTGGTTCAGCTTTGTGAGATAGAGCCCTGGACCTACTCATTGATGATTCTTGACATTGGGCCCTCCCCCTCAGTAAGAAAAGAAACTTTCTTCCCCAGAAGACTTCATAAGTGAACCCAAGAAAGCTAAGCAGTCCCTTTCATGGGAGGGCAAAGATCCCTTCTAACAGGGTTTATTAAGGCCTCCCAAGTTACTCAAGAGCAAGCAAATCACATCTCTCTCCAGAGAATCACAGGGATGTTTCCTGGTAGTAGACGTGCTCTGACATTACTTACCAGCAACAAAAATGTGACAGGGTCTGGCAGAGGACTGCTCTAGGACACTTGTCTTTGAGAAACGTCAAGGAGCAAGTAAGGAACTTGTGCTCTATCATCAGGAAAATACATTTCTTCATAATCAGAGGGTAGAAACCAGTTCCATTATATTCTCTTCTCATGTTTTGAGCAGAGCTTTGACAAAGGAGTGAATTTGCCCCAGAGCAGTTAAAACAAAACCAAAAACCCAAGAGGTCTACTCCACAGGCATTTTCCTGGCATTCTCTGACATGCAGATGACTGATAATATCACCATAACAGCTGTTATCTCAAATGTCTGCCTCCAGGCAAATTAAAAGTAAAGAAAAGCCAAAACACATGGAGATGAATACAGAAGACATTTGCCAGTCATATACTGGCCCTGGATTGCCTGCTGTCAGGGGGAAAATGAAGCATGTTTGCTTTATAAGAAAATTACAGACTGTCATCCTTGCAGTTCATATATGTAGAGCGATGAAGAGCAACACCATTGCCAGGACAGAAGGCAAAAGGACTGGTTTTTTAACCAGAATCTGAAACATCCTTTCTCAACAATATCCTTGAGCCTTGCTGCCAGGGAGCAGCAAGAGCAGGGCTGTCCCCAGATGGGGGCCAAGCCGGCACCCCAGGGGGACCCTCATATACAAGCAGTATATGAGCACAGCTGGTGCAGACATGACAAGTGGATAAACTAAGTCCAGCGTCCACCCTGGGGGGCCAGCCAGGAGCAGCAGGAGATGGGGCTGGGACAAGCATGAGTCTAAGTACAGGTAGGCTCCAGCCATCATCTCTGGACTCTTGGACAGGCTCCTTTGATGCAAAAGTTCTCAACTGGGAAATGCTGTTTGCACAGATTCCTCCCAACCAGCTCCCGCAGTGGCATGCTGGTTTTATAGTGGGACCCACACAGCTAGGTGATGTAGCCTACAGTGCCAAAATATATATATGCCTTGGCATCAGGTGTAGGACTGAGCTAATACATGTGTGCAGTTTACATGCTGGGTAACTTGGAGGGCAGGTATAGAAACTTGGGTCTACATGGATCTGTGCTAGTAAGGGATGATCATTTTTCTGGAGATCTGGGGGAAGAGTGATTCATCTGACAGGGACCAACAAGCTTCTGAGGTGATGTGTCAGCTTGTGGAGATGGGGTTTTCACTCTAATTAGTTAACATCAAGCCTGCAGCTGTTTGCTGCAGCCACAGATCCTTGAAATATCCGGTCTATGAAATGTGTAAAATAGCATTCAAAGAAAGTTTTCTGGACCGGGCTGAAGTCAAAGCCACTGAGTGCTCTTGTCAGAGCTGTCAGTGAGGCAATTAAAATGTGACTAGCAATAACTGAGCTATTAAAGATGGGTAAGAGATTAAGAGCTATTGCTTTCAGTGTCCTAAGAACATACTGACCTCTACAAGAGAAAACACACACATTTGTAGGAGGTTCTGATTCTGGACCATACCATATCTCAGTAAAACTCTGCCTTTATAAAAAATAACTCCCTGTTGGATTGTTACCTGTTTAAATTGCATCCACATGTAACAAGCCTGGCTTTTGCATACTTCTGACAACTTCTTAGTGGGAAGGGGGTACTACTAACTATAAAGTTCATATTGAAAATCCATCTGTCTTCTGATTTGAGGCTAAGGCAGGCCAAGAAAGCCACAAGGGCCCTAGGAAGAGAAGTACCAGGGGAAGGGGAAGAGTAGGTCATCTTGGTTTTGTTGGAGAGAGAAAATGAAAGCTTTACAGGTGTTCAGGGAATAGGAACTTCACTATTCCACTGATGTCAGATAACTGTCTGTAACTGGGATGTTATTTTAATATTCAAACCTTTAGCATTACAGAGTGCTAACCATGGGATAAAAGATGTCCAGGAAAGGCTATGAATTGTCAAGATTTAAGATTAAATTCAAGAAGTGGCAGTATAGATAAAACAATGGAGAGGAAGTTAGCAAATCCTGGTTCGGCTTCTGCTTCTGCCCATGGTTTTGAAAATGTCACTTTTCTCCTTTGTACACATGTTTCTCAAGCCTTTAGCATCTGGTTTGCATTTGTAGCAGATCTTCCCACTAAGGGCACATCTCCATGAGCATTTTCATAGGCTCACAGAAGGAGTTAGTTCAGATCAGGAGCACGCTTTGGAGGTGAACTTCCCATCACCCCTGCTTACAGTGCCTGGGTTCACAGGCAGAGCAGGGCAGAGCCTTGTCCCACCACCCCAGGCACTGGGCACCTCTGTGGGGACAGAGACTGGCCAAGATGGGGCTGGAGAGCTTGAGTAAATGCCCACAGAAAGTCAAGTGTAGCCTGGTGACAGGCCACATCTTTAAATATCTTTTGTGTCACTGAAGCCTTTCCAAGAACCAAAAGGGACCCACATGGTCTGAAACGACAGCCGGGGGACCTGCCCTGGGAGCAACCTGCTGAGCATCACCTCTTCTCAGTCCTTCCTGTGACTGGTCCCTAGGGACTCACCAGGAAGGAGCACTTCAGTGAGAGGCACTTCTGGGAATGACATTTTCCAAAAAAAAAAGCCCTTTCTCTGCTCCAAGAGTTAAAATTCTTCACTGTAATTCCTGAGAAGTGATCCAGTCAAAAAAATCCTGGCGGTGCTTACAGGGGTAAGAAAACAGTCATGGTGGAAGTTATGTAAAACAAACAAAAAACTTGGAAAAGCTTTAAATTCAGGAGTATGAAATTCTGGACATTACCAGCATTTTGTAAAAATGCCCTGACATGGTTTCTTGCAAAAGTGATTGCGAAACTTTGGGTAAACTTAGGCCATTGGACTTTTTGGTTGGAAATAATACAAAACTCTGTGGTTCTTACTTTTCATCTGCCAAAATTAAGGAAACAATTGTACTGCACTCCTTGTAAGTGTTAGGAATTGCACTTTACTAAGTAAGGCTCAAGTAAGTTTTAAGTAGAACTAGAAAATTCTATTCACGGGTTTTTATGACTTTTGAAATGTATACAGATTCAGTATGTGTGTCTCTGCTATATTCTTGTGATGACTTCTGGTAAATATTTGAAGTGATGGGTCTGTAACCTGAACGAATAGAGAATTTTAAAACATATATTGCTGAATATTATGGGAAGCATATACCGTAGGTTTGCTCAAACTCTAGCCTGCCTGTTATTTTTACTGGAAGCCTTGCATAATATTGGAGGTGCTAACGAATTGTATCTCAAAATTACAAGCAAGATGCTGTTCCAGGTTAAGGTAATTTGGGAACAAAGTCATTGGCATAATTCATTGTAGTATATATAAAAGTGTAATGGGTAGAGTAAAAGAAAGCTTTCTTCTCATCATCTTCTGTATGTTTTTAGTACACAGCACCCATACAGAGCTGTGAGGGCTTGCACAACTTGTAATGTATTGATCAAAAATCTCTGCTGGCCTAAGGGAACGAGCCTCCTGCAGTCCATGCATCTGTGCCAGTTCACACTACAGTTTCTCTGAAATGAAGCAAGCAGTGCAAGAAAGTAGAATTTGCCCTGAAAAGTTTCTTCTTTTCAGAACCAACAACATTCAGTAATCAACAACAGCCAATTCCCTTTTTGCCTGCCCCCAAACCCTTGTCCTTACCATCTCTGTGAGACTATAAATTGATCTTTGTAACATGTCCAGAAGATTAAAAATAATCCAGGCTCTCACAGAACACAGAAACACGTCGCTCGTTCCAGAATTGAGAGGTCCTCAGGGAGGTGCTGCTTTAAACTTAAACCGAGATAACTTTAGCATGAGCATCGTACCCATCTTAACTGTGCGGTGTCCAGGAGGTGATTCCCTGGGAATCAGTTTCCTAAAGTTTCATGGATATTGCCAAAGAGAGTTTTTTAAAAAGAACAGAAGTAGACTTATCAATAAAAACCTTTCTTTGCATTGAAGTATTCCCAGTAACTTGCTGGGTGGAATGAGTAGAGGCCACATCGGCTGTAGAAGCAGAAGTTTTGTTTAATATTGGGTTTGCATGCCACAGTATAATGTTTCCACAGTCTCCAAGGAGGACCTGCAAATATCATGTAACGGTTCATGTGCCAGAATACCAATGCCAACTGGATTTTCAGGTCTGACATTTACTTTTGTCTCTTCAGATAGGACAGATCAAGATACATCAAGTGATTTACAGAGGTACCAGTAACTGTCTACCAAACCATGGTCCTTTAGGGTTCAAACAGCACAAAAGAGTCAACCTGCCAAGTCTCACAGTGTCTGCCAGCTTCCTCAGGTGAGCTTCACAGTACAGCTTTGCTTGCCAGCGAATGGGCACTTATGGAGTACAAAGAAGCTGCCCTTGGCACCTGAGACTTTTGTACTGCCCTTGGGGGTACCATGGCTCTGGATCATGCTATTCAGTGCATGAAAGTTTGCACAAAGCCCCTGAGGTTGGTTGTCTTCTGGGGAAAGAAGGATGCCCTGGGAAGGGGCAACATGGTTGCAAAGACTGTTGAGTCATTCAGAGCTTCTTCACACCTCTGTTGCAGCAGCTTTTGGGGTTTGAATAGCTTGTTGTTGTCTTTGAACGTGGTTTCTGTCCACACCTAAGAGCAGGAGATAGTGATCACCAATCTTTTAATAAAATAAGCAAGAATTTGAAGCACTACATCTGGGTTAAAGAAAAAGATTTTATTTTATTAGGAAAGTATAGTCTACCTCTCCTCTGAAAACTGTTCCCAAAAACATATGCTAATCCATCTAGCACAATCATCCATTTGCACAGCAAGCCCTTAGACACTGTTTTCCTTCTTCCAGATGACTTTCGTAGCCCACCTGGGAAATAAATTACTGGGCAGTGCTAGAGTTAGTAAACCTACATACACTCATAAAGTTCAAACCAAAGTGTGATCATCAAGTACTTACAGGTCAGTAGTCACACCCTTAATTTTCAGAAATAATTTAGAGGAGATGGTATTATCTGGAGAAGAAGGTCCTTCCTTTTCCTTTCCAAATATCTCGTTATAAGGTAGTAGTAATAAGTATAAAAATTAGGACCTGGCTGAATGTTTGCTGAAGCCAATGGAAAGTCTGTACTTAATCCCAGGGCACTTTGGTGGGAGCCCTTCAAACCTTTCAATTCCAAAAAGCACCTATGTCATAAGCACTTTATAAGGTCCCAGTTATACTGACCCATTTTGTGGGACATAGCTACAACGTTGAAGTTAATAATATGCTTAAATGCTTTGCAGAATAAGGATGCATTTCAAGCCAAGTATAGGCATAAGATCTGTGTCAAAAAGGGCCTTAATATTTAGCAGACCACGCTGTTTGCTGCGCACAGATCTTTTGCTATCTAAGCAATGGGTATTGGTTTGATTTAGGGTCTTCCAGCATGTTCTTCAAAAAATGGTATCTAAGAACGCTAGCTAGAGGTAGTATGATGGACTCTTTCAAAAGCAGGCTCTCGTAGAAAGTGATATAGTTATGTAGGTCTCCCAGTTTACTCTCAGGTCATGCTGCTGCTGTGCATCTGAGTCCTAATCTTACAAATAAAAAGGTTGCACGGGTTCCAAGAGTCATGACAACAAAGAAGGGCACGAAGCTGCAGTCTGCTCCTGACAGCTTTTCTTTACACCACTTTTTTTTCTTTGCAGTTTGAGTCTAAGCATGTTTCAGTGGTTCTGCACTCTCAGTGCACATCACCTGCAGCAGCCAGAGTCAGCCAAAACAGTCTCTCATAGGTTGGCTTTCGAACAGGGAGTTTCTCACAGCATGATCAACCACCTTTCCAGCAAATCACAGGTGTTCTCCACATGGCGTGAGCAGGTGAGAGCATGACTTTGCCAAACCATGATGAAATTTGGTAGCTGAAATACAAAATCCAAGTTTGGCCTGAGATCTGAATCTGGCACTCCGCTTTATCCTCTGCTCTGAGCCAAATCAAACTGCAGCACGTCATGAAAACCAAACACCACTGTGCTCTGGATCACTTAAGATCTGGATCCAGCTATAAACTCCAATGAGGAAGCTCCTCTTTATGCATGTTACAGTGATGCCGATGTGCAACATATTTCCTTGTTAGCTAGGGGTGGTAGCACTCAGAGAGAAATTCAAACAGCTGAAAGTCTGCACCTAAAAGTCTATAGGGAAGATGCTAAAACACTGAGAAGGCATAGGGGGTGCAATGAAATTGCCACTCCATGTAGCTTGAAAAAAAAAAAAAACCACGAAACAAACACACAAGCAAGATTTACTGGTGGTTCAAGTTCTGAGGCAAAGCACCCCCTCTGTCTTTTTGGCTCCTAAAGTCTCTTATTATTAGTTTAAGAGCTGCCAGGCAGACAGAGTAATACATTCAGCCCACCTGTGCTTTTTTTGAGGGGAAAAAAAAATGCAAAGGATGTGTTCCATATTCTTCAGGAAGTGCTCCTCACCGTGGAGCCAGCTCTGCTGCAGCCTCATGAGCACTCGCAGGACATCTGTGGTGTGCCAGCCTTCCCAGGCAATCCTGCTGCCCAGGTGATCCTGCTCTCGCATTCTCTCTTGCACTTTTTTTTGTTTTAATAGGGAAGGATTTGGGTTTTTTCTTCTAGTGTGTTTGGCACTTCTAGTAGAGCCTTTGACATGGAAAAAGGCTCATCTTTCAAATGCCTGTGGCACTCCCTGTGAAAGGTGATTTTTAAAAAGCCATTTTATTTTGCTTCCTGGCATTGATATCAAAGGAACAATCAGTGCCTGATTTAGAGCCAACAATTTATTTCCATTATAATAAACAGAAAACAATGGCATGCTGCCTTATTAGTTATTCACTTTCCAAGTCAACAAACTCGGAGGGCTGGGATGAGATCTAACCAGAGATATGCTTTGATGTTTTCAGTTCAGCGAATTGGTCTCCTAGTCAAAATGTTGAGCGGTGCCAGTTCTGGGGGAAGAAGGGAGGGAAGGAAGGACAGAGGGAAGGGAGAGAGTCACTGAAAGCTCAGGGCAGGGGGTAGCTATTGGAAGAGCCGGGTATATTGTGCCATGATAGTGGTTGGTTATAAGAAGACGTTGGAGTGGTGATTTTGGTACTTGGGAGTCTCACATGAGATGTAACACATGTGCAAAGAGCAGCAGCCAGATTGGTTTCAGTGTAGTTACTTTGATGTATACCCACAGAGGATCTAGTTCAATACGCACTCAAGATCTGCTACCGTACTTCAGAAGAACAGCCACTTCTGTGGTGTTTGCAGTGTGTGTTGCGGAGGCTGGTGGATCCAAACCAAACCAGATGTGCACAGCAGCCCTGGGTACTCGTCCTTCTCTCCCAGGAGCAAGCTCTTAGTCTTCCAGCACTGTCACATAAATACTTCTTTGTAGGGAATGCTGCTGAACAAAATAAGTTTCGGTATTTGTCACTGTACCTTGTTGTTTTAGAACTGATTTCACATGTGAAAAACATTGCAGGAGGGGAAACTCCTCAGCACAAACATGAGAGTTAGAGTGCTTTGAAGTATTTTGTTCTATATGCCTAATGGGACAGCGGAGCTATGGAAAACTATCTCACAAGAAGGTCTTGTAGGTGGGTATAAACACGAAAGGTAAATATCTGCTATTTTTCCACATAGAAAATTCTCATCAACTTCTCTCTTGGCATCGTGATGCCAACAAACAGTGGAAAAGTCAAGGACTCCCCATTGCCTGAATGCATTTCACCAACATTCCCGGAACAATCAAAATTTCCATATTATTTAACAGAGCAGAAAGCCTGAATGTAGTGCAAAGCAATTGATCATTCCTTCTTTATAAATCATGTCTCTCATGGACAAGCCACCCCAACCCTTCTGGATTCTTTTCTGATAAATATACAAACACATTAAAAACACATTTTTTCTCACAGGATTGACGCTGTGAACTGGCCAAGTGGTTTGTAACAGTAACTAAATGGACAGAGACAACAGTAACTGAAGTAGATTGTTTGCTTTAGTGAAGAACTGCCTGTGCATTTTAGAGAGATATATACCTGCTGCCTACACGTAGATTTTTATTTAAGGGAATTTCTGTAGGCAATTTTTAAAAACTTGAGAAAATTGCAAACTTCTCCAAAGCCAAAAGAAAACTTGCCATTCTTAGGAGGAGCAAGACAAGTTGCAACCTGTTTTAGAAAAGGTATTGCATGGTGATCATAAACCATTATCTATGAGGTAACCAATGACAGAATAGAAAAACAAAAATAATTGTGAGGAAGAAATGTCTCCTCTGAGCAAAGATGTTTAGTAATAGTTTTGTGTGTTATTGTTATACTGCCTTTAAATAGCCAAATCCATAGTGACCATGGAGGAGAGAATCTGAAGCAGGTGATATTGCACAAAACGTCACTTAGTACTTCATTGGGCCACAAGAATCTGTGTGATGATGACAATTTTCAGACAGCAAAGTCATCTCACTGGATCCAAGCCTCAGAGGGTTTCTTGAACTGGCACTTTTCAAAAATATCTAATTGTAATGACCAGCAGTGGCAGTCTGACACTTGCACTGGTCAATTTTCAGTGCCGAATAGCACTCTCAAATCCTGCTTGAGCAGTTTCCTCTCCTTTGAACCCTCTTTCTTCTTGCCAGATGCTCAGTCACAGTCTGGCCCTCATTCTTCCAGTCCTCCCATAAATGGAAGCAAATTTCCACCAAAAGCTTCCTTGGGGGCATGAGGAAATTAGAGGAAAAAATAGACCTGGAGTCCTCTCATGTAGCTAAAAGGCCTCCAGTCAGACATTGCAGCCAAATTCTCTTTCCTGTGCTCTGTTGCAACACGATCAGCCTTTTTCCTAGCCTAGAAATTCTGGCTCCTTGCTTTATTCCAGCCGATCTCACTTCAGTAGAGGCATGTGATACCTAGCCTTGATCCTCCTAACCACAGTAAGCCAAAGCATCCCACAAAAAGGGCTGCACTTCTTGCCCTTCTGCATTTTCGTGATTGCCTTCTGGACGGTAATAGATGATGCTGAAATTCTTTCAACAGACGTACAAGCTTATCCTCCCCCCTTCACATGCTGGTTTTCTCTCTCCTGTGCTCGTAATTTTACCCCATCAGCTCAGTCTTTCTGCTGGCCCCCACTCATTTCTCAAGCCAAAAGTCTGTATATTTGTAGCCACAAAGTCCCAGAGCACAATGTGTTCCAGCATGAAGGGATTTCAGGTTGGCGACGGCTGAGACCAGCCTGCATACTGCCTCCCCTCTTATTAAATGAGGCTAGGCATCGTACAGTAAATGATTACGGTGAGGAAGCTGCAGCTGGAACCATCGCAAGGCATAAAGGAGAAAACACCTAGCTAAATTAATTCCAGAAAGAGTAAGGTTGGTGTTTCGTAGGACCATAGGAGCCATCTCTGATGTATTCATCTTTTTATTTGTCTTTGCCATGAGTTCAGTAAATATTCTTATTAATGTATAGAGTGCAAAGGCCTTCACTGAGGTAGGTACCTTGATTTACCAGTGCCTTGCCTCTAAAATCTTGCAAAACAGATGAAGGCAGGCAAGAGAGGAATATTGTTCCTTCCATCCCACAGGCATGGAGGGCCAGGCAGCAAAGCTTTAGGGGGAGGTCCTCAGAGTCACACAGAGGATCTGCTGAGGAAATAGGAACTGAGAACAGGTATGATGAATCTTTAACTCCTGTACATCCTCTTGACACAGAGTCAAATCCTACTGCTATGAAAGCCCACTGAAGGCAGCGTAACTACACATGGACAGATGAGACATTGCCTGTTCTTTTCTTCAGTCACGTCAGATTTCCCTGAAATCTGTTTTATCTAACTGTCAGACAAAGCTTCTCAAATCTACAGCCAGCATTATTTGGTCAGGGCGTGGGGGTGAAAAGCCCAGCATTCAACAGAGATTCCTTGGAGTATCTTTAAGATCTTGGATCACATAAAACAGTCCCCTCTCATAAAAAAAAAAAAAAAGGAGAAGCACACAAACTTACCATTGTTGAGTGTTTCTTTAATAGAATCAGAAACAAATTTGTGACCTTATGGCCCAGAGGTGGGAACACCATCTATAAACTTGCCCAGACATAGAAATGCATTCTGCCTGTCAGTAGGAGTTTGCCATTGAACATGTATATAAAAAAAAGCTGGTGTTACATTAGGCCAACATTTTTTAAATGCCACAGCTCACTTTATATGCCATAAACCTTGTTAATGTTGCTAACAAGAACGTTCAAAGCTATAAAAATAGGAATGCCACTGCTAACTAAATAAATATACGTGAGAACCAAATATTCAGATACAAGTTCTGGAATGGCTCGTGTCCAGGGAGGGAGAAAGAAAAAAACCATTAACCTGAGTTGTTTCTGATGTTATAAAAGCTCCATATAGTCAGCATAATTGTCTCCAGTTGAGTGTTTGACTTAATTTCAAATGGTTCTTTAGAATTCAAAACTATAGCATGGAGGAAGTGGCCAGTCATTTCAGAAGTCAGGGCAGGTGGGCAGCAAGGACCATGCCAGCAAGGACAATTCAGCCCAGGAGACCGGATGGGGCAGGAAGGGAGGGAGGTTTCTTTCTGTATGACTCAAGAACAGACTGTTAACGTGGCAGCAGTGGGGAAAATGTTTCCATCAAAACAGGCCACCTACATATTCTGGCCTCTGCTGTTGGCTCTGGATCCAAGTTAATAGACCCAGTTTGTGCCTGTTATATGCAATCTGGGATGCATCGTGAATCTTTTTGACAGCCTGGACTCTATACTGGTTCAGGGTCTAGAACTTCCAGGGATTATTTTTGGCATTTACATTCTAACTATGTATATTTTGAGTTGTTTATCAATGCAACTTTTTAAGTCTATAATGTAAGAATTGAAACCTACTCCTAATGTTGGGCCTTCTGACAGCAGAATTACATGGGCTCACCTCTCTACTTAGCATTAGCAAATCATTTTGTGTCTTCTAGTCTTTGCTTGTGAAAAGCAACCTTTTTTTTTTTCCTAATTTATTACCTCCTGGAAATGATGAATGGAAGATCTTAAAAGATATGATATTTACTCACACAATGGACCTTTGTTTACAGATTTTGGCAACATAAAAGAATATATATCTTATACACTTATTTATATATACAAATCTAGAGGAGGTTATGCAGTGAAGAAAAGTGGGAGAGAGAAAGAGGTGCTACTTTCACCTTCCTGTGAATGCAGGCTTTGGCTTTTTCTGTACAGTCCTTTCCCCCCCATTGGAGTGTGGAGTGTAATGTATTAGCAAACTCCTATTTATTTAAGCATTGGTTTCCTGATCTCAACCCCAAACTCTGTTTATGGACTGTAGATCAGCTACGAAGGAAGGCAAACTGATTGCTTAACCCCATAAACAACAAACACACCCTCCTCCCCAAAGGGATCTGTAGAAATAGGGAAAACTTGTCAGGGCCCTGAGTACATTAGATTGCCCTGACCCAACCCCACCTGGGGCCACTAGCCACACCTGAGGGCCCCTACCTACACACCTTCTCCTCATTGGTCTGGGGATGCATTTAATCTCAGGCTTGGGTAAGCAGTCCTTGCAGAAGCTGTACTGAAGATGGATGTCTCTCTAATGCTAAAAGTGGCCCTATGTTCTTGAGAGACTTTCAAATCTGCTTTGAAGAGGTAGGTCACTTGCTACTCTGTCTCACCCTAGAAGATTTAAGAAAAAATGAGCCTGTGAACCAGAAGAACCCTGGGCCCTAGAATTGGAAACTCTTATTTCAAGGCACACATTATGCAGGGAGTTTAGTTTGTAAGGCAAGCTGTTTGTGTACTGTCCTGGGGGACCTTACAACTACCCCTAAGGCCATCACAAAATTCCATCTTTACTTTGTTTTCTTACCCTTAATTTAATGCCACAAAGAGGCAGAAAAGTGAGCGTGCTGTCAAGAGTGGTCTGTTAGACCAAGATCACTGTGAAAGCAGCAAGACTTAGACTTTGGGATGCAGCCTGATGACACGTGCTCTTGGATACCAAAGTTAGAGGAGCGCTAAGAGCAATGGGGGTGTTTCAGAGCTGGAGGTCCAGGACTATTACCAGGTACAGAGAAGCAGCATGCAAGGAGGATGGTGTCCAAGGGCTTGTGGTACTGATAACTCCAGGCCATTGCCTCACAGATTACCAAAACAGGAAAAATCGTTGCAATAAAGAGTGTTAATTAAGAAAGAAAAGTGACTTGTATCATAACAAGCATCTTGTTGGCAAGGGGTTGTAGGGACCACAAAGCAAACTGCTTTTCTGAACCTGATGGGAGCCTTGAATGTGTCTCCAGCTGGGGCAGAAGGTGATCCCCATAACCATGGCTTCCCAGTTACTGCAGCCCAAAGCTTATGAAAAACTTGACTCATGGTGTAGAGTAGGTTTTTTGGCATTTCATACTAGGTGTTTGAACCTAGTGACTATGCTCTCTTTTGTGTTGAATTTGTCAGCGTGTACGGCTCTATATTCTCTCGCTATAAATTTTGCTATAAACAGAGAAATTTTTAGACTGGGTCAGTGCTCTCCTAAAGCTGTTGGGTTGGGAGTATGCAGAACCTTTCAGTCCGTCCCTGTTCTAAAATGGACAGTGGTGATATTTAATTGGTGTAAATAATGGTGGTGGTCTGTTTTGCTGGGACTCTCATAGGGCTTACAGCAGTGATAGATCAGATGTGTGGTACTCTTAAGTGGAGCAAAAAATCTACAGGACAAATAGGAGGGTCATGCTGAGGATCTGCTACATGCTAATATACTCATCACCCTGTTGTTTGAGTGGGAGAAAGGTTAGGGGGGTAGGTAAGCTGAAAGGCAGTTTGAGATTTTCAAAGACCTGTTTCCTCCTTTGACATGATGAACACTATCATGGTATTAGGAAAACCTGGAAGGTATTTAGGATGAGAAATATTTGTGAGCTTTGTCATGTACTATGTGATCACGTCCACAGCTGTAAATAGTGTTGCTGGCAATGTTTGACATGTGACTGTGCAGTTACATGGGCAAGAGAACAAGGCGCCCCAGCTTCAGACTCCTGTGCAAGTCTGGAGAATGCTTACAGAGGCACAAGGTCATAGCTGTTAAAAAATCAAACTGGTGGTTTGGCTTCTCTGTGGACTACTATACTTGAAACAATCTCTATATAAGCAAACTTTGGAAAAGCTCAGTAAAGACTTTTCTTCACATGTTTCCACCCTTTTCAGTTCTGATATTGGAAAGGCCATCTCTGGAATAACTAGAATCCATTGAGGTCTAGGAGTCTCTTCATAAATAAGGCCAACTTTGAAGACCGAACTTGGGGGATTTCTACCAGAGTGCAAATCAAAAAGCACTGCAAGCAATACATGTCAATTCTGAGAATATATATACACTTGTGCTCGCTGTGTAAAGGCAATTATTTCTATGTAGGTCACTTGACAATATAAAATGTTCACTTAAGGACAAGTTCTGAAAAGACCTCAGCTTTCAGCATCTTCCAGGAGTTTAGCAAGGTCTCCGGTAGCTCAGCAGCTTGCAGACCAAAGGCCTTGTTGGCTCTTACATGTTCAGGTTCTCAAATATCATTATCATAAGCTTTATCTGAGTTGACTTTATGTGCATTGTGAGTGCTTGGATTCTTGTCTGTCTGCAGCAGCTAATCATAAGGGCTTTTTTCTCCAAGTTTATGTCTTCCCTTCCCAACCTCCATGTTCCTTTAAGTGACTTTTTTTTTTTCCTGAGGTGAGGGCTATAAACTTATCTGTCCCATGCTTGGATGTTTTTCCTTTTCTCCCTCACCCAGACCATTTGCCTTACTTCACTATTTTTGGTCAGACATACCAAGTCTCCCATCATTGAAGGCTATAGAGCCAACCTTCTCCCAGCGTGGCATAACTAAGAGAAAGAGCGTTTTGGGCTTTGAAAAGGATTTGGCACCAGCTTGTAGCAATGATTAAAAAAAAAAATTGCTCCTAATATAGATGAATATATTTCATGCTCAACCCTTGATTGTTGAGCCACCTATGTGTCAGAAATGAAGAATGGTTGGATGACAGCAGTGTGCGGAAAGCTCCATGCTTTCTTTGACTTAAACATAGCTGAAAGAGTACATTTTTAAACCTTTGTGCATTTATTCAACTTCACTTCCACAGTGACAGAAAAACTACTTAGACTATCCTGCTTCTTGTGAAGGGGGAAAAAAAAGTATGCTTCTCCAAGGCTATGGTAAAGCCTAAATTGTTTCAGAAGATGGTTGTCTTTCTCAATACAGAGATTATGTGCATGATTAACAACCAGTTAATGATTAAATTGATTAATGATTGAAATTAAATCTTATAAGTAGGTGGGGATGATATATTAGGACTATATTGTTGAGGAGTGAGGAAGGTAGGTAATCCAACTGAGAAATCTACTTTTGTTGTATGGCTAATAAAAAAAAAAAACCAAAACATTTTCTTTAGCTCTTCAGAATTCAAATCAAATTTGATGCAACTATTTGGTCTATTTGAAACAATGATTCAGTTATCTACAAGGCTTAATATAGTATGCTCACAGGAGAAAAATTGGTGGGATTTTAGCAAGAATATTTCATTTTCAAAGGCTACTGGTTACAACTTGGTGAGAAGTTCCACCCCCCCACCCCCCCCCCTTTAATCTCAGTACTGACTGTAATTTTATTAAGCTATATTTCTAGGATAACATGCTGAGATGCTGATTTTTGTTGGAAGACCGCACTGAAATTGGATGTAGCATGGGAACTATCATAATCAGGACTTCACCACCAAAGCCTAGGAACAATTTTGTGGAGGGTCAGGTTGCGTCTTGTCTAGGGCTTTCACAAATTAAAAATCTATTTATATATGAATTTTAAATCAAAGCACAGCCATTCTGTGCTTTGATTTAAAGCACTTACATTTTTCTCTTTGCCTCAAACATGGACTGTGTTCAGCATTCTCATTTGAATGTACACCAGTCCTGGGAAAGACATTTTCTTCAGCAATCAAATAAACTCTCTATTAATGCTGCTAAATTTCTAACACAAGAGACTAGATAAGACATGAGGGTGGCCAACAGTTGAATTGTTGTTATTGTAAGCCCTCTCAAAGGTGAACCAAGGCAGATTTGAGACCAAAACTTTCCAATGGGATGTACTGCTGCAGACAGTCTTTTCACCTAGTTTCCCTCTTTCCTTTGCTTCACAAGTTTTCCAGTTGGCTTAGGCAGGTCCCCGTGTTTCTGCATGTATGGGGTTTTCTCTCTGTAGATTATTGCCTAATCAGATTGCAGAGCTGAGGCTTAAGTGTTGATGAAAAACTTTACAATAGAGTAATGGCTGCTGTTAAATATCCAAGGAAAAAAAGAAAACCTAGAGAAGGAGGGAAACAGAGGAAACAAAGAATTTGGTTCTAGTGCATTTGTATCTCAGGAACATTAAAATCACTCTAACTGTTCAGGTAAATAACATTCCAGTTCTGGAAACAAGGTGGCTTGCAAGCAAATTCTATAAGTGGGATTTTCTTGTGCATTGCAAGAGAGCCTGTGACATTTCTTTGGTTATAAAGCCAAGGTACATCATTTCACTTGGAAATTCTGACTAGTGGCACATTACATGTTTTCCAGGTGTTGTGGTATTGAGTAACAATTCCATTAACTGCTAATTTATAGTGCGCATGAGTGTGGAGGTAGCAGGGGAAAGGGCAGAGTCTGTGATTGTCTCCAGCTCAGTAGCCTTTTTTTGGCATTTATGTATGTAACAGCTTGGATCCTACTCAGTCCTTATAACTCTGCAGTTCCTGGGTCCCTATTTCCTCAATACAAATAAAATGAGGATAATGCCTAGATAATTTTTGGAGAGTTTTAGAAACATTAGTCAAAATTTACAGATATAGACACCTTCAGTGTGACTTATCCCTAGCAATGAATGAATTATAATTCTGGAATCTCCAGAAATTGGGTCTTCTACCTTGATTCCTTCCTCTATTCAAATATTTATATCTTGCATTATTTGGTGACAAAGTCTTTCTTCTCATGGTTATAGTTTAGGAACCGATCTAGACTAATCACCCCTATAGACAGAGGCATCCCCTTTCAATGCTGCATTCACTCTGAAACAATTCTGAGAAATGTGAAGAACTTCATTTCAACATGAGAAGTAGTCTTGAGACCAAATTCAAGATCTGTAGGCAAAGGAGCAATGAGGGAAGACAGATTTCTTCAAAGTCATCCAACATCAGGGTCCAGTGCAGGGTTTAGCACTTAGGAAAGAAGTAATTTTCATATAGACAGAGTCAGAAGTCATCCATGAGTAGAAAAATAATAGGAAAAACTTTTAAAGTTTGAGTTCACCTACGGATGTGGCTTCCTTTTTTTTTTTTTTTTTTTGAGCTCATGGAACTCCATGTCTTCACAGCATGCTGAGTGGTAGATGCAAAACACTAGCTAATGCTTAACAGCTTTTCTGATGCTGTGGATGTTAGGTTACTGAAATTCAATGATATGTTATATTAGCAGCAATATATATTTGTATGTGAATGTGTAGAGACATTGTGTTCAGCAGAAGGGTTGTCTGCGTAGAAGGAGAGGAAAGCATACTCTACTTATGTCTCTGGCAAACTTCCATAACTGGCTCACCCTGACTGGACAAGATTTGTTATTTGTAGAGCAGTGGCTGCCTGGAGAAATGCTGTAGCAGCGAGCTTAGCCTGTGTGTCTAGCAGCAGCCTTTATTAATTGCAGCAATGGGTGGAAAATGCATTAACATCATATATTACTGTTGGGGGGTTGGCAGTATCCATTCTCCCAGGGTTGCTACATGCTTCTAAAACTATATCTAGCTGGAATTTGCTCTTTCTCCTCTTCTTTTTCCTTTCCTTGTCTTGAGCCATTCAGCATTGTTTGTGGTACCCCTATTTCCTGCATACTTTGCTAGCAAAAGTATGGAATGGCAGAACCCTGACACCAGCCTGAGGTCCTTCGTGATGCAACAAAATGGAGGAGGTAGTTTTTCAGTAGTCATTCAGCTACCCTTTTTTCTGTGTTTTTTATTTTTTTTTTTTTTAAAAAAAGGAAAGGAAAGGAGAATTGCTAGTAAAAGGAGAACAACATTGTTCTTCATTACAATATTCTCAAAACTTTCCACCTTTTTTCATCTTGCCTTTCACTGAGATGTCTGGAAACTTCTCTGTGTTTCAATACTGCCTGAGCAACTCTGCAGAGGTGTCTGCTCACAGTAGATACTGGAAACAGCATAACATGCCAGTGCCGCCTTTATATAGCTGCCTATATCTGCCCTCAGCAGAAATGTTGGTAGTCAATGTGTGCTAGCATTTTCCCAGTGGCTGCCAATGTGACTATGCAGGTGATATTATGATGGGGAAGGAGGGCTGGCAGAAAGAATAATTTAAAGAAAAAATTCAGGAAGACCCAACTGGCTGTGTCATGAAGGCTGCCACTCCAGCACAGGTCATCTGGATGGATGGATGGGAACAAGCCTTGGAAGAGCAAAGCTCAGTGCTAACTTCCTAAGGGAAAAGCTGTTCATGCTGTGTAGCTGCAAGGCATTTATATAGCATTATTCTGTGCATAGTACATCCTCCTGCTGTCTGGTGCTACTAGTAACAGAAATACTGACATAGACATACCGTAGGTAAGATCATACTCCACTCGTTTTGAAGGTAAAAATGTCTTCTGCCCTGTGGGACCCTGTGGGATATGAGGTGTTGATAAGCATGTCTGAGGTCATATTACCTTTGAGGACAAGGGCCCAGGTTTTTATTCATTGTCTCTGAAAACCTGCAGTGAAAACACCAGAACCCACAATGTGCAAAGCTGAAGAAACTTTGCCTCTGGTTTTGGCAGCTCTTCCCACTGTATCACAAACTTGGAACAACCAATTTTCCTGCAACTATAGATGGGAATCATGCTTTTGAGGGGCAAATCTTAACTTTTGTCCCAAAACAAATTAAGAAGGCTTCTAACTTGTCTTATGTGGGAGAGAAACCTGAAAATAAGAATTTCTAAATTTGGGGAGAGAGCTCTGAAACTATTGATTTGGAAATCTTACAACTTCCAGATCCATCTCATGAGGGGTCCAATAAATGGAGTGGTGAATGGCAGTAAAAAATTCAGATCAAATACATGCAAAATGTGGTTAATTTGAAAACAAATCCTTGTATTTCAGATGTTGGACTCTGGTACGAACTGATATGATAACAGTGGTAAAGAAATCCTGAGTTCATTTCAGCCAACATGCGGAAAGTTTTGAAAAGCTTGTAGTTTGAGCCCCCAAGTAATATTAAGCCTTTCTACTTCCAGTGGTGCCATGTACCATTTTTTTAACATGAGAAACAGCTTAATTTGACTCTTATCTTCAGAGGCTTAAACAGGAATTTGGTCCAAGAGAAGACTCTGCATTTTCCATTGCCAGCATTACTTGCTCTGTTTTATGAGTGCATGTGATGACCTGTGTGTCTTCATACGGGCTGTTTACAGCATGATTACAAAGATAAATCAAACATGGTTAAAGCTGTTAAATTCCAGTGTCCCCTCATTGCACAGCAAGTCATGACCTCTACTGAACAAAATAAATTTGGAAAGAAAAGTGATCTAAAGTGCATCTCTTCTTATAAGGGCACATCATAATTTCAATAAATACTTTCTGTTATGAGTTCTTATGGTATTGCATCTGTTTATGAAAACTCAACTGAAATTGTGATTCTATAAATGCTAACTGAAACAAGATAGCTTGGTTCTAAATATCTGTTTCTTTTGGTTTCAAATAATCAAAAATTCTATTTCATGGAATTTAGAATTAAAGTTTTAAAAACAAAACAAATAACAACAGCAAAGCAAGACCCTCCTCTAAACTTATTTTTTTTATCATCTGTCCTCCAGTTCTAGAAGAGGAAATTCTGCAAACCGACTCTGAACTCAGGAAAGGGAGGTACTAGCAAACTTGTTGTGCTGAAGGAAAACACAAAAGGTAAAATATAGCATCATCCAGAAGACTCTGCTCAGTCACGCAACTTCTTTGAAAGCTGCAGCTATCATCCAGGTCACAGCAGTGTAACTGGATGCAAAACACTTACCAAGAGCAGAAATTATGAAGAGCTAATACAGATGAGCATTTAAAAATTGCTAATGTGAAATGCTCTCTTTGTATCAAAGCATCCATGGGTGGAGTGTTTCCTTTGGATTTTCACCGATAAAGTATTTGTTTCTTATGGTGACTCACTCAGATTACTGCTTCAAGAACCGAGCAAAGGTGAAAGGATTTGTTCTGCCTTTTTTAATTCATCTGCTGAGCATGTTTATTTCTAGACAACTTGCACATTGAATAGCATTTACTGTTCTTTACTACTATATTCTGCTTGTTGGTCTTTCTTTTGCAGCTCAGCCCCTGATATGTGATTAAAAGTTTTAAGTGACACCTAATGTTCTGCTAAGTTGCTAAGTCCTACAATAGCATCTGGAAACTATATCTGTCTCTCTAGGTGGATTCTTGGAAGAAAATTCACTTTAACTGTAATTCCCCCTTTACCTTCCTTCCCAGCCTTATCTTCCCTCCTTTGAGAGCTGACAGGGAAAAATAAAGACAAGTTATGAGACAATTGATATAAAACCTGTGTACATGTAAATCTAAGTTACTGCATATAAAAGGAAGGAAAAGCAAAATTAGAACAGTACTGGGAGTTATGTGATGGGAAATCTTGGAAGGTTTTTTTTCCATCTTGCATTTGAAGCACAGAATAAAATTGGAGGTAATGGGAATCTTGATCCAGGCAATGAAAACCAGGGATGTAGAGCTCCATTCTAGGGGTGAGAAGAGCCAGACTGAAAAATTGGTCAATAACTTTTTTTCTCTGAAAGGAATTAACTTGATTAACGTTATACAGACAAAGGTTATTATAGTTAGCATGGGTCAATCTGTAGACAGAAGCTTCAAAAGGAGCTAATGTTATACAAAAGCCATGCATTAATCTTTGCATCAAAATAACACTTCCATGTTTATACTTCAGGTAGTCATTAAAGTTTGCCAGCATGTTTTGTGTGGGTTGGGAGTAACAACTTCTGTGAGACTGTTACGGTCTAGCTGGGAAAAATAGTGCCTCTCATGTGAGTTTTGCCACTTTAAAACTTTTGTAGCTGAAACTGCCTGGAGAAATTATTGGTTGTAGATAACTATATTTGGTGATTTGGGCCGGGTAAGAAAAGGTTTAATAATTCACATTCTCTTTGCAATATATTATTGACTATACATTAAACCCACACAAAGGTAGAACAGCTGACATGGCTAGAAGCCATTTGGATCCTACCTCTGAAATTGAGGTAAGGATTTGTATCTAATCCCCTGCATTTGAAACAGAAAACATACGACTTCAAATCAGGAGTCAGGGCAGCATCTCTCTGCTCGTGATGGCAGAAGCTGGGGCATAATAGTGCTTGAGTATTTTATTATGGTGTTACAGGGAACAGTGCCAGGTTGTTTTTGACTTCTCACTTTATCTAAATTGTTCTTCAGTATTATGACCTGCATTGTCTTACTACAGAAGTAGTAAAATCCCAAACATGGAGACCCTAGTATTAATATAGCCAAGCTCCGTGTAAAAACTCACAGTAAATCAGCCTCACTGCAGCCAAACCACATGTAAAAGCAAGCTGTGAAACAGACTCAACATCGCCAAACCACATGTAAAAGCATGCTGAAAACCACCCTCCACATAGCCAAATTGTATATAAATTTGTGATGGAGAACAGTTGAGGTTTGCATGTTTATTGGAATAACTCAAGGCTGCGGAGAATCCCTTTGCACAAGTCACCTTCTCTCCCACCTAATGTCTGAGCAACTCCATCCAATGACGCACTGGACAGACCCACTCCCCAGTCTTAAGTCATCAGGTAGGAAAAATGGCTCCAGTAGGAATTAAATACAGCACAGTGGATTTTGAATCAACCTGCTCCATATTTGAAGCAGTGAATGAGCAAAAGAATCAAGCTCAAAGAGCAAAGGACTAATTTTTTTTCTTGTCCGATTCAGACAGAACTGATATTGCTGAGTTATTCCCACTAATACATCCTATTAACCTCTCTGACCACATAGAGAGAATAAGTCAGTCAAGGGCCAGAAAAAAACATCTGGCTTCTGTGATTAATGTTTCCAGCTAGAAATGAGTGAGATGCAATTAGTAATCCCATTTTCAGTTGTCCTGACTTCAAAAAGCCATCTTAGAAATTTTATTAGATGAGAGGGAAAATTATAAGAATTGAGCTTCCAGTTCACCAATGTTTCATTAACTTGAAATGCCCTGAGCTTTTAAATGGCTTTTTGTGATGCATTTCATGTATTATCATCTTTGCAGTTAGTTATTAACGAAATATTTGGGGACTTTTTCTCACAGCAGGTCTCAAAGCACTTTACAGAGGGGTTCAGCATCATTATCTGCATTATATAGCTGTAGAAACTCTAACAGGGAGGCATGAAATGACTTGCCTGACGTTGTGCAGGAGGTCAAGAGCAGACCTTGGCATGGAACCTGCATCTTCTGAGCCCACATTTCTAGCTACTGAATATTATTCTTGGTTATCTGCTGTAGTGAGAAGTCCCAGTAATGGCTGCTGTTTCTTGGTAGCTTAATAGAAATCTGGCAAATAAATGCTGTTTGTGGCAACAGGTTTCTTATATCAGTATGAAATATCCAATTCTCTGGTAGCCAAAGTAGGTTAGCGTCAGAAAAGGCTGCTCACAGAAGCTGGTAGAAACGCATTTAAGGGTGTGCTCAACCAACAAGAGTTAGTTTTGCTTTTCTCTTGCACTGTTTTGTTTGAACATGTTGTTTAATATGCCAGTAGGGAGTTTGGGAACTGACTTCTGTGAGATAATCCAGGCCTTTGACACACAGTATGGTTGTTGAAATCAGGGGGTCACAACTTCCCCCCATGTAAACCAGAAAGGCTTGACTGGCTTAGGTGGAGAAATTTCGGCGTATGTGCAAGTTGAAGAGTTGCCTAGGGGAGCAAACTTGGATTCAGTGTAAGGGGCTATTAATTTATTAAAACCACTTTTAGATTTAAAAATTATTTGATCAATAGACTTCTTTTTCCATTTCCAGTCCCCTGGCTGAGCAGTCTGTCAGGATATCAATACTATAACTTTTTTACACGCTTTGCTAAGTTCTCTAAATGCAATATTTGACAACTCATTTTTCTCTTATTCATTCCAGGCTTGTCTTTGCAATCATGCCTGATTGAACGTTACCAGTAAGTGTAGAATTGTGGAACCAGACTGGTACAGAGCAGTACAAGGATAAGGTAAGGTGCCTGGCTGCTTGCCCACTGCATAGTCGTGCCCTGTTCTAGGCCCAAATGTTAGCTATTGCCAGGTGAAAAAAGGGTTCAGGAGAAAGCCTTTAAGCATGTTTTGCTGTCATCTACACCTTTCTACTCCTGTGGAGAAAGGCCACAGATTCAGGCCTGTGAGCAGCTGGCAGGATACCTATTTTCCTTATTTTCCTAGCTTATGCTTTTCAGCTCATTAAGACCCTTTTTTTGGTCCTTAATGGATTGACCAAAACAGCAGCCATTGCACCATTAGCCAATGTTACCTGGGTGTCTCCCCCAGGGCAATGCCATCCAAAATGGAGAGGAGAAGGAAGACATGAGTATGATGAAGTCAGCTCTCTACATGGCATCTCTCTGGCTCTGGCAAAAGTTGGTACATTTGGTAGAGGCCTGAGAATCTCATTATTATTATTATGGAAATTATGGAAATTATGGAAGAGTTGATATTTAAAAGTAGAACAGAAATTTCCTGCAATATGTTAAAAAGCTCAGTAGTGTCTCTAAGAAGTACTAGAGTATTTACCACTAACATGTGACATACTTATGCAAAATATTTTCTCAGGACAGCACTGATGACAGTAAAAATACTCAAAGTAATAATGAAATAAAACAGCTCTAGGTCTCAAAAGTGATCTTATAAAGCCCAGTGATATTTTAATTATTTAGCACAGCAATGACTCTGACTAGAGGGAAGAAACGGAGATCAGGGCAGCAAGTGAGGCAGAGGAACTACTGCTATATGGCATGGCGATCCAGGGTAAAGTCCTGAATGCCAGTTTTGCTATTGATTTGAATTGGTTTTTAATTGTTTTAAGAACAAGAGTAAACAAGTAGAGGGGGAAAATACATGTAAGTGTTTAAATGCAGAAGATTCACTTTTGCTATCTGTGATAATGCATTTATATTCTGTTCATTGCTTCTGTGCTAGTCTGCTGCTCCCTGTTGTATCTGTATGTGTGCTTTTACATCTCGTTATCTGATGTACTTTAACAAAATATGTGCACTTCAGAACAAAAAGCCAAACAAAGCCCACACTTGCTCTTGCCAAATCTTATCTCTTTAATATAGAAGGTTAATTGTGAACACAGCCACAGTGTGGTTAAAAATATTCCTTCTGTCTCCGAAAATTATACTTTGTAATCGGCTTTTAACTATCTCCACCACCACCAAATCAACATGTATAAGTATATTCTTCTGCTTTATGAAGCTAGAGGCTCTGCAGATCATAAGGTAGATTCATATCTCCCAAAACGCTTGTCACTTCAATAGTCCATCAAATTGCTGTGGATAGAATTAGTTTTTCCCACTTGCAATTCAGTGGGAAAATCTTTCCTGGATCTCAGCAAACGCCCCAAGCCAGGGACTGATTTGGCAAGGTCAGACTGAAAACATCTCTCCACACTTACTTAAAGCAAGGCACAGCTCAAACCCTGCTTTGTCCAGCTGTCAAAAGCCTGAAGTGGGAAGTTAGTTCAGCCACAAAGACATAGAGATTGATCAACTAGAAATACATCCATCGGAACTTAGGAGCTGAGGTGTCTCAGGATCCTTCTCTCTAGGCTTTTCAGCAACCATCCCTGCCAGAAATACAACAAACACCTATTCTTTTATTAGCCCCTTTGGTATCTAATAAGACTCAGTTTGACAGCTCCAGCTTCTGCATTCCTGCCGCAGCAGCCTCCTTCTGCTTGTATGCTCTTACAATAGGAGTTTGTGGGGGCAGGACCTGTTAAATACAGAGACACTGGGAGAAATGGGTTCAGAAGTGTTTCTTCTTCAGCAGGAGCTGGAAAAGAAAATTTAGTTGAACTACTTTACCCCCTCATGAGTCCAGGAGAGAAAACCCATGGGGATGACTTAGGACTTCAGAGATAGATAATTTAGGAGTTCAGAGTGCCACTGTGTTTGTGAAAGAGCAGGGCCACTTTTGTCATGCCCTGCTCACCTTGGACAGACTTGGAAATTAAGCCTATATGCCCCCAAATCCTCCATGGTGGGAATGAAATCTGAAGGAGAAGGAGCACAGCTTGATCTTCTGTTCTTGGGCAATAGTTGTAGAGCCAGCACTGAGGAAATCGTGTTTGCTGATGTGTGAGCTGAAAAGATGAAGTGGGGATGAAATAAATAGGAAATACCATGAAAACCTCTATGCAGAGAACTTTCTGACTATCTGCAAGAGGCTATCAAAATGGGAGCAAATTTCCATTTCCAGCTAGTCTTTCATAAAGCCTACAAGTGCTAGGTAATTCAGACCTCTATTTAGATGAGTGGAGAGATTCACTGAACTTGTCCTGCTTTGAATCAGGTGAAAGAAAAAAAAAACCACTAGAAGTATAAAAACACTTGGTTAGGGGTTTCCTTACCCCAGTTTAAAAATATCCTAACCTCATCAATGACCTTGATCACAGAGAATTTCTTTCACCTTAAGCCCTCCAATTTCTCAGCCAGCCTTCAATCCTTAGGATGTGCCCTTTGCCTTCATCCGCATTTCTCGGACAATCAGACCTATTTCTTGTGTGCCTTTGGGGCAGATAACCTCAAAATATTAGCACTCAGGAAAACTGGATGGATCTGCTTCCAGAAGGGAAGATGCTCAGATAAAAAAAGTGCTTTTGAATGTACTGACTCTAATTATCCCTGCTTCTTTAATATTTCTTCCATTGTTTCATACAGAATTATCACATTTCCAGAAATATTTAATGACCTTATTCTTATTCTTGAATGGTTTTATCTCCAAGTTCGTAACTTGTATTCTGGGTACTCCTGAAAACAATTGAATCCTAGACTATCAGCTCCTTGGAGACTGCTTTATTTTGTGTGCCTCATCAATATGTATTCTAGTAAGATCACTGCTGGACCCACAAGAGATAGGGGAAAGCTTGAAAGTACTACTTCATAGTGGTATTCTTCATAGTATTCCCCAATGGCAGGCTTGTAGCAATGTTAAAAAAAAAAAAAAAAAAAAGGAAAGAAAAAAAATTAAGAAATTTACATCAACCAAAGCAGCTAATCAGAACAAAATGCTGATTTCTGTCTCCTGTTCTGTTTCTTCTTGGATGGAGTATAGTTGCTGATATGTATGCTGGTCTTCTAATCCTTTAATGGGGGCACAGGCTTTTGAAGACTGCCTCTCAGAGGTGCTATTACCAAATATATGCTTCTAATTTAACTTCTCATGCTGTATTACAGTAGCCTGAAGCAATTTTAGGTGTTGGGTTTGTGAGAAAAGCCCAATGTTGATGTTTATCAGATGACCTTTTAAAGGGTAATGTGGGGGTTATCCATTGGCATGATTAAGACCGTATGTAGGTCACTTTTTCCCAGGCATTTCTTACTGCTTTTCAAAATCCCATCTATTTTTACCCAAATTCAACCAGGTACCTTTCATGTCTGGTATGTTTATGGGCATTACAAAATGAAACAAAATGAGATGCAAAGTGTTTGCTCCTTTGGAGTCTTTTGTATCAGAAAACTCAAGAAAGCTTGCATGCGTAAATATATAGTGTCAATGCAACGCTATTAAAGATAAACTTGTACTTTCTTTTATTGGTTAACATTTCAGATGTTTACAGCAGTTTTTCCTTTTTCCTCTCCCCTCCATTGTCCCTTCTTACAATGGCTTCTTGAAAGATTATGGAGAAGTGACTTTTCTCTGTGAGATTCAGCTTTTAGTGCTGAATCTGGACTGACACCAAAACCCAAGGCTAAGTGCAGCTAAGCAATCCCTATGCTCAACCTCAGCTCCCTTCTCAGAGGTATGACACATGGGCTTGGTGCTGTGTTCAAGCAATGACCAAGCAAATGACAGACAAATCTGTCTCAATGTTGTGTCTATGAGTATCATTTTTGCTGCTTTGGAAGTTCAGTATTTCTCTGGTAGCTCATCATCTTGGTAGAGTCCTTGCTGAAGACCAGCTGCCAGTGTTTCCTGCAAGCCTTTGGGAACATATTATTAAAAAATATTGTGTTTTGTTCTTTTTTTTTTTTTTTTTTTTTTCCTTCAGACAGAAAATCTTTGTGTTACTGGGTCTCTACACCATCAGCTGGGATTGAACAAAGAGGTAGCATGGTAAGCTTTACCACAAAGCAGAGTTCAATACAGGCAGAGATATAAAGGCTAATGTGGCGCTTAGGAGTTGGTCAAGGAAGTAGGTGATGAGGCAGGCATTCAAAACAGCTATGAACCCTTGCTAGAAGATGAAATAGGGCAAGTACCTTATGAAGCCTTTAGGTATAAAAACTAGACTGTAAAGAACTTTTTCAATGGATCAGGACCTATTCACTTTTGTTCATGTAAGTAGTTGTTATGACCCAATATTTTGTGGTAAGGTTATGGCATGGATTGTCTAAAATAAATGCACCTCAGTGCAGTTAATATTGAGCATCTGGTGACATCTTAAGGGTTTTATACCCCAGATTTGTAGTTCATTATTGGGAAGCCCTAATTATGCCTCTGTCACCAGCCATCCTAGTGCTGAGATGTTTAGGAGATAGAAGGGAGAAGAAACTCAAACCCAAAGGTTATGTACGTGTTGCCTTCAGAAAAGAAGTTAAGGGAGAAGTAGTATGTGTGATACCACAAAAGGTAGTACTAATGCAGAAAAAAATTTTATTCCTGCTGACTTATTTGAGATATTTTTTTTCCTAAGTATCAGATACTTTTTAAAGCTTGGTTTATGTGAAGGTACACTGTAGTCAGGCTTGAATTATTGTACTTACTATGAGGTTACACAGTGAAATGTCGGGCCTGTGACATAAGATACCAGAATAAGGGGAGCTTGTGGCTTACTTCCACTCGAAATGTTAAGAACTAGCGATGCCTTTACATCAGAAAATGACGTACTTGTTTTCCTGGGATTAGGATGCTTTTGTCACTGCCCTGAGGGCACTAACAGGCTGTAATGTTCCTGCTCAGTCTCCCCAGGGGTCCCCCCACCCTGCCCATGGCCCAGGACCCCATTTCAGCCCAGCCTGGGACCATCAGTCTCCTATCTCATAAACACATGCCATTTCATTACTGTCTACCATCAAGCATCAGATTCAGGTTACTGAGGGCTCAGTTGCAATCAAGCTACTGTGCATCAGACGCTGCGGTAGCTGATCCTACAAGCCCTGCGCATTGCAAATGCAAAAAACCAACTTCTTTACCTCTTTCCCTTGTGCAGGAACGCAAGTGGCATTGCTGGCATGTCCTGCAGGCTGAGAAATATGCACATGAGCAGTCACCACTGCACAGCCAACATGCACTTACATGTTAAGCCACAGGAATGTGATTATGAGGCAGAGTATTCATCGGCTTATACTACAAAGGCAAAATGCTGCCCCCACTGAAGTCAGTGGCAGAACTGCTGTTGGCTTTGACACAGCCAACATTTCACCCTTCTGATCGCCGGCCTCGGAGCTTGCAAGCCTGGATGCAGAAGGTGCAGTTCATGGCTTGCCTATTCCAGAGGATTGGGGAGCTTTAAGATTTTGGAGGCGTTTGTGGCAGTGCAATAACCATGGAGGCCAGCAGTCAGGTTTTGCATTTTCCATTGCAGTCACAACAGCTACTTAGCTTAGAAAGCATTACGCAGGTAGGGGCTTTACTGGAGAGCATTTATGGATCTCCCTTTAGTCCAAATGTATGAATTATGTTCAAATAGCATGGGAATGGCTTGTCCATAAATTCTGGTAATAACAGCCGTGACTAATATTATCTCGCCAGTTGTATTCCTCTCCCTGCTTTTGTTCCCCAGTAGCTTGCAAAAGCAATCAACATCAAATTTAGGGTGGGATTTAGAATGGGGATTTGGACTTCTTAATGTGAAAGAAGGCTTTGAAAAACTCAGTCTTAGCAAACAGCAGCTGATAATAATGATAACAATAATAGAGATAAGCTGATTCATATCTCCTCACCCAAAATATTTATATAATGAATTAGTTAATTGTATTTTATCTTCTTTTGATGGGTGGGTTGCTAGCCTTTGCATTGGAGCAGACCCGAGGGAGCTCTCATGCAGTCTGTTGCCAAGAATATGTGTTATTTCATATTCTGTTATTTGCTTTGGGTTTAAGGTGGTGAGAGCAAATTCCCCTGCAATCAGCCCTAAGTGGTTTTGCAGTGAGCAAGTCTTTCAGTGCTTGAACATCTCTTATTAGAGAGGGGGGAAGAAATCCCTTTATCTGCTTTTTGTAATTCAGACATTTACCATATATCTAGAGAGAAGCATTTAAAAAAAAAAAAGGCAAGCCCAAACATTAGAGTGTACAAAAAATTAATTCCGGTGTCATTTTATCTGCCTAATTGGGCCTAAAAATAGCCTGTGGGAAGGAGGACCAACAGTCTTGAGTGTCTGAGGCAATTTGTATCAATTATTTCCCAATGTACCAGTCACAAGTGAAAGCCCTTGCCTGAGTGCCTCCATTAGCCAGGTGTCAGAGCTCTCTCTTTTCATGTCAGGCTTTTCTCTGGGAACAGGGTGTGTGTGCACTGAAAAGCATTGAGGAGGAACTGAGGCCTTGGTGGATCCAGGAGGGTGCCCAGCACAGCTCTGCAAGCGAGGTGAGTGCCTTCACTCCTCTGTCATCACCAGTCCCTGAGAGCATTCACCACCCACCAACAGTTCCTTGAGATAAGACTGAGCCAGCTGGGAGAAGAAAGCCTTTGATATTTCCCTGCCTTGCTGAGTAAGTATGCCATAACAATAATACTTTGAACTTTTACAGCACCTTTTCATACCAGGGTCTGAGTGCTCCACAAACATTCATTCCGCAAGCCTCATACTACCCATTTGAGGAAACAATTTTTTTTTATTGTACCGCTTTTATAGGCCAGGTCTTCCAAAGAGCTCAGCACCCATTTTGCCCACACTAGAGAAATTATTTTCTTTGCATGAAAGAACTGCAGTATCTGGGTTGCCACTTTAGATACCTGTGGCCAATATCAGTAATGTCTACCCAACTCCTACCCCAAAATGCTTACGTCCTGGACTTCTGCACATGTGCACAAATAAAGCTCAAACACTTGTAAACTGCTTGTCTCCTGCTTATAACCCACAGGGACCCTCATGAGCCTCCAGATGAGAATTTTTGTGACAAAGCAAAATTTCATCAAAACGACCCTAGTTTTAGTCAGGCCTTTCTGTTGTCTGTAGCCATTTTTTTAGCTAATGTAAAACATTACAAGAGAAGTAGATACTTGTTTTGTTCATCAGAACTCTTTTCTGTGATGCTATTATATTTGGAAACAGAGCAAGAACATACTTGTTAGTTATACTCAGACATATAGTAGATAAATAAAAAGAGAGATGCTACATTCCAGATAGGCATTGTATTTTGCTTTGGTAAAGCATGCAACAGGATTAAACTTTGATTTTCATCTCCTGTCTGCTTTCTCAGTGAGAAAATACAGTCAAGGCCAATTCTGGAGTTGATCTATCTCTATGGAAAGTTGATTTTAAAGTGGTGCCAAATGTCAGTGAAGAATCACGGTTAAGGTTTCCACACTAAGAATAACATTGTCTCGTAGGGAGGATGAGCTAAGAGTGCACTCTGCAGCTCAGAGGACAATATACAAGCCTTCCAGTTACTGGTCTGTTCAGGGAGTATATGTGGTTTTGTTTCTGTAAGGACATCATCTGTATAGCATCCACAGTCTTCAGCTCTATTCCCTACCCCATGGCTGGCCAGAGCATCCAAAGGGTAAAGCCTTTAAGCTTTACATGGGATACAGCATTTGAGTCCTGCTCCAAAGTAGAACAATCCACTGGTGTCTTCAGCTCTCATTTCTCCTGATGCAATTGAAAATCAATTAATCCCCTTAGCCTGTTTAATTTTGGGGTACTGTAACTATGTTGGTTGCTCCTGGGAAATACAGTTACTAGCTGTTCCTCTTCCAAGCATGCCAAAGTCTTTGGTCATTCAAATCCCATGAATTCAAGGCATACAATTCCTATGCTTTTTGCAGTGACCCTGATCTCTTAAAATTGAAAAGTAAACTTCAAACATAGTTGCTTATCCAAGCCAAACTTTTAATATTTTGAGGTTTACCCATCACAAATCGTAAGTGTAGAGTGAAAAAAAAAGGGGGGAAATGCAGAGTGATAGTGCCAAGCTAAAATCTGTCAAATACATCATCTCTTCATGTAAGGCTGGATTAACATGGAAAAAGGAAACAGCCTGATGATTGGTTGAACTCCCTTTAATATCTACTCCTGGGAAAAGGGGAAAAAGACACCAAAGACTGAATTAAAAAAAAAAAAAAAAGGAGAGAGAAAGAAGAAACAGTATTAGAACTGTTTGAACGGTCTTTGAACTGCTGGAAAGATGTGCCCTGCAAATCACTTTCTTAACTTCCCGTATAATTCAACAGCTGCATTTCTCACAGCTCACGTCTCAGAGTAGACCAGCAGAGGTG
This sequence comes from Harpia harpyja, assembly GCF_026419915.1. Classification (NCBI taxonomy): domain Eukaryota; kingdom Metazoa; phylum Chordata; class Aves; order Accipitriformes; family Accipitridae; genus Harpia; species Harpia harpyja. Next base: position 54,866,378 of record NC_068943.1, read on the forward strand.
ACTGGGTATATAAGAATAACACTGACGGGAAGGTATGTATGGAAGGTGCTAATCTTTTGTCATGTGTATAGGTATGTAATAATTTAGCAGATAATCTCCAATTTTGAAAAGACAGTCATTCATTTTAAATCAAAGGCCAAACTTACCATTGCCATGAAGCTCTGACCAGTTTATAGTTTAGCTTTAGTGCTCAAAAAATCCTCATAATTAAGGCAAAAGATATTCAACTTGTGGAAATCAGCATAGCTTCAACTTCCTTGCCACTCAGACTGCAACTAAGCATCAAATACTCCGGTGTACATATCTGTCCTCTAACTGAGCTTCTCTGCCACTGCCACTGAGTGGTAATTGTCCTCCCTCTAGACAGTCGCTGCATCAATAAGGCAACTGAAGGTGAAATGATAGAAATCAATCTGTCTCTCATTAGTGAAATGACTAGAAGTATGCTGGGGAGAGGGATCGACGAAAGGGTGAGAAGATGTGTTAAGAGTTGGTTAGAACAGGGATTGAAGAAGGAAGTTAATACTTTTCAGATAGTTCAGAATAAACTTTGGAGTACTTCTGGATAATAGTGTCTCACATGAACAGTGTTACATACACACTTCTGAGTATACACACTTCTAGATAAAACAAGTTCAGGGAAGATGTCTCATGTTCAGTCTCTGAAGTGAGGCAGATGCTTTTATGTTTTCAGAGATTTCGTAGAGTTTCAAAATAAGAACCACACATTTTTCACATAATGAGCATTGGACTATATAGGCGTACTGAAACTGAGCCACTGACCATGCACAAACATTCTGTAGATATGATGTGTGTGCATTTATACTTGCCTGCACTCAGACACATGCAAGCACACACAAATAGCACGCATACAATTGCATGAGAGCCACTTATAAATATCTATTTCCCTTTTTACTTCTAGGTAGCATATTCCTATATTTGCAGCTCAAATTACTTGCAAGGAGCAAAAAGTGATTTGTGTATGAGCAGATATACAGATGAGGAAATTTTTCACTCCGGATGCAATGACAAGTATATTATTGAAGTAGTTCTGGAACAGCTAATGTGGACACAAGAAATGGTATGGCTGTGCTGCTGGGAAGCCACTTTTCTCAGGCCAAGCACCTTGCGTTTTTCACAACACAAATATGGCATTGCTGCTTCTGGGACACAGGCCAGCTCATTTAAATGTGGCGCTCAAGAGATGGAGGAAAGGCAATTTGCCACGACACCTTTTCCATCTTGCCGCCTAGCTCACTGCTGCAGTTACAGATGGCCAACATTTGTGTCTTAAACATTTATCTTGCAAAATATAGACTTTTGTATAAAAAGTATTTAGTGCTGCAAAATATTTCCCTTAAATTTAAATTTTATCTTGTTTCAATTTTTAGAAAACATTTTGAAATTTCAGATGTTGTTTTTTCTCCTTTTCATCACCTTCCTTCTGTCTCACACTCTGTTTCTGACACAGTAGATGTTTGCCAAGGTTGGAGGATTTGGGGTGGGGAGTGGGGTTCATTTTCTCTTTTTTTTTCCACTTCGTAATTACTTAAAGCTGTACCTATACTGTTAGTGAAGTGTGTTCAGAGTTTGACTAGCACAGGTTCTCAGCATCCTACCACACCTCCCCATGAAGTAAGTGCAAGGCAATTAAAAGCTTATATTAGAAGCATCTTAGTTTCTCCTTTACCTGCTCTGTCAGTTTTCTGAAGCTTGCAAAATTACAAAATGAATGTAAAAATAGGTAAACGTTTTTTAAAACTTGGTCATTGGGATTTTTCTTGCAGTCAGTAGCAGATGGAAACTATTATTGGGAAAGAAACAAAAGTGAGAAATTGTACAAATATTTTGGGTGAAAGAATGCACTTTGTCCCAATTTGAACTCTGAAACATAAACAACTTAAAAATGAGATGAGTCTTTAGAAGACTCCACTAATTATCTCTGTGCCTTGTACACGCAAGTTGAGAGCAGGGTCTTGACAGGCTTTGGCTGAAAAGCAGGGTTTCAAGTTCACAAGAAACCAGGAAACCTTGTCTCTTCGCAGTTGGGCTACGTACTGACTCAGACTGAAATGAGTAGCTTTCAAATTCCTGGTGAACTGGAATTTCTGAGAATATTTTCTTATGAATACACCAGAACATGTTGCTTCTAAAATAAAGCCTGTTCCCTCTGAGCTCCAGATTCCTAGGCCTGCAGCAGTCCTCAAGGAATCAAGATGTACGTGTTCTGCTGCTAAAGTGTATTTGAGATGTACCAGTTTATTTTTTGACAGAATTTGTTGCCAGGCTCAGTGGCAGTGTATAGAATTCAAGATGAGCTCCTTCAGCACAGTAAATCTGTATTTTACAACCTAACTTTGCTTTCCTCCAAAAAAAATGGAGTGGCTGGACTTGGCTATTCTAAAAATCCAGGAGCAAAGATATTTGTTTAAAGATTATATTAGACACTTTGACTAATCTCAAGGCTCGCACTGAAGCCTACATGTGTCTTATGCTTTTGCTTTTTGTGTGTGGATCCACTGTTTTACAGTGACACAAACTAGTTCATGTCCTGTAGAGGTACTATGCGAGAAGGGATGGATTCTGCCTGTCCTTCCAAAAGGTTTTTAATATTAAGGAAAAAAACTTTGTTAAGAGAAAGAGAGCATGCATCTGATGACAAGTATTTATTCCTATTGGGTAATGTGCAGAGAAGTGTATCAGCTGTTAGGCACACAAGATCAGGCTTTTAAGGTGGTTCTAGAAAGCTGCTCTTGCATTTCTTAGCATCGGAATGATGGTTATATACTATGTGTACAAGGTGGCTAATGACTGCTTTTGCCAGATCTTTATAATTTGTGGCTATTATGAGCAACTGAGGGGTTTTTTGGCCATCCCTGTGAAGATAGGAAAGGCTGCCAGTGGTCTGATTCTTCCCATGGTTACATGCAGCAACCCAAGAGTGCCAGGGCTTTGTGCTCGGTTGGGTTACGAGCGCGGGGTGGTCACCCCGCTGGGAACGGCAGCAGCAGCCTCACCGCAGAGCAGCGCAGGAGGAAACGCAGAACAATCAGCAGGGAAATCCAACCCAAAATAACAAGCTGGCCTCCACGAAAGAAAGGTCACAGCTTGAAAGCCACTATTTGAGAGTGGGGGGGTGAAAAAGTGTGAGCGAAGGAGACTCAATGCCTCCATGGTTCCAAAGAATTCCTTTTTGTAAGCAAAACAATGTGGGAGAACAATGCAAATACTTGCAGTGCTTTCGAGGCAGTAGATTAATTTTTATTTTTTTTCTTATAGAAAGTAAATTGGAACTGCTTCCATAAACAATAGGCATTGGCTACAGAAGAAAGTGTGAGTTTCTGCAGAGATTTAAAATAACCAGAAGTAAGGAGCATATTGGCAAAGCGTTCTGTTTTCTCAGAATAGTAGGGAAAATGCAATGCAGCCTCAGTGTTTGAGGAAGAGAAAGGCTAAGAAAGCAGATTGGGAGACATAATGTGGTAAACTTCAAATCTGCCAGATTTTGTTTTAGAAGCCAGTGTCTGATGATAGGTTTACCTCACGCTGGGAAGAGTGAAATGGATTGCAGACTTTGCCAGCTCTTTCCCCAAACACTTAAAATCTTTCAAAATATTGTTCTCCAGTAGACCAGTTTATTCCAACAAATTATACTGCCATGTACTGTGTCCCAATTCAGTTTGGTGCTTAAAGCTGCCCATAAATGAATATTCATGAATTCCAGGCAAAAAATCATGGTTTGCTCTGTTAATGCAGTACCTGGCACAGGGTGCAAGAGCACAGCACAAATAAAAACCACCCAAAAACCCCAATGCATTAACCTCAGCAGCTTTAACTTTCTAGAGGCATGTACTTTGCTTTACCTAGCATTACAAAAAAAGTTGTGTTGGTGGTGGTACCTGATTTCTGACCTCTTTAATTACACTAGTGCTAGCATAATGGCAGATGCAGTTCTGCCACTGGTAGAGGGTCCTTGTACTGGTAAAGCTTATTTGATTTTTCTGAATGAAAATAAGCTGCCCAGTATGCTCCAGTATATAGCAGTAAAACACTGGCTGCAGTAAAGAGAACTTAGTGCTTTAAAGCAGCAAATATTTTTATTTTAGTGTAGGCGAGTCTCCAATGAGGTAATAGTCACAAAAATGTCAATATTACAGGCAAAAGGTCTTTATCAGGTAGATGTTGAGGAAGAGACACTGATATTTTTGTGCTGGCCATCTGTGTTCATAAACGGAAGTTGAATTACTCTGTATTGCTTTCATTTGGACTAAGTGGCTGTATGCTTCTTTATTTCCTTCTCCCGTTAGAAATACAACATTGCTGAGAAACAGTTGAAGCTTATAGCTATTTCAATATTAGTGTCCACCTTTCCTGTCCCTTGCGGTTGTGCATCAGTCTGTACATTTTAGTTTTCCTTTGACTTTTGCAATTGAACTTCTCTGAAGTTCAGAATTACTTAAAATGACTTTGGGGATATAAGTTTTGTCTTGTAAAGTGTCCTGGAAACTACTAGTCTGCACCAGTGAAAAGCTCACAGTAACTGGCCATCTGAACCTACTCCATCGAGCTTTAAGCAGAGCAGGGGTGACTGTAACTAGGTTTCTTTATGATAAACCTCAGGGAACAAGGTAACTAAAAGGATTCGGAGCCTCTTCCCTCTGAGGGGATGTTACACTGCACAATCAGCTTGAATCCTGGCCCCGACTGGTCTCCTGAGAAGAGCAGCCCTTAAATTCAGGATCAGACCCTTTGGTCCCCTCAAGTCAGTGCAGAGGGCTCCCCCAGAGTCCCTCCCTTGGGTCTCTATGGGATGGACACACCTGAAGCCTTCCTCTTTTGGAAACAGCAGAGAAGCTGGACTGTGTAGCTATCAGCAGAAAACTTGGGTAAAACTGCTCTGTCAAAATTTGGGATTCAAATGCAGGCTTCAATGGCAGTGGTGACACAGTCAAAATGGCTCACTCAAATCTCTTCCAGGCTGGTACGGCATCAAAGACTGCCCATGCTGATGGGTGGATGTGCGCAAACCTCTGTGGACCAGGGCAGTTGTATCAACCCAGAACCAGATGAACACAGCATGGATGGAGACTGAACCAACCCTGACACACAGAAATAGTCCTCTCCAGCTTAACAGTCAGGTAAATTGTCCAGAGGCTAATGAGTGTGTGCTCGACATAATTAGAAGGCCTTCCAACCTTCAGGGCTAATTATTTTGCACCTTCAGAGCTCTAACATCACTCAACTTTTTTTCACAGGCATATAATTGTCTCTCAAACAGACAACACTCCTCTTGGAGGTCCCTGGCTGTCATGCCATGTGCATTAGAAAACCTGGCTGGTAACCCAGTCGGTGTGAAGAGGGCTGCAAGTAGGTAGCCAGCAGGAAAACCTGAGGGTTTTGGTAGTTTCTGAAGCCTGAGGAACAGGAAGGGGTCCCGGAGCTAAGCAAGAGCAAGCACAGTCATACAGAGGCCTCACTGTTATGATTTAAGGTAGCTTTGGTGATTAACTGTAAAAGTAGGATAAAGAGCACTGTACAGGAGACAAATAACTCTTATGTAAGACATGACCCAGGGCACTGTGCCAGGCTATCACTTCCAGATTTGGAAGCATTCAGTGTTTTGTATGTCACAATGGAAACTTTTGAAAAACAAGATTTCCTCTTCAGTAGACGTGAGTGACACGTGGCAGTTTGTACGCTGCCATCGTGCTAACCTGTACTCCTCTCCTTCCCTCCCTACTTCTGTAGGCACAACCCTGGAGCAGCAGTAGGGAGGAGCTGATTTGTCCCGGGGGTTGTGGCAGAGACCTCAGCTTGCGTAGGTATCTCAGCAAGCAGTCTCCAAGCTCCAGCGGGATCCAAGGTCTGTATGCACCAGGACTGCTGGGTAGAGCCTGTCAAAAATGTGGGCTGTAATGATTGAGACCTAAGGACCCAGCAGTGTCAGCTTTGAAAACAGCAATGATTTCCAACCATTTCTTCTGTCTACACTTCCAACGCTCAATCAGTCTAATTACTGCTGGGCCTTTGCCCATCATGTTATGAAATGCTTCAGAGGATAAAGAAAAAAATAAAAGATCAAACTGGTCTAAACCTCAGGAGGAAGAAGGCATCTGTCAGGACAAGCTCTTACCAGAAATGGTATAAAGAATCCTTGTTTACTAAATCTTTCAAGTCTGTAGCTAGTTCAAAGACACCTCGCAGTCCTTCTCATTAGAAGAGCAAAAGAACGACTGAAAAGTCCTCAGCCTAACTAATTAAAAGCAGTAGTTCTGTGTGCTGTGGTGTGGCAAGTGTTTGTATGTTGGATTTTTTTCTTTTGCATCTACCAATGGTAGAGGAAAGTTCTTTCCAAGGTGATCATCCTGCCCCTGTATTGAAGAGTGAGCAAAAGGAAACTTTCTCCATTAGATTTAGATTTATTCACATCATTTGTAAACAGCGTTAATATAAAGACCACACATGCAGCGAGTGTGTCATGAGTTACCATGAGCGATAAAAGATCTTAAGGCAGTTAGAAGGCAGTTTGCTCTTCAACATACTGTTTTTTCCTGAAGATGTATTCTTGAAGTATGTGAGAACAGAAAAGAGTTAAAATAACATTGCAGTCCCCTGCACAGAAAATACATGGGGAAGTGAAACACAGCTGAATTGTGGCATTCACTTGCAACACAACTGAGAGCATCAATCAAGTAAAGAGGACGGAGCACTGCAGCAGCTCTTCCATTTAGCAAACAGTAATAATGACAACCAATATCACCCTTTTCCTGAGAACTGAGATAGGGTTTGGGTTCAATAACCTGCAGGGGATTGAAATTTCTTACAGCCGGGTAAGGCTCTGATGTGACGCCTGCGCTGGCATGGCCACTGCTCACTGATTTCGGTAAAAACTAAATTGCGTGCAGCGACACTGCAAAATCGCTAGCTTAGATCCCACTGAAGCATGGCTTTGGCTCTCAGGCATTTCTCCCCTGTGCATCCCTTGTATAATTTCTGCAGGGGATTCATTATGAATTAATTCTTTCCACTTTTTTATTTCCAAGTCAGTTGACATTCACATCCTCTCCAGTGCTCCCCAGGCTTTGTGTTACATCTGAACGGCCTGAATCTGGCCTGTACTTCAGCTTAAGGGAAAAGCTACGCATTGATTGAGTTTTGGAGAAAGAGACTGGAGCCTTCAGCTGTAAACTTATCTTGTGTTATATGTCTTCAAGGTTCATTCATATTATACTTTGCAAATGACAAAACATTGTGATTTATTAAAAACAATAGTGCTCTCATAATTTTGATGGAAAAACAATGGTGCAGGGGTGATGATTACTAAATATAACTCCCACATCTTCCCCAGGGCCTGGGCAGAGTGAGATGGAGCTTGGCTGCGGAGTCTCCCTGATCTTTCCATGGATATCTGCAGCACCTGGGGTCCACGGCAAAACTCTTTCCTTCAGAGGCCAAGAGCTGAGTCTACAATTTCAAGCAGGGTAATCACCTTTCCGAGGCAATAACAAGCACTTCCTAAGAGCAGCTGCTTAAGATGGCTCAGAAGCAATGACAAGAATGTGGTTAAAACTTTGGGCCATGTGTCTGGCTTCTATGCATGGCAGGGAAGAGACACCTTTTGACAAAACACTGGTCGGACACTTTGTATTTCTTGTGATTCACATTCATCTGTGTTCCCAACCTAACTGCCCTTTGCACTATTATTTTCCAAAGGATATATAGGAGATAAATTATGCTTATCCAGGGAGAGCCATATTTTTAGGCTGTTTAAAATGCAGAGGGTACATTTTAAGGCCCGTAAACACAACTAGGTCAGAAACTGAGAGCTCCAGAGTTTGTACCGCAGTTATCTGCAGCGCTGACTTTTGCTCTTGTTACTAACTGTGCCCCGGGGTACTAAGCGGGTATGTTACAGGGAGTGGAAGAAGCCGATCTGAGGAAGGTGTGCTGGGTACAGTGCAGCACAGAGCTTTTTTTCAGCAGCCTGAAAACGCTGGCCTTGCACTACAAACTGGTCTGCTGTTGCCATCTGCTGGAAAAATCCTCATGTAGTTAAGGATGAGTGGTGAGGAGAAGCGTATGTTCTTGTTACAGAAATACTTGTGTCTTTTTGTGCTTTTTAAGATAGGCTTTTTCCCTGCAGGTCCTGTATGAGCTGCCAAAGAACTACATATGCACCAGACGTACGTACACATGTATGCTGAACGCATGGTGTCTGGGCAGGAGCTGCACAGCTCTGGGGTCAGTTGGATTTCTCATGTACTCTTACTGTACTCTGCACAGTTAAAACACCTTCAACCAAGATCAAGGTAAGAGCAAAACCATTCCTCCCTGAAATGCCTGCTACTAGAGAACAAAAAGATTATCTTTCCAAAGGAAATTATTCTTCCTTTCTCTTGCAACTCTTCCGTTCCCCTCATTCCTGTACTATGCCTGCAGGCCTGTTACCTGAGCTGTGCAATGCTTGTTCTGCACACGTTCACACAGAGACTACACAAACTCTAACACAAGGAAGAGGCCTAAGGATCCTGTCCATCCCAGCACATTAAATCTAGAATGTATTTCTTTTTCTACACTGTGTTTTCACTTATTTCTTTCTTAAACTATCATGCCCAGGGAAATAGTTCTGCACTCCGCTTTTATGGGACTTTCAGAGGCATTGGATATAACATTCTTCTCCCTTGGATTGCTTTTACAGTAGGAGTCTTCAAAAATCCTTTCCTTTTCTTAAAGATTCCGTGGCTAATCATTCTGTAAAATGTAAGAGAACATAATCTTGTGGGACAGGCGATATCTCTTCTTGCTTGCAAGCAGCCTTAAGACAGACAGGTTGCTGGCTGCCACAGGCATTCTTAACACCATGTCATTGGGCCCCAATCTAATCTATGAGGTTGCCATGGTGTTAAATCCGTTGCTGGTGGCTGATCACCTCCAGCTTGCAGGCTTGCATGAATCTGAGCTGGTGCTAACAAAGGCAGGAAGGTTTTAGAAAATGTCTCTGCTGTTGACAGGGTTTTAAAGTCTCGTACTCAAAGTAGAAGTCAATGGGGTGTGAATACACCCACACCAAAGCTGAGAATAACAGGACCCATGACTGTTCTGTCTCTAAGCTCCACTTATACTACATATAAACTGTCCTGTAATGTGCCTTTGAATTCCAGAACAAGGGATATTTAAGGCTTAAACCCTGACCAGATGTGCTATGGACTTTTTCAGGTAGCATAGGGAATTGTCACTGCCACTTTACCAGGTGGAGAAGGTTTAAAGGCAAGGCAAGTTAGCCCAGACCAGAGACAGTATTGGCTATGTTCATTGGCCTCTAGTTGGCTCAGCATGGGGACAGAGACAACTTGTACCTTTACAAGTGTATTTAAACAATCTCTATTAACCTTCACTGGTAGAACTAAGTGTCTTCAATTATGCTGATCCACTGATTTCAAACTAACATACACAGACCTCAGGCATCGACTGTGGACTGTAGGACTTCTCATATGAAAGAGCAAAGAGTCTGCAACCTCCCTGTGTCATGCCCTTCCTCTGATCCCCATTCCTTTTTTCTCTTTTACTGCTGCTTTTCCTGTAGATATCAAACACTGCACCAACACTTTCGTTATTTGATCCTACCAAGAAAGCTAATGAATGGATACTTGCTGCTCAGTTCAGAAGAAGCGCCTGTGACCTGCTTTTACCCTCCATGCAAGGACTATTTTAATCAATTATCCATCCAAAAGCTCTGAAACTAAATCTTCAGGGCATACGTATTTCTCCTCAGATGCCTATCCTGACATAGCTAAGATGCATAGGGAAGGCTTAGAAGTGTCAGCCTGTCTGCTGTTTTCAAGCTCCTACTTTGTGCTGGGATAACAGTGTGCTCAAATGGATTCTGACAGGCTTTCAAACATCATCTCTCCAAGCAGGTCTGTTCTGGTTAAAGGTTAAAGGAGACTTTCAAAAGTACTCCTAGCATGGAGGTGCTTAACTGTTTAAGTGGGAAGTGGCCTGCCAGCTTCTATGAGTGGGAAGTCCCTCAGGAGGTCATTGTACCACTGTTAAGAACTCACCATTTAAACCTTGGTGCTGCCATGTTTGCTGAATATGAATGGACAGTCTAAAAATGTCCTTAGAGCTAATTGTGTGCCTGCTTTGATACATCAGGCCATTACTGCAAAGGTGTCAGGTGGTACAAATCTACAAAAGGAAATTAACGCTGGATGGACTTTAGGAGGAATGGTTCTTTCCTCAGCGCTGTTGTCTGCACTGATTTATCCAACTAGATTTTTGTAATATGTAGGATGAAATATATATTAAAAATATATATACATAAAACCTGTGCCTGGCATCTTGATCCTGTTACAGCAAATCTAACTGTTCCTGTGCATAAGCAATAAATCCATAAGCAAGGGTCTACACGAGCAAGCTAATATCACTTCCACTTACAAAGATTTAGCTCTTTGATCAAGCCAGCTGCTCAGAGAGAGACCACATAGCTAAATAAAAATTTTCATAAGGTATATTCATTAGGTCTGCACTTTAAGCATGCTATTTTCATTGCCTGATATCCTTTAATTCCTGTTGTGATGGACAAGAGCACTATTTCCACTGAATGTGCCCATCTCTACTTCTACCACTGACTAGTTATTTAGGCTGTCTCAAGATGACGTCTGAAAAGATACAATCTTTTTACCCAGATGTAAGAACTTCTTTCTCTACAAAAGAAATTTATCCTCTAAAAGATGAGGATGGAAAAGGGTAAGTAATCATAGTTTTGTTCCTCCAAAATTGCAATGCTCCCACCCCAACAAAATCCTACTTTCCAGCCTGGCAGTGCTGGCCCAGCTAGACGAAAGAGCTGCAGACATGTTTCTTCAGGTTCTCATTTTCTGTAGATTCTTGCACTGAAAGTCTTGGTGATTGAGGTGTGCAGGTGTAAAACAATTTGCAAATGGGTCAGTAAACTGTTGTAAGTTAGCATTTGCTACTAAGATTTGATCCAAAACCCACTCGCTACCTGACACAATGCAGTTGTTCAAGGGGACCGTGATTCAAGTGATGTAAGCAATACAGCTAAATAAACTAATGTGCTTTTATTTTGGACTTTGTATCCAGAACTGTCTGGACTATGTATCCAAAAAATTCACCCAGAATCTGGTGACTCCTAGTATGTATTAAACACAGGTCAGGTAAGAAACATGCACTGGGCTGTAGGAATGTAATTCATGGAACCTGCCCCACTGAAAAGTGCAGGGACCGGTCACCACCTCTTCCCCCTTGTCCTTCCTCAGTCGCAAATATATAGGCTATTTGGCACCGCCTTCTAGTTGTTTTAGTTGTGTCCTGTTCTGTTTAAGCTTTTGATTATCACTGTGTAAGATTTGGACAACTTGTCTGCTGTTTTGTGTAGTGCTTTTTAAGGATGCATCTGTACTATTACTTGATGGGGAAGTTGTACTGGTGATATTCTTAAGGCACATCCTCAATGTGTGTCATTTTATCTTGCCATTTGTGATGCCCAAGACTGGCTTGTCCTAGTTAGATTTCTGATGTAGAGGAGCTGAATTGCCAACTCATATGGAAGTTTGCACTTACTGTGCGGTGACTTAGCCCATCACATTTCTGTTACAGGCTTCTGTGGCTCTGCTCCATAAAGACTGGTATGGCCCCATTGTTGGCAATTCTTATTTCTGCAGTAGTGTACAAATACTACTTTTAATACTACTTAATATTCTTTTAAAAGACTATTTTTAAAGCTTTAAAAGGTATCTAAAATTGTGCCTGAAAGATAGAAAGAAAAGGGCAAGCATATGTGACACTGCTCGCTCTTTGTATAATTACTTTTCATTCAAGAACTTCCTGATGGGGATGTGATTTTATGTATTTAGTGACCCTTAAAGGATTTCTTCTCCACATGGTTTTTGAACCTCCCCTTGAGCCTATTTAAGCTCTTTGTCTCCAAACCATACTCCAGCAATGAATTCCATAGGCCTCCAAGCCATTTCGTAAGTAACTGTCTCCTTTTGTTGTTTTGAACTCTGATACCCCGACTTGCTACCCCTTGTTCTTACATTAGCAATGATGGTGAACCTCTTGGCTTTCCTCTTTGTTCCTTTACTCAGCTGATTACTGTTAGGACTATATAACCACACATTTTGTCTTCTCATTGATGGTGAAACCAACCTGTTACAAAATCTGTGGAAAGCTGAGCATCATGGTTTTGAGCAGAGTAAATTCTTTCAATTGCATTTTATCATTCATTGCTAAGATTTGCCAGTCCCTTTCTTTGGCTATCTTCCCAGTGGCCTTGTTGATGTCCTGTGGAGCCGCCAGTGACCTGGCCAAGGTAGTGGGCATCTGCTTCACCTAAATTGGGACAACAGTTGGCTATGGTCATCATAATTTTTGTCTGCACACAGAACCAGAATGCCTCTGATGACTCTGTTTCCCTGCACTGGAATTTTGTAGCATGTAATGACCATTGGAAAACTCTTGCAATGAAAAATTCTTCCTTCAGGTGTTTACATCTCTGCAAAGCAAATATTAAAGATAATGCACCTCTCTCCCACAGATGACCCCTCATCCTTTACAGCATCAGTGCCACAAATCTGTTTGTGTGCCCAGCTCTACCAAGTTCAGTGGGAGCCAAATTAGGTGCCTAAATACCATTGAAAAACTATATGCAAGCTCTGCATGGCCACGATGGCTTCTTCCTAGCACGTGTGCAGCCACTACCACAGCAGAGCTGGGTTTCCTCTGGGACAGCCAGGCACCAGTGGAAGAAGAAACCCCTCCCCAGCTGGAGCAAAGGCTGCTGCAGCTTGTGTAACCTGTCACATAGCGTGTGAGGCAGGAAGGCCCTTTCCATCAAGGGCTAATAGCACTAAAAGATCTTTTGCAGGAAAACCAGAACAATGGAAAACCAAAGTAACCTTCAGTTCTCCCAGCAGATTTGGGAACGAAATGGAGGAGGAGCAGTGCTGGCTCAGTGCCACAGCTCTGCATGCAGTGGGGATGGAGAAGCTGCGATAACATGTCTCCTTGGCTGAGGCTTTAAAAATGAGACACTCACTTTTTTGTTGTTTTTTCAAGCATTACATAAAAGTTCCCCTTAGAAGGCCAAACAGCTGTTTTCTTAGGACAAGGAAGTCAGGAAGAGGCAAAGCAGGCAAAAACATCAGATAAGTCTGGATAAAAAAACTTGGCTAACCTATTTTTCCCCTCTCTTAAACAGCCAAGCTTGAAGCTCTCTGCAGAGCTCTGTCTAGGAGGAAAAGCAGAGCTAACCACTGAAAACTGATATCTGAGCTCTCCGCTAAGGACCACTGCTCTCACTGCCTCAGTGTGGGAACTTCTGAGGTCCCGTTCCCTGTGGTGGCAGGATTTTGCCTCTTGTCCAGGCAGTCCAGAGATCTTCTAAAAAGCCTCGACCCCTGCCAGCATCTAACACAGCACCTGGATGTTGGCAAAACAGGGCTTGCGATGGACATTGGAGGTCTCCCTATCCCAGGGAGAGGGCAAGCCACTGTCACCTGCAGAAAGGGTCTAGTCCCCAAACAGCATGGCAGTGACTCCATCCCTGCCTTGGGCTCTGCATGAACCCTTGGGGGTGGACACCTGCCCTTGTGTTTCTTTCCCTCTGGGCATCCTGGAGGAGAGCCAGCTGTCTCCGAAAGCTCCAGGGCTTGCAGGCTTTGGGGTTTTGCAGTTGTAGCACCTTGTCACAAGGTGGCAGGGACGTGGCACTTTCTGGCAGGCTCCTGCTCAGCCTGCCACAGGCAGCCCCGTCAAAGCCTCGCTGCTTTCCTCCTTGTTACCTAAAAAATACATGGAGTTATCAGCAATCCTCTGTCATTTTGTTTGAAACTGTCCTTGGGATAGCTCAAAGGGAGCGTAATTAGTTATTTCAAAGCTTAAATATTTTGTCTATTCACACTAAAAAAAAAAAAAAAAGTGCTTTGCTTTCTTCTGCCCGAAAGCCATGGTGATATGGGGAAGTGAGGAAGGGGCTGGCCTGGGTCAGTCTGCGCTGAGGGTCAGCTCTGGCTGCTGCTGCTTTCGTGGGAAACCCAGAAGCTGTGCTGATTAAAAAGCAGGCAGCCCTTCTGTTCCGAGTCACTGCGATAATTTCTCCTTAAATAACTGAAAACGGGAAATCATTCTTGTAACTTAGAAAAAAAAATACATATATATACACACATGTATATGTGTGTGTAGATATGTATTTCCTTTAATGCAAAAGAAGGTCTCGAGAATATTGTGTTAGCTCTAGCTTCCTAGAGTGGATGCTCAGCTTTGGGCTTCTGGAAGCAAATGTCTGTGCATGTATAGGACCAATGCCCTTCTTTTCACACGCTTTCCACAGTTATCTTTTACCTATTCGTGTGCCCCGAGTTTCTGTGATTTTTACTGCCATGCTCTCTCAAGGGTGTTGCAGGCTACCGTGGCAGGGAGTGAAACCTTTGTTGCTGCTTATCGAACACTTTCATACAAAATTCTACCTGCATTGATAAAACTAGATTTGTGTTAATAAGCTACTAATAACCATCAGGTAATTATTTAGTTTATCTCTAGAGTCCAAGCCGATTGTTGTCTCCTTATGCTTGCTTGCCTGGCAGTCTTTAGAGACAGGAGATTTTCAGGGTTTTTTTAATCAGGTTTTTTAATCTCAGGTACATGCTGTGAGAGATTACCCAGCTGTCACTCTGCAGGAAATGTCCCTATCATGCAGCAGGAGGTAACAATAACAAATTGCTGACATCCAAATTCAGCTTTGCACAAATAGCTATGCAAGATTCCCACTGCTCCCTAAGCAGTAACCAGACCATGGTGTATCAGAGGCATTTACACAGTAGAAGGAAACAAGCAGAAAATGCACCCAAGTAGAGCACGTAACATTATAAAATAATTATCTCTGAGCTGCTGTTCACTGGAAAATATTTCACTTTTTGAGTACAGTGCCGTGTGCCAAGAAGGGGTTTTTGTGGGTCAGGTCAATGTGCTCCCTGCTTCGTATTGAATCTCTGGGGTTTTTGTTTTCTCTTTGAGCTGAGGTTTAAATTTCAATTTATGTGAACAAAGAGTAATCAGAAGTTTTGCCAGCTATCTAAAGCACAGACCCACAGAACTAAGTAAGTCTGAGCTGTTACATCTTTATTATGCACCTTAAGATAAATGAGTGCATGTATTCCCTTGCAAGCTTGCAGTTTATTTAAATACACTGAGGAAACCAGCTTTGAAGTTCAAGGCAGGCTCTTAGTTGGGAGTGAGGGAGGAGAATCCTTTCTTAACACGTGTGCAATTCAACTGTGGAACTCATCACTGCAGGACAGCATTAAGACCAAAAGTGTAATAAGACACAGAGAAATGGAGAAGCTCACAGAGGAGTAGCACATCCAATGCAACAGTGCACAAATGGTTGGTTTTAGTTTGCTGGCTTTGGTTTAAACTCAAAGCTTATGGAATATGGGAAGGAGATGGTGAAAGTCTTTTTAGCTTTGAAAATGAAAGCTAGGTGAACTTCAAGGTGAAATGGTTTCAGAACAGCAAGTCAGAGTGTTTCATTTCAAGAATGTAGGGTCTCTTCTATCTGGTTGTTGAGTGCATTTTTTCTAACCAAGGAATTTGATGTGAGCTTGTGCATTGGTTCAACTGAAGTAAATCAACATTTTCCAGACTCAAAAGTTCCATTTGTCTTCAGTACAGCTTTATCATATTGAAGGGAAAAATACAAAATAGCAAGGGCTGTTGGATTGCCCCAAGCTTTTACAGTTGGGAATTAAGTTAAACTGTTACAGGGATGTGTTTGCTCTGCCTTAGGAAAACGCCTTTCATCATCCTCTGAAGTTGGCTACCTTCAGAAATGAGGAATTGGATGTAAAATATCCTTGTGTCCATTCCCAACTGCCAATTCCCATGCCCCCCAAGGCTGTGCTGTAACACTCCTTGAGGGCTAACAAGGCAACTCCTGGGTCCCTCTAATTTGTCGCTTCTTTTGGCAGCTTTTGGTCACACCTCTCACAAGAGTCCCCAGGTTCAATTCAGGCATTGAACATCAAAATGAACTTCCCTGAGAAAATCCACCCCAGCCCTGAATCTGCTGCCAGGGAGCAGCCTCCAGATCTCAGACAGGGCTCGTGAAGGTGATTTAAGTTCCTGGCAAATGTACCTTTGAGCAGAATGGTCTACCACACCTCCTGGAAGAATATCAAAGAAATTGTCAGGAAAAAGCAAAGATCTGCTAAAATCTCTATCTTCTATGATGTTTTGTTATGTTTTTTAGTTTTGACCATGACGAACTTCTTAAATTGACTACAGATTTCTCACCAGCCTGGACCAACTAAGGTAATCCTGGAGGAAAAACTGCCCTTTTACCAAATTCCAACTATTTACAGCCAGGCTCGAAGTCCAAGACCTGAACTTTATGTCAGAGCCTGTGTAATCTATTAGTCAGAACAATTGATTTATTCCTTTGAAATACGGTGCTAAGCTGTCATTGACTGCGGTTTTCTCTGGTTCCTGGGAACCCTGCTTCTCTGGCTGTTCATGGCCATAGCAACTGGAAAACAGACTCCATAGGAGAAAAAGCATCAAAGAATCCCTTCTGCCAGTATAAAGGGGGAGAAAATAAATTTATATATGGTACAGGAAAGTGAGGAGCTATTCACAGTCAGGCTGAAATCCAGTTCTGAGGGAGAGATTTCCCACTAGAGGACAGAAATAGTCTAGGGTAAGAGTAACAACAAAGTCAGTAACGTGATTTGCCTTAGTGCTTTCTGCCATAAACCTTCCTCCCCCACGCACACACACACACTTATCTCCCACGTGTAATTTCGCATGTCAGATTTTTGCAGGTACCAGTGCAGCTGAGAATCCTCCTGGGAAGCTCAGTGCCCTGGACAGACAGACGGCTGTGCTGGGTGTGTTTATTTCCACAGAACAGCTTGTCAGTTTAACAAAGACAGCGTTGTAAAATCAGAGAAAAAAATATGTCGTATCTAGCCACCGCCTGTATGTATCGCGTTGAGGAGGAATTCATTGCTCTTTTCCTTTGACAGTATAAGTTTAGCCCATAGCTCTATTTTCACATTCCTAAAGCTATGTTAAAATCATCGAGGAGTCAGCCACAAGCCTGCACTACTAAGACAGTTCACCTCTAAATACAGGCTGTTGGCTCTTCTCTGTTACATAAGGATGGCAAAAGCATCTCCAGCAGCAGACCACTGTTTCTTTATGTATGCATAATACAAAAATGGGCACCAAAAAAAAGTTCAGAAAATAAAAATGCACTTTTTGTCAGAGATCATGTTGCCAAGTTCCAGCCTACAGCTATTTGCAGCTGAGAAATAAAGCTCTCAATATACAGTTTGTAATGAAAAAAACCTGACAGACCTTCAATTTTAGCCACTTTTTGTTCACTATATACCAAACGCATTAATATGTCTAGTCCATTTAGTGAAGGCATTGCCTTAGCCATTTTCTTTCATGTATTAAAAGAGAAAAATGTGACTTTGTGGGGCCTGGCTCAGCAGACTGCAGGCTTTATGCAGCTGTAATTCAGCATTTCAGCAGTTTGCAGCAGCACTGTGTTAAAACACATCTGGATGGGGCTGGAGTTTGGGCTTCAGAGGTTGGGGCAGGCACAGAGAGAGGGATGTTGGGCAGCCTGATCAGGGCAGGTCTGCTGCCATCACAGAGATGTCAGCATGAGCCTGGTTTAGAGTCACGGCTGACATACGATTGCCAATACTTTCTGTCCCTTGAAGTGTGCATGTATCAAGGGTAGGCTGAATTGCTTTCTGTTGAAATCCCCACATCACTTAAGATCCCTCTGCATCAGAAGTTTGCTTTTCTTCTACCAGCCCCCCCTTGATGTTTTCATATTTGCCCTGAAGCCTCTCACCTGAGTGCCCTTCAGAAGAGATGTATGCTCCATATGGCCATAGAATGGTTTGGGTTGGAAGGGACCTTAAATGTCATCTAGTTCCAACCTCCCTGCCATGGGCAGGGACACCTTCCACTAGACCAGGTTGCTCAAAGCCCCATCCAACCTGGCCTTGAACACTTCCAGGGATGGGGTATCCACAACTTCTTTGGGCAACCTGTTCCAGTGCCTCACCACCCCACAGTGAAGAACTTCTTCCTTACATCTCATCTAAATCTATCCTCTTTCAGTTTAAAGCCATTACCCTTGTCCTATCACTACATGCCCTTGTAAAAAGTCATTCTCCAGCTTTCCTGTAGGCCCCCTTTAAGTACTGGAAGGCTGCTATAAGGTCTCGCTGGAGCCTTCTCTTCTCCAGGCTGAACAACCCCAACTCTCTCAGCCTGTCTTCATAGGAGAGGTGCTCCAGTTCTCTGATCACCTTTGTGGCCCTCCTCTGGACTCACTCCAACAGGTCTATGTCCTTCTTATGTTGGGGGCCCCAGAGCTGAACACAGTACTCCAGGCGGGGTCTCATGAGAGCTGAGTAGAGGGGCAGAATCACCTCCCTCGACCTGCTGGTCAATCTTCTTTTGACGCAGCCCAGGATACAGTTGGCTTTCTGGGCTGCAAACGCACATTGCTGGGTCATGTTGAGCTTCTTGTCAACCAACACCCCCAAGTCCTTTTCCTCAGGGGTGCTCTCAATCCACTCATCGCCCAGCCTGTATTTGTGTTTGAGATTGCCCTGACCCATGTGCAGGACCTTGCACCTGGTCTTGTTGAACCTCATGAGGTACGCACAGGCCCACCTCTGAAGCCTGTCGAGTTCCCTCTGGATGGCATCCCTTCCCTCCAGCGTGTCGACCGCACCACACAGCTTGGTGTTGTCGGCAAACTCGCTGAGGGTGCACTCAATCCCACTGTCCATGATGCTGACAAAGATGTTAAACAGCGCCAGTCCCAGTACCAACCCCTGAGGAACACCACTTGTCACTGCTCTCCACTTGAACATCAAGCCATTGACTGCAACTCTTTGAGTGTGACCATCCAGCCAATTCCTTACCTACTGAGTCATCCATCTGTAACATCCATGTCTCTCCAATTTAGAGGCAAGGATGTTGTGTGACGGTGTCAAATGCTTTGCACAAGTCCAGGTAGGTGATGTCCATTGCTCTTCCCTTATCCACCAATGCTGTAACCCCATCGTAAAAAGCCACCAAGTTTGTCAGGCACAGTTTGCCCGTAGTGAAACCATGTTGGCTTCTGAAGGGTCTGTGGAGAACACAGGAATTTTATAAATACAGGGAGAGCCACAAGCAGCCCTCTGCTAGGGGTACAGGAGGTGGCACAGCTATGGCAGACCCACTGTGCAGCATTTTACAGTAAACCCTTGGCCTTTAAACAGCCACCATGCCCAGTGGGGTGGTTCAGCGGCTGATTCACAAGCAGCTCAGGCCTCTCTGCAAAGAGCGTGGTGGGAATGGGACCACTAATCTTGAGTGACGCTCGGCTGTCCCTACTAGCCAGGCAGGACTTTTCAGAGGGGGTCACAAAGTTTAATTAGTGTTTTGGCATACTGAGAGAGCTCCTATAAAGAAGTGGGAGCGATTAGCAGCATAAATACCAGAGAGTATCTATTACATTTCTGTTTACTCATGAATATCAGGCAATGCCATGAGGGCTGAACATCTCATTGTGACTGCCAATGCAAAGCCTCAGAAGCAGCAGCAGCTGCCTGGCTTCATTAGGCTCCGATGGTTTGGGGATGAGCCCAGCCGGGTCCAGATTGCAGGACAGGCACAGCAGGGATTTTGCCTGAGCATTTCTGGGTTGACTGTGTTATTACAGCTAAGCACCTTTTCTCCTTTCCCACTTGGTTCTTCACAGCCCTTACAGGAGAAATGGTACCTCTTTTTCACAGGTGGGGAAACTGAGGCACGGATATTAACCTAATAGCCAAATCACTTGAGGGGGTTATATCACAAGCTGAAACAGGCATTCAGCAGCATGGCCAGCTCAGAGGTGTGTGGAGCCAGTGGTGCAAGCAAGTGCTTAGCATCTCTTGTCTGTGGTAAGAGTTCCGTCTGTGATGTTGTGCTTTTGCTGAATTCTTTTTCTTTTCATTTTAATTAGAAAGCCTGGTGGGAAAAGCTCTGCAAGAGCTCTGGTCACAGTTGGCCAGGCACCTGGCTTGATGGGCTTGTAGCTGGCTGAGGTCAGCGCCCCTGGTGCAGAGCTGCAGTGTGCCTGCAAGTAGTAGCTGCCAAGATTTTGCTGAGAGTTATTTTTTGGGGGCTCTGCTCTTATTCAGACTGTACTTCAGCCAGTAAATGAAAGGTAAAATTTGTTATTTTGCTGCTTCGGGTGTTCAGTGTGATCGCTACCTTTTAGATGAGAAAATCTGATTTCATATGTTTATTAAAAAACTAATGTAATACCACCTCCTCTATTAATGCATGTGGGGCAGTTAGCAAAGGCTGCTCCTCTGCTTTTATCAGTGGATTTGCTGGTGAGTTGGGTAGTGCTGCAAGTCGGGTGCTGGCTGTGCTCGGCACCGCGGGATAGTGTGGCTCTGGTTGTTTAACAGCTGAAGCGTGCAGAATTTGCATTGACCGACACCTACACAGCTTCATCGTTGTTTCTGGCTGTAAAGCTTGTCGTGCGTCTTCTCCCAAACACCTCACTGCTGTCACAGCTCAGCGTTTGCCATATGTCACAGTCCGGTGCCTGGAGGTATGTGTTCTTTAGGCTGTGTTGGAACAGGACTCAGCTTGACTCTGGGCCGGGTGCTGTGTTCAGGGACTTGTGTGTCTTTCCTGATGAGGGGCTTGGGTAGCTCTCTCCAAGTCACGCTGATGAATTAAGGGTGCTTGTATTGTGAGGAATGTTCTGATACCCCACATTTAGTTGATGTGATAACTGTAATTAAAATGTTGTATTGACTATCCTTACACAGTAAAAAAATATTCTCCCAAGGAGCCCTAAATTACACCGAACCTGTTGTGTCATTTCACTTCTGAGATGTATTCCTATTGCTAACAGGAGACCGAACCAAGCCCAGTAAAAGAGTGCTTGCCCTACCACAGTCTGCTAAGTGCTGTGGAGGTACCAGGGCAGCAGTAAAGCAGCTGTGGAGCTGCATATCTTTCTCTTCCCCTGCAGTCAGAATGTTTTACAAACTATTTCCTTCAAAAAGAAAATATATATTTGAGGTAAGGAAAATTACTTCAGCCTCAGGTTGGCAAAATATTTATTTCATAACTTGAAGTATACAGAAAGTCCAGTGAAGTTACTTTCTTTGGCCCTTAATTTTGAAGTTACAGATTGAATGCAGTGCTTTACTGAAGGATCGTGGGCTTGCTCACCTTGTTTTGCCACCAGAAAAAGTGGAGAGGTGAAGCAACTTGCCCCAGAAAAACCCTCTCAAGGACCACACCAAGGTTATCCCCATCCCTGTAGGTTCAGTGGGGCCTGAGACCGCTTCTCCTCTGTTCAGGTGCCTTTTGTAGGGGGAAAGACTACCTTGTAGTTAAAGGACACGAGGCTGTACCATGTCTTTTGACACAGGTTTGCAGCAGAATTTGAGACTATAGTTTGGGCCCCAAAGTGGTTTGAGATCTGCCACAAATTCAAAGCTCGGATCTGTGGCTGCACAGCAGGTTTCATGGGATAACATTTCTAAGTATTTTTGTTTCCCTTTAAAAGAATTCCTTAGCTACTGCTAATTTTAGTAGGGGAATGTTGTTACACGGTGCGTGGCCTAGGCAATTTTAGTTTTTTGAATAGTACATCTTTCATTTTCCAAACTGTAGTACTGCATGGCAGAAAAGCAATGAAAGTGGTTCTTCAGGAAATGCTGATACATGAATCTGTTTGCAAAAGTAACTCCACGCAGTCACGGCTATATTCGGCCTTATACATGCAAGAACACAAAAATGAACAATAACAGTGTGGGTGCAACTCTGCATTCCTGTGCTGCTTCTCCTGCCAGACAGCAACAGCACTAAGAATGTTCATTTTAAAAAAATTAAAAAATCAAACATATAATTCCCAAGCAGATCTAAGCAAAGGAGAATCATGTCCAGGTGTAGGCTAGCATTCACCAGCCTTCTGAGTACATCAAGGCTCCTGTATACCTTTGTCTCCACAATTATGTATGCTTTTGATATGGAAGGTGAAACTGAGCAGTTTGACTGAGGTCCGCTTGGAGATTTGGGATCTGTTTGAACCACTTACCCCAAGTTCAGCTCTGGAGCTGTACATCTTTGTGGATCTGGAACAAATGCAGTGTGAGCGGTTAACAGGCAAACTCTGTGTGTATACTCTTGGGGTCAGCAGCTTGTCTGCGTATAATCTATGCAGATACATCAAAAGCAAAATATTTTTAACAACAACTCTCTGGAGAATAAATGAGAGAAGAAATAGTGGAGCCATTCTTCCAGTCCGTGTGAATCTCAGTGTGGCTGCTGTATGTGAAAAGAGGTACGGTTTTCTTTGCACTGTGTAGTACGTTCAGGAGAGTCATCCTGTTTCCTTGTGCCTTGGCAGAGGGAAAGATGGCACATTCCTGTTTTGCTGTGGGAGGTATAGCTCCCTCCAGGAGACTGAATGCCCGGGATTTAATTTTTCAAGAGCTTATTAAAAGTGACTGTGATTTACAGACATGGTTTCAATCCCGTGATGGGCGAATACACTCTGAGTGTGCTTTGCCCTGTGACTCCCCATCTTCCAGTTGTCCCCAATCCAAGCTGTTTCACAGTCGGAGTAAAACCTGGCGAGGCTTATATGGTAGCACATGGAAAGATGTTTTGAAAGGAACAGGTTGGAGGGAGGTGAGTCAGAAGCAGCAGTCCTATGTGGCTAAGATGCTTTCTAATGCATCAAGATATTTGGATACTGTCATCAACATTGGTGGCAAAGTGAGCAAATAAGCATAAGCATATAGAAAACAAGGACCAAGGCATTAATACTCGTGTCAGAGTTCACTGCACAAATGACTTAATCTGTCACTGAAATAAGGGACTGGAAGTGTTGTCCATATCAAAGGAAATGTACACTTTGATGGGTTTTGGAGGGTATTTTTCTTTCAGAAAACAGCATTTGGTGAGTTACTGACATGTCAGTAATTCAAAGGAGAGTTTTGC
Source organism: Harpia harpyja (assembly GCF_026419915.1). Lineage (NCBI taxonomy): Eukaryota > Metazoa > Chordata > Aves > Accipitriformes > Accipitridae > Harpia > Harpia harpyja. Next base: position 54,889,439 of record NC_068943.1, read on the forward strand.
ATCCCTGCTGTGAAGCTGAATGACAACATAATACAGTTATTACGGGAAAAAAGGAAGCCTGGGTCTTCTACACTTTATATTCTGTAACAACAAGCAATGCCAAAAAAAGACTCATACATCAGGCAACCTTGAATTTCTACTGCAGTTCTCAAAGTGAAATGAAAGTGATCGAGTGAATGATTTTAGGTGCAAACTGGCTTGCTGGGATTTGCCAGCCAAACTTTGGAAATGGATTTGTTCCAGAAGAGATTAAAATAACTTTACGTTTATTGGTTTTCAATCTTGTGAAAAATATCCACTTGAAAATCACTGGAAGAGTAGACTTTGAGCCTCTTTACTTTTTTTTTTTCTTTTCTTTTCTTTTTCCCCCACCTGTCTCAACCACCTTTTTCCAGGTAAGCATAGGTGCAGAGGAATACAAATCGGGGGGAGACACCTGCAAGCAGTTAAACAGTGTTTTTCACAAATTCAAAAAGCCTTTAAAAAGAATACTTTTTTTCTAAACTTTTCAACCTACTTTAATTGATAAAAAATGAGGTGTGAATGCTTGATATGAAACTCAGACTCACAAGTAGCACAAGGATAAACTGCACCTAAAGACGTTGGGCCACACTGTCACCTAAGCAGTACAGAAGAGATGCATTGCAGTTTGCTCTGACCACTGTGAAGGTGAACTTCAGTCCAGTGCTCATGTTGTTAGTGACAACAGAGAACATGCTGTTGGAGGAGGTGTAAAATGAATTCACGCACCCTCCCTAGGCACTATGGAATAGCTCAGTAACCCTGGCCTGAATTTATAATCCGTCATTTGGTTTTCAAAACACAATATGCAAAGGAAAGGGAGGGATGCAATGTGAACCTTCTTACTGAGCTTTGAGTATGTTGGGTTATATTCTGCCTTATACGTGCGAGAACACAAAAATGAACAATAACAGTGTGGGTGCAGCTCTGCATTCCTGTGCTGCTTCTCCTTCTGCCAGACAGCAATAGCACTAAGAAGTGGCAATGAATTTCAGGGAAAAAAATATACTTTATGGTTTTCTTCAACATTTAAAATTCATGTAAATTTTGCCAAAATTTAACTTCTTAAATAACAGTATCTCAGCTTTTGCTATGATTGCCTCATTATGGGAGAAAGTGAGTTACCGTCCTTTTTTTTTTTTCCTAATTTATTTCAAAAAGTCAAACAGCAACCAAACCAGCAACTTTGAAAATTTATCAACATTTACAAAATGGCAGCCAGCCCTACATCTATATAATTGCAACTGACATATGGGTTAGGACCTTCAGGTTTTCCCAGAGAACATGTTGTCTCATGATATTTCTTGCCTAACCAGTGACAGTGATGGAAACAATGTGAGGATAAGCTGTTCAGATAATTGTTTGCCAGCCATCTAGTTTTATGGTTACTTGGAGCAATCTGCTGCGTATTCTTCTTCGTGAATTATGTTTCTCCCTATAAAGAGAGTTTGGTTAAGGCAAATAACTTTTTATTCCATCGTCAGCCTTAGATGTCAGCTGTCTTGGAACATGAGAGGGTCTAATTTCTTATCAGCTTTACTGAGATGATCTTTTTCTTACATAGTTTTATCAGAGCTGAGTAATGACTGTGTGATAACAAACGTCATTACCCAAATGACGACAGCGTATAGGACTCCAAGCCACAAATACTTGTAGAAAATAATCTCAAACCACTAACATCTGGAACCACGAACGCTGATGTTCAGATACACTAATCTCATAACTACATGTAATAACACCAGCCAGCAGCAAATCACCTCCCAGAAGTGAGCAGCCGTGCAATCAGCTGAACATGGGAATCACAGGTTCCGACGTCTCTGGTTACTGCAGACACAGACCTGGAGCTTGGCCTTGGAAATCTGCTGCTCTCTCTGACTGCCAGTGCCTGGCTGGTGACCTGAGAGAAGACCAGAAAGGTGAAATCTAATGGTCACCATTTGTCCCACTCACTCTGAAACAGTGCCCCAAGTGATTCCTGGGCACGTACTGCTCTACCTGGTGTCCCTTGCTATATTACTGCCAAGGAATATCTGGATTTTTTTTTTTCTTGTCTCAGCTCACAACCATAATTTCAGGGGCAATGGAAATACCTAAGCTTTCGGGTGGATTTCTGCGTATTGCTTTGCTTGGGGAAACAACAAAACCAAAGTAGCGTTTCATTTTAACACTTTCAAAATGAAGTTTTCCATTGCCATTGAAGTGAAATACACTTTTATTTTAAAATTTACCTCTGCTTTAGTTTAGCTCCCCTCCATCCAAAACAAAATGTTCAGTTTGAACTCCAATTAAAAAGAACCCAAATAATTGCAGAAGTGTTTTAAGACATTGAAGTGAGCTGAAGAATTGGGCATCCCAGACTGTGGTTTTGGAAGCGAGTTGCTACTTGGGACTATTTGCTGCTGCAAAACTTCTCATTTTAAAGACCCTCTGAGGAGTGCTCATACCATCAGCCAGCTGGGAGTCCTGGGCAATGTAATGGTGGTTCAGCATTTCATTGGATTCCAGATGTTGCCAGCCCTAGGAGGACATAATGGTGCAGAACATATAAAACTCAGATTTAAATATGCTATATACAGAATCTGAACCAAGCAACTGCTGTTTCATTCCACCCCAGTAAGCAATAAACTTCACACCGTCACAAAAATAATAATTACCTGGTTGTGGCTGTCACGTGCACAGTAGTATTATCCAGAGACAGAAAGGCATCGAGAAATATTTGGCAAATTCAAGCATGACTGACAGTGTTTTGCAAAAATCATGGCATGTTTATGTGGAATTTGCCATGTAATACCAGTGAGGGCTACTTGTGCGAGATACACGGTGGAGCTGCAACATACAGATGTTTACATTTTAATTACAGTGATTCAAGGAAACAGTATTCTTCTGACTTAGGGGTGGACTGTTATTCTTATAAAACACTATTTGTGATAGCAGGGAAGAAAAATGGGAGTAGTGCCTCCTGGTTGGAGAATTAGATCATGAGAAACCGGAGAGCAGATGTGTGCTATGCTGCTGGGTTTCACACAGTCTTGAGCAAGTGGCTTTGCAAATAGGTCAGCAGAGAGCGTGGCATGGAGGTAAGGCAAAGTGTCAGCTTGTTGGTCTAAGGGCTGAGTCCTAAGCACTGTCCAAAGTGGCCGGCGTTGGCTGTCTCTCCTCTGCTCTTCATGAATGATCCTCAGAGCAGTGAGTGCCAGACCTGTCCATCTCTTGTCCTGTGAGCTGCAGAAATACCCCCCGAGCCTGTCCAGAGCGTCCAAACTGCAGGCACGCGTGGTAGTGGGGTGCTGAGCTGACTGCTGTGTGCTCACACATGTGGGCTCTTGCTTCAAGGTCAGCCTTAGAAGCTGTTTCCAAGTCTGTTGTCTCCAAAGCCAGTATCTGGGCTTAGGACATCCCTCAAAACTGTCATATAGTGACTGTGTCTGTAAAATTATAGACTTAAGTCCTGGGCTGCAGCTGCCTGGCTAAAGGGCCTGGCTTGTGCGGTGACACAGCTTAGCGGGTCCGCTGCGACTCTATTCTCCTTTTATTTCTGAACACTACTTCAAACTCTAAGGGTGAATGCCATTATGTGAACTTGCAGCTTGCAGAATATTTTCTGTCTGATTCCTTTCAAGAGTGTTGACAAAATCCAGTACTCTTGGATATAAACCATCATGCTTGCACAGCATCGAGGTGACTGAAATAAGTGGGGCTGGTCTTTAACTTTTTTTTTTTCCCCCAGAATTCTTATTTTATCCTGGCAATACAATATCCATAATTAACAGCCATGTTGTGGTTTTTTGTGCATAACTAGAAGCTGTTAGTTAGGCAACTGTACAAGAACAATAACTGAAAGTGTAGAAGGGAAGCAAAAGGATTGGTATTCATGTTTTGTTGTATTTAAGGACCTCTCAGTAAACAGGTAGAGAAAAAGAAAGAAGACTATCTGAAAAGGGTTTGTTTTGCAGCGGCTGTGTTTGGATCTACTCAATGGATGGATTTATTTGTACCCTTATGAATGCTACAATAACAACTGCTCTCCTTTTTTTGGCATGCTAATCACACTAAAAAATGTTAATCTTGCTAAGTATTAAAATGCCTAAGGGAAAAGAAGAATAAGGTGTCCTGCTGTTAGGTACTGTACAGACCCTGCCCAGATGTGTAAGGCAGACAGTGAGTGTGGGAAATGGATATGAAACAATTCCTGCTGTTAGACGTACTGGGAAAACTTCTGCTGCAGGATGGTGGCGGTGTGATTAGGACATTTTGGAGCAGGGCAGGGGGAAAAAGATCAAACTGGAATAATTGTTGATACTTTTTTACACAAAAAGCCTTCTGGAGTGGACTGATACCAGTCAGAAATTCACATCAAAGTCTTTAAGCTGTTTTAAAGGGAGGAAAAAGACTCTTGGAAAAATTGAAAAAGCCCATTTGGACATTTTTAAGGCAGAACGTTTGAAACTTTTCATGTTGAAGCAGTATTTTCTTTAGAGAGGAGCCTAGATTGAATTTATTTTAAAAAGCTACAATGAAGCCACTTACTTTTGGGTCAAACAAGCAATTTTGTTCAAACAACATTTTCTACTTTTGTTTTGCTAAACCCCCCTGTCTTCCTTTTTCCCCCACCCCTACTCTTCTTGCCTTCATTTGGAGCTGATTTTCAACTTTTTATTTCAGGTTATTTGCTTCATTCAGGAAACTTCAAGACAATTCACATAGTTCTGCTTCATACAGGAGACCTAGTTTGGTCTCTAGATGAATGTCTGTTGAATTGTGAATTTCATATATATCCGAATCTGTTGTTTCAGCCATGCCACGAAGACCCTCTTGAGCCTCAAAAAGGCATGTGGACTGGTGCTTTCTGCCCTGCTCTTGGTGGTGGGAGCTCCCAACTCTCCATGACTGCACAGTTGCTTCAATTCCTTGTGCGTGTGTGCGTGAGTAAAATGTACCTTTGTTCAGATAGGAGAAATGTTTCATTTTACCTCTAGTTTAGTATAATCTTTAGGTGCAAGCTAACAGAAAAATGTCCCATGAGATTGATGATTCAGAATGAAAATAAAACCGTTGGCTTCAAATTACATGAGAGTCGTGTTAGAGAAAGCTTTTTACCCATAACACAGTAACGGTAACAGAATCAAATGCATTTTCTCTACTGGTTTTGCAGTGGATGTTTAGAGACTCACTAATGAAGCATAACTGATGCAATCAAATATATGAAAAACTGCTCAACTGACAGGAATAAGGGCTTTGGAACCTGGGTTAATAATACTTGATTGCATTTAGGAGTGTTTTGAAATCTAAACGCTGTTGAAAAAATGTTCTTCATTTTTTAGCATAATATTAGTGAAAGAATATTGAGAAGATTGTCCCTTGGCAATATGCCATCAGAAGTATCTCAGCTGATGAGCTGGTGGTCATTATCCCTGAGATCATCTGTCCTGGGATCACAGGAGCAGGTACAAGTAGGAGTACATCCTGCCGTGGGCCAGACAATATCCTCCATTCTTTCTTCTTTGATGAGGTTCACACAGCAGTTATGGTAGGTTTGGTTGGACCCTGTTTCAGCTGATCTCTGCTGCAGCAGAGCAAGGGTAGGGTGGGTCTTGCCTTCCATGAGGGCAACTGGTAGGTACTTAATTTGCTTTGCATAGGAGTGTTGGACCAAGGTTCAAAACAGGGCCAAAGAAAGATAAGAAGCTGCTTTCTTCCCAGCAAGGATTTCTCCTGGGACAGAAGTAGTTTGGCTTCTCCCTGGAGATCCTGGCTGGCCAGATTGGTGCGCCCTGAAATACCTCTTGGCCCATGTGGACTACTAAGCCTTTTGCTTTGTTGCTCACCCTTCCCCAGCAGTCTACTTCTTGCCAGTCACACTTGAAACAACCACGTCAGCAACAGCACATAGGCAGCTTCACCAAATACTGGAACTAATCTGGTGTCTTGACCTTGGTCGAACCCCTTGACACACACAGTAGTGAGCAGGTAGTAATCAGAACAGAGTTTGCATTGATGCCGGTACACTGACCATTTATAATCACCCGCATAACAGCTCACTTTTCCCTGACACATCTGCATGGTGCTTTGCTTACATAGGCAAATCAAGCAATAGGTAAGGGATTAGGAAGATGTACAGCGGTATCTTCAGATTCAGCAGTAATTTCTCTGATATTTTTCAGTTTGGTTTTCATTTGCATGTTTTCCTTTTAAGAAAAAAAAAAATCATTACAATTGCTCTCAAGGAAGGTGAATTGCATTCCTTAATGTGGCTAGTGGGTCCTTCTATACATTTGTGTCTGATTCATCAGATGGTGTGGCCACACCTGGCCTTCCAAATTTGGATGTTGTTACTGTTTTTTGCAGCATGGGAACAAATGTTCCCTCTTAGACATCTTTATTGCTGTTTCTTACTTAATCCTTGGAAAGAAGCTGCGGCAAATAATCTTCCCTCTGCTTCGTTCCCTACACGTGGAACTGATTTGGGGGAACGCAGTGTTTTTGTAGGACTTGATATCCTGCACTGCCTGATGTTCCTGGAAGAAGGGCTCGCCTCCCTGTGTGTGACTGCCTTTGTTCTGGGGTGGGCTTGTTGGCGTAACCGATGCTGCCTGCGGTTTGGGTATGCACAGGCTCTGTGCCACTGATTGATTTTCCCCTGAAATGGTTTATCTTTTCTCTTTTAAATTGAGTGCATACACGATATATAGAAATTTGCACTGTTGGTTCTATAAAATTCATTACAGCATTGCCTAGAGGTTTCTGCCAGGTTTTGGACTCCACCAGTCTATGAGGACTTACAAGTCTTATGAGGAGCAGCTGAGGGAACTGGTGTTGTTTAGTCTGGAGAAAAGGAGGCTGAGGGGAGACCTTATCGCTCTCTACAACTACCTGAAGGGAGGTTGTAATGAGGTGGGTGTCTGTCTCTTTTACCAGGTAACAACCGATAGGACAAGAGGAAATGGCCTCAAGTTGTGCCAGGGAAGGTTTAGATTGGATATGAGGAAAGATTTCTTCCCCGAAAGGGTTGTCAAAGCACTGGAACAGGCTGCCCAGGGAAGTGGTTGAGTCACCATCCCTGGAGGTATTTAAAAGACATGTAGTTGTGGTATTTAGGGACATGGCTTAGTGGTGAACCTGGCAGTGTTAGGTTAGCAGTTGGACTCATGATATTAAAGGTCTTTTCCAGCCTAAATGATTCTATGATTCTATGCTCTGCTTTAAGCCAAAACTGGTGCCAGGCAGCTCCTAGGCAGCCCAAGCACAAGAGGAAAATCTCAGTTTTGAAGGTCAAACCCCAAAGTCACTCAGCAAACATTGGCCTGTCAGCCAGCCCCAAAGATACAAGGCTATTGCTCTTTTTTTTCCTTTTTTTTTTTTTTTACTACTTCAGTTCTCACAGATAATAATGGACATAGTGACTGAGGCAGTCTGTAGCAGCAAGTAAATGTCCCATCACAAAAGTATCAGCTGCACAGGGAATGATGCGGGCAGTGGCAAGAAGGATGCGCAGTTTTGAAGGTGATAGGAGACCTTTTTCTTCCCCTGACCATTTAAAGATGCTCTGTCTCGCTTTGCATCATTGCATAGGCTCAGAAAGCAGTTGCTTTCCCCACACCTTGCTGGGAACAAGAGGGCAAAGCAGCCGTGAACAGCAGCTCAAGTTTTGGTGCTATTCAGACGAAGCCTGCCCGTCGGATCTGCCTGCTCTGGAGTGGTTTGGGCAGTCAGCCAGGCAGAGCTGCTGTTCTCAACTTCATAATAAATGTGCTCTGGCAGTGCACCAACTGCCTTATCTTCTTGTAAGGACAGAATTCCTTGGAGAGCCAGTCTCCAGGCCCAGCTAGGATTATGCTAACTTCTCCAGGCAAATGGAGCTACTTGCAATGCTCAACACACTAGCTTTGCCTTTCTAAGTCTTGCTCACTTTGCAATAGAGAGAGTGCAAGCAAGTTCAGGGGAGCAAATTAGCTGAGGGAAGACTTCTTCCATCTGTCTTAATTAAGCATTAATAAAACCTGTCATTGACTCTCCCCTGCAGTTATCAGTCAGTCAATGGTATATAGTATTTCAGTCAATCATCTTCCCTTCGGGGTCACTGAAGGACTGTCCCAGTCACACCGAAGGCCGTGGGAGCCAGTTCATTGACATTGGTTGGGCTCTGTTTAGTGCTGCCTTGTGTGCAAAATGCCTTATGATTACGGAGGCAGAAGCGTTACCTAGCACTAAATCCCCCCGTGTGCTAAGATCGGTCAAAAGGTTTTCATGCATTTGGCCATCCGCGTACCGAGGGGCCCAGAAACCAAATAACCGTGCCTCGGTGTGCATACATGGACCTTGTACTTGGTTCGTCCTGCCTATGCTCAGGAAGATTGGTCTCCTCCCTTGGGGAAATCAGGTTAGGCAGGGGTTAAATGAAGTGTGGCCTTATGCCCACAAGAGCCAGAGGAAAGCTTCTGTCTTGTCAATTCTGGCACCGGACAGTAAATGCAGACTTGAAGCTCAGGGTGGAGGGGGTAGATGGAGGGAAAAATGAAACATCCACAGGCCTGGAGACTTCCAAATTACAGTATACAGACTGCAGCTCCAGATCCAAAGGTGGAGGTGTGTGGCCATTTCCATGGTAGGTTTCTGGGGGGTATAGACGCCAGCCTCTTTCAAACCAGCTTAGGGAGGCAAAACTGCTGGTGCAGAAAGAGCTGGGGGACTGCGATAGTGCTTTTCTGTCTGGGCAGACGCATATTAACAATTAAAAGTATGTTGGATGTTTCTCATTAGGCAACTCAGCCAATATATAGCCAGGTAAATAAATACAGAAAATAAAGCCCAAGGTTTTGGTGCTGTTTGAAAACAGTGAGTTTTGTACACCATACGTTTTATACAAATGAATTTTTGCACATCCTTGTACCACTTAGATTAAAAAATTGTGTGAGCTTGGGAAACAAAGCTACTGTTTGGGAGATAATCAGCATGTGTGTTTAGCACATACAGAGCATTTGCAAAACAGTAACTGGAACAGCATTTCTGGTTTTGGTTTCAAGAAACAATGAGAGCCTGAAGAAGTTCATTCTCTTTAGTTTCCCACTCTGCCTATGCTGTGAAATGCAGGAATGAGCAGCCTGGTCTTCAGGCAAGAGCAAAAGCAGATGGGGACTGAAGCTTATGTTTTAGCAGAGATTTTCAAGTGCATACTCACTTCCTAGCCACAGGAGCAAGCACATAAATCAGCCCTGCCTCTGGCTGCCCGTTATTGCTTTCCGCAGGCTCTCTTCGTACTGTATGTTGGGTAGCCCAAGCACTGTCTATGATCGGACTGCATGTGATTCTGCAGGGTCAGCATTCCTGGCAGATGACAGTACTGTATGTGTGATAACAGACCTCCTTTCATTTGCACAAAAGGGAGATTTCATCCAGCAACCAATGTAATTCAGTTCAAAACTGAAGCTAAAACCTCTTCCATTACTCTGTTTGTTTAATTCTCCATATTACTTAATGTTCTATTAAAATCTCTCTTCTTAAATGCTTATTGAAGCAAGCCAGAAGCGCATAAAACTAACGTAGTTAGCAATAAAAATAATTCCAAAACCCAATTACTTCATTAATAGAAAAGAAGCGCAAATTGCACAGAAGCAAATTTACTTACAGGTACAAAGCTGGTGCAGCACCATTAATGGTAATGGACTGTTATGACCAGGGATGGGCAGGGGCTCTTCTTGCTCAAACAGGGTCCATGTCAGGAGAATTACGTTCAGCTTCTGGCAGTGGTTTTGTGCTCTTGTTTATTGTTCTTTTTTATTTGGTTTTTTTTTGTTAGGGACTGGTGACTTTCACAGGGCTCAAGATTCTTTACTATTATTTTTTAACCAAATCTAGACCAGTGAAGTAGCAGTATTATCCCTTGATGTCACCCCATCCTTCCCGCCACATTATTGCCTGCTTTGTACCAGCAGTGTCTCCAGGAGATAATTCCTTTCCCCTCTCCTCCCCATGAAGAAACAATTCCTTCTTGTCAACACTGCAAGCAGCGCTTTTCAGCTGTGGCAGCATCCAGTAGCTAAGCAACAAACAGCATCCTCTAACAAGAAATCAAGGTGCACAGAAGAAAAAAACCTGCTGCGCACATTATAGTGCAATCCAGCGAAAACTGCTGCATCACGGTTAGTTTTGCTTCGTGCTAAAAAGGAATCAGGCTGCCACATCGTGAAAACAGCCCATTCTCTGAAGCATAAGGGTGCTTGCTAACTGTTTTTGTATTAGCCATCAGCAGAGTTTTGGCCCTGGTTCAGTCCAGACGGACTTTCAGAGGAGTCATCTGGGCACACAGGGCTGACAGCACCGCCTTGATTCCCAGCTTCTGCAGGTAGCAGAGAAGAAAATTAGGATGTGAGCGGAAATGCCTTATGCACAGTGTTTTATCCCCACCTTGGCAAAGCTTGGGAGGGGAGAGCAAGGCTGTGAGAGCACTGCACCCAGAGCTGGGATAGTGCTACAGCACTGCGCCTGGAAATACTCTGGGTCTATTGCTCCCAAATACCAAAATATTCTATGTAAGAAAAAACTACTAGTATACTTACAGTCATGGGTCTTGCTGGGTGGTGGGTGGAGGTTTTGGGGGTTGGTTTTGGGTTTTGACCCCTACACTTAAAAAATACTCTTCACACTGCTTGGATAAAGCCAAGAAACAATGCCAATTTATGCAGCTGTGTCTTAAACATCCTCTTCCACTTGTTTCTTTGTCCTGCTCCCATTTTCTTTTTCCTCTCCCACGTACACTGCCTTGACTGAATGGACTGAAGCACAATTCTCTTTTAATAGGCAAGTGACTTTTAGCTGGTGCCCGAGTTATGGCCTAACACATGTTTCATTATACAAGTCATAATAACCTTTCCATATATTGTACATTTTGTTTGTAACACACTTATTAATGAGAAAACAAAGTTCATCATATTAACAGAGTAAAAGCACCTAATGGGCAGAATCCCTTGCATAACTGACTGGATTGGTAGCTCAGCAAGGCTACTATAACAAGCAAAGAATAAATGTATAATGAGCTGTTTCTGATTCTCAAATCAGGCTCATTTGACTTATTCTAGAGAAGATATTCAGAATATTATTAGTATGAGCTTGGAGCAAGGCTGTGTAAGAAGAGAATTAGAGCTGAGCAGTCTTTCGTGGCCTTATATTTAGAAATTCACTAGGAGTATATTAGTGACTACAGTCAATAAACAGGATGACCAATACATCAGCAACATTTAAAGAGGATGCTCTGGATCAACAAATAGACTTCACAGTCAGCCAGGGATTACTTGTTCAGTTGTGAATCTGAGTCTGAAAACGAAAATCGTTGCTACAAAGCATGCCTGGGATGCAGTTTGGTCAACAGAACACATTAAATACCGATACTCATCCAGAAAGTGAAAACGCAAATGTCATTTGAAAAATTGCATCTAATGCAAGTGTGCAGAGAATAGCAAGCACCTGACAGCCACTAGCCCGCTGAATGCAGCACTATTTTGCTGCTGAGTGCTAATCCTTTTGGCAGCTTTGTGGAGAGGGGAGAAACAATCCGGAAGGTGTAAAGTAGGGGAGCAAGGGCCGATCTGGATGTTTGTCCTACTGCTGCATGAAGGTCCTTATGAATTTAGAGGCAGCAAATTCCCATTCCTTCAAATGCTAGGATCATCTCCACGATCTCTCAGCAGGACATCCACTCCAATACAACTGTTGCCTTCCTGAACCAATGAGATGTGCCCTTTTGGGCACAATGAGGTGACAAAAAAGGTGGCAGACAGCTTTTATTGACAGGAATATGTACCCTCATACCTTCTAAAATACTGATTATGGTGTTGATGATAGTCCATGGCCTCATTGAAGAGCCGCTAGGGTCATAGCAAAGGTAAGCTGGCCTTCAGGAATGGAGGTGATCTACACAGCTGTGTTGTCCATTGAATCCTGAAATTATTACTACTAATAATAGTAATAATAATAGAGAAATGGCTGGCAACCTTACTGTGAGGATCCCACATCACATGTGAGACCCCTGAGCTGCCCTTCCTTCCCCAGGATAAGGTATATTGTGTTTAAAAGAAGTTCAAAGCATTTTCTTGCCTTAAGTTACAGGTGGAGGGGACTTCCACTCCTTTTTGGGTTCAGACTTGGCATCAGCCAGTTCATCAGTGGAGCTGTGCTGACTTATGTCACTTTGTCATCTGGCTCCTATGTAGGAAACTCTTCAGAAGCAGCTAATTTCACTTTTTTCATCTTTATTTAAGGCTTTTTCCCAGCTCTAGGAAGCTGCCATTCCTGACTTCCCCTGGTACTCACTAGAGAAATAAGCTCATCTCTCACTTGCCAAGGTGCTAAGTAGTTTCGTACAACAGTACTGTGGAAATCATAAATTCTCTGCATCATCAGACCGTTTGGAAGGCTGTCTGGGATAGGCTGAGCAGTGTGGATGGCTGTGCTCTTGGTTTGACAAATTCACTCTGTCAACCTGATGTTCTCCATGGCTTGTGCCGAACCACATTGCCTGCATCACAGACCCGGCCTCTGCACTCTCACGGTGTTTTCCTGAGGCTTTGGTGCCGGCACTTTGCAACTCCATGGTCAAGGGAGCTGCTTGGAGTTAAAAAGGAGAGGGTTAATCTGGAAAATCATGGTACAAAGGTAAAATACACAAAAAACAACAGTTGTTACTGCACCTGTACAATAGTGAAGGAATATTTACTTATTTACATTTTTACTGTGTGAAGCTTGAGCGAAGCTGCTTTTCCTGTTCATGCATGTACCGGGCCCTTTGATTTCTATGACACTGTGATTTCATTGCTTTGACCCTTGGAAGCTTTCCCTTAATTGTTCCCTGCAGCTTAGCAACCTGAAACCACCTGTATAATGTGAGCCTATCTCTGGCGTATAATTTTTCCCTAATCCCCTAGCTCATTTTTGATTCATAATTTATTATTTTTTTAAGTTTAAGCCTTGATCACTCCTTTGGACTGGTCTGAAACTCGCTTTGCCTTTAGATTTGCACTGGACTTGATGTACGTCAGGGGGTTAATATGGAAGGCTATGCTATGTATAGCTTTCTAGAAGGGCATGACTCATTGAAGTCAGACAGATCGGAGAGCTGGGGTGGGACCTGCATCACTTACAGCAGGTTACATGGCTGCTTTAGCAGGCAGCCCTCTGGCCTGGGATGTTCCTCTCAGGAAGGAAGAATTGCCCTCAGGTGGTCCCGGCATCTCCCAGGGACCACAGAGGGATCCTAGGCTAGGCACCTAATTCCCAGACAGCTAAATTAGGGAGAATGGATCCCATTGCAAGCACCACGGAGCTTCAGGCGCTCTGCGGTCATGGCTCAGTTTAAGCAAGATACTTAGTTGTGGGTATGTTATCAGGCACCAAAGGACCCCTGTTGCCTTCAGTGCTGAAACACCTGGTTTCATGCCCTCATTATGCCCTCAGCAGCAGTGCCAGGAACAAAGTGGAGAGAAGTTTAGTCCAACAGGCTCCAACCTGCAGGTCTACAATTACAGAATTATATATTTCTTCTTCAGAGGAGTGCCTGGACCTTCACAGGGGCTGCACTGGCAGAGGGGCAGATCTGGCACGACCAGCCATCGTGTCTTAGTGTGACCAAGGTGGAAAAGAGGGAGACTTTCCGATGAGGGCAAAAAGAAATTCTGCGTATCAAGAAACTTCAGATGCTTGTGCTTGGAAAATTGCTCTGCTGTTTCTAAACTTTTCTCCCCAAACAATCAGTCTGTTTCGACAACGGCCACTTTGAAAATGGGCTTCTCTAGGTGGGTGTGGGAATGCTGGGCTGTGAGGCACTGACCTCGTTTCCAGCCTGGCAGGGCTCTCTGGGGCTTTCTGTAATATATACAGCCATTTCCCTGCCTTTTCTCAAAATAATAATAAGGGCATAACTTGCCTCTAGCAGTGCCTGACAGAGCTGCACATGCTGCTCGCTCCCAAGACTGCTCTCGAGAACTGCTGTGGACAGGGTGACATATGGAGGAATTGTGCCAAGAACAGGTTTTTTTTCTTTCCAATCTTGTCTTGCTGACCATTTTGCTTTCTTCTGTGGAGTGTGTGCATGGGGGCGGAGCGGGGGGGTTGATGATGCTGATCTGGCTGGGACAGCCGCAGCTTCTCCTTTCACCATGGTAACAAGGAGGAATTTGTATGCAATGGGGATGGGAAGGTTTGTAGTATTTTACTGGGGGTGGGGAGGGACACGACTTTTTCTTGTGGAAACTCTTTGGTCAAGGACAGCGGAGGAGGCGATTGCCTTTTTGGTAGATCCTTGCAATTCCTTGCTTGGCAGAAGCAGGATCGTGCTTCCCTCAGCAGGTTCAGGGTTCTGTCAGTGCTAAAATAATAACTCGGAGAAAGTAGCTGCCCCTGTGAGCTGGGGGAAATCCCCTCCCTCCTCTTAATTTGCTGTCTCTGGCTCTTTTGAGGGAGCGCACACATGCATAGGACCAGAGTGGTCAGACCCTATTTACTGCCTAGTGGGGTTTTCACCTAGTTTCCAGTCTATTTGTTCTCCTCATCTTATAATCTTTCATTTTCTTCTTCTCATTTTCCTTCATTACTTTGAAATCTGTCCTCCAGCCTGGCCCCACACACTGCTGGTGCAAGGTTTGCCATCTGGAAAGGCTGCCAGGGCTGCGTGCCCATGGCAGCAGCTGGGGTAGGAGGCTGTGTGGTGGCCCAGGACCCCCCGTCCCAGGCATCTTCACCTTGGAGGAGAGAGGGAGGTTGCTCGCAGCACCCCTGGACTGGGATAAGTGGGAGCCCTGGGCTTGGAGTGCTGCAAGTGGGGCCGGGACAGAGGCAGCAGGCGAGTTCGCAGCTGGGCAGTAGTTGCTTTAGCTTTACTTTCAGTACTGAAAAATGGGGTGCCCTGGGAGGGAGGGTTAAAAGCAACATAACAAATGCTCTGTGGTGATCATCCTGATGGACTGTTGCAGTAATAAGTCACCGACACCAGAATGGCCCTGTAGTTATCCTTCAAGCACTGGTGGCATCACCTGGGAACCTCGCACCCAAGGCTGGAGCACTGCTTCTACCAGGTTTGTGCCAGACCAGCAATCCCAGGTGACTATATTGTGCAATAAATCACAGCTGCTTTTTCAAAGTATCTCCACACACACACACACTTTTTTCCTCCATTTTGCTTCCCTGAATTCTATCCTGCACAACAAGGAGAGAATCCAGCTGCAAAGATTTACTAATGCAAACACCTTCCACCATTAAAAATGCTTCGTTGACTGGGACAGGACTCTGTGCTCTGGGGAGAACACTACAAAGCAGTTAGACATGTTGTTTTACAAAAATTAGAGCTAAAATATGAAGCAGTTTAGGTTTTTACCACTCAGCTGTAATCTCCACTTTATGCTATTTGTCCTTTGGAGCTGGATAGAAATCGACTCTGTCCCTGGTCTCCAGCCATTCTTTTGTGTTGGCAGCAGCTCTAATTATGCACTAATTAACCTTAATTAAACCAATTCCTGTGTAACTGCACATGCAGACAATGCACTGAACAAACGGCCTGACAAATATCGTCACTTAAAAGGCATAAAAACATGTCAAATCCTTAATTGGAAAGTCAGATTGTAAATTGCTGCGGATTTGTAGCTCTTTGTTCTTAAAACGATCAAACAGGAGTAGTGGCCAAACCCCCTGAATGCTCCCAAGACCTTGGCTGAATTAATTTTCTCAGGCTGCTGAGGCCAAAATATATTATTTGTGTAGGAAAAGGGGGTGATGGAGCATCCTTAATTGTAGCAGCTGACAGGCTGGTCTAGAGGGCATCGGGATAGTGACCCCAGGTAGAAAGCCACCAAGTTCCCCTTCTAGAGCCTGGGTGACTTTGGGCAAATTGCTGGATTATTTGGCGATCCCCACTGATCTCTGCCCAGCTGTTTGTTCAGAAAATGCTTCCTTAAGCTGGGACTGTTGCTCGTGTCATGCGATGGAGCTGCAATTTTCTTGGAAACGGGATGCAGTTTGCACCCTGTAAGCAGTAACGCAGCCAACAGATGGTGCTCGTACATACAGTTACTCCAGGTTTCTTCCGAAAATGCCATGCAAGCTTTCTTCGTTTTATGATGCTATATTTTTTTGAGGGAGCTGCTGCAAACAGCCATAGGTTTTACCTTAATTTCCCTGAGCAGAACCATCCCCTGGGACTGCTGGTGTGTGGACAGAGTCCTTGCCAAAGGGGTTGCATGCCTCAAGTTTGGCCCTTTTCAAAGTTTGATATAAGGGAAATAAGTTAGACTGAGAGAAAGTCCAGGCTCTGCATCACTTGTTTATCCTTCAGTGAAAAAAAAAAGATTGCAAGACCCCAAGATTGGTTTGCAGCAGAGCAGCAAGAAAAAAAGTCATAACTAGCGCTGAATTCAGAATTTTGTCTTCCCTGCTGTTCGTAAAATGTGTTTAGTTGGGGGAAAAAAAAGCCCTTCAAATCCTTTAATATGTATTGACTTTCTGGTGGTTCAGTTTTATACTACTGAATGCTTTCTGTAGTTAATCAAACAGGCTCTAGGCATAGCACTTTGTGGTAAAATATTCTGCCTTGTGAATACTGCAATTAAAAGCAAAGCTAATTAAGCATGTAAATCATGCCCATATAAATTAGTTACTAACACATTCACTTGGCCACTGGCGCTGACTGCGGTGGGAAGGGGGATTCGCACAATCCATGTGCCTGTGCAGAGAGCCTGCTGCGAGGGACCGCTTGGGAAAGGAGGACGCACAGCCATGAACACCCGTAGGGCGGTGGGATGATGGTGGTCTCTCGCAGATGGGCACAGCCCTGTCGATGGGGAGCTGAGGGTGGGACGGATGGCGACGGATGCTAAAGCAACTCAAGTCACGGATGGGGACAAAGATTAACCAGCCACCACACAGCTCCATTTATGAAGTGATGTGACCCCATCCATCGCTTACTGAAATAGTTGGAAACACTTCACTGGACTGTAATAGAGTTTGGGATTGGATCCAGAGTGAGTCCAGTAAAGGGATTCAGCTCTGGATTAAAATACACACCCAGAAGAAGTGATGGAAGCAGTCCTGCTTGCTTCTTGCTGGCCAGGCTCAGCCCTGCAGCCACCCTGAGATGCCCAGCAAAAGTGGGGGCAACTCGCGAGCGTTTGATGCAGTTTTGTAGATATGTTCAGTGGAGCATTTCACAGCAGGCGTGAAAGCAAGCTGCCTTGCACCTAACCCCTTGCAGCCTGGAGAAAACAACTGGGAGGTGGTGTGTCTGGGAGCAGAGCTAGGGGCAAATGGGCTGGTGTGAAGAACAGAGAAAGAGGAATGAAAAACCTTTTGCAAATGAGGCAATAACAGAAAATATGTTTTGGCAACTGGACAGGAGTGTGAAAGCCCAGGCAAAATATGGATGGGGGTTAAAATTGCTGCCAGCCTTGGGGACAGTGCTATTCCCAGATTTGCATGCAGAACCAAGATTTTCCCACCAGGAGCATCACTTTTTTCTTCCAAGCCAATCATCAATCACCCAAGCCCATCTGTGTTGGGTGGTGAGAAATTCCTGCTGTCTGCAGGAGGGCACAGAGGAGGTCTGGCGAGCTCCTCTGCGGGTGGATCTCCCTCTCCCCCACGTTCATGTGCACTCTGCGCAGACGGCAAGATCTTGAAAAGCACCCAAAGGCATCCAATTAGCTTTTCGTTAAAGAGAAAAGAATGGGCACCTGGATGGCATTCAGTGAGGCCAAAGGGATGGGGGCAGATGGCTGAGCCAGCTCTGGGCTCAGGGACCAGAAGAAGGTGTTTCTGAAGAGCAAAGGAGAGAAACTGCCAGGCTGGGTGGGAAGCCACGGACAGCTGGCTACAAAATGCTGAGCACTGAGCTATTTCTGATTTATTGTTTTTAAAGTTAAATAAAAAATAAAAATTGTATGCACCTCTTGCAAGAGCTGGGACCTTGAAATCAATCTGCACATTTTATCACTCCTGCCTATCTGAAAGCAAGAGCCTGCAGGTTCTTCTGAGAGCAGGGGTCACTTTTCCGAACGTGCCAAGCTGACCTTTGCTGGATCAGGCCCAGGAATTGCCTGCTCACCAGGACCTGGGCTCCAAGCTGTCTTCTGCTCAAAAGCAGCCAGTGCCGCATCCTCTTCTCCCTGGAAAGCAGCTTTGCTGGCTACGACAGCGACTCATCCTCCTGCTTGGAGCGGGACCAGTGAGCAACAACAAACAGGAGTAGCCACAAGATGGAGTAGGAGGCGGCTTGTAGTCAAATGGGCCATTCCCCTGGCTGGCTTCAGTCTGTGCTGCCTGGACCCTTCATCTGCTGTTTTACATTGCACTGGCATGGGATGAAAGCTGATGGTTCCTACTAGGACATGGATGTGAAAACAGGACAAACTGCGCACTACAGCTGAGAGTCTGAAAATTAATTTTGTCTCTTGTCTGCCATAGTGATGTATTATTCTACAGCAAACTCTTGAGTACTAATGGATTGTCTGGTAGCATTGGAAAGAGTAGCAGTGTAATTTCTAGCAGCTCTGGGCAAATTCACTTATACTAAAATTAAATAGCCTCAGGAGCTATTTCACAAATTTTTGCCAGGTCAAGCTCAGAAGGCACAAGGAAGAGACTCCCCAGAAGCTTATTTTAACCACCGATCCTGACGGGTGAGGATCCAGCTCTGCAGTAAAAAGATCTCTGCATCTGCGTGGGATTCAAATGGAGTCAACTTAATTGCAAATCAAGTTGTCAGGCAAGTCCCCCAGTATCTCTTTCCCTCCCACAGCACAGCCTCAGCACTGTCATTACTGCAGGCAGCTCTACCATTTGCACCTCCTGGTGCAGTCATTAAAGGTTCCACAAACATGCCAGCCCAAATGTGTCACCCTCACCCTGCGTCTCTTGAAGCCTCAAAAGAAATTCCTGGTGCCTTCAGCAGAAGTCTATGGATGAGCAGAGAAGAGGAGCCTGGGGAAGTTATTGGCACTGGCTACGGGCTGTTTGGTGTTGTGTCCCAGGCCAGGGATCTGCAGTCTGCAATTACAAGCTGGAGGAAAAACCTGAGGAGCAAATGCTTCCCCCAAATGTACCCGCTGTTCACAGGTGGGTGGGAGTGATGGTCCCCTGGCTATGCCGAGACCTGAAATTCTCCTGTTCTGGAACAGATATTCTGGGTCACCTTGAGGAAGATACTTAATCTCCCTGTGTGTCCATTCCCCAAGCGAAAGATAGGAATAGCAGCACTGCCTTCCTTCCAGCAGAGTAAGTGCATTAAAGATTGCAAGGTGATGGGAGCCCTGGAAGTGCCTTGATGGAAGAGATTCATTTGAATACATTTGTTGTGCATTACTCACTCAGCCTTGAGTTTTAATCTTCTCCTCCTCTCCATCATCGTAATCTAAATTTCCTTGAGCTCTCTCACTACAGTTCAGTCCCAGTTTAATCCCTGCCTCGTTTGAGTGATTTCTTCAATTTCTCCTTTAGCAAATGGTGAGGCTTATGTTAGCCCTCATCTCTTCTCTAAGCCTATCACAGGAGAGCCTCTAACACTCCCTTTGCAGGGAGCACCAGCAGTTTATTTGGGAGCTTGCGCAACTTCTCTGAATAATTTCTCTTCTGTTTTTCCAGTCTGGTGACTCATTTTTCACAGTCTTTTCCAGACCTGCTGAACCATTTCGTGTTTGGGGGGTTGGAAGTCCACTTTCCATCAAAGCAGAGGCAGCCTGCCCTTCCTCTTCCCTCCCACGGGATGTTTTGGTCCAGGCAAAGGTGCGTGGGGCAACCCTTGCTCATGCTGATAGAAGCACTGTATTTTGCAGAGGTGCAGCTGGCAAGCTGGGTGAGCAGCAGGATCAAAGCCCCAGGCCCCATGTTGCACGTGATAGCCAAAGCTGTTCTGCTTTCCACACCGCTGAGCTTTCCACAGGGACGAGTGCTCAGGATGCTCCTGGGGGGCAGCAAGTCTACATCTTGTTTCTGGGGGTTTCTTACCGCCATTGGGGCTGGGGCAGAGGTTCTCCTTTGCAGCCATCTTTGCAAAAGGTGGTTTTTTTCTTTTAATGCGCCATATGTGTCATTCTTGCATATTAAGCAATGCTGAAAAGTAATTTTCCTCCACGGCAGGTACTACGTTTGGACTTTTTTTTGTTTTGTTAACTTCCAGCTTTCTTGACTGTTTTTCCAGCAGAATTATTTGTTACTCTATTAGCAAACAAGTCCTGGCTCACATAGGCAGAAATGTGCAGGAGGCATGTAATTCCCAATTTATTATCTTGGTTCACATGATGTTATCAAGAATTGATTGTAATGCTTAGTGGCATTAGCAGTACCTTCCTATCATAACAGCGGTATTTACTGTCAGGAATGCTATTTGTGCAGCAGTTGTGTTACACCACAAATAATTATATTACTTACATCCAATTTGTATCATTACACATAACGCAACTGTGCCTGCTGCATAGTATCATACTTCATTAACGCCCGAGGCAGAACAGCATCACATACGTACCCTCTTTGGCACTTTTCATTTGAAATGATATTCTACTTATTATTAAAATGTAGATCAAAAATGTCATATCCCAACTATTAAAAATATAGAAAGACAAGTCTCCACTGTATTAATAGAGAAAGAACACCAATTACAATTCATTGCTCTGAAAATGATTGCTCTACAAATTTAAGGAGATGCTGTCAAGTTTGGTAAACCCCAGAAATGACAAATCTTTTTTTCCTGCATTTCTCTGCAAATTTCCTGTGATTCTGTGTGTCCTTGTCATGATAAAATGCTTAAGTGAGTTTTAGAAAGCAGTGAAAATTCAGGTCTTTATATGCAGCCCTACGACACGAGGCCAGTGCCATCCTGGCCTTGAGGGGCCAGTACCTCTGTTCCACTGTTAGTGTGACCCTGACACAGCATCCCCTGGATGGGCTGTGAGAGACGATGGTCTGTGTTAGAGTAACTTGGCCAGTGGTCCTTCCAAGAGGGTCCTGGGCTCCCCAGAACCCCCACACAAGCCCCTCGCATCGCGCAGCTCATGGGGGGCTGCTGAGCTATTCAATAAGCTTCTGCTTCTGGGAGCAGCTGCTGCATGGCTATAGCTGAAATTCCCTTTGGGGCCTCTCTAGCTAGGTAGGCCTCCGCACAAAGGCTGTTTAGAAAAGGACCTATGTAGCCTATCTCTATATGTGATGAGGAGCAGATAGTAACAAACAGGGTTATGAGACATTTCACTGTGTGAGCATTAAGTTTCTTCCACTTTTGAAAGTCCTCTGCATGGGATCTACTCCAGTAATAGAGCACAGTCCTTGTAACTCCATCTGAACTACCAAGACACTCTAGAGGAACCTGCCAAAATCTCCTAAAAAACTCAACAATGAAAAAATGCACCTTGACCCACATAGCCAAACCTTGCTTGAGGAGGTCTGGTTATTCTGAAGGCTGTTAGTGACATACCAGATGGGTTTTGATCCCAAGAATACCTGGTAAAGGGTGTGTAATTTCAGTAGAAGGCGTTTGTGAACATCTTTGCCTATTAAAGAGAGATTTACATTCTGGGAGCTGGGGTACTGGTTGCAGACAATGGGTGGTGGAGGCCAAGGTGGAAGAGCCACGGGTGAGCTCCTGGCAGAAGCAGAGAGATGCTGTGTTTTGAGCGTGCTGCTCACAAGGAGACTGTATGTGATTGTTTCTACTTTATTCAAGGAAAAGAAGAGCTTGCAAAAAATACTGTAATACCCCAGATTCCTCTATACTCATGGAAAAAAAAAATCTACAAGGTGCTAAATTTAAGTGGACTTTTTTTTGAAGCATTTAAGGGCCCATTACGTCACCTGTGCCACGCTGTGGGAAGGAAGAAATTTCAAAGAGGCTATTTGTAAAATAAGGCACCAGGAGCTGAGGTTGATTGTCACCCCAGCTCATGGTGATGAACTCCTCTTTGTCAGCAAGTGAACATGGATATTGAAGTCTAACCCATGCCAAGGGTTGAGGGTCAAGTCCACTTAGTCTTGTGAGAGCTGTATCTGGAAGGTTTGGGGCAATTCAGAGGGGAGTGAGATGGATTTAATTAAATTAAAGAACTTTTGAGCATTTCCAGGAAGCAGGAGCATTTTCAGCTTTCAGCGTAAGACGAGGCACAGAGGGCAGAATGCAGAGGGAAAATAATGGCACATATAATATTAGAGCACACATGAATTACCTTTTTTGTAAGACAGATACCAAGTACATAGAGACAAGATGTGGCCCATCTCTAACTTAGGACATACTTTAAAAATAATAGAGATTTTTAACATATTCTTTGAAGAACTCTCTAAAACTAATGGCTGTTGAAAGCCAGATGAAGTAGCTATTTTATCTGGCAAGCTTCCATGCAAAATTTCCTGCTGATGCTGGCTCAGACAGATGGAGATTTGGGGGGGAGGGGGGGGGGAGAACAAAGTGCCATGGGACTTTATTGGATGAGCCTTGAAAGGTTTCTGCAAGCTTCTATCACAAGGCTTATGAACCTTGGGCTTGTTAACTTCAACGCAGTTTTGTTCAGTGTTTTAACCCTGCTTTATTTTCTGTAGTCCAGATGACACACATCCTCAGAAAATTTAGTGGGATGCTCTTCAAATAATGTGTGACTGCAGAAGTAAGGGCAGAAACTTGCTGGTTTTGCCTCAATATATAGAAGTTTTGAATATTACTATATAAAGTGCTTTTCTCTTGAAATGTCTTCTTTGGTTAGATCATGTAAATTTAGTGCTAGCTGATATTTCTGTAAGATGAAAAGTATGAACAACTCATGAATATTTCATCATTTCTCTCTGCACTGGTCAGAAATGCTAATTTGAGCTCCAGACTGTAGAGATTTAGCAGAGAGAGTTGGACACTCAGAGGATAAAGATAGAAAAAGCACTTTTGACAGGATTTTTCCTTGCCAGTGCTGGTATGTAGACAAGTTGCCTAAAGGATATGAAACTGGGATAATCTATTGAGGGCACATATTTGGACTGTGCTACTGAAGCAATTCTTGATCTGCAATGCATTTAACACTACAGTGTTTTCTTTATTTACCTTTTTTTTCCCCTCAGAGAACAACCGAAAGCACCATGTCACCCAAGATCACAGGCAAAGCAGCATACAGAAGAGAGCCTTGGACAGGGTCTTCATTCATCTCAGGCTTGATGTGCACCAACACCTCCCTCAGGATGCGACCACTGCCCTGGAAAGGCTGTGAAGGGGAAAGTGTCAGCAAAGGTGTATAGCTAAAGGTGCATCGGCCTTGATTCTCCTCTTAAGGCTTCCTTTACCTTTTGCTGTAATGTCCATAGCCGGCTACCTTGCTCTCTTCTATGCAATTGGCCATCTTATGAGGGGCTAGAATTCGAAAGCAATGTTGTTCTTTGTAACCAGTGTGCACTAATAATTTGTATGCCAGCCTAAACCTTTCCCAAATATTAAGGGATCTGGGTTTGGGCCACATTATTTTGGGCGTGGGAAATGCCACTACCTCATGTTCTGGCCTAGCACTAGCATTCTTGCTTTTTTCTTGTACTGAGGAGTTCACAGTTTCTTTTCTTTTTCTTTCTTTTTTTTTTTTTTTCTTTAGGAATACTAATGGGAATCCCGTCCTGCTGTTCACTCAACTCTGAAGCTTACAGAAATGTTTTAAGTTTCCAACAAAAGGAATGGTTACAGTTTTTAAAATGACCATTTCTCCAAATTTCCAACTGGCTTCCTTTCTCTGGTACATTCCTCTAGCAAGAGGAGGGGAAGAGATTCTGCCATAAGCAGGTGAAGCCTTTTTTCAGTAGCTCGGATGCCGACTCTCCATCCATCTCTTCAGCATCCAGAGCAGGCTGTCTGCGATGGACTGAAAGTTGTCTCATCAGACTTGCATTTCAGCGTTGCCACCTGACATGTTATGACAAGCTTTTAACTTTTGAGCAGTGGTGGATGGAAACGTGTCACTGCTTTGGGAGCAGCACAGCACAGGCTGCCAAATATAGTTCAGGCTGCAGTGGTGTGAGCCCCTCCAAGGCAGACACCCATCCCAGCCATGGCACGCGATGAGCGAAGAAGCCAAGACTCTTCAAGTGGCCTAAACAGACCTCAGGCAAATAATTTTCTGCATGAACTACAAGTAAGAGGTTAGGCACTAAGAAGGGAAGCTGGGAGGCATTTTTCAAGAAATAGATGTTTATGGGTTTGCAGTACCAAGACTGTGTGTGTAAGAACCCTAAAAGTGGATGTTAGAACTTGAAACTTCCCATGCGGACCAGTTGGTTAATAGGGGCCTGTATGGGCTCTGCTAGTTCATCTGTGCTTATTGCTGCTGGTGGTGGAGGGGAACTAAAACATCGGTCTGAAAAAATTCCCAGAGATGAGAGTCTGTCCTTCAGAGATCTCAGCCGGCAAAAGCCACGGAGCAGGAGCCGGTGCTGTTTTCACAGTCTCTTCATGACTTGTTCTGTGTTTCCTCCCTTGCTGCTCTTTATCCACTTGGGCACACCTGAGTGACACAGCAAAGGCGGCTTTTTGTGACAAATTGCCCCTGCTTTGCCAGCCGACTGGTGTATTGCTGTGGGGTTTTCTCTGTTGCGGTGCTGCAGTGGCTCTGTTGTGCCCTCAGGAGATGGTCAGCTCTAAAAGAGCTGGTTCCTGACATTCCCAAGCACCCCTCAGTGCTGAGACCATCCCACTCACTGTATTTGCCATGGCTTCACTGAAAGAAGTGATCACAGCAGGTGAGCAGCCCTTTAACCAGCTTTGTGAGTTCAGGATGTACTTGGGAGATGCCTTCGGTGTTGATAGCGGCCGCGCAAATGTTTAGGTACCCAGTTTCTAGAGGCACTGAGCAGTTGAAGTTGAAGTTCTCACCAATTTTCTCTGGAGTAATAAGCGCTCAGTACTTCTGAAAACCTGGATTAATTAGCCTGTTTGACATTTTAAACAGCCTTTGCATTGACCTGAGAGTACAGCTGTACCAGTAAATACAGCAGGCCAGTGCTGCTCACTAGCCCCAAGAGCAAGCAGCGTGACGGAGCCTGTATCCCTATGTCTGAGACCTCTTCACCCCTCCACCAGGGTGGCCTTACCAATGTCTGACCACAGTCTGAGAGCCAAAAACCATGCCAGGGAGTGTGCTCAGTACAAAGACAGCATTGGATGATTCCCAGAGAGTGCTCAGGCCCTGGGCATATTCAGCACAGGTGTGATCTTGGAGATAAGGATGGGCCATGGGGAATCTGTATGCTGCAAACCCTTCCATCTATATGCAGCGTGAGAAGGGCAGGTTGGTCACAGCCAAGTTTCAGCGCTAAACAACAGAAAAATCTCACTGCCTTGTTGCTTTCTGAATTTTCAGGAAGGAAGAGAGTGATCTCCCAGTTGCAGGAGTAAAGCTTGGCATGGGAGCTCCTCTTGGGGCAACTCAGAGAGCTACTACGATGGCACCAGCCCAGAGCAACCGGGGTTGATCCCAGCTTGCCTGTTGCTGGACCATTTCATAGGCATGGCGGGCAGATAAAATCCTGAGAAAGTAACAAGTGGCTTAGCTGCCCCCTTCAGCACTGACTGTGTTGGCTTTCCTGCTCTTGCTGCCCCACTCCCCCATTGTGCAGGCTCCTTGCTGCTCCTTCCTTCAGGCCCTTCAGAGGAACCGACAGCTGATCTTGCTGGATGGCTCACGTGCGTGTGCATCAGGAGCAACAGCTGGTGTTACCCAGAAGGAGTCGTCATGTGGATAAAAAAGGGAAAATGAATCCCTGGTCTCTCAGTGCTCCCCAAACCAGCCTGTAGTAATGGCTGTATCATTGCCACACTGCTGCCTTTCCTGCAGCCAAATGCCAGCAGCCGAGTTATCTTCATTTTTAACTGTATGATGGGCTTTTCTGTGATTGTATTGTTTTGATTGAATATTCCTTGGGTCCAGTTCAATTTTCTACCAACATCAGTCCCAAGCCAGGCCTTGGAGTCTTCTAATGAGGTCAAGAAGCTACCGCAAAATTTAGAGCAAATGGGAAAAAAAGAAACATTGGTGACAGGTCACTTACAATTTTAAAGAGCAAGAGCCATCCTCCCTGGCGGGCTGCCCTTTTCTATCTGTAATCTGTCCTACAAAGTGGATGGGAGATAACTCACCGGCAGATCCCTCCCCTGTAACGATAAAAGGTGTTTTAATTTACCAGTGCGTTAGCTTGGCACTGCAGAGCAATATTAGAATTATGACTCCCCTCATGCTCAATGCACTTCCAAACCCTATTTATAAACTTTAAAAAAAGGAGCTGAGGATTCATTGTCCTTTGGATGAAGAAGAAGAAGAAAAATGGCACATATGTCTTGAAGTTTCCCTTATTTAATACCTACAAATATTTTGTTCTGGTGCGCTACCTCCCATCAAAAAAAAAGTGTAGTTTTCCTGAGGTTAACCTCCTGTTTTCTTAGAAAAAAAAGAAAAAGAAAATTATCACTTCTGTAGATGGGAAAGCAGAGGCAAAAAGAGGGCAAGAGACCTGTTCTGCAGAGCTGTAAAAAGATCACATCACTGATTATTAGAATAGTAAATTGACCACAAGTCCTTTAACTTTGAGGGCAGGTTAGCTAATGATGCCATTAGCAAGGAAAATACCCATGTTGCCCCTTGCAGTGTGCTGGGCTTATCCATCGCTTATTTTGTTATACATCTGTCTGCCTACAGCAGGAATCAACAGTTTAGAAAACCCTTTTTGTCTACCCATATCCTTTGAAGTTAAAAAAAAACTTCATTAGCTCTTTCCCTGAGCCTCAGCATTCAGGGCAGGGCAGGATGGACTTTGTTCTCATCAACATGGTAGTGTTTAATACATGTGTTAGAAAATAGAAAAATAGACATTTTTTAGCCTTATTTCCTGAAACAAAACAATTGGCTTTTTATATAAGGTTGTCCTGCCTTTCAGATCCTCCTTAAAAACTTCTGTATCCTTTGGCCAATGTTAACTACGTGTGCTGGAAGTGTTGAGCTCTTGGCAGCAATTACATTCATATGAGTTTTGTGTAGTTTAGTTACAAAGAGAGGCAGAAGACAGTGCCTCCTGGAAGAAGATGTGAGCAAGACTTGGCAAAAAGCCTTTTGGAAATGTGGAAAAGTTGGGAGTGTCTGGGGAAAAAAAAACAAAAAAAAAATCCCCAAAATCAGAAGACCCCATGGGCCCAGCATAGTGTCCATGGGTCGTTGGTGCCCTTGCACTTGGCTGAGAAGGGCCCACCAGCAACTTCTGAGGATGGCCTGGTCTACTGGTGGGACATATCCATCTACCTTTCCAACCATACTGAATTTAAGAACCCATTAATGTTAGAAATGAGTCAAACTGAGAAAAAGACAAACAAAAGTAAACCTTTTGTGTGATTCTGATAGTTCCAATTTCAGGGTTAGAAAAGGAGTTTTTGTAGGTGTACAAACATTCTCCAAAACTTCCGAGGCCAGAAGGTTCCTCCTGTCAGTCTCAGTCTCTGTCTCCTGCAGGACAGACTGACTGGTGAGAGGCAGGAGTGATTTTTATTCTTAATGTTTTGCATTTAACCCTAATGGGAGGTGGTACAAAGTGAGACTGGGAGGGTAGAGGCTTTTTGGTTTTGACTGAAGCTCTCTGAAGGCTGCTAAAAACCCCATAATTGGGGTTTCTAATTGGGCCAGGGAAACAAATGCCTGTGTGCTAATCCTATTAGAGATTGAGGCTTAAGCCTGGGTATCTGCCAGCATGAACGTGTTCCCCCAGGCCTTGGCAGTGCTGACTTCTTAGCCAAAGCTTCCTGCTGTGTATAAAGTATTGTATCATTAAGCCTACGAGCAGAGCAAGGCTGTGTTAGCTTTTCCCATGGTGCTGCCTAGACTGGCTCCGAGCTGCAGATGATGTGATGGCAAACGCAGCACCGGCTTGCTGAGGTCACCGTCTCATTGCTGCCAGCCCACGTATTAGTACAAGGAGGAGAGAGCTTCACCATGTCCTCACCACAGCCCTGCCTTGGGATTGACTGCCAAAATGGAGCCATACCATGCATGCCATCGCCTGCACGTCATCACAGAGAGGACACGAAAACCCACTGAGGAAACTGCCATCTCTTGCCTGAAGTTTTACCTGGAAGCAGGGACATCGGCAGCCACTTTGGGAAGACCGCATCTGATGTCCATCAGCTGCACTTTGTCTTATGGGAACTTAAATACAGTGGATTTGGGTTGATCCTGAGCAGAGCGCAGTAAAGTGAAAAGCAGAAGCCTGTATTGCAGGCCAGATGGATCCAGGCGAAGCTGATTTTGAGAGCAGACATGTCTAATAAGATTTTATTTTCCACTACTAGAATTGTATGTCGACAGATTTCAAATATCTTTCTAAGTCCCAGTAGCCTGATTGAAAATGGTATGTCTTTATCAGACTGGTTATGGCCCTTCTGAAATGTGAGTCTCACTAGCTGCATCCAAATATTGTGCTTTGAGTACGTTCCTAATTAAAGCAGATTGGGCCTTTGGGGAAGGAGGGGCTGCAAAGCATTTCCTAAAGCACTTTCTACTTGAATTTCATTTTGAGAAAATATACCTGAAAGATGATGCAGGAAGTAGGATTGAGACAAATTTGGGTTTGGTGGGTCAATTATACTTTCATAGTATGCTTCTGAGGGACAGTGAGAAACACAGGAAGCCCAAGTGATGAGCCCGAGGTAGCCTAAGGGTTTGACACAGAGATTTCACCCTTCAGAAATATAAGGCATGAACTTAAAGCCACTGTTAATTTGCTGACATCTTTTTATTTTAGAAATGCCTTAGAGCTGTTTTCTTCAATCATATTGGAATGTGAGCTGAAAAAAAGCCATTCAGGCTAAACCAGAGGGATAAACTGCCCATCTCCCCAGTGTAATAAATACCAGCTCAAACACAAATGAAATCATCTCTCATCAGACATGCCCTCCAATGTTGTGCCATAGACTTTCTGCTGCCACCTACGTGAGAAACCATCAGGCAGGAAATAAGGACATGAAAAACAGGTTTCTGCAGTAGTAAAGCAGAGCCGGTTTGATGGCTGACGCAGGATGACACAAGCATGAGCTCTGAGGAGGGAAGTGTAGATGTATGTAGATGTAGTGAGTCACCTTCCTCCCAGCACCATCAGCCTTAGTTTAAACATAAAATAGTCATTTTGTAGTTGTTGTTTCTACCGCTAAAATTCTTCCTCTGCGGAGATCTGGACACATCTCAGGTGTAAATGATACCAGCTGGGTTTGTGCTGCTGCTGGGTAGAGCACAGTCCTCACCTGCCTTCAGGTGGGGGATTTGCTTGCTCAGGTGATGCTGCTAATGAATGTGGGCAGAGGGCATATAGAGAGGGGATATAAATACTCCCTCAGCAGTACAGCTGGATGGTATGGGGCATCTTTTCTTGTGTACTGCTTGCTTTCAAGAAAACTGCAGTGAAGCTCTTTGCTGTTCCTTTCCCCATCATCTCCAGCTACCCTTCAAAATCTTTCATGGTTTCTGAATGCAGCCCTAGAGCTAAGGATCTAGCCCTGTCTCTGGAGGGGGAGGGGGGGTGGTGGTGAAGTTCAAGGTGATGGCCTGCCCTAGCTGATGCCATAGGAGAGCTCAGGCTTCCCAGCCCTCCCTGCAAAGCCCACCAGCAGCGTGGTCCTGGGGGAGCATCGCTTGCTGCCCTAGAGGGGAGTTTCCCAAAGGATCCTCGGGCTCAGACATAAGGAGTTGTTTGCCTGTTTCATTGCCCGCTTCTTATGTGACTTTTTCTACTTCAATGCCACCTTGGGGAGATGGCTGCCTCAGAGAGAGGAAAGGTTGCAGCGTGTAGTAAATGGTTGGGTAAGTGCTTGCTTTCCCCTCTCCTCAACCTCAGCACATTGGACTTACCCACGAGGCCATAAAGTAAATGTGCGGTGCCAGTTCTACCCCTGAGCACCTCCTCCTGTGTAACAGGAGTCTCCATAAACCAGCTCTATGATCATGTTTGGCCAGCAGCAGAAGCATGCCAGGAGGGTGGTTGTGGAGAGGAGGGGAGGGGTGCAGATGGGGCATCAAATATTCCTGCATCTTTGCACCAACATACCTGAAAAAAGTGTGGGGCTTATATGGATTAGCCTGCCTTGGGTGGTGATGAAATCTAGATCAGGTTGAGTGCAGAAGGCAAGGGAGAAGCTGGAAGCCCTCTTGAATTTTCACTAGAGCAAAAATCTCAATTTGATTGTTTAAATGTGTAGAATTTGCATGGGCAACCTAAAATAACATGTTCATTATGGTTTTGGCTGAATTGTGTGACTAAAGTGCAAAGCAGGTGGTGTAAAAAGGTGGAGGATCTCATGCTTATTTGCACCTGCTGTGGATTTGGCCCACTGCAGTGATAATGGAAAGGATGAAATGTAGTTTTTCATGCTTCTCCTACCCCCGTGGCTTCTGAATGCTTTAGTAGATGTACAGTCAACAGCTGCAAAGCGTGTTTCTACCTGCCAGCAGCAGCAAATTCATGAAGTTAGTGTTTTATGAATGCCAAATTACCCCAAACTGGGAGAGTCTGCAGCAGATACAGAGCAGCGTAGAGCAGAAAGAAAAGACTGCAAAGCTTGGGTGTGAACAAACGGGTCTAACAGTAATAACTGTTGAAGCCAGTCTCCAGGTTGTTAAATCTTGGCTTTCCTGGTATTGCCTGTGCCACTGGTGACAGTGTAATGGGATGTGCATGGTGGGAAGGTTGCATTTCTGAAGGCTCGGCTTTATCTATTTGATCAAAAATAAAAAATGAATCTTAACCAGGGGCAAGGAAAAGTTAATTGGAACAACACGGTTTGTGTGCTATTCTGCTTGCAGACTATAACTCACATCAAGGGCTATCTCCTGTGGTCACTTTAAGGCATGCACTGTGCTAAGCAGATTGAGTTATAGTACTTGCTCTGCAAGGGAGAGATCTTGACAAAGGATTTTCATCATTAAATGAATTTTTCATCTCTGCTGAACATCTCTGGTGATGAGAGAAATGTAATCATCTGAGGTATCAACTGTCCCTCTCTACTGCTGGCAATGTGACTCGTGCCTCTCGCATGTGATACCTTCTCCCATGCTTTTCCTCTCAGGAGGAAGAAAAATGTATGTAATGTTTTATTTTGGACAGTATAGCTTTTCTTTAGGCTTGAAATGGCTATTTCTGGAGCATGTCTTGTTGACTTCTCATTTCTTATGAGGTAGAAAGCTAAAAATATCACTGGCACATCTTCATTGCCTTGGGATCCCTCGTCCTTGTTGTATAGATAGAAACATTGGCAGGTGGGGCATATTTCTACCCTACTACATTGGAGTTGCTCTTGCAAGTCAAGCTTGCAGGGAATGGATGGGCTTTGCAGTGCTTAACTGGTTATAAAGTCTAGTGCTCCCAAAAATGGCACATCTCTTGCTTTGGCCAGACTTGGGATGGCACAAAGCTGGCAGTGCCCTCCCCAGCTCTCAGAAGTACGTAACAGCAGAGTCTATAAATGACCTTTCTCTGCTGGGTCAGGGAGATGAGCTAGCATCTGGTTGAAAAGCAGGGAATGATCCAGAAACAACAAGGCTGCCAGCCTGCCCATATCCCTCCTTGGCAAGCTGCTTTCCAGAAATTACTTGCTGGGATCTCTCATGCATGTGCTTTGGCTGATAATGAGGGTATATCTTTCCCAATGTTTTCTTTCTGGTGTCTTTTCAGACTCTTTTCCTTCTTCTATCTTGCTGTTTGTAGCTGAATTTCTAGCTCAGAGGTCATGGGGAAGCAGATTTGGAGCCCCCAGGATGGTACCTAATGAGGCAGGTTTGCTCTAGCCACATCAAACATCCAAGTGCCCCATCTTCCTTCCTTCACCCAACCCTAAAATAACAGCCAGTACTCACCAGACCTAAAAAAAGATCATCTTGTATCATCTCCCACTAGATGCCTAACTGAATTGAACTGTTTGGCAGTGTTATGCTCTGGGCATACACATCGGTCCCATTTCTTCAGCCCTGTGCCTCTCAGTCAGGCTGTTTGGTCTGGCAAATATTAAGCTAATCCTAAAAATCCTTGCTTCTTAACAAGCAAAGTATGCAGCATCTAGATGGAAATTTAATGAGAGGAGGCTGAGGAGCAAAGCTGACAAAGCAGTGACCTTTCCTCTGTGGTGAGCCAGACCGAGTCCATCCTGAGGTGCTGAGATTAATGAACATGTTGGTTCCAGCCAGAAGCAAATAGGCATTATTTATATCACAGGGCTATTTTATTGGGATGCAAATTTCATAGTGCTGAACTCTTTGCTCAAGAGAAGCCTTGAGCTGAGCCAGCACAAAGAATCATTGAATTATCTGCAATTCTTACCGCAAGCACGCTCCGGGGTCAGGGCTGGAGCAATCTATCGGAGTGTGGGGTTGGCCATTTGATACAATTTAGCAAATAACTCATTGGAGAGGAGTACAAGATTTCTGTATTTATTTCAGTTTGCAACATGAAGTTGTCTGCATACGTTTTAGTCAAAAGAAAAAAGATAACAGCTTCTTTATTAGTACAGCTTTATTACCAGGGATTCTGAGCCATCCATGTCCTGAACACTAAAATCTTCCAGCTGTAAGACCCTTTTGCCATTGTTTATAAAGTGCCAAGGTTTAGCCCTTTGGCCTGCAATTCTGGCCTGGTTTGTGTTTTAGCAGACTTTTTGCCTGCTAAATTATCTGACCAAACATGCTGTAACCTAGGAAGCAAAAGATCTCTGTAAAGTTCACTTGAAGCTCATATTTGTTGCAGTGTACTTCTGAGCTTGACACTAGGAAATGAGAGCAGGGCATATCTCTGGTGGTTTCAGAGCTCCCTTGGTGGCAGTCGGCTCCCTGCAAGGGAAAGCAATGCCACCAGCAAACAACAGTTGGGCGGAGAGAGGTATTGCATGGCAAAAAAAAAATTTTAAAAATAATAAAATAATTTTTAAGAATCCCAGCCTGGGGCTTGAATAGGGGTTGAGGGGACAACACTGAAAACAAGAGGCAGCTTTGAGATTAGAGGCAAGGAGGTGTGGTATGGTGCCAAAAGTAGAGGGATGAAGTGGGAAAGCAATGTAAAAACTGGTCTTCATGCACTTAGTCTGGAAAACTAGTACAGGGACAAAAATGCAGGAGTGGCTGGGGCAGAAAGGTATTTACTAGAGTGTATTCATAATAGCCGAGTCTGCTCTCAGCTACAACTGCTGCAGCTCCATCAGTAGTCTGGCCTTGGTCCCTGTTGTTCCTGCCTTCTTGTAGCCACTCAATGGTAGCTGAGATTAACTTCTTTAAAAAAATGAAAAATAATTGAATCTGTGAAGCTGAACTTGGTGCATATTGAATGTTGGCCTTTCAAGCCTACTAATATTTAAAAAAAAAAAAAAAAATTAAAACGTAGAGACTGCTTGTCTGGCATTGACTACCATCCCTGGGACATCCATACCAGAAAGGAGGTGGCCCCTTGTCAAGGTCTTGTTGTCTTGGGGTCAGATGTTCTTAGGAGTTTAAGATTAGCCTTTATTTACTGCAGGCTGCTCAGACCTTGTTGGGAGATGGCAAGAGATCAGACAAGAGGATCAGAACGGTCCTCTTTGGCCTATTTGTCTTCCTGTATGAGTAGAGAGTAATTATCTTCTCCATAAGCCCTTCTTGGCTTTAGACTGGGTTTAAAAAAAAATAAATCCCCAAAGCATCAAAGTTAATGAAATTACTAATGCATTTAAGAAATAAAATTGCTCAACATAGGGTCAAGTGAGTCAGTACTCCGTGTTCTGGCGGATGGGGAGGGAAGGCAGGCAGACGGAGGCGATGCTCTGGCACACTCGCGTCTGGGCAATGCCCAGCCACGAAAATTGCTTCAGTATTTTTGAAAGGCACCGAAGTGTGTCTTGTACATGGCTTCATGTTCTCAATGCCTAATTAAGCACAAGGTCCACGGTTTTGTGGAGATGATCTACGGACCCATGTCTGAGTCGTACCACGTGTCCGTTTCTTTTAACAGGTTTTAGTTCCATAAATTAAGTCACTTAAGTTTTATACGTGTTAAAGGAAGTCATTTAGGTGCAGCAGGTTTCTGTGGTAGGAGTCAGGGGGTGGTTTTGGGTCTCACAAAGATTAATCTGCTCTTTTAAAGTGCTAATCCTTTCATCAAAGCTGACGTGAGAATCCTAACCACCTTTCTATTACACCCCATTACCCAGATACATAAATCTAGTCAGGAAAAATCGGCTTCCAGCAGCTAGAAGTGATTCATTTTTGATGTGAGCAGAGTCCATGCAGGTTTGACATGAGGTTTCAGCAAGGTAAGAGGCACATCTTAAGCTCAAGAGACATTCTGATATCAGGATTCTTAATGTTACAGTGTAAATAATCTCTTACCACTCCATTAAATGAGAGACTTTCAGGGCATGCAGCTATTGTTAATGACCACTTCCTAATCCTGACTTTCACGGTTTGCTAATTCAAGGTCTCCCGGTGCTTTTTGCAGGTTAGGACTGCACAGGGAAAGGGCTGCTAGGCTGAAATGCAAAATGAGAGGCCAGTGTGTACAATGAATCCTTGCTGCCATTGCTCAGCAATGCTTATTTACCCCACTTGAAGATAAAACCACTGCAGAGGGGGAGGAGGAGAAAATCCTTTCCCAGCTTTAACCAGAAAGGAAGAGGAAAGCACGTTGCTAACAGATAGAAATGTCTCCATTATTGACACAAAGCTGAGTCCAGAAGACGTTGATTTTTGGAAAGATGTTGAACTGCTCCTATAAAGGCTTAATTTTAGGCACTATCAGCACTCCCAGTAAAGATTTCTTTCTGTGAAGAAATTAAATAATTATGTAAAAACTAGTTAAATCCAGCAAATATTTGCAGTGCTGTAATTCCTTGGGCGGTGCCATGACTGAAAGCAGTGCAACACTGGAAGAAAGCTGATAAATGGTATTCATTTAAACTTGCAATTAAAAAAATAAAACACCAAACCTCTTCATTTGATGCTTGGAATGGTTTCACACAGATGGTCAAAGCTGTCAGCACATCTTGAGGGTATTCTTTGCCATACAGTGCCAATTGCAGGGCCCTTCCTGTTAAAGGAAGAAGAGATAACTTTTTCCGCTCATTGTGCTAAGCTGCAGCACTGCTTTTCACCTTTCAACAAATCCAGCTCTTGCTGATGTGCAATATTAGGGCTGCGAAGGTGACCTCCCCGATGACAGCAGTGCCAGGTGGGATGCTTCTGGGCACTGGGCTTTGCAGGTTTGCATAAGAAACTGCTTGCTCCTAAGCCCTGTTACTGTGTGAGAGGTTTTATTTAGATGTTTGTCAGTTAGTTTCTGTGCTTCATGTGTATTAATTACTCAGATGACAAAGCAAAGCTTATATGATGTTCTAATATGAAAGCTAAAAGCGCTCTTTTAACGCGGAGGTAGTAGCAGTTTGCCAGTCCAGTTGTTGTGGTCCATCTCGGGGCTTGTGTCAACATGCCTGTGAGGTGTCTTGTTCGTTACTGCTGTGATGGTCTCGCTGGCAGAGAGACCCTGTCCTTCGCTGGGCATTTAAAGGAAGCAGAGGGAAAAGAGCTCAGAGTCCTTTTTTGGATGAAGGTGCTCTTTCATGGATGCCAGAGGAAAGGGAATCTCCTGGATACATCTGCAAAACCCCAGATTGCCAAGGATGAAAATGGATGATGATGATGTATGAATGATGAAGGTGCAAAACCCATCTCTGGTTTGTGTGCTTTGAACAACAAGGAGTATCCTGGCTGTACATGCAAAATGCTAGTTCATCAAGTACAGAAATTAAGCTTATTCAGGCAGTTGTCTTTCAAGGGCATCAGTCTGTGAGAGAAAGCTGTACCAAAGCTGATCATTATCACTCAGTTATGCAATTTTTGGGGGGGTTATGATCAGTGCTTCCATTAAAACATTGGATTAGCCCAGCTTGCCTGGAGTCTGCAATTCCTGATGGATATAGAGCCCCCTCTTCAGCTGTTTACTGGTTCCACCACTCTGGGCAGGTCTCGCTTATTCCTCCTCAATCACACTGGGGAGACAGAAAACCTACCTTTGTATGGCAACATGGTGAGGGTGTGTAGAGATTGCACTCATGGGGTTTTCCAGCACGAGATGCAGAAACATCCTCGCATGAACTCTGTAAACAGCAAATAGTTGGAGGCTGGAGGAGTATTTGGAAGTGTAGCTATATGTTTGCTCTAGTCTTATATTTTTCCTGAGGCATCTGCTTTTGGCTTTGTTAGAGATTGGTATGTAGGGCTATGTGGATGCTTAAGCAGCTTCAGTTCTTAAAGCCTTTGGAAAGTATTTGCTTTTTGTTTCGGTAAGGATCTGCAGAGCTCTTTCTGCCTTGCGCCAGCTATGAGCTCTCCATCCTCCCAGAGCAGCCTCTTAAACTAAACCCTGCTGATCAGCAACAGACCTAGGGCCTTGTTTGTTCGCTAGTGACAAAACAACTGCACATGAATTCCCAAATCCCTCTGTAAGTAGCTCCTTATGGAGAACCTGTCCTTCAGGGTTTGGCTGTGGGGAGAAGGATATGTGAAAAACAAGTAGCTCTGAAGCAGACAAGCTAACCTCTTGCCTGTTGAAAAGTTAGACAAAGCAAAGCTAAATCTAAGTTGTAACCAATAACCTTAACTTTCCATTATTGAGTGAACCGTATGGACAAAGCCTTTGTGTAAAGCTTGCTAGTCTAATCTATATATGTGCATATATGGAGACTGGCCAAATATAGACTCATTGGGGAGGGGGAAATAAGAACAGATCCAATAAGTCCAATGACACTCAGTTCAAGTACCATGCAGGCGCTCAGGACGTGTGGGGGCTCTGGTGCTGCTCCTCTGCTGGTCTTCTACCCTAACAGGAAAGTCTAATTTGGGGCCAAAGTGGTCCCATGACAGCACAGATGCTCCCAATGAAAACAAGTGTGAACCAAGTAACAGTGGCTATAGAAACATATGTGCAATTTGTTGTAAACATCTGGAGGCACACCGGCAAGCAGAAAGCCTATCCTGTAAAGCAAAGCTGCTCACAGGCAGTCTACAGTCAGTTCGAGGTGTACTGGTACTATTCATGGACAAGAAACCCCATTTAATAACATCAAGGCTGTGACGTTGTCACGGTTTAACCCCAGCCAGCAACTAAGCACCACGCAGCTGCTCACTCACACCCCCCCCCCCCCCCCCAGTGGGATGGGGGAGAAAATCGGGAAAAGAATTAAAACTCATGGGTTGAGATAAGAACGGTTTAATAGAACAGAAAAGAAGAAACTAATAATGATAACACTAATAAAATGACAACAGTAACAATAAAAGGATCGGAATGTACAAATGATGTGCAGTGCAATTGCTCACCACCCACTGATCGACACCCAGTTAGTCCCCGAGCGGTGATCCCCTGCCCCCACTCTCCCCAGTTTATACACTAGATGTGATGTCACACGGTATGGAATACCCCGTTGGCCAGTTTGGGTCAGCTGCCCTTGCTCTGTCCTGTTCCAACTTCTTGTGCCCCTCCAGCTTTCTCGCTGGCTGGGCTTGAGAAGCTGAAAAATCCTTGACTTTAGACTAAACACTACTTAGCAACAACTGAAAACATCAGCGTTATCAACATTCTTCGCATACTGAACTCAAAACATAGCACTGTACCAGCTACTAGGAAGACAGTTAACTCTATCCCAGCTGAAATCAGGACAGACATAAATGACCGTAAACAAGGAAGCTCCTAGCTGAGGTTGGCACTTCATCTTGGCCTGGTCACCTGCTAGGAAGGTCTCTTCTGGGTGACATAACTACAGGAATGGAGGTCACAGAGACCCCTTTGCCTTTTATGGCTCAGATTGGGGTGCTGCAGTGGGGTGTGATTGGTCCCAAGGGCACACCCTGGCTGGAAAGAGCAAAAGGTGCCTAAAACTTGTAAGCCATTGTCAGTGAAACTGTGTGTGTGTCTTGGTGTTTTACAATAACCATGGGGACTTTGGTCAAAGATGTCACTAAGAAGTGCAGCGTAGCTAGTCCAAGGGAGGGCAGTCTGAAATATGGAGGTGGACAATCATATCTTATATCAGGACAGCACCAGGTGACTGCATCAGCAATGATCTTAAATCTTAAACCCACAACAGCTTACCAATAGCTGCTGTTCAGGGGAGCTGAGCTTTGGCTGTAGTCCCAGCAAACCTGAGTCTGGCTTGGTTTTTATTCTAAAGATGCGTAACATTGCACCGTGCAGGAGGTTGCCAGGACCCATTTCTTGGTGTCCTTCTTTGTTTGGATCAGACCAGAGCTACCGGCATTGTGCGCAAGGCAGCAAGTCTTATGTTTCCGTCCTGTACTTACAGTATATTTAGTCAAGACTGCAAAAAATACAGCAGGGAAAAAACACTGCTGACCAATTTCTCTGCCTTAGTGATGTTCATCTAGAGTGAAGAGAAAGTCCAGAATCAATGAAAAGCTTTATTTAGAAAGCTGAGGCCAGAGGAGAAAGAGCACATGCTCTGCAAAAGGTAGAAAGGGTTAGACAGAGCGATTATGAAATGCAGAAAATTACACTCAACCTTAGAGACATAAATGGGGTGCTATGTCAGCATTTTAATAATCCATCCTATTTTCAGCAGTGTTTGGATTAAATACTCCCTCAATAGGATGTCCTGGGTAAATAAGGCTGGGTCAGGGGCATATTTGCTGCTCAGTGAGTGAGTTAAATATAGAAACCTGGTTTTCACCTTTTGAGGAGAGCTTTTCCAAAGGAGGAGGAGTGGGAGCTCTGACCCCACTCACAGGTAGCGCCTGTTGTGCATGTCTCTCCCTCTGCCTTTTTCTCTTCTTTTTTTTTTTTTCTCCAAAGGATTTTTGAGCTTTTCTGTGCCACGTATTCAGACGTGAGGCCTCCTTTCATTAGGGGCTGAGGCAGGGCTGTGCTGCAGCCTTCAGCTCCTGTGACAGGTTGGATAACTCACGGCAGCGTACAGGAAGCAAAGGTCACGTGAGGCTTGCAGGTTTCTAAAACCAGTGGGGAAACACTTCTCCCCTCACCTTGCAAAATCCCCTCGGGTTTCCACTTTGATAAAAGGCAGCAAAAATGTTTTCCTCTAATGGGGTGCTGTGCACTAGAGTCAGGAAAAACCACCTAGGCTGGGAGAGGAGCTAGGCATCACCCTGCTATAAGCTGTCCCATGCTCAGGTGCAGCCCTTTGCATGTGAAAGCAAAGAGCAAAATCCGGCATGCTTCAGTCTGAGGCAACTTCTGCCGCTGCCTCAAAATTCTGGACCGCCATTCCCCGGCTCTTAGTGGTGTATATCAAATAGAAATGAAGGGTATCAAAGAAAGCAGAACCAAATCAACAGTCAGGGTTCTGCACTCTCATTTTTGTAATTACAGGGTGAGGTACTTTGGGGTTTAATTGTGCACTGTGGTGTTACAGTACTCACAAAGCGGTCCCCGTGGAGGGGAAGCAGTGCTCTTCAGTGCTGACTCAGGGAGAGCATCAGCAACGTCACCTCTTGAAAATTGCTTTTTTCTTTCATCTTCCTTAAAGCCCGTGTATATCAGCTCTGCTTACGTGCAGCACAGCTGATGGAGCTAACCATGGGATTGCAGCAAATATGAAAATGCAGCTTGCAGCTCACTGCAGACAACTTTCTTCTTCTAGCCCTCGCTGGGGCCCCATCCCTGGCTTATGCTCTGTTACGGCCTGGTCTGACACCCTTTGAATAGCAGGAGGATTTATTCAAGCCTTTATTGACTGGAGTGTAAATCCTCCCTAACTACTGCAGACATTTCTGAGATAAACAAAATGGAAGTGGATTTTGTTTAATTTAAATCTCCCAAGCGACTTAAGCTGTCGCTCAAATCAGGATCAGCTTTAATTGATTTAAAAAAGCCGTGAAAAATTCTGAGAAATGGAGAGCAGTTTGTCTTGAATACCTTGACACCTAAGTTTCAAAATGAGTTTCTTCTAGCTCTTGATAAGCAGCTGCTCAGTGCAGTAAAAGCACTGGGACTCTGGACACACATAGGTGGTCGGTTCCCAACCGTGCTCTTCAGCATCACTCTCACTGCACATTACAGAAGAGCCTGGTACAGCCTTTCCCATTTTAGAGGGGACAAGTAGAGGTGCAGAGCCCAGAGGGTTCCTGATGCGGTGTGTCGTGGTTTAACCCCAGCCAGTAACTAAGCACCACGCAGCCACTCATTCACTCCCCCCCACCCAGTGGGATGGAGGAGGGAATCGGGGGAAAAAAAGTACAACTCATGGGTTGAGATAAGAGCAGTTTAATAGAACAGAAAGGAAGAAACTAATGATGATAATAATAACAATAATAAAGTGACAATAATAATAAAAGGATTGGAATATACAAAACAAGTGATGCACAATGCAATTGTTCAGCACCCGCTGACTGATGCCCAGTTAGTTCCCGAGTGGCGATCCCTCCCAGCACCACTCCCCCCAGTTTATATACTGGACATGACATCACCTGGCATGGAATACCCCTTTGGCCAGTTTGGGTCAGCTGCCCTGGCTGTGTCCCCTCCCAACTTCTTGTGCCCCTCCAGCCTTCGTGCTGGCTGGGCGTGAGAAGCTGAAAAAATCCTTGACTTAGTCTAAACACTGCTTAGCAACAACTGAAAACATCAGTGTGTTATCAATGTTGTTCTCCTCATACTGAACCCCAAACTTAGCACTATACCAGCTACTAGGAAGAAAATTAACTATCCCAGCCGAAACCAGGACAGTGTGGCAGAGCCAGGGGTAGCATTTGTCTTGCTATCCACTGTACTGCTAAGCACAACATGATTCCCACAGCTGCAAACAGAGTGCCAAAATATGGAAGGGAAATATCTGAAGAAAACATTTGGGTTTTTTTAACCTAATCCAGGTTAGGCGAAGTTGCTCATGCTTTTTAAATACTGTAGGATCTTACACCATATGCAGGCTCACAAATTGTCCACGGACTTGATTGCTATTTTCTAGTCATCCTTAGCTTCCCTCTGCTTTGTGTCACTCCAGATAAGACACCCCAAGAGTTGCGGGAAGTCCAAAGTGCATTTCAGGTGCTGTCAGTACGGGATAGTTGTGCAAAACAGTATCTCAGCAAGGAACTGCGGAGCGGTGCTAGTGAGCTCCAGCCTCTTTTGTCATTTCTGCTGCAGGCACCATATAATACAGAAAAGCCTCAAATGGTTCTGAAAGAGGCAAGTTTGGCAGAAAACAGATAATGAGTATGCATAAAAAATTGAGCATAAAATCCTTAATTTGAATAGACACAAGCTGGGCCAAGAGTAAGGCTGTGGACTCTCAGACAAGGTAATTCAGACCATGTGGTGTTTGATGCTCTGAACTTTTCCCATCTCATCCATAGCATTTATTTGGTCTGTTCCATTTTGGCTGCTGTTTCACCTTGGATAAATACACAAGAAATGTTTTATTGCACACAAGTAGCTGTTGGAGCCTAGGGATCCATAGGGTACATGCAAAGGCTGAGCACCTGGGGAAAAGTTGTCAGCCCCCACCATGTGCCTGAGCAGCGGCTGGATTGCTCCAGGCTATTGTGCCTTGTTTGGCTTTTTTTACAGCCTTGACAGCATATCCAGTAAGGAAATGATTGTATTACCTTATATTTTTTCCACTCTATTAATTATAATACCATTACAATTAAAGGAAATGTCAGAGAATCTTAAGAAGTCAAATCAAGCTTTTCCACTTTATTGTTACAAATTAGTATTTTATACATTGAGCCCCTATTAGTTTGATTATTAGATCTTTTGGGTTCCTGAACTTTTAAATTTTTCTTTTATAGGTTTGCATTACAATAATAATTTTAAAAATTTAAATTGTTGTCTATAATTGGCAGACCTTGTGTTTTGACCACATTTTTTTGGAGTCCTGATTTATAAGCTGTATAAGAGTTCAGTGTACAGATGTCCTTTCTGTGCAAGTTCTGGCTGACTGCTTTCCTCCAACGGAGTCAACACATTTTGTAGTTGCAACTACAGCTTGTCAGATGGTGGTTGCTTTTGGTTACAGACCTAGAGAACAGCAGGAACATGAGCAAACAGCAATACTCCGGTATCAGGAGCCTTTCGACCAAGCTTCTTGTCCAGCTCCTGAGGGTGAGTTGTGTTGGCAGCTGAAGAGGTCTGGGACATCTAGCTGAGACCAGGGACCTTATAATTAGGTAGCAAAGGTTAGGCTGAGGTTGGTGGCTTGTTACTTGGGAGACCTCTTGGCCACAGATGTAGTATAACTCTTAGAAAAGTACCTCCTTGTAATTAATTGCAATTACAAGGGAACAAGCTTGTCTGCTT
Source organism: Harpia harpyja (assembly GCF_026419915.1). Taxonomy (NCBI): domain Eukaryota; kingdom Metazoa; phylum Chordata; class Aves; order Accipitriformes; family Accipitridae; genus Harpia; species Harpia harpyja. The sequence continues at coordinate 54,931,742 of NC_068943.1, forward strand.
TTTAAACTAGCTGGAGTTTCCAGGAGTTGCCCTGTGGGCACGTACCTCCTTCTGGCTAGCAATAAACCACGTGGCATTGAAATCTCAGTTATGAACCCTTCTGAACTTGGAGAAGAGTTTTGATTTGTCTTAGCTGACGTGCTGTAGTGTGAGGCTTTCTCTGCCTTCAGGATCCTCGGTTTCTCCTGCTATAGGAATATGTCCTTAAGCAAATCACCTTGGAGAGGGTGAGGTGGGCTGAAGGACAGAGCAAAGCAAAAAGACAAGGTTGAGTCAGGATCAGGGTCAACAGGTAAAAGTCCATTTCACTGTTAATGCTTTCCTATCTGGGAGTTTAATGATGAAAGAAATGAAATATTCAGGGAAACTAGTATTAGCTGGTGGAACACTGAAGTGAGCTATTGGCTGTGCTGTCAGACAATGCCAGTGTTAAGGAAATTGAGTCACTTCTGCTGCAGCCTTTCAGGGTCTGAGCAGGGCTTTTCTGTTCAGCTGACAACTGCAGCACCTTCCTGCAACAAGCCTCTCTCTCCCTGACGCTGCCCAGCCAGCATCATCCCACCTTCCTGGTCACAGCGCAATGTGAATTAGAATTGTAGCTGCAAAACCAAACAGTGCTAGGATTGATAACTCTGCCATGCTGACACCTAGAAGAAGCTGCAGCGGTGGATGGCGGCGTAGCAAGTCCCAGAGCATCGAGACTAGCTGTATGGAGCGGTGCTGAGACATCATGTGTCTGCTCATGAGTTGCTTTAATAACAGTATCTTTTCTTTCAGAGAGGGTGTCCCAAATATTCAGCACACAAATTGTTGCAATGAAAGACAACAACAAAAAAATCTCAACAGCTGTTACTTTGTTGTTCAAACAACAAAAAAAGAAAACCAAACTACAAAGTAGTGCTCCAAGGTCATGTTCTTCATTTATGGGGGGAAAATGAAGAAGCATGAAGCATTTTAGTGAGCTTGAGAATTTACTGTTGTGCATTTCGGGATGTGAACTTCCATGCCCTGAGACAAGAGCCTTGCTCAAGAACACGTAGCTGTACTATTGCTGCTTGAACTTCTCTGCAGGAGTCCAGGAGCTATAGCCTGACCCACCCAAACTGCAGAGGGTCCTACAGCCACACAGGATGCTGCAGGAGACCCCAGGAAAGGAGGGAATCCCCTCTGTCCCCTCTCTGGATACAGCAGTAAGACTCGTCTTAATGTCACTCCTTTAAAAATCACTCACAACCTGTTTTTCATACAAAGCAATTGTGCCTCTTTTTCCTATCTGTGCCAACAAGGAAAAATCAGCCTCCGGATTCCAGGAGCAATGGTGTGTGCTGATCTAGACATGCCTTTCCTCAGACAGATGAGAGGTCCAGAAATTTTCCCAGGTGTTTTGAAAACCTATCAGCCTTTCAGTGCCAATTCTGAGAGCTACTGAAGGGAGAAACTGCTCCAAGCAGTAGATTACCAAGGTGACAACATGTGCAGCTGCAGATTTAGTCAACTCATCAGAAGACAATTCCTCGCAGCAGAGTGGGGAAACTGAAATCTGCTGTTTAACAGGTGATGTGCAATCCTCCGATGTCAGTCTGCCTTCCTACCAGCAGGGAGGTGCCCCAAGAGGTGCAATGCCCTTGCACATCTCGGTTTGCTCTACCCACACCTGCTTCCAGGAGGGAAGGATCTGAGTCTGCTGCTGCTTCTGCAGGAAACAAATGGTGCTCTCCCTAGATGATAATTTTCCCAGTGCAGCTGATTATGTGCCTTGTGGCTTTGTTTTTTCATAAAATTAGGGTATCAGGCTGCTTGTGAATCATTTTTATGCTATGTGTTTGCTGCCAACTCTTCTGGCTCATCAGGAAGCCAGCCCTCCTAACATTCATTAGTAACAGGGTAAAAACCTTTCTGCTGCCGCAGTCTTCTGTAGTTAACACAGTTGGACAAAACCCACTACTTATTTGGTTTGGAGAAATCAGAAATTCCTTTTGACTGAGTAGGTAACAAGTTCAGTGGTTTCCTGAGATCACAGAGTAAAAGTTGGTTTTGGGGTATAGGTAGCTTCGAAGCTGCAACGAGCCATGTCTGGAAACCTCAGTGTTTAAAAGAGACATCCTATGCAGTCCTTTAATCTTCTTGGGTTTCAGATGTTGCCCATCCAAGAAGTATTAAAGGCAAGTGATGAGTTGTTGTGGTCCAGTGCAGAAAAATCACGGGGGACTGGTTCTCCTGCCCTTGCCCATGTGTTACTTGAGGATTTGTCATGTTAGAGGAAACGGTGTAAAGCTGCAGCTCACCTCCATGCTCAGTATTAGAATAGCTGGAACCATGTTCAGGACTCCTCAAATCTGGACACTTGCCATTTCCAGAGTAATCCAGCCTCTTCTGGGAACCCTTCTGGCACAGAGCAGGAGAGCACACTTTGCTCTTCTTTTCTAGCTCCTAGATGCTAATAGTACAACCACACGCATACTTTGAAAGAATATGAAAATACAGGATTGCAAATGTAGCTTGTCATGTCAGCGTTGAGGGAACCCCTCAAAGCCTCCTAGTTCTCAAAATCTTTCTGGGTGAACTAAGTTGGTACTAGATGTGAAGGTGAGCATCTCCTAATAAATGTGTCTGGATGACTGCAAATTTGCATACAAGACATCCATTAAAATAACTGTAGATAAGGTTGCTGATGTTGCTAACTTAATTGCATTGTCAATGGTACTTTTTCAATGTGGCATGACAACTCAACTTTTCACTCCTGTGGATTGGGATTCATAAAAGGGACCTGTTTCTATAGGGGACCTGAGTGCAAAGTGATGGAAGGAAAGTTAAACTGCATTGGTAAGTTAGGTTTCTGGATAGGTGGTTGGAACTGCTATTGCACCTATTCATGTTGACTCAAACATTAGACGGACTTGGTGGGGAGAGTGAGAAATGCAGGAGCACAGGCTGAATCTTATTTTCCAGTCATTCTCCTGCAACTATACATCTGAGGAGACTTTTTGGTCTCTCTTGTCCTACTCATGAGGTGGAACATCCTCTTCCCAAATCCCAATATAAGTGTGCTATAAACTGAAATGAGGAGGAGAGACCTACTTGTGCTAATTTAGAGTTGCTTTATTTAGGGCTTCTGGAGAGAAGAACAGCAGTTAGCCAGTTTTCTGGGTGCAGGTATTGCAGGAACAAACCACATGGAGCAAGTGCAATGTGCCTGAGATTCAACCTGTGCACAGACCAACTGTGAAATGCCTCTGCAGTGAGTTTCACAGTTCTCAGAAGCAAAATACCCTGTTTCTTGGAGGCTATGGGTGAATCTTCATACAGGCTTCTGCCAATAATTTACTCCAAAATGTTTTTCATTGGCTTACATATAATGTCTAGGTCCCCAGACCAGTATATATGGATTTGTAAGAATTTCTGGGTAAGGATTATCCTTATGAACCTATGGGGTCCTTATGTTTGAGCATCGTTCCTTCTGTTGACCAAATGGTGATACTTTGCACTGCGGAGATGTGATTTGTGCAGAGATAGGGTCTCATTTCTGAATCAACTTGGGCATAAAGGCTCTTGCTGGAGAGGGTCTAACTGCTAAAAAGATCACCAGGGTTTACATTTGGAGCAGTGCCTCGGGAACTGATGGGGATCGGTAGAGCTTTACAGGAAAATCTGCCCAGTACCCGTTCACATTTGTCTGCCTTTAGCAAAAGCTATTAAGTTAATGCTAATTTAAATTCTCACTTAGGCATCTGTAGGTATAATTGCATAAAGCACTGTGCATTAAATTGATTCCAAATCCATGTGTGGATGTAGACTCTTCAGAAAGACTACATATGTTAGCCTATTTCCAAAATACATTGGCCACTGAAGATCCAAAGCTATTATGCACCCCCTCTTTTGCTTGAAAACATAATGATCTAAATTTACCCTGTGTTAGTTATACCCTGGTACCAGTTCAGTTCCCATAGCTGTCCCACCAATGTCATTGGGAAGTGGAGCCCTTAATATTTTTATGAACCATTTTACTGATGGTTCCCAAGTCCATGGACTACACAAGTTGATCATGGGTAAATAAAAGCTCACAAATTCGACAGAAGCTACTTAAGTCTTGGTTGTAACATGCTGTAATTAATCAGTACTGCTGTGTAACACCTGGAACAAGGCAGGAACATGAAGGCAAAACAGGTCAGCCAAAGCCAGCCTGAAACCTGCATGGAAAGCAAAGCCAGAGGGCAATTCTCACCTGCATATACCTTGTTCTTATGGTGCCAGAGTTGTTTGTTTAGGTTTTTTTTTTTATTTTATTATGCAAAGTGCAATCTTAAAAGTGTTCCTTTAAGGAGAAACAATTCCTGTCACTTAGAGCTCCCAGGGAGGACCCAGTGTGAACGTGTCCCTTGATGGCACCAGCAGGTCTCCAGTCACCCTGCCAAGGGGGTGAGGAGCCCTGTCCTACAACACAGTTGCATCACAGGGGGACACAACATGCGTCCACTGGGCCAATTTGCCAGGGGGAGATTGTAGTTGTCATTGGAAACTTCACAACTTTGTCCTTGAAAAATTACTAATACCTAGTTTTGGGTCTCGCCATAAATTCAGTGGCTTTCTGCAAATTTTGTTTTCCATCTAAAAGTTTTTTTTCCTTTTTTTTTTTTTAACTCTCTAGTGAAAGCAATGTCTGGGGTGCTGCTCTGCTGGAGAAAGATGTCTCTTGCCGAGCAGCAGCTGCAGCAAAACTGGAGCAGCTCAGCTTGTGCGTGCTCCTCTCAGTGCTGAGCTGTCTTAACACAGTATACATTTTTTTTCTCCTTTGTGTGCATGGGTGTAATTGAAATGTCTCCTGGGGAGGAAGCTTACTACAAATAAGTTCCTAAACGATCAACTGAAAAAAAACCTGAAATGTTCTTTCACTTGATTTAATAATCCCTGCTGAATGCATATGTATGCCAGGTTTTTAGCCTGGTATGGGAGCTGAGTCTTGAAGAAGGATCTGTCTAAACATGCCTCCTGCTTCAGTTTTGGGACCCAGTGCTGATTTCAACCAAGTCTAACTAGAGAGCAGTAACCATAAATACACCATGTTTCTGTGTGGTTCATTAAAAATAAAGGGCAGGTGCTGTGGTCCCAGCAGGCACGATCTGACTGGGCACAGGGGTATGTGCTTTTGGGCTCCCTGGGGACCCCCTCACATGGGGTAGGAGATCGTGTTGCCAGCACCTTCTGCTGGGCTTCACTCTCAGCTCCTCCATTAACTGATTTTGAGGCTTATCTGGCTTCACTGGCCAAAGGTCCTCTGCTGAGACACCTACTCCTTCAATTTCTTCCAGGTCCCATCAGGTTTCACAGCCTTGTGTATTTTTAAATCTCTCGTTCGACATTTGAAACTGTTCCCCTGCAAGGCTTCCTCCTAAATCCCAGCTCGTCAGAAAGCCCCAAGGGGACAGTGTTTGCCAAGGTTGAAGCTGTTCTGGGTTTGTGGGTGATGGCTTTTAGCAAATAACATGTTCAGAGACACACTCTGCTGGTTCTGCCTATTGCTTTTGCAGGGGTGGAGTGAATCGCGATATGATAAATCACTAAATCTTCACTTCCAAATGCTGCTTGGGATGTAAACACTGTGTATAAATCCCCCTAAATGGTATTAGCTTTGTCCCTCTATATTTCTTCCTTCCTACCACACCACTGCTGCTCTAGAGTACAATCTCTCTTAGTAGCTCAGTCTTGTTTTATTTGGATATTTTTTGCTCACTTTTCCTATATCTTTGGGGGTTCTTATTTAAATTTTGACATTGAATTATTCCTCTTGTGTTTAATTCTTGTTTAAAAAAAAGGGGGCTGTGGGGGGCAGATGGCCACATGTGGCTCAGCCCTGTGTGGTACAGGAAGAGCGATGGCTGGTGGATGGTGCTGGAGAAGGCCCTTTGCAAGGCTGAAAGGAGTATCCAGTCTCCACAGGTGGCTTTTTGATGGATTTTGGTACTGTGAGGATCTGGAAAGAGAGCAAGTCCCTCATCCCAGGTTGGATGTCTTGTTCTTCTTAAAAATGTGCTCTTTCAATTCTTCAGAGTATAGTTTTAGATTTATGCTCATGTCCTCCAGTCTTGGTTTGTCTGCTGTTTCCTTATTAACACCCCCCTTTTCCCCAGCCTTTCCCTGCTAACATTGCCCCGCTGGCCTGATGGCCGATAGCTGTGGGCAACGCGATTCAGGTGCTCTTCACCAAGATGCAACTGACATCACAGCGTTAAAACTGGCCACGTCTTCTTCCCTTCTCTGATAACAATGATACAGAGCAACATGTGGGCGAAACGCATGGCGGGGAGAGGATTTCATCTGCTCGCCTAGTTTGATGTTTAATACATGAGGCAGAACCCCAAGCACTTGATCATGATGTCAGCGTAAGCTGCAACGGAGCATGTTGACAGCAACACAGTGGCTACATGACAACCAGAATCAATCTGATATATGGAAGGGTTTAATACCTCTAGCAGTGACACTGCAACTGAGCTGAGCCCTAGCCCGGGCCTAACTTAATCCTTGATCTGTGTAAAACATTTATGTATGCTTTCCGGAGGCTGGGGCAGTTGGAGAGGTTGCTCTCGACGAGTGAGGGATGGCAGCTGTGTGCTAAAACTTACTGAGCTGCCTCCCCAGTAAGTGATGGGTCAATGGTGGATTTAAAAGAAAAACTATTACAATGTCTTTGTTAGCCTTAAATAAATCGGAAGAGAGGCTTGCCTAAGGTGGCTGTTGGTGATTCGGTTTTTTTAATAAAAGCAAAATGTTTTCACTTTATAAATAAATATGCTATGAAGAGGGCTTCAAAGGAAAGATAAATGACTAGTTAATATTTGACTTTCTGTTGCTACATTCGTAGATGGAAGGTCCATATACTGCCTTGTTTAGTGTCACTCATACCTGATACAGACCATTAACGAGATACTTGGTAATCCTTTATCAGCCATCTGCATTAGGAGTGTATGTGATCAAATGACACCCCCAAAAGCAGGAATGAGAGAAAGGGGTTAAACTGTAGGCAGGAAGGGGAAGGCAGAAACCAAGCAGCAAACAATTGGCACCTGGGCTCCATTGAAGACTAAAAGTGGAAAAAATGGCTTAATTGAAAAATCTGCCTATTGTGTGTGACTGCTAGCCTCCAAGGGAAACAAACAAACCATTCAAAGGGGAAAAAAAAAAAAAAAGCAAAGAATTGGAAAATCCTGTGCTGTTGTGCAGACTTGGGGTGTTTAACTCTTCCCAGCCCAGGGCTATGGGTAGAAATATTTTTCATAACCAAACCACTCTCTCCCTTGTTAAAACATTCAGCTGGATGAGTAATTTCTTAACTCCTCCTGGCATTTTCCATCACCAGCTGGAGCTGCTGGGGGCTCCCAGGGCAGTGTTGGATGTATGGAAAACCCTGATCATGGCAGGACAAGCAGAGGGATGGTCCCCAATTTCTTTTCTGTCTCGAGTGTCATAAAAATATGGATCTCAGTTTTCCCACTCACTTTAGTGGTGTTTGGGAGGTCTTCACAAGTTGCCTAGAAGGGTTTTCAATACTTTTCTACTTTAAATTAATTTTAATAATAACTTTCTCTAGAGTTTGCAGACTGCAGCAGGTTTCCACTGGAGGGCAAGCCAATGGGGGCTTGGTTTGCTTCTCTGCTGTCAAGCACAACCTTCCTCAGTGATGAGTTGCTCAGACCCCCCTGAAGACAGTCTGGGAACCCTCATATATTGTTCCTGGACCTGGTCCATAGTGGGGATGGCTCACAGCAACAAGCAACAAGCACTAGTGGTGCTCACTAGTATGTGGCACGTTTAACTTTTTTTGGATTATCAGCTAGGAATGATGCCTTATTTACATGGGGTTTGCCAGAATTTCTGCTTTGATAGATATTGGATAAGTTAGGCCAATCCCAGCTTCTTTGGACAAGCAGCTTTTGCGCAAAAGCTCCTAATAGTGCTGGGTGGATGCAAGGTGTAATTTCATTGAATTATCATATGCAGCTGTATTTTGCAGAGCACATAGATGCTTCAACCCCGTTGTCTGCTGTATGAAATGCTGTAGCCCTAATGGCATTGGCAAGCATTACGTCCAGTTCTAAAGGCCCTGGGCTTCAGCAGGCAAAATGGTATTTGCAATTAGATACAAGCCCTGAGTCCTCAAAGAGGTCAGTTCTTCCTATAACACCACAGATGTCCCTCATGCTGTTCATTCTGCCTCTTATCTTTTCATTTATCCAATTGCTGAACTGGTCTCGTGCATTTTTATAAAGTTATGTTTGAATATGACTGATTTGCAGGCTTTTTAAAAGTGACACTTTGGGGTGTCTCTCCATGTTTAACCTTGCTGTTGAAAAAAGTCTAATGTGAGCGGTGTCAAAGGCTAAGGATGGAGCTAATTTTAGACTAGTCATAGCTGAAAACAGAAGACTTTCCCTTCCAAATTTGGCAAAATGAACATGAGGCAATTGGGTTTGTGTGCTGTAAGATATCTCCAACAATGACTTCATTAGGCAGTGAACTCCATTGTCCTTTATTTTCTATAATTCTTTTGAGGGCACAGTATTTTTTAAAATATTTTAATATGCGTTTTGGTAGCATGACTTATTGTTTCAGAGGCTTTTTATGGTACAAACTAGAAGAGATTATTTTATTTTGCTTTTTCCTCTTTAATTTATCCTTGGCACTGCTAAAGCAGTTGTGCTGATTCCAAGGTTTTAGTGCATGAAACAGTGGTGGTGGAGGGTTCCTATTGTACCAGATTTCTCTAGTTGTGTTTGGAGCTGCTACAGCATCTTTGTAATGTTCAGGTATTTGTCTTAATTCTGTTCTATTAAGCTTGCAAGCAGTGGAGTAATTTCAGAGGATGAGAAAACTTTGTGCAAATGCCACCGAAGGGCTGCTGCCCTTGAGGCACTAAAAAGGATCCATCTTGTGTCTGAGCCCTACCAATACCTCCACATTTCTGTCCAGGGGTGCTGCTGCTGCTACATCCTTTTTTAACCTGACATCTCCCATGGTTTGAGCGCTCCCCAGAAACTCAGAAGCCCAGGGTCTCAGGCTTGCTTCATGGAAAGCACCTTCATTTTATATTGTATCATTATATTTTAGAGCGCTCTCTGGTGCCCCAAAGCTGCAGTATCTTGTGCATATTTGCCCTCTCTTTCTGGTCTAACAGGCCCTTAATTATGCTATAAAGAGTGCCAAAGCTCTAACAGTAGAGTCTTCTCCTACCCCAAATATTCTGCAGCTTGGGGTGGTGGATGCAAATGCCCTGGGGGTTTCTGCTGGGGTGTCTCCTGCTCTGGTCAATGACCTGATGGCTAGGCTGGGTTGCTGGAGCTTTCTGTCCTCTCAACAGGCTTCTAAAGGTGTCCTGCTTATTGAGGGAACCACCTTGGTCCCTTTCCCTAGAGATCTCCATGCTGTTGAGATGCAGGTGTGGGACCGGGGAACAAGTGCAGAGGAGGTCTGTAGAGAGAAAAAAGGCTTTTCCACACAGAGGAGTTTGGCTAACTAGATCACTGCCCATTCAGAGAGCTAGTTGCTGGCAGTCCTACTCTGAGGAGACTTTTCCTCATCTATCTTTAATAGAAAGCACATACACCAGAAGTTTGACTTGCTGCATTACGGAGATAAGTCACCTGCAAGTGACTGTAGTGCTTTTTGCAGACTAGCCCCAGGCCCTGCTCTAACATTACCATTTTTCATATTGTTAACAAAAATAATAGTGCCAGCATGTCAGGAGTTCAACTGTCTGGCTAAAAGCAGCCCACAGAGCCATGGTATATGCCTGCCTTTTTACTCTAATCTAAGACTTTTAGCAGCGTTGAATTATGAAAGTACTGCTGGCAGAGGCGGCAATGCAAGGCTGTCATGGAGCTGAAAGCCCTGCCCTTTTTTCCAGAATCATGGATTTAATGCCTGTCCATGTCACACACAGAGTGGGTTCAAAATCAGGTCCGTAACTACATATCCCCACTGCAGAGTTGTTCCACGTCTGGGAAAGCATGGAAGAAGCCCAAGCATGGGAGTGCAGGAGTGGCACAGGCTGCGGTGCTTGGGCACAGCTGGGAAGGGGAGAAGGGTGTAGTTGTTTGCTGTAGCAACTGCCCACTCTATGCTTTGCTCTAGCTTGTACCATCTGTTCCTTATCAGCCAAGGCTTTACCTTGAAATTCCAGGAAAGGCACCCTTTCAGGAGGATGATGTTATTAGAAAGGCTTTTAACTAATTATATTCAAACTTTAAGACTCCACAAAAAAAAAAAAAAAGGCCATAAATTCCCATCTGCTTCGGCATCAGGCACAGTTCGCCCCTTTATGAAATTGCTCTGTTGGTGCTTGCAGGGCACTGCCACCTCCTCGAGAAGGTGTGTCATGGTTTAACCCCAGCCAGCAACTAAGCACCACGCAGCTGCTCACTCACTTCCTCCCAACCAGTGGGATAGGGGAGAGAATTGGGGTAAAAAAAAAAAAGTACAACTCGTGGGTTGAGATAAGAACAGTTTAATAGAACATAAAGGAAGAAACTAATGATGATAATAACAACAATAATAAAATGACAATAATAATAAAAGGATTGGAATATACAAAACAAGTGATGCACAATGCAATTGCTCACGACTCGCTGACTGATGCCGACTTAGTTCCTGAGCAGCGATCCCCCCAGCCCCACTCCTCCCAGTTTATATACTGGGCATGATGTCACCTGGCATGGAATACCCCGTTGGCCACTGTGGGTCAGCTGTCCTGGCTGTGTCCCCTCCCAACTTCTTGTGCCCCTCTAGCCTTCGTGCTGGCTGGGCATGAGAAGCCGAAAAATCCTTGACTTAGCATAAACATTACTTAGCAACAACTGAAAACATCAGTGTGTTATCACCATTCTTCTCATACTAAATCCAAAACACAGCACTATACAAGCTCCTAGAAAGAAAATTAACTCTATCCCAGCCGAAACCAGGACAGGAGGTTGGGGCAGGACTGAGCTCGGCGTGGAAGCAACAATGGCACTGCCAGCACAGCAGCCAATCAATATTTCAGAGGACGTGAGCGAGCGGTGACTTTGTGGCAGATTAAACCAGCCAATGTCCCGTGTGCTCCCGTAAATGCTCCTGCATCTGCTTCCTTCATGTGCCGAAAAGGCAGCTCTAATCCGTATTTGTCTCAAAACCTAAACAAATGGGCAAATGTTTCAATTTGATATGGTACTTATTTGCATTAAAAGTAAAGGATTTTTCTGTTAGGATTCAACAGTGGCGCGCAGCGTGCAGCCTGAACATGTATTATTAATGCCATCTATTTGGCCACAGCTCTAGAAAACAACATGAAGAGGGAGTTAGGGTTGAGCTTACGGGTAAAGCACACCACGGGGATGCTCCAGCCCCAAGAAAACGCACACTCAGGAATTTAAATTCAAACCTAAATTTAAGTTACTAACATCTTAAAGAGAAGCACAAAGATGTTAAGACATAGAAATGCAAAAATAAGTACCCAAGCCACCTTAACTCTACCCTGAAATAATGTTACGAGTGGAAACGTTAACTTGGGATTATTATCTTTCATTATTTAGTCTCCAACTAAATTGACTTAGTCATGGTTACTTGTCTAATTTGTGATGAAGGAAGAATTAAGGCTGTTGGCTTCAATCACAAAATTAAAACAAAAGTTGGTTCCAGCCTTAAGTATCTGAAAACAAGCTCACTTTCCACTTTGTGGGGCTTGCTTGCTTGCTTATTCCTCTCCCCAACACTATATTACCCCTTACACTCTCTTTCTCTTTTATGATACTTGCTGGTATGCCAGTACTTATTAAAGAAAAAATGAAAAATTCATACACAGAGGATTCTGAGACATAAAAATGTTATGGATAACGGTGCAATAGTTGTCTCTTCTTTTTTCTGCTTTTGGCATTTTTATAACATTTAAAGGTTTAGGGAGCTGTTTTGTCTTCAGAGCATACAGTAGATGGTCAGAAGAGTTATGTTGCCTGCGTTGCTTTGCAGAGCCTTTCAATTTGCTCTTTTGTCCTCTCAGTGTGAAATGGAGGTCTGTCTGCTCTGCAAGGCCACTGTCTGAACCACGTCATGGCAAGGTGACCAGCTGTAACCCACCCCAGGCACTCTGCCAGGTGGCTGCTGCCACGCTCTCTGCAGAGGAATCGGAGCTGAGGGCAAAAGATATTAATTCGGTCGGGCTTAGGAAGAAGACAAGAGTCTGCTGTTGCTCCTCGCTCACTGGTGTGATCCTGGAGCAAGGCAATCAAGATTCAAGTGCCTTTTTCTTCCCATATTAATATTTATAATTCAAGCTGTTGCGTAAGTAGAAAAGCCCCTTGACAGGCAGCAAGCAGATGCGACCAGCTTTCGGACCGGTCAGTGTCAGTAACACAAGGTGGCGGGTATTTAAAATTTGCTTGGCAAAAAGGTAGGATTCTCCTCCCACTTTGCAGTTCATCCCTGCACTGCAGCCTGTGGGCAGGAACGGAGCTCTCTTCCCCCCACCCCTAAGAGGTTTATAGTCTGAAGTGTTTTGCCTGTCCATTAACCCTCACGGGATTTCCAAGTGCTTGTGCAGCCCAAGTCCTGCTCCCGAATCTAAGCGAACACCTGCATCGTAGCATCCTTGGGCAGGGAGGCCCCAGATCTTCTCCCCGTCATGCAAAGAACCATCTCTTCTTTCCTCTTTTTGAATGTGGCTCTTACTAGTGTCATTCAAAGGCACCTCCTCCTTGTGTTGGAAGACAGAGTAAACAACCGATGTCTCGTCACCTGCTCTGTGACACTTGGGGTTCTGCTCTCGTATTGTAGTTGATGAGGGTTGGAGAAAGACTTAGACCTTGGTGCAGGAAAATGGGCTGCCATCGCCTTTGACCCTTCATTGTTCTCCTTGAGGAGCTACAGCTGTGGAAATGAAGAACAAGTACAGCTATAGCATTTCAACAGCTGCTCTTGATAGGGCTAATAAACGTAATTTTTAACTGCTTCCTGGGAAAAGTAAAAATGTGTTTCATACAGGATGTGATGCACAAAATGTGATTTCCCTGAAAAACCCATGACCATAATATGGAAGTTAAACTTAGCAATGTGATTGTGAAATGGAAGAGTTTTACTCATGGTTTAAGTGCAAAACTTCAATACAGAATTAAGCAGGGAACTATTACAGTATCTCCCTGCAACTGGTTGCTAAAATAAAGACATCCAAAAGCAAATTCTGAAATTGATTTTTTTAGATATTTAGTAACTTCTGAGCAAGAGTATAGTGTTCTAATTCCAAAATAAGCAGTCTAGTGTCAGTTCACATCTTCCTTAAGGTACGAGCTGCTGGAACTACAGGTTTCACAAGACTCTCAGCTTTCCTTTTTTCTTTTTAGTTTTTTTTTTTTAAAGAAACACAAGTTTCAGGACTTGTGGAAAAAAGCTGAAAATGTGACTCAAATGTATGCTTAGAAGGCTGAAGCATGTCAGAACAAAAAAAAGGCAACTCGGTTATTTCTATTTAAGGCCTAGGGCTTTTGGAGGCTTGTTTTGGCACAATCAATTAGCTCCTCTGCGCTTTTTCACCTTATGCAAAAGCAATGGGAGCTTTACAAGTACCGTTATATAATCCTCAAATAACCTACTAATGCTTTTGTTTCCCACCAATTTGTTGCCAGGCACAAAGGGGTTTAAACACAAAATGATTGATAACTCTATTTAAACAGAACATTAGCCTAATGACGTATGAAACTATAGCAGAGTTGTTAGCTTATGTACAAATGTATTCCTTAAAGAGCGACTGAAGTTGCCTTGTCTGGTGTCCGAATCAGTTCACTAATCTCTCTGCAGATTTCTCCTTTGCATTAATCTTCTGCTGATGAACATTCATTAGGCACTTTGGAAGCACTCGCTTGGTGCCCATGGCCGTTCCCAGCATCTTGGGAAAGAGTCAGCAGTGTGAGAAGAGACCAGGATGGTAGGGGACAATGGGACATCCACGTTAAAGGCTACGATAAACCACGCATAGCCTACACCATCAGTGCAGCCCGCGTTGCTCCATACTTTCTCTCCGTATGATGTGCTCCATCTCAGACATCATGAGACCACGTCTTTGAAGTCTTCCTGAATGCTGCTATTATCTGAATTGTATTGCGATTTTGATTCCCCCCCCACACCCCGAAGACATGAATCTTTCAGCTACCTTATCCATCAGTTTTCTTCAAAGCACCAGTAATTAAGAGCCGAAAGTAGAATGCAAACATTTAAGAATCTGGCCAGCAGTGCACTCTCCTGTGGATGCCATGCATGCTCTGTATGACCCCAGTGTTTCTAGTCAACCCAGTTCCTGGGGACTGGGCTAAACTGGCTTGCTGCAGCTGGGTTCTTCTTAAGCCCTGCAGAGCATTCACCTTACACCTAGGACTCAACTCCCAGATTTTTTTTCCTTCTGAAGGCTCAAGCTGCCAAAACTCACAGAGGGTGAGCAATACATGAAAATAATGATGAGACATCTAATACTGGCACTACAATGATCACAATGTTTTGCAGTATCACGTCCTCTACTTAAAAGCGTGACTTAATTAGTGTTGTAGTTGTGTTTTGCATACGGGCTAGGCGATACAATGGATATCTGGCTCTCATAACTATTTTCAGTCAGCAGTTGTTGGCATATGTCTTGACCCTTGTGCTGGGTTTGGCTGAGATAGAGTTAATTTTCTTCATAGTAGCTAGTATGGGGCTGTGTTTTGGATTTGTGCTGAAATCAGTGTTGCTAATGCCGAGATGTTTTCATTATTGCTGAGCAGTGCTTACACAGAGTCAAGGCGTTTTCTGCTTCTCACCCCACCCCACCAGTGAGGAGGCTGGGGGGGGGGCACAAGAAGTTGGGAGGGGACACAGCCGGGACAGCTGACCCCAACTGACCAAAGGGATGTTCCAGACCATATGATGTCATGCTCAGCAATATGAACTTCGGGGAAAAAGGAGGAAGGGGGAGACGTTCAGAGTTACAGCATTTGTCTTCCCAAGTAACCATCACGTGTGATGGAGCCCTGCTTTCCTGGAGATGGCTGAACACCTGCCTGCCGATGGGAAGCTGTGAATGAATTCCTTGTTTTGCTTTGCTTGCACGTGCGGCTTTTGCTTTACCTATTGAACTGTTCTTATCTCAACCCACAAGTTTTACCTTTTTTTTTCTGATTCTCTCCCCCATCCCACTGGGTGGGGGAAGGGAGTGAGCAGCTGCGTGATGCTTAGTTGCTGGCTGGGGTTAAACCACAACAACCCTCCATGAAGCTTTGTTTTTTCTAGTGGTCCCAGACATGCAGCTATTGCCTGGGAAGCAGCAGGATCTTGGTGCCATCTTTTACCCTAGAACTTCTGCAGCAGCGAGTTCTTTAACAAAGGACTTGGCCAACAGGACCATGCAATTGATGCAGATGTATTAAGAGCTGTCTAAGGGAAACCAGGCTTTGCGTTGCATGCTTGGGCTCATGTCTGAAGCAGCTGGGATGGTGAAGCTTCTGCTGAGCCCTGCATTTGCCATCTTTCATGGGAGATGTTTCATGAAAGACTCCCAGCTGGAACGGAGTTAATCTTTGCATGAACCAGAACTCACCTGACCTCCATTTGAAATCTCTGGTACTTTTCCATTATCACACATGTAGAGAAAATCAGGGGGGTTTAGCCAGTGCATTTATAAAGATTATGCAGGCTACATCACCATTTTAGAAAGGCTTTTCACTGCACATCTATTTTTCTTCATTCCTTCTAATTAGTATTTGGCCAAGGAAAGCCCCAGCTCCACTTCTAATGCTACTTGTCCCTGGGTGACCAGCTAAGAAATGCTTTACATGTCATTACATGGTTATTCTCAGTTCACCCTAAATGTCTCACTTATGGATGAAAGGGTCCCTCCTGGTAACTGATCCCCACGCATCCTGACAAGTCTGTCAATCCTGCTCTGCAGAGCATGTGTCCACCCCAGACACCTGATGACAAACAAATGATGATTGATATTCCCTTCATACCCTGTAACAGCAGCTATTAACCCTGCTGGAGTTGTTCTGTCACACTGAAGACTACAGGGAGGATGGTTTGCAAGTCTTTTATAAATCTAAAACACAGCTATTTATATCCTGAATACTGTACAGCTATGATGGGAAGTGAATCATCAAAGATGTTTTGATTACATGAATAAGATTCAATTTCAACTTTATCCTAATGATGCAAATATTCTTCCCTGGAGATGCATGCATAGTCTCCTGCTGTGCTGGCAGCTGTACATGGCTTTCTGCCCCTTTCAGATCTGGCTAATTAAAGAGAAGCACCTGATCAGTAAGCTGGCGGGAGACCTCTAAGCCAAATTGGCATGAGGGAGACAGTAGTGACTTTTAATCATTACATCACAGATTTTTTTCTATCTGAATTCATACCAAACCTGCAATTCTATTCTGAATTCATACCATACCACGTGTCCAGGAAGGAAGGCACACCTTGGCCAGCTGGAACTGTCAACCACGGGCAGAAGTGGCTTATGTTGGCAAGGTTTTAATGCTTCCTTCGGCTCTGCTTTCTGCCCTGTTCCTACTGCCTTTTATCATCTTCCACCTCAGTTTCCCACTCGCAAAACACCAGCTGAGTGGCTGCAGCCCAGCCTGGGAAGGAAAACCCATGGCGAGGAGCTGGGGACGGGGAGCCCTGGGGCCACCCCAAGATGCACCATGCTGCCTCCTGACTCGGTCACTGGAGATCTGGGTGGGTTTTCTGTGCGATGAGGCTTCCCAGCACTGATGCCCCGTTTTATGGGTTACTTTAGACGTGTATGTGCTGCCTCCCTCCAGTCCTGCTTGCAACAGGACAAGATTTTTCTGCTCGTATTGCAGAATTGCAGAAGCTGATGAAAAGCTGAGATGTTTCAATCTCGATCTGGTGACTGCAGGCATGGTTCCTGTGCAGCAGATGCTAGCTGATGGCATTCATTACTATTATTTATTACACTCTTTGAAATAAATTAATAAGAACAGAAGAGATAAAAAATAGGCCACTTCAGCATGCGGTAGGATGAATACTTGTGGGGAACTCCTGAAGAAAGCAAGAGAGATGCACAAGATTGCTAGAGGAGCTTCTCCTTCCCTCACCTATAAATAGCCTCATGCTGAGAGCATAAGGAGAGGTCTTTAATTAAACAGAATCGTTTATAACATCATCAAAAACGTAAGTCTGGAGATGCCAATGCCCTCATTTGGTAGTTCCTGCCATTGTTCTGGAACTCGGTCATCTCTAAGCCTTAAAATATTTAAGGTACTTCTGACAGAAACAAGAAATGGCAGGTAACTCTCGTTTTCCACGTGTTCTGGGGGCGGCGGGGAGGTGCACCTATATCTTGCTTATATAGTGGAAACTAGCTTGAAATGCAGCCTCTTTCATGCAAGCAAAACACCTGTGATGAACCATTTCCCACCAGTGCCATGCCAAGTCCAAGATAAAAATCAACAGCATTTCTACATATGAGGAAACATTTCCATTGAATGTGGGTTTTTTTCCTCTTATAGTTTCACTCCTTTTGTCAGCACACTTACCTATAGCAAATGCTTAATTTTATTCTTATAAATAGTCACCATTGTTTTCAAGAGGAATGGATGGTTCCTACAGCACAGCCGTCTGCTGCTTCGTGCAGGCTGTTAGTGACCCACTGCTTTTAAACTCAACTACAGCTACAAGTACGTAACACCTGAAAGCGCATCGACTAGCACCCCATCTCTCTAGCAATTTTTTATATGCTCTTTCAAATCCATGCGGGTTTTTTTTCCCTCCACATCAGTTTTTCCAATTTATGTCTCTCTGTAGACTAAGAAACATTGTCTCAAAATCTGTGATGTACTCACCTGGAGGTGACCTGGCAGCAAGCAGATGCAAAGGATGCAGAGATGCATATGTGATGCTGGGGGGACAAAAAAAAGAGGCCCCTGATTTAGGAGGAGAACTCCCAAACTGCCATGGGTGTTTTTATACTTACTTAGGAGATTTGTTGTCCTTTATTGGGTGTTTTTCTGGTTTGTCTCTCTCCTACTATAAAGTTCCAATTACAAATAATAATTTATTAAAGAACTATATAATTTATTATTATTGTTTCTTTTATTTTATTAAAAATAAAGCAAGACAAATACTTCTGTGGAAGCACGTTCTTTACCATGCAGGCTGCTGCAGGTTGCTTAGCCCAGTTTCATGCTAAGAAAAGCTGTGCTGGTGGTAACGTTCTTCTGCCTGTCTGCAGGGAAAAAAAAAAAGAGTCCTTTTGTTTTACTTGGAAAATTGAAAATCAATGTTAGTTTTACCGGCTGGAGCTCAGCTATAGCAAAATTTGGGCCAAAATCTCCGCAGGTGTAAAGTGGTACAGCTGCTCTGGCTGGAGGGCTCTTGTGCCAGCTGAGCCAGCTGGGTTTTATTGCTTATTTGATCAAATTAAAGGATATTTGTGTCTCACATCAATTCTGACAAAGAGATTTGCAAGCAGAAGCATTAAGGATGGCAAAAAGTCATGCATACAACCACTTATTATTAAAAAATAAATCAGGCTTGCATTGTCAGCACAGCATCCCCAGGCTGTTACTGACCCTATGACCTGTCCTGCTCCCAGTGAGGTCAAATAGGGCTGTCATTCGCGTGGTGTGAGCAGTGATCACCCCAAAAACTGAGCAGGACCCCACTGTTCGCACCAGCAAAGAGTCTGCCCCATCACCTCCAGCAGTTATCAGTCCTGTAAAATCCCGTGAGCACACCTCTTATGAGGACCATGTAGTGTAAGTGATGGGAGACTGTCCTGACCAAGAAGGGATGTCCCCTGTGAGTATTGGTCCAGTCAAAGACTGTGGGGATCTTTATTCATACAGTTTCTCATGCCTCTGCAGAAAACCAGCTTAATTTCTTCCACCAAACCCAGATGAGCAAACTAGGCTTTTCATCATATCCTTCAAAAAACAAATAAAAATTGCAATATATCTGCCTGCAGGTGATGAGTACAATTATATCCCCCTCACCCCCTTTTTTCCCCCAAAGAAAAAAAGCATCTTTCACCGCAGAAAAACCTGTCCTTCATTTACCGAAGCCAGCAGCTGTCAGGAGAGGAAAGCTGCAGATTGACAGAGGAAAGAAACAGCAAAAGAGCTCCCAGAACATTGTACAAAAGAAATAATCTTAAGATGTTGACCTTGCATGGAAGTGTGTATAATCAAAGAAAAACCAGCAATGTAATGTCCTGGTTATTTCCTAAATGGGAGTACTGTATACACTGCAACGTATCCCACTCTGAGAGCCTGCAGTTGTATTTTTCTTGTGATTTTTTTCCTCCAGAACAGGAAGTCTGGCATGTTTAGAGGTTGGTTCCCTCATTTCTGAAACCCTTGCACTTTTTTGTTTCCCTATCTCCTTTCTTGATCATATTATGGTCTGGCTTTATCAAATTACTTCAGGATTGGTAATTTGCAAGGGCACCAGCGCAGTTGCGTTAAATTTGTGGCCTGCTTGAGAAATCACATACTGTATCATTAAAACCCAAATAATTAAAAAAAAAAAAAATTTCTTCCATCTTCTCTCCTTGAGTTCATATAGTCTTTGAATTTTTCCTCCACTTTAATATTCTTTCTGCCTATAATCCAGTTCACTTCCAGACCCTGCTGTTCAGCTGTTACTGAAACGTCATCTTCAGAAACACCGAGCGATGAAATGTTGATTTGTTTTGATCTCAGGGGAAATAATGTAACTCAGCGATAAGCCCACCAACAGCAACTCTTAATACACAGCTAGACAATTTGCAGAGAAATCACCTTGCTGTTAGACTGCATACACATATTTAATTGCATTTAATTCTTGAATGCTGATACAACTTGTTTCAGCTGTATGAATAATGGGGTTTTTTTTGGTTCACTGCCTGAACCAGAGAAGACTAAAGGAAAAAAAACCACGTAAACTGTTTGGTTTCATTTTCAGGTTCTTTAATCCCCTTTGCTACGTGGTGTTCTAAAACTCTTTTTGTAGTTTTTATTATGAAATGGGCAAAAAAATGTCGTTTCAAAATGAAAACCTGAAACGTTTCATGCAGGTATTTCCTATAGATAATTTGGAGGTGGAGGGGGAAAGGTTAAAACACAGCATTTGGGCATACCTCCAGTGAGGCTTTGGGGTAACTTCTGCCCAAACCTGCACTGTTTCTGCTGTGAATTTGTGTTTTGCCAGACAGAACTGGGGCAGGCACAAATGCAAGGCCAACACACACCAAAACGACCTTTTTTTCCCTGTAATCACACTGCACTTCTCACACTGTTATTCTTACAAATGATGAATTTTCGGACTCCGTGGATTCTCAGGGTACTAATGTGACCATGTTGGGAAAACTTTCCTATGAGTGATTACTTATAAAACGAGACTATTCTTCCCAGTCGTGACTCCTAGAAACATGCAGGATTTGGCCGGGACTGATGTGCTTACCAGGCTACCTGCTGGCCAGCCAGCTTTCCTAAAGCAAAGTATTTATTCAGAACAAAAGCATTTCAGAGGAAAAACTATTAAAGCAGTGATGCTATGCCTACCTCACTCCAGAGGTGGTCACCCCTCTTCCCCCCAAGACCCAGCAGGCTGGTGGCACCATCATCTGCCATGCACCAATGGTGCTATGATGCGACCATCACATCCAAAGCATTTGCCATCCAGTGGCTTCCTGAATCAGGTCAAAGCATCCTCTGCCATCAGGGAATAAATCACCGATGGATTTGTTGCTGGCATTATTTCTGCATTTGGGGAGTTGTAGTCATTATCCTGCAGTATATTTAGTTCCCATTTGAAGCTTCTTCTAGACTACCCATTGAGTTTGAAAGTTAAGTCACTAACACAGACATCTCTAATGCCAGTTAATGTCAAGGGCTGAATGCCTCCTGCTTCCACAACACTTGTAGTTCAAATGTTGGCACTTCAATATAACAGTCCTGAAATACCCCACAGTGCCAGGGTCTTCCCTGTACCTTAGTGGCCCCACACTGTTCCCACTGCCAGCAACCACCTGCACTCCGGCAAGGTGCTGTGGGCTGTCAGGGAGGAGATGCGGGAGGGAAGATGAGTGGAAGGATGGAGGAGAGGAGCAGGGGGGGGAAATCCAGTGTGGAGGATTTCAAGGGCCTCAGTACAAAGATGTGAGCTGTCAGCCAGGTTCAGGGACCTTGGAGCAGCTTGCTACAAAACGAGACTAACAAATAAATAAACCCTGGATTTTAATTAACATGTTCTTTTATTCATGCACAAAATTAAAAACCCATCCATCCTCAATCACCATCATCTTTTTTTTTTTAAGTAGGATTTTTTGCTATACTAATTGTTACATTTGTCCATTTCCATCAAAACAAATCAAACTAATGACAGCCAGATGGTCACAGCTCTCAGGATGCCTCACTCAGGACTAATCCATGCCCTCTGCTGTGCAGAAGCAAGGAGCAGAGTGAGCCTGTCCTCTTCCTCTGGGCACCGAAAGGACAGGATTAAAAAATACGTGCTTAGTCAGCAGGAGGCAAAGCTGAGGTTAGCTTATCCACCCGCTTCATACACTGTCGTCAAAAAACATGCAAAAGGATGGATGGGGAAGAATAAGCTAATGTCTCTGGAGCAGAAACAAGGTGCGTTTGATCTCTTCAGTCACTCTGAAAGATGTAAAGATTCGTACATGGCCCCTGCCCGCACGTTCCCGGCATGCTGTGTACATGCTGTGTGCATCCCCTTGCACACCCTTTACCTCCTGCTTGGTCCATAACCTGCGCACACAAAATTATCAAGGGTGAGATTTGTACCCACATCTTTTGCTCCACAGTAACAGACTCGAGATGTTGTTCCCAGCAGTTCCTGATAACACATACATATTAATAATTACAGCAGTTTATTTAAAAAGCAGTGGGTCAAACCTGTTGTGACCACTTGAATGATACTTGAAAATTATTACAGGGTGCACCCATTGTAAGTTAGGATAATTAAGGCTGCTGTTATTAACACTCTGACCTTCCCTATTACCAGTTTAATTTCCTCAAACATTTTTACATCCTACTCCTCATCCTGCCTTGGGGTTTTGTAGTAAAATTCAATAACCATTTTCCTTTCTAATTTTTCTATTAAAGCACCATCTTATTTCACCATCAGAGCTCAGAAGCGAGTTAAGCTTCCATGCAAATTCATCTGCTGTTAGCACTTGCCCCTGCTTGGGGCCGACAGCCCA
Organism: Harpia harpyja; assembly: GCF_026419915.1. Classification (NCBI taxonomy): domain Eukaryota; kingdom Metazoa; phylum Chordata; class Aves; order Accipitriformes; family Accipitridae; genus Harpia; species Harpia harpyja. Next base: position 54,953,955 of record NC_068943.1, read on the forward strand.
GCCAGAAACCAGGGGAGCTTGTGCAGTTCTTTCATCATGTCCCGCAAGCAGCTGCTTTCAGAGACCCTCCCAGTTAATAAGAGTCTCTCTGAGGACTTTGAGGCAGGCTTTAACAACCACAGATTTTGGGAGGCTTGATTAGTTGAGCACTGGAGCAGGCTTTCCAGAGTCATCTGTTGGCCTATTAGTTTTGCTGGATAATTTTTTCCTAACTTCACACTGGTAGATGCAGCAGGCATGTGCATCCAGCAGATATACTGCCTGTCCTATACATTGCCCCTATACAAAGCCAAGAGTCCTGGCTGAGGAGGGCTTGCTTCCCCAGCACACAGGGCAGAAGCGTGCAGCCTCTCAGCATGCCACCAGCACGGCTTACTGGGATGTGGGCACCCACATACTGGGCAGGGCTCTGCCCACAGCTGCGTTGCACCTGTGTCTAGCCCAGTGCCAGCACATGGGTGTGCAGAGCCAAAAATCTGGGTAACACCTCCCCGATGGAGGAGGTTTCTTAATACTCTGTGTTCCCAAGGTCAGGAGGAAAACCACTGGTCTGCCACAGCCATAGCCACCACCAGCTGCAGCCCACCTTTATCAGGAAAACCTAAGCTTTCCATCTTCCCCTTTTTTGAAGAAGAAAAAACCACGACTATGGACTATGGTTCCTTGATCTTGGCTACAAAACAAAATGTGGCTCATTTTTTAATTTATATTTTTTAACAATGCAAGCAGAAGGTTGTTCACCTGGCATTCAGGCAATGCTGTCTCTCTGTAATTTGAACGGTTGAGCCAAAGTTTCAAGTTAAGGGAAATTTTCCTCCATACCTTTCAGTCTCTGGGGATGTCAAGGCTCCCTCTGAGATAACCCTTGAGCTCTGTCTCCAAAAGACAATGCTGAAGAGCAGCTTTTGGGGTTTTTGGATCCCTTGGCTTGCATCAAATGCCTTATTCTGGCATGTTTCAGAAGAGCAGATGCTCCCGCAGATACCACAGGGGCTTTAGCTCTTTCTTAAGCTATGGCTAAAGACAGCAGGAATCAGTCTTCAGGCTGTTTAAAAGCAGGTATTGCTAGCAAGGTTGTGATGGGATTTTCTCTGCGTTCAGCCTAGGCTGACTGCCTCAGTTAGCGGCCAGCATTGGGAAGGTTCCTGTCATGCTTTTTTCCATGTCTTAAACTGTTTTACAAATCACAGTGGCCAACACTTTCACATGCAGACACCAAAACAAGTAGCACTGCACTCACAAAATAGAATGGCAGCACCTGTGGCTGCCACTGGTGTCACTGGCCCTCCTGAGACAGGCGAGGAAGGGTTCAAAGGCACCTGGGGCCTAATGATGATGAGCTCCAGCTATAAAAGGCTGCAGGAGGAACACAAGCTCTTGAAACAGAGAGTAGGAGATGGGTTCTGGTGTAGCCTTGATACACAAAATGCATGTGTCTGGTGGGAAAGGGGGTGTAAGAACTGACTGTGCTGATGAAAGTAAGTGATTGGGGCTGGGGTGGTGGAGCTGAGGTGATGGTGCTGCCATGTAGTGCCTGTGGTGAGAGAGGCTGGACAGTCCTTGATGGGAGATGTTGGCTCTCAGACAGCTGTCAAAGATTCTTCTGCTAATATAACATTTTCCTCCACTGTGATGGATACTGGTATCCACTTGTCCATGCATTTTTATTTTGGAAAGCCATTTTGTTAAGCCTGTAGGGGTTTCTGCCCCAAATCTTGGCAGGAGGGCAGAACTGGGAGAGATGAGGAAAAATGTCTGTGCTAATACATTAGACTGGAAATCAGTCTTCTAGCTGCAGTTTCATAGCCTGTGTGACCTGACCTTATGGGTGAAGGGGCAGACAAAATTCAATGCCACCTGCTATTAGTTAGTTAATACTTAACCCAAAAGTTGGAGTTGGCAGCCTCAGTGAGCTACAGCTGTGCTGGAGATAATGGGTTTAGCTTTGGGAGGCATCCGATGCCTGAATAAACCCAGGGCACATGGTAACCCCCTGAGGACATTTGGGATTGTGCTGAGCTGACCCCTGTGGCTCTACTTCACGCAAACCTCCCATTCCCTTGGGATGCCAGTGCATCTTCCTCTGGCTGGTCCCAGTTTGGGTGCCCAGTTTCCAATCTGTATAGCTGCAAAACACCTGGGTGTTTAACCACGTGTTGCAAGGATCTTGTCCTGCCTGCCAAAAGCTCACAGCAGCTGCCCCAGCTAATTTTACAAGTCAGGTGTTTGCCTCTGACAGGCAACTCTTCATATCTTTATGACTAGACATTATTATATTGTTCTTTCATTTGATAACTGCTCCAGTAATGGCTTCCATTTGCAGCAAATCTCTTGCACTGTCTTTTTCCCCCCTATTAAACATAAGATGATAACCTTTGCGGGAGGCTGTGTGCAGAAATTCAGCGAAGCTTTAAGAGGTTGTGGAGGAGGGGAGATGTGGAGGAGAAATGTGGTCAGCACTAGCAAAGTGCCTCATAGGAAGATGCTTTTGGAGAAACTAATTATACCCTGGAGCACTTGGAAGAATCTACCCAGCATGCAAGTTGAACTGGAAAATGAGTATTTAAATGGCTCTTCAAGTTAGTAAGTCTTTGGAAAGCACTGCTCAATACCTGGAAAATATGCCTATGACATGAGAACAGATGAGTCTGAATGTGACTCAACACAAATATTGGGCTTTATTTTACCACCACAGAGCAGAACCTATCCCAGTTAAATGGCTTTGCAGACACCAACTACAATACTTTGATCAGCTCTCCCCAACACACAGCCGGTTCACCTTTACCTTCCCCAGTAGTGCAGCCTTTGGGCTGGGAGCAGGCAAGACCCCAAAGCCGTGAAGGAGCACCCCAAAGACATTCTCTGCAGCTGCTCTTGGGCTATGGCTCCTCTTCCTCATGAGCTTTTTTCATACCTGTTTTATATATAGTCACCCTGGAGGGTGACAGCACAAGGAGAGAAGACATCAACACCCAGCAGCACCAGGAGCTTTGCACTTTTCGTCCCCTGTTGCAAGATAGTTTTGGTGGCCCAGTACTGCAGCTCTAGTAGCTTGTTTGCTCTGGAGTTGAGCCGAAACTTGTCAGCAAACTGCAGTGCTAGGTAACTAAACACATCCCTGAGAAATGCAGCGAGCTGCACAGAGGTCTGTATGCTCAGACAGGTAACCACACGTCTGCGTTCTTCAAAGCCGGTAACTAATACTGGGTGTTTAATTGCAGGAGGAAGAGGAGAGACTGCAGCTCTGAATGTCAGCACTTTGGTGCCAAGCAGCGGTGCTGCGAGCATGTGTTTGAGCTGGACCATCCATGCAGACGAGGTGTAACCTCTCATCCCATGTCTGTAAGTCTCCATGAGTGAAAAGGGCTGAGGATGGGGTGGGACTGGTGCTCTGGTGCTGTGTATGGCCTCCTGCACCACTGGCTGTAGTGGAGCAACTTCAGCTGGGTGTGCAAAGTCTGCTGCAGGGTGGTGGTGACGACTGCTTCAGTTTAATTCAGTGTTGATATCGGTATTATACCAGAGCCTGGAGCTCTTTGGGGGATGCTAGGTAGTCATGGTCCAAGCCCCTGTGCACAGCTGAACAAGCTGGGCTGAAAATGCAGGAGAGCTCTAAGGAGCCCCAAAAAGCAAAACAAATGTTATTGAGTGGAGCCCCTAATTTGGGCAGCCCTTGCTGCCTCTCAGTCAGAAGTGCATGTGTGGAAAATATCACAGGACTTGACCTTCTAAGTCATGGATGTGCTGGGGTTATGGCCAGAAAATATTTTCCCACTATGGGATTTCAAATTCAGGTTGCAAAATAACCTTCTCTAAACTGGAAGGAAAGGGCTTCTCCCCACTACTTGCCCATCTAGATTACCCCAGTTGCAAAAGGGCCTTTTAACTTCAGTCTGACAATAGGATGGAAAGTTACAGTGGTTATCTACAGCATGGTTAGGTTCACTTCAGACAATGAATATTTTTTTTGGTTTCCCAAGTCCCAGTTAAATCATCATTTACATGCTATAATTTAAAGCATGTACTCTGCCGGTAAAATCCATAAGAGCTATAAAGTGTGTGTGTATGTATACAGCATAATTGTTGCTATTTAGTTTCTTATCTATTTTAATAGCTAAAATATTAAAATGGGAAAAGCAAAGTAATGATTATCCACAGATATGCCTAATTTCACATTGTGAAGGTATCTGCTCAAATAACATGTATAGAATATATATATATAAATGAATGTTCATGGGAGACTGAAGCTGGAACACAGCAGTGATTCCAGAAATAATTGTTTCTTCGAGGGGGGGGGAACCCACAACCCACCCTAAAGCTTCAAATAAAGCCTTTTGCTACTCTTTAAAAATAAATGCTAGCAACACATTTTAATTTCCCACGTGGTTATATACACCAGCGTTATGAAAAATCCCTTATTTATGAAGCTCATGGATAAACCCAGGCACTGATCCTGGAAATGCCTCTATCCCTGTTGATTATTTCTTCAGCAGCTCAAAAATAAAAAACATTTTGCTGCTTTTTGCCTTTTTTGTTTTTGTTTTTGTTTTTAAGCCTGCAATCCTATGAGCAGCAGGATGGGAACAGCTCATGCAAGGAAGGATGTACGGCATTAATCTCTTATTGTGTGATTGGGTTTATTTGGAAAAAACCTAAAAAAATGTGAGGGGGAAGGGTGGTTCATTCTCAGGCTGCCTGTTGCTGGGACTGGGATGAAATGTGGATGCTGCAGTCAAGAGGAGTTTCTGCTGTAGGGTTTGTTTTTATTTTCTTTCTTGCTTAGAGGTGGGGGCAGTAAGAGTGGATGAACAAATGCAATGTTTTATATGGAAGAAAATATTTGGTCCTTGCAACTTTGCAAATCAAAAAAAGCTGTTCTCTAAAGGGAATGGTGAACTCTTCTCCTCACATATACTGGTGCACACAAAAAATAATCACTTTTTTAGAGGGTGAATCCTCAAACAGGTTGGATGCAATAAGCCAAGAATGCGTTTCTATTTCAGGCACTAGTGGGATTTTTAATTTTAAGAAAAGGTGGTTAGTTTGTCTCCCACCTTTTCTAAACTGTTTTTTTGGTGCCAAAGCCCCATTTTTGGTGGCAAAACCTGAGGTCTTTGCTGCTGCTGGGACCCTGCAGGCCCTGGGCGGCCCCTGTAGCCCCAGCACCTCGGCAGGCTGTGGGGCCAGGCTCTGACTTGGCCTCTCGTGGGGCGAGGGCCAGTGGTGCCCTCTCATAGGGCGGGGCCCTGTTTTTGAGGGGAAAAAACAAACGAACAACAAAAAACAAACAGCCGGACTGGAGAAACGCGGCTGCCGGGCTCCGCTGCCAACGCCCCCACGCGCGATGGCCCCACGGGAGGCGTGAATCCAGCGCTGGGGAGGAGCCCCCGCCCGCCGCCGCAGGGACGGCCTCGCCGCAGGCCCCCGCCCCGCCCCCCCCCCCCCCGCTGCCGGCCCCGCGCGGAGGCCGCGGCGCTGAGGGCTGAGCCCACGCGCGTCCCCGCCGCCACGCCACGCCCCGCCCGCGCGGGCTGCGCGCTCGCGTCCGCGGGGAGAGAGGGCGGGCGGGGGTGCCGTGCGCGGCGTGCGCGTGCGCGCGGGGCGAGCGGGCGCGTCCTCGAGGCGGGGCTGCGCGTGCCGTTGCGAGGGGCCCCGCCGCCCCGGGAGCGGGGGCGCCCTCAGGTCAGTGCGGGGGGGAGGACGGGCGGTGCGCGAGGCGGCCGTTACGGCCGTTACCGGGCGGGGAGGGGCGGGGAGGGGAGCGGTGCGGCCCCGCTGGGCCCCGCGCCTTGCGGGGCCGGGGGCGTCCTGGGGTGGGCGATGGAGCTGCCGCCTGCCGCGGCGGCGGGTGTAACGGGCGCGTCGGGGCGGCGGCGTCCGTTCCCGGCGGCGGGCGGGCCGGCCGGCCGGCCGGGCCGTGGTGGCGGCGGGGGATCCGGGTCCGGGGCGGGCGGGCGGGCAGGCAGGCAGGCAGGCGGCCGTTGGTCCCCAGCCGCCCTGCGGGGACGCTTCCGTGAGGGACGGGGCGGAGCGGCCGCACCTGAGCGCCGGCACCGGCGGGAGCTACCCGCGCCCGCCGCGAAACTTGGGAAGTGAGAGGCGGGGGAGTTTGGTGGGGAGTGGTTCCCCGAGCACCCGGCCCGGCGCTGAAGCGGTCGGCTCGCCCGGCACAAACAGCCTCTTGGAAAAACGGTCTTTGCTTGATCAAAGTCGTTATTTGTGTCTGCAGCCGCTTCGAGAGGTTTCATTCTTACTTTTCCTCCCCCCGCCCCGAGTATGCAGCTGCCTTTTGTACAGAAGCGGGTTGGCTTCGTCGCGGTACTGGGAGTGAACCGGCAGTGATAAACCGCTGTAAGGGTCGGGTGGTTTGGGATCAAAGGTGAAGTGCCAGGAGCACCGAACTTGGGACCCGGCTGTGCCAACGCGCCTGACTGCCTGGGCAGTGGGCTCTTCCGCGGGTGGGTGTGTAGGCTAGCACTTCCACTTGGAAAAAATTCAGAGTTACGTAAACCTAAAAGTTGGGGTTTGGGGTATTTTTTTTTCTGCTTAAAGTAATGCTTCTTTTAAAGAAGAAGTATTTTAAGTATCAATTCAATAAACTTCTTAGAGGAACAATTAATAATTTGCACCTGGTTTGACATAAATACCACCTCCTCTTCCCCATGTTGGTGGCTGAATTTCCTTATGTACCTATGTCTGAAGACTGACTAGTTTCAGTTAAGGGCCCGCACCTTTACAATTTACTATTTTCCTGTTTGTTTTGTGAAAGTCCACCCGTGGTAACCTTCAGGTTTATAAATTCATTTGCCTATACTGTTTCCTGACTGGTGATGCATTTTAAAATAGGAGGGAGTAGTGGGTTGTTCTTGCTTGAAAGTGACAAAAAGTTTCAACTGAAGTTATGATATTTAAGTGTTTCTAAAATGATGATTACTAACATACCTAATTAAAACAACAGACTATGTCTCATCTGAAGAGTGCTGGTGCAGGTTTTCTGCACCGTTGTTAGTTGTCACCGTACTTTGTTTTCAGCATGTGATCTGTATGTCAAACTTCAATATGTGTCCTGGGCTTTTTGATTGTTTTTTGTAGAGAGAGGTGATGTTGGGTTATAGGCATACAATACTATATTTGATGCTACTTTAACTTTTATGCTAGAGTCAGGCTCAAAATAGCTTTTATTTTGGTGGGAAAGAACTCGTCTCACCATTTCCTACAGAAAGTATGTGCAGTATGTCACAATGCATAGTATCTTGGGTTTTCTGGGTAATTTAACTTTGCAAATCAAATCTCTTAGGTCCTTACTTATTTGAAATAAGTTCAGCAGGATCGCCGAAGTTGAATTTAGAGTGCAGTACGTTTTTTTAAATCCCCCACGGAAGTACACTGCAGCTAACTGCACAATAACTTTCCTTGTGTTTCCCCTCCAGTGATCCTCAGCTCTGCCCTGGAGGAAACACCTTTCAAAAGCAGTGTGGAATTCCTTTAGCTTGTCCTTTAAGGTTGAAAAAAAAAGATGTAAGTTGCAACAGTAATTTTTATTATTTGGACACTTGCTTGTTAAAGCTTGTGAGCAAATATTTATTTCTAAAGTTACCAAACAGTTGTTACGTCTATGATGAAAGCATCAGTGTTAGGGTAGGCTCAATTAAAACAGAGGTCTGATGATTGATAAGCTGTGCATTGTGTTGTCAGAAGAAATTTAGGTCTTCACCTGTTGTGTGAACTTGCGCAAATGACACAAGTTTTGCAACAGAATGTTGTCCATGCCCAGCATTAGCTTTCTCTGATAATTCAAGATAGTTCTCCTGTGACACTCTCTCTACTAACTCCTCAAACCTTGCTGGCTATTGTTTTGTTTTACACGAGCAAATGTTCAGATACCTGAGCTGACATGGAAGCCCTGTTTTGTGAGGCACTATACAAATAAGTGGTAAGCAACACTTTCTATCTCAAAGAGCTGATAGGTGAGGCAAAACAAGGAAATAAGAGATGGGAATCTTGGAAGGAAAAGATTAAAAGCTTTCTGTGGTGGAAGTTGTCTTCAGTTCTGTTTTCTGCCATAAAGTTGAATTCCAATCCCATGCCTTAATTACAAAACCACATTATATGTATGTATGTCAGAAAACTGGCGGCGGGGGGGGGGGGGGAACATGACATGACACTTAAGTAAAAGGTCACTTCATTTGAATTTGCAAACTTCCCATTTTCCGGGCTTGACTTGTCTGTTCTCTGATCCTGCTGCCGTATCTGAGTTTGATAACTCAGGAAGTCAGAGTAAAATAAAACCAAGGGAGTCCAATGTCTGGAAAGTGTTTGCATTTTAAAACACTGGTGAACTGGTTGGTGATCTGTGAATGTCTGCTGGCTGTCTTGGGTAAGTAGGGTGTAGAATCGCAGAAAACAAATTTGGAAGGCACCTTGAGATATCACCTTGTCCAGCCCCATTACCTGTATCATGAGATTACCTGATATCCTGAATAAATATTTCACCAGGGGATCATGTACCATTTCAGTACAGGACTGAAGGACTTGTTGATAACATCCTCCTGTGACAGGATATGTATGTACCAGGTTACACTCTGTATTCACCCTAGCTGCAGTTTCTCCTCTTCACATCCAAAGCAATTTAAAGGAGTCATTTTCTTAAAAAAACTACATTCTCTGGAATTACATCTTTGCTGCCTCCCTGTTTGCTCAAAGCGTGCTTGGTTGCAAGGGTTTTCTGCAAGTATGAAAAGAAGGCAACTCTTCAGTTAGGTAGCATGTTTGCTTGTGCCTGATAGGTGTGAGATTTTATGTGTAGGCTTGCAATAGTTGATGGAAGAAAACCCCTTTAAAATCTAATCCATAATATGCCACATGCTACTTAACGGCATGTCACCTTGCCTACTTAGCAGGGGAGCAAAGTGCAAGCCATACTCTTAACACTGGGGAGGAGCTAAAGCTAGCTGTGTATTATTTACAACAGAAATGTACGCAGTGGTTTACACTGTCCCTTTGTTGCAGTTATTTTGCCTTCCTTTGGAGTCCTCAGCATACAGTTCAACTTGGAGATGAAAGAAATCTCTGCCCTATTAGGCAGCTTGCTTAATTTCTGTTGAGAAACATAGCTCAAAAGAATGCTGTGTGATATTAGGGTAATATAATGCGCTTAAACAAAGCGCATCTAGGTGCATTTGACTTACTAGCGCTATTTGATTTTTTGTCTTCAGTAATACTCTCCTACCAGACCAAGGTGATACTACTCCATGTATACCAAGAAAAAGTAAAGGTTTTCATACTATGAAACTTTATAATACATAAAACTATTTATGTTTACCTTGCGCAGTCCCTTAATTATGCTCTTAGGTTTGATTACTTGCACCTTCCTTAATTTTTTTCTTTTTTTCTTCTTCTCAAGTTCTGATGTGTCCTTGGGTCTCTGAAACAGTTATTGTGAAGGAGAACAGACATTTACGATATCTTAACATTGCTAGACAAATACGTCTTAATGCTTAAAAATATATTCTGAAACCAGAATTTGAGGAGTATGTATGTTTGTCTTGAAAATTCATTAGTGCAAAGTAGCTGCAATTCACTTGTAAAGAGGAGGAGAAACTGATCAAAATACTAAAGCATAACTGATGTGTGACTGAAATGTTTGCAGCAAAGGAAGGTAAGTCTGATTTTCTAAAACAGTTGATAAGATAAAAATTTGGCAATATCTTTATCCCTCTGTGGAACGACCATTCAGAGGCTGCGTCTGCTGCGAGTCTGGAAACAAAGAGCAAGTAACAGGATCCAGAGCTTCTAACGTGTGGCAAAGAAGATTACTTCAGTACAGTGCAGTTTAATGGGTGTAACATTTGGTTCCATTCCTTGAATTATTTGGATGCAGCTCAGGTTAGCAGCAATCAGTCTCTCATATCTAAAAATTGGGGTTATTAAACAATTGTAAAAGCATTGCAAGAGTTGTTACTCATGGGTTTTGATTCTCACTTTTGAGAAGCAAGAGCAACCGTGTTTCAGAACACATTTCTTATCAAGTGCTTGGTTTGCCAAGGGACTGACCTGTTCCTCTTTCACTAACTGGGGTAATCTTCCTCTTTTGTCATTTAAAATGCAGTGGGAACAAGAAGCTGTACCAGTTTTTCCCCCATTTAAAATACTGAATGGGTCCAGATATGTTCTTCTGCTGTAAACACAAGTGTGCTGAGTTGCTGATCTGCTTTGGGTTTTTAAGCTACATGTTCCCTAAACTTCACTAGATGTAAAACTATGGATTAGCATGATGTAGTTTTCCCATGACAGACCTTAATGACATTTACATTACACCACCTAACCAAGCTTTCCAAAAGTCCCCTCTGTTTTTCTTAACCTTGTTGGAAGGTGCTGGTAGCACGGCAGATCTAGGAGACTGAAATTTGCAGGCCACAGAACAGGTATGGCGTGGGTGGTAGCAATATCCTCTCCCCCTCTTTCGTCCCATGGAGTACTTAAACGCTATGGTTTGACGTGGTGAAGGTAGGTTATCTGCATGTGAAAAATGTAGTCCTTGAATTATATGCCAACATAAGCAACTGTAATCCAGTCCCCCTGTGGATGCTCACGGGGTAGTTACTCTTCTAGTACCATCGGTTCTTACAAGCAAGGACTCGCTGAGAAAGTGTCTTCTCTTTATCTGTGTTAGTATTTGCATTTTGCAGACTTACTCTATGTAGGAGGACAAAGATATTTGGGAACTGCTGATGTAAAGGAGCAGGACTGATCGCCTTACAACCTGCCCTTTATAGAGCCTATATTGATTTAGCTGTTCAGTTTAAAAAGAATAGTTTCTGAGCCAAGTTAAAATTAGTATAAAGGTTTGTCTACATAGGCAAGATCTGTCTGTGAGATAGGAAGCTCTGTCTGTAGTCATCCTATCCCAATCTCTCCCTTGAAATAGACAGCATGTGAGTACTAATTGTAGTGGTGGTTTTTCTGAAGTGCACAAAGATCACTAGCTTCTTTCTCACAGGGCACTGAACAATCATTAAATGCTAATGACTTTTGATTACCGTTGACCTCGGTCAATTTAGAATTAGTGACCTAGAGACGAAAACCACTGTATCTCATTACCAATTTCCTGAGATATCTGATCTTTCCTTTGTAAGTCAGTTTTGGTAAGAGGCAGAGTAGAATTAAAGTTGACCTCTGTCTTAAAAAAGGTTGAATGCTTTCAGGTTTGCAATATCATGTTTAGAAATAAATTTTAAAAAATGGTAGCCACTAAGAAAAAACTTATTTTTTGACCCCACAGATTGTCAAGAGCAAAACTCAACATGAAATGAAATGGACAAGCTAGAGTAGTAGTGATGGGGAAGAAATGCATAATTTGACACTTTTAAATTAGTAGAAAAACAGTTTATCTCCTGTAACATTGAATTGAATTCTCATTTTGTAGTTGCAGGTTTTCTCACCTCAGAGTTCATTTATAATTCTTGTTTTCACTTTGAACTATCAAGAAGCAAATTAATGTATATAGAATAAATTGCAAATTCTGCTCTGGGATATTTTCTACCTGCAGTTCCCAAACTATGGTATTGGGGAATATATCTCAGAAGCCTGGTAAAATCATATATTTTGTGTTGTAATGAAGCATTTCACATTACTTCTTTCCATATGCATGGAAGAGAACGTTTGTGTGATAATTCACTGTAATGGGATCAATGTGTTGTTCACTGTAGGTTGTTTAAACATAAGCCTTTCTTGATGTGGTTATGGTTTATATGGACTGTCATTCGTGCAACACGCATGGTATTGAAATCATAATGAAAAAAGAGGAGAATTTAAACATTTTTTTTTTCTTGCTCACTTTAATACACTAGGTATATTTATTTTGACCCAGCTGGGAACAAAACCTTGAACTTTAAAAACAAAACCCAACAATGTAGAGAAGTTTTTTGTGTTACATTGTGTTTAGGGCCTAAATTGCCCCAAACTGGGGTTAAATTGCAAACTTTAAGTAGTTAAGCAAGAAATTAAGGGGAAAAAATGACAGCAGGAGGTGTTGCACTTTGTGTAGGAACAGGTTCATGGAGAACCAACTGAAATCCACACAGAAGGAAAGTGGTTGTTTATTCGCAAATAAGCATAGGGCTAAATGTTACTCTTGAATGTTTTGTTTTGATTGCTTTGTCTCAAAAAGGGAATTGCTGTAAAAAAACAAAATGAAAATGATTGCAGATACAAAAAGGACAATTAAAAAGATTAAGGCTGCTTTGGTAGGGAGACCAAAAAGAAGCGCCATGCAGCAACATAGCCTATACGGTAGCAAATAATACAAAAATGAAAGAGTAAAAGACATCTGAATACTCATTCTTTAAGCTTCTATTTTATGTAAGTTTGTATTTACCTGTTGACTGGGCTGCTCAGGGCTTTCTGCTTTTGTTTTCTTTAAAACATTAAGGGCATTTAGGAAAAAAATGTAAAAACTATCTTAGTGGATAATATTACACAAAGTGTTTAAATCCTCATGCTTTAAACACTAAGCAGTTAAGAAGAATATTTGCCAGCAGATATGTTGCTAGTGTAGTATAGGACCTATAGCAAAATACAATTTAGCTATTTTGGACTTTGGTTTAAAGCTTCTAGTGTTGGTTCAAGATGCGGTTCTACTCTGATACTATTCTACTCTTTCCCAGCTCTTGGCTATTCTGGGAAAGAAATGCTCTCTATTTTTTTTACCCTATATTCTGGCTTCTCTGAGAGTCTTTACAATTTTGCCCATCTTTCTCCCTGCTTTTAGTTGTCTTTTTTTTTTTTTTTTTCCTAACCTCTCCATAGAACGCCTTACTGAGTAGGAGTTCAGGGCCAGCTTTTCTATGCAACAGAATGAAGTGGATGCAATCCTGGTTACTTTCAGTGCTGCCAATCAGAAACTTAGGAGAGGGGAGGTTGGAAGATTTTGTCAACTCTAATTACATTTTTTTACTTGAGGAAATCAAGAGTAGAGCTATTAGTCCCCTTTCCAAATGAGCATTTTTACAAACAAAAGGGTTGGCATGGTGATCAGGAAGGATTCTTCAAAGTGACTACATAATTCATAGATAGGTAAACAGAACTAGGCTCCTCAGCTGTGTGGGTTGCGTTTGTTGAGGGGTTTTTTTTTGTTTATTTGTTTTGAATTTGTACATTCCATTTTTAAATGAGTGCTTAAAGTCAACTTAAATTCAATGAAAGTTATCAGTGGACAGGTAGATTTGTTAAACAGTAACGGTGTGTGTTTATTTTGGTAATCAAGCTGTATCATCTGAAATTTGTTTCCTTGTAAGGGGAAATACAGAATTTAAACAAAGAATGTTAATAATGCATAGGAATAATAACTGCCAAGGGAGAGACTTGGCAACTTTACAAAAAAGAAATATATACATTTTCTCATTGCCTACTTGGAATTCATTCCTTTATTCATGATCTGGTTGTAACATACAATTGGGAATTTTGGTGAAAGTGTGTTTTTTATAGAATTGTCCAGTTTGTGGTACTACATGAAGAATGGACCTGTAAATGAGAGACACAGAAAAACAAAACTTAGAAGAAGCAGCAAAAAAAAAAATATAAAAACTTGGGTATACTTGCTATTGCAGCACAAGAGACTGATGTAATATGAGGAAGAGTACTCCCATCAACCCTGGAAATTCAATGATCTCTCAATTGGAAGTTACCTTTAGAAAGGCGTAATTACAGTAGTACCATACTATTAAAAGTTGTACCAAGAGCTGGGCTATAATATGACTCCTGTGCCAACCCTCACAATGGTGTGAAGGTATATTACGGTCTTAAGGAATAAATGAAACTGCAATTGCAGATATATTGCACACATTTGGATTTGAAGAGCAAAATTGACACTTACGTTGTTCACAATATTTAGTCAGGAACTAATTTCCATGGGCTTGTAACTTGCTTCTAATAATTTGAAAGGGGCATGTAACTTGATGCGTGGTATCTCAGCCTCAGAATATAGTCATTTGCTTAATTCTTCACCTCTGGCATTTTGGATTTTCATTAGGCCAGTGTTAAGATTTAAGCGTGGAATTTCCTACACCCTTTAAGTTAAAGTATTTGTGATTTGACCTCTTCGCTTACAAAATAAAGATTAACGTGCCTTTGAAGAACTGTATTTCCCTTTTTCTAAGTTGTATATATGAAGTTTGGTTCTGTTAATATATAGTTAATGAAGAAAAATTAGAATTGCTGAAGAAGATTAGGAACACATTGTAATAAGCTTTCAAAAACTGATAGATCTTTGGGTGAGAGGAGGTCAATTTCCTTGATCCTCTTGCCAGAGACAGACTGATTTGAACTTGGGGTTTTGACTAGTCTTTCAACAGGGTGTAAGTAATTCATAGGTTGCTTTTACTGACTGCTAACGTATTGATATGTAAATTCATTAACAGTATATGTATAGTAAAAGAAGAAAACTATGTTGTCGGAAAATAAATGGAAGTTGCTGCCAAAATGGAAAGAATAAATGGGTAAAACTAGAACTAATTCTTTGGTGTTTTTTTCCCATTTCACATGCATCTAATGATTGGTTTAGAAGACTTAGTTTCTAAGCTGATGAAGTGCAGTGGAAGGTGGTATAAAGTCTGTAACAGGTTTGTAGATTTTCATAGGAACTTTTGCAGTCTGTTGTGGAATTGACACTATTTTCCAGTTATAGCAGACCAGATTTTGGTGGGTGGCTTAAGAACAGGCTAAGATGGCAGTTAGGCTTTCTATTTACTGGAGTGGATTTTTATCCTGTCATGAAAATACTTCTCTCCTGGGGGGTCTGTCTGACTTCTGGATTCAGGTGGAACATGTTTCAGCTGCAGCTTCTCCCTCCCTTCCTTTCCCAAGAAAGCACAACATGCTATACATGCGTTGTGTTTTACAGAAGTCAAAGGTATGGTGGACTCCTACGGCTTCACGTTTATGATCTTTCCCAGAATGAGTTGACCAGCCAGTCCATCTGCCATTTTCTTTCTCTTCTGTAGCCTCCCAGTGACCTTATCAGGTGTGTGTATAACCTTTGGATTTGTACTGGTCAAATGGTTTGAAAAAATGTGCAAGGACCTTGACTTTTGTATACTTCAGTAGTCTATAAAATGGATTTATGGAATGAAAATCAAATCTCTCATCTTTGATTGCTATCTTTTGCCTTCCGCCAACTGCAATGCTGAGAACCAGATTTTCTGCAGAATGCATGGTTTTTCTTATCTTTAAGGATTTTTTAGAACTACTTTCTTTTGAAATGTCTGTCCTGTGCAGTGGCAAAAGGGTTATTTTTGTAACTAGAAGGGCTGGAAATGTACATAAGGAGGGGAAAAAAAACTTAGGCAAACTCAACAAACTCAAATTCTGTGCTGAGAATACTTGGTGTGTCCCTGTTACAAACTCTCAGCTGTAAGCAGTTATAACCATGGCATCTGTGGGATCAGTTTCTTCTCCTTTACCCCTTTTTTTACCTCTCTACAGTTCAATATGGCTTAGGTGGTTAGTTTCCCTTCCAAATCAATCTGTTGCAGATAAAAAAAGGAAAAACAAAAGGCGGGGGGGAGAGAAAGAAAAGCTTGCTAGAAAAATTATTTCTTTGGAAATTACCTAACCTGCCTCTCAATGTATTTAGGAATGTATCTCTGCCTTTCAGCCACACCAGGCATAAGGCACCATCTTCTTTTAAATGACCGGTGAAGGAGATTTTGCTCTAAGACGTTGGGTTGTGAAATGTAGCAGCCGAGGCATGGACGTGTATCCTTCTGTTTCCCCCTTCCATAAGCAGTGACTTCAAACAGAGAGGACAGATGTGTGTCTGGAAATGGTATCATCTCAAACCACTGCAGTGAAGTCTCTTATTGGCCAACTGCCAGGATGTCTAGTTAGTGTTTAATATGGAATGTCTCCCAAGGAGACCTGATAATCTTTGAAATACCTGTACTTAGGTTTTACAGTTTCAGGTTTAAAGACATCCAGAGATTGTGTGTTACAAAGCTATAGCTGTGATTCAAGCAGTTGTGATGGTGTTTCAATAAATAGCCTGAGTAACAATTCTGTGCTTCAGTTTAAGTCAGTGGCAGATTTCTGTCAGGGATTTCAGCAAGGTCAGCCATTTCTCCAGCAACCTTTGATCACTTTAATTTTGCTGTTGTACTCCTGTCCAGCAAAACTAATTAAGGCTAAAAGTGGCTAAATTTGCTTTGAAAGCAAAAGGGATTTTTTTCTTTAAAATTTGAGAATAATTATGAAATCTTATTTTAATTATCCCCCCCCCAATATCTTAAGGTGTGAAATATTGACACCTAATACCTAGTATTTTTTATTTCCCTGGTTTTGTTTTTAAGTGGCTATGTTTACTTGTTTGTTTGTTTGGTTTTTTTTATACAGTTGACCTACTATTAAGGAAATCTGATCTAAATTTAAGTTCTAAGTAAACTAATGACTGAAAATTAGTTGTCTTTCCTATTTAAATGGTTTGGTAGGGATAGCTTATATCCTGTTTATTTCAGAAAGTATTTGTGAATAAAATTGGAGTGTGTTTTCATCTCGAGGAGTGATTTCTGCCTGAGACTCTCTAAATCATGGAGACTTTTTCATTTAGTGCTTTAAAATATTGATTAAATATATTCACTCTGGTTTGCTTTAATTGCCTATCTAGAAGTTTTCTTCTGATGTGGTGCAGCCATGTCTGGTGTAAGCTAGCTTAATTAGCAGTGCTTAGTGATTTGGGACCCCTGTTAAAGACTATTATGTTATCTAGAAACATAAGGAGTTAAAGCTAAAGCTGTGACCTCATCTCTATTCATGGTACACTGGAGTAGAAGCTGCGCTGAAAGGGATTGTTTAACTGCATCGCTGTCTTTGCTGCTGCTGGTTGATTGCTTTAATTTGGTTCTGGTATCTATAGCGTGCTTTTGCTGAACAACTGTTATGGTAGGGATTTGTGGGAATACTGGAGACATATGAAGTCATGCTAATATCGACTGCATGTGGAAATAGCTCCCACAGGAATACTTAGACTCAAGTACGTCTTTCTACCTGATTTCAACTTTTTATTGCTTCCCCTGTGAAAATTCAAGCAGCATCAAGGAGAGCTAAAACACACAGGCTTCTGGCCAGTCATGCACTTACGCAACTGTGCATGCTATTTATTACTTTATTACTTAGCGCTACGTATGAAATGAAGAGCGCAACTGCTGTCGCTTTAATGTCAGAGCGGCATACGTTACAATAGGTGTCACTGTGCGGCTGGGTCCAATCGTTATCGGTGACTTCAGCTATTGGCTCCGAATGCTGGCTGACTCCATCTGCAGGGCTGCAATACCTACTCTGTTCCGATCCGTTCAACGCACAAGTTCAGCTTGCCGAGCAGCCTAGCAGTGCTGCGGTGTGCATCTTGCTAGCTCCCTTCAGAAAGCCGGTGCTACAGCCACGCGTGTACCCTCTTCGCAGGGTGTAGCGCTTGCAGGCGACTCCTGATCAGGAAATCTGGAAAGAAGTAAAACTGGCAGGAATGATGGGGGTGTATTTAACGATTCAAGTACTGGATCAAACTTAAAGCCAGTTTCTTACTCGGTGCACTGGAAAGGTCACCTTGTCTTGCTGGAAAAGAAGCAAACTCTCAGCTCTGCTGCTCTCTGCTTAACAGCTCCCACGTGCATTTCTTAATGTTTCTAGCTAGTTAGGCTATCTAGCTTTACAGACAAGTATACTCATGGTAGATGAGAAAGGAAAGAACATGAAATGTCTCACCTTCTTCTTGATGCTTCCAGAGACGGTTAAGAACAGGTCCAAGAAGAGCTCTAAGAAGGGAAATAGCAGCAGCAGTAGCAGCAGCAAATTGCCTCCAGTTTGCTATGAAATCATTACCTTGAAGACCAAAAAGAAGAAGAAGATGGCTGCTGATATTTTTCCCCGAAAGAAACCAGCCAACACTAATACAACTGCTGTCCAGCAGTACCACCAGCAAAATCTCAATAACAACAACACTATTCCTGCACCTAATTGGCAAGGACTTTATCCAACCATCAGAGAGAGGTAAGTTCAGGGCGGTTTATTTTTGCTGTTTGAATGGAGGGCTGAAAAGTAGCAAAATGTTTGTAATGTATATGTTTGTTTATTAGTTTATTTGCTGAAGAAAACACAGTTCTCTTTTTTTTTTTTTTCTTTTTTCTGTGTATGTGTGAAACAAGTATTTTGCTAGTGGAAAATATTTTAATATCTCTTTTCCAGACAGTGCAGCTGTTTGTTTTGAGTAAATAAAAATGTTGCTGGAAGCAGCAGCATACCCGTAATGATTTGCTTTAGACCTTAGTGGAGATTTTCAGTGATACATGCTCTTGACTTTTTGATTTCCACTTTTTGAAAAGTTCTCATAAGTTTTTGGTTTGGTTTGGGGTTTTTTGTTTTTTTTTTTATTGCACACAGACGCACGTTTGCCCCCTTAGTTTTTTATCTGGTATATTTGTGTGATGATGTATAAAGTAGCTTAAAACAAAGTGTGACCTGCTTCTCGTTACTAACATGCAACTTTAAGTTGTTAAGAAATTACATTTCTTGGGTCTGGGCCAAGCACAGAATTACTGGGCGCCATAAATTAACACAACTACCTCTGTTTGTAGAAATGCAGTGATGTTCAACAATGACTTGATGGCAGATGTTCATTTTGTTGTCGGGCCACCAGGTGGGACCCAGCGGCTGCCAGGACACAAAGTAAGCAACAGCTGAATTATCAGCTCAGGCGGGGTTAGCCAGAGAGAGCTCCCACGGTTATGCTGAGACATAGCGTGGGAGGCTTGGCTCTTCTGGGACAGGCATAATTCTGTATTTTAAAAGGCTACATGCAGTGGAATAGTCTGTCCCTTGCTTTTCTTTGTGTTTCCAGTTAAAGAGAACACTTGTGCTAAGGCAGTCATTGTAAAGTTAGGAATACTGCTTTGTGCTGCTGATTAATATTACTCTTGAGATTTTCTAGAAGTGGTTAACTTCTGTAGTGGATATGAGCATTTTCCAGTAGCTAATGCATATATGCCCATGAGAGTAAAATACAGGGAAAATGTGTGATTCTGTTCTTAACTTTGACTTCATTTCTTACTGAAGCGTGTCTGTAGAGTCTGTCAGTGAAGCCCAGCATGCTGAGAGTGGCTCTCCCACATTGTTTTTGTTGGTAGTGCTTTCAGTTTAAAGCATGAAATAAGATTTCCCTTTCTCAACAGTATGTCCTGGCTGTTGGGAGCTCTGTATTCCATGCGATGTTTTACGGAGAGCTTGCTGAGGACAAAGATGAAATCCGTATACCAGATGTTGAGCCTGCTGCTTTTCTTGCAATGCTGAAGTAAGCATCATTCATCTGCTGGATATGTTTTCCTTTGTGATGTATACATACACTGGTAATGTCATAGTTAAAGTAGTAGACTTCCGTATAAACAGAAAGAAAGCAGTTGCTTAAATATTCTTCTGTCTGTGCTTCAAGTATTTTAAACTTTTACCTCATTTTGCTCTCCCCTTTTACTTCCAGGCACGCATATATTAGACTAATGTAGGCAGTTACAAATAATGACTTTGACAGGGGATCTTTGGGCACATTGTATACTGTAATGCCTATTGATCTGATTTGTCACTACACATGTTACACAAAGGAATGGAGTTACTAAAAAGAATTGTCAGCTGTAACAAAAAAACCCCCTGTTCTACTTTGCAAGCATAGTGAAAAGTTAAAAACACACACGCAAAAAAAAACCCCAAACCCAGAATTGCTGGGTTTGCATATTGACGTCATTCCAGCTCTTTTATAAACTTGCTGTATGCAGGTCTTGTCTTAAAAAAATGACCCTAAGCTACTGAATATAGCCTCTGAAAAAGTAAGTTTCTCCTCATCTATCATATTGATGCATTTGGAAAGTGATAAAAAGGCTGTTTACCTGAATAGGGTTTTTTATTCTAACGGGAAAAACAGACAGTTTGCATGATCATTATTTTTCTTCTTGCAAACTGCATAAGAAATGCTGTCTTTTTCTAAATGAGTGTAATGAAGCAGCTTCCCTGCTGAATTGTCCTTGAATGTATCTATAAACTCTGATTATTAAAGAGAAATGCCCCGTCACAGAAATGGTATGGCTTTGAAGATTTTTTCCCTTCAGCTTTAGTAACTGCCATTGCTTTCTGATAAAGAATATACATTAGTATCTGATAGTGAGCCTTTTAATGTGCTGCAGATTTTCTTGCATGTAATGGTGTAATCACTATCTAGCAATTTATTATATTTCATAGATTGTTTTGACTAGCTTGTGGTTACAGAATGGTTTCTTTTTTTCTTTTACATTTCAGTGGCACTGTACATGAACATTCAAAGTTGCATATAGAGTTTGTTGCATAGAGTTTTTATAGGTTATCATGAACATCAGCAATGTTCTGCACAAATATCAGTAACTGCCAGGAAAAGCTGAAGTTACACAGATGTTCTGTAGACCTGGAATATAAAGTTAAGATAAGACATTATGTAGGTAGGTGCATTATGGATCCTTGCTTTGGGCCTTTCTGGTTTTGCGGGTGTTTTCTGCAGAGCTCAGACTTGTGCTTTACTTTCATGCAGAATTTTACAAGGCACAAATACAAGATACTTAGATTCCCTAGCCCCCCTTTCTTTTTGAACAGCTAATCTATTTCACTGTGGCTAAACATGATTTGCCATATAAAAACTGAATGCTTTCTGAATTTATCATTAAGAAATGTGTTCAGAGAGCAAACCTGGAAAAGAGAGTATCAATACCAACATCTAGGTCTTGGCATATTATTTAGCCCATGGCAATTTAGGAAACTATCTTTGAGAGCATGGCCAGAACCATGGAATTCTTTGCCTTCTCAGCTTTTATTTAAAAAACCAAAAGACCACAAAAAGTTTGTGGTCTGTGTGAGTGTTGAGCTAACCTTGCCATTGCTAACTTCCACTGATGCAGTGTGCTTGAACCTGCAGAGTGCTCCTGTGTCTGTGAACACCAGGGGTGTCTGCAGCCGTGACGGTGCAGGGAAGGGAAAGGGATCTTGCTCAGCAGTGCAGCATTCCCCTCATCGCAGGATCCAGTGCGTGTGCTGCACTGGGTGGAGCTTGGGGGGAGCCATGGTCCCCCTCACTTCGGTCCCCCTGGGAAATCATCTCCATGAGTGTTGCTTGCAACTGCTGTGAGCAGCGAATGGCAGAAGGCTTGTGATACTGTTGCTACAGAAGGAAAAGACTTTTTACCTATCCCAAAGCAGCCCTCTCCTTCATATGCTCCTTTCCGCAGGCAGGAGGGGTGCATCATAATCTTCGTCAGAAAATACATTGAGTTTATTTTTGTGGGTTTGGGGGGTTGGGTGGTTTTTGTTTTGTTTTGTTTTTCATTTTTGTCTCCCCTGGACAGTGAATTCTCATAGCATAAATATTTCTTTGTCTTTTACTGTATAGTAGGCATTCTGACAACAATCATCAAACAAGGTATTGCCAGATGTACATACGAAATAATACCTCGACTGGTAGATACTAATTATTCTCCCAGTAGAATTGCTTTGGCTGTTCTCTACAGTTTTAAAAATAGGGTTAAATTCATAGTCTAGCTGACACACTGAATTGGTGTCTTTAATGTATTATATTTTACCTTAATCTTGACTGTTCAAGTTAGAACCATGGTCTCATCCCAGGATGAATGTGTTACTAAACTGTCAAACCCTGTGGTCTAGCAGAATCCTCTGTTTAAGAACAGGGTGAAACTGGAATATCAGTAATTGCAGACCAGAGTTGAGGTGCATTGGCAGAGTTAGAAGTGTGGAATATTGCTGACAGCCGATCTGTGCTGTGTCTGTTGTAAATCAGTAATATTAGTTCTTCACTTTCATGAATATTAAACCAGCAACTTTTGTACTATTTCAATTTAAAACAGATGTCATCATTCTCTGCTGTACTAGCAGGCAAAGAGAAGTAATAGAAGGGAGAAAAGAGTTGGAGAGCAACGAGGAGAATCATAAAAATTAATGAATTGATACATTGAAAATTTTTTGGACAGTAAAGGAGCTAAGCCTGTAACCAGTGATATATAGATGTGCTCTTTGTTGTTACAAATAGCCCAGCTGAAACCAAGTAATAAAGGTTAAAAAAAAAAAGTTTGGGTCTGTGTAAGTATTCTTTTTCTCTGTAACCTCTTAGATTTTATTATATTGCTTGAGCAGTACCTGCTCTGCATGTTTTCTAAGTGTGGCTTGGAGGATAGTACCTTATACCTGCAAAAATACAAATAAAGATATTTACAACTATAACGAGATAAGTGTAGGTACAAGTTCCACTTTATAAGCACATCTGTTCTGCAAGAAATACATTGTGTTGGGAAACCTGCTAACTAGAAAATTTTAATTAGTACAGGGTCGCATACTACTTCAGCTTTACTGGAGGAAGACACTTTTATCAACCATAACCATCAAGACTTGCTTATCCCTGTGAAGAGTAAAATTGCATTTGGCATGGTTTTAGCACATTGCACTCACCAGCTGCAAATGGGGCCCTGAAGCATGAGATATTAAAACGAACAAACTGTACGATGCTTCATTTCTCTGAGCAATGAATCCCAGCAGTTTAGTCACATAAATAGAATTTCACCTTCATCTCTTCTACCACACTAGCGTAGCACTAAAGTTTTTTTTCCTCCTTATGCAACGAAACTGAGAGAAAACACTGTGCTAGTGGAGCTAGGATGTTGTAAGCATTAAGAAACCTGAAAATTAGAATTCTGTGCCTTTTCCTATATCCTTCATCACCCTGTTAAAAAAAAAAAACAAAACCCACACATACAAAAAAAGCCACCCCCCTAAAAAAACCCAACCCAGTAGTTACGAACATGGATAGCACCTGATATACTTTGATAGCATTTCTATTCTTAGACTACCTAGTTATTCCCAATAAACTTGTTTTCATTCCTGTATTTATATATACACCTCAGTAAATCACCATTCACCATCACGGGACATCCAGTCCAAGTACTCTTTGTAACACGTGTTCCAGACTGTTGTGTTAGCCAAGTAAGGTAGCCCTTGAGGAGCTACTACCTGAGGCAGATAGCCTTTCATTAGCCAAAGCATGTATGGAAGGAACACAGAGCTGGAGGGGCCATAGTTTGTAAACATAACCATTGTCTACATAGCACGTGCCCCAAATGTGAAGTTTTATTCACCTTAGATTTGAGCCTGTTCTCTTCCATGGTCTTACATGAGTGATGGATTTGGTTTGTACTTTCTTTCTGGATTTAATCAGTGTTCCCCAAAAGCACTGCTTAGCTTTAACATGGAGCAATTTAAGTGTTCTTTGTTTATAATTTTCAGATGTTGTTGACAAATTATGTTTTTGCATTAAGCTGCAGTGTTACATGCATGTGTTTTATTTCAGATACATATATTGTGATGAAATTGATTTGGCTGCAGATACCGTGCTGGCCACTCTTTATGCTGCCAAGAAGTATATCGTCCCTCATCTTGCCCGCGCCTGCGTCAACTTTCTAGAGACAAGTCTAAGTGCAAAGAATGCCTGTGTGCTGCTTTCCCAGAGCTGCTTATTCGAGGAACCTGACTTGACCCAGCGCTGTTGGGAAGTGATTGATGCCCAAGCTGAGCTAGCTTTGAAGTCTGAGGGGTTCTGTGACATTGATTTTCAGACACTTGAAAGCATTCTCCGAAGGGAGACTCTGAATGCCAAAGAAATTGTTGTTTTCGAAGCAGCTCTGAACTGGGCTGAAGTGGAGTGTCAGCGACAAGAGCTAACGGCTACCATAGAGAACAAGCGCAAAGTCCTCGGGAAGGCTCTGTACTTGATACGCATCCCTACCATGGCCCTCGATGACTTCGCAAATGGCGCTGCTCAGTCTGGGATTCTGACTCTCAACGAAACCAATGATATCTTCCTCTGGTATACGGCTGCCAAAAAGCCAGAGTTACAGTTTGTAAGCAAGCCCCGTAAAGGCCTCGTTCCTCAGCGATGCCACCGTTTCCAGTCCTGTGCTTACCGCAGCAACCAGTGGCGCTACAGGGGCCGGTGTGACAGCATCCAGTTTGCTGTTGATAAGAGAGTGTTTATTGCTGGCTTTGGGCTGTACGGCTCCAGCTGTGGATCGGCAGAGTACAGTGCCAAGATTGAACTCAAACGACAAGGAGTTATCCTAGGTCAGAACTTGAGTAAATACTTTTCAGATGGTTCTAGTAACACTTTTCCTGTGTGGTTTGAATATCCAGTGCAGATTGAGCCTGACACCTTTTACACAGCTAGCGTGATTCTGGATGGTAATGAACTCAGCTATTTCGGACAAGAAGGAATGACAGAAGTTCAGTGTGGGAAGGTGACTGTTCAGTTTCAGTGCTCTTCGGACAGTACAAATGGCACTGGGGTACAGGGAGGGCAAATTCCCGAACTCATATTTTATGCTTGAATGAAAGTGTGTGGAGACGAAGCATTTTGCTATGAAGAACCTGTCTGATTCAGGCCTACTGACACTTAGCTTTTTATCTGCAAATATGTGATCAGTACAGGTAATATGTAACTAAACGCTGTGGGCAAGTTACTGGCTTGCTATACTTGTAGCATTGTTGGTGATAAAGTTTAAGTGTAATATTTAAACTGGAAGCTCTTAGGAACAAGCAAGTTTTAAAGGCTTTATAAGAGGGTTGCCTGTTTGCTGGTGATGCTAACCCTTTCTTTCATGCACCTGTGAATCACCAGAGGATGTCCCCCTCTTGTATCTCACTAAACACTGTCTTCATTGATCCATTTTCTCTTTCTCCATTTCCTGCTTTCTGCTTGTAA
Source organism: Harpia harpyja (assembly GCF_026419915.1). NCBI lineage: Eukaryota > Metazoa > Chordata > Aves > Accipitriformes > Accipitridae > Harpia > Harpia harpyja. Next base: position 54,978,769 of record NC_068943.1, read on the forward strand.
TTTTTTGGGGAGGTAGGGGTAGAAAATGAAGAGCCTTGTTTTATAGCACTCTCTTCTATCTGCTCTTCAGACTTAAGAGCTTCCAATAAACTGAGCTGCTTTTGATCATGGGAGCCAAAAGAAGTCCTTCAGTTGTAAGGAGAAAAAGCAGAGGTTTAAACCTTCATCCTGTGACATTCTCCTGCAGCCAACTGTTCAGGATGGCTACAGGAAGATGGAGAGAAGCAAGCAGCTTTCAGAAAGCTACACAGCATGCTGACCATGTCCACGGTACATGGACGTGTTTACAGTGAGGGGGGGATGTGGGCTTGGCAAATTACCCTCAGAGTTCATTTTCTAGGAATCCCACCTTGAAGGCAAGGAAGTACTTGCACATGTTCAGATTGTACATGCAGCTCTTGAAACTCTACTCCCATGACCTAGTTTTTGCTACATTGAAGTTGATTTGCTATTTAAATGGCTTTTCTTTGAACCCTTGCTAAATAAATGGGAATTAATATCTATCATCCGATGCAGGATAATTTTTTGTTTGTTTTGGGTGGGTTTTTTTTCTTCCTCCTAAACATGGTAGAGGCAGATTATAGAGGAACAAAAGAACGTACCAATCCTGACTTGGACTTTTTCCTGTAATATGAGATTTCTTATTTTTATTACCATACATTATCAGTGAAAATTTAGACAAAGAAGATTCCCAGCTGTGGTCATATTACACTTAGTGTATATTATCAGATAACAGTGAGGAGGAGGAAATCTCTAATGTGTTAATGTTGGATCTCTGGCAACTGCTTATGGTTACACATCAATCAGAGGATTATGTGGTACAGAACCTTTTCCTTGTCTGAATTTTTTTTTTTCCAAACTTCCTGTTATATGTCTGTATTGTTTTTGGAAAAGTATTAGGGATCATGACTCCATTTATCAGGGAAGGAAACGAGTATAAATAAGAAATACAGGTACTGTTTAAACATAAGAAAATCCTTCACCATTGCATTGGGACAGTTGCTTCTCAGAGGCACACTACCTATTGTAAAGCATCTCATTTCACCTTTGAAGTGGGTTCTGTTTGTTGCGTATGTTCTAACAAAATGAGAGGACCAAATGATTCTTTAGACAGAGTGAAGATTAATGTTACAGTATATCAACACGTTAATGTAGCATAATCCTAAATTCACTTGTCAGTTTTGTAATAAAAATGTTTTTCTCATATGATTTCTTACCAGCTTAATACTGTTACTCTAAGTGTTTTTTGACGGTTGGAATCCTGACCCCTGGCCATCGTAAAGTGCTGGTACATCTTTGTAGTGTCCAAAATACCATCTGAAGTAAGGAAGACTAGAGTGTAGATGTCAAACACTTTATGGCCAAAGCCCAGATCTACTCTCTAGGTAATAAAAGGAGAGCCAGGTAAAAAACTGCCCTGCAACATCTATGCTTTTCACCCGTCTTAGTGTTTAATGTTTTTTATACATACATACATACATATGTGTGTGTTTACATTTCAGAAAGAATGTCGCTTATAAATACCCTCAAAATATAGAGAAAAATGTTTTGGTTTTTTGTAACAGCTGTACATAATCCAGACTGTTAGTGAAATCTAAACAGAATGCTCCGTGGAAAACTCCTGGAGGGAGATTTTAAAAACCTCCAGTTAATTATATTTAGATCTGCAGCCTAAAATAGACAGGAGCATGAATTGTATGGACTGGAGGAAGAGTTGCTGAAGAGACTGCAAAAAGGCATCTTACGATTGTGATGAGGTAATGGTCATCTACTTTTAGACGACATCTGAGCAGCAGTTCCATTTATTTAAATACATTTGAAAGCAGAGAAAGATGCTAATCAGCCGATTAAGTTTTCTTACAGCAAGTGGTTGATGTAGATGTAATTACTCTGAGTGATGATCAGATTGACAAGTTGCTTGCAGTAGCAAGCTACATTCTGAGTTGTTTGGAAAAAAAACAGGTGCCTCAGCTGGTGGGACAAATCAGAGTACTGCGTTGGTATAACTAGACTTGGGTTCTCACTTTTAATTTATTTTTTGGTTTTTACTTACCTGCAAATAAAGGTGAAGTATCTACTACGTTCACTGGCTGGAACAGAAGTTAAAAGATCAGAATACTGTGTAACTGTAATATGTAGAAAATGAGCTGTTATTTAATTATTATTTTATTTCCTACTTTTATGAAATCTTTTTGATGAAGTAGGTTGAAAGCAACCTCTAGCTTAATTCCTCTGAGTCCATTCCAGGTTTTAGGAGCTGGTGCATGTAAAGTTTTTCAGTATGGATGAATAAACATAAGCACCCCAAAATACCTTTTGATGCTTACAGCACAACTTGATTCTGAGCACTGCTTGATGCTAACAAGTACTGGTATATAAGAAGGTCTCTAGTATCAGTGACCTTAGGACATCAGGGCACTTAAATATGTGTCTGACTGTGGATTTGGTTGGTTTAGCAGTAGCATCCAAGCTTGAATACATTGACATTTTGCAAGCATCAGCCATATCAACCTGGAATGTAAGCATAATGTCGATAGAGATCCTTTTGTAGATTCTGTCTTAAACTGTACCTGGCCATCTTTGCTACTTGTATGTTTGATTTTCCTGGTGAGGGGAATCTGTGATAAGAGAGTATGATGTAATATACTTTCTGCATATCTAAAATAGTATTTAAGTAAACATTTTAATTTCTACATAGTTATTGCACTGAACTGTTTTGGGATTTTTTTTTTTATTTATTTGTTGTGATAAACTCAGCTAACTTCAGGTCCCAGCACCCATTTGTGGTGGAGCAGTGTTTGACCTTAGCAGGCTTACAGCATTATTTATAAAGGACAGATATATATAAATATGAAGTACCTCATGTTGAATGTTATTGTACTGTATCTTTAATGTCACAGTGCAGATCTTGTTGGACTCATGAATGTGTATAATCACATTAAACAAAAATAAAAATGGTTCTTAAATGGTTGTTTCCTGTAGTATCTTTGAAGCATGAGCTGTGAAAGCCATTACTTAGTTATCTCTCTTAGCGATTTCTGTTGTTGTACACTTGTGCACAGATATTTGTTGAGCTTATGTATTCAGAGATCTTTTGATCCCCAAAGAAGTAGAAGTCTAAGGAAAAAACCAAGGAAGAACAATGAAAATGTTAATCAGTTACGTTGTAGAAAGGTTGACGATTAAGCTAAGGAGCTAGAGTGAATGAATTAATTTATGTGCTTTATGAAAGACCTTGTCTACTAGCATTAATATTTTAATGTTCTATTAATATTATTAAGTATGTGGAGATGAAGGGGGAGGGTCTCATGAAAAGGCCATGGTTTTCAGTCTCTGATATATCAGAATAAAGAACATGGTTAGTACCAAGAGGCTGTTCTCTGCTGAAAAGTTAATTACGTAATATTATTCAGAATTCTGACTATTTTCTTACTTAACCATTTTCTTCCAGGAGATTTGAAACCTCATTTTAAAAACTTTTATGGTCAGCTGAAGCCCCACTTCCGTGATGTCCATCTCCAAGACCTTTCAGATATTACTAGTAATGATAAGAAATACTCCACAGTGTGATACAGAGACATGGAAACTTAACTGAGGAGGTCTTCCCCAGTAAAAACTGTACCTTCAGACTTCATCCGAAATTCTGATTAAAGCATGTTTACAGGCATCAAACTTGTCACTTTTGGTAAGCTGTTTTTCTAGAATTCTTACTGCGATACTTGGTACCATACTGCTACATTCTTGATCCAAATCCTTTAATGTGTCCAGTGCTGCTCATTAGTTTGGAGCTGGCTTCAAACAAGAACTGTCCTATGCCTTCCGTACTAATGATACCAGCTCTTAAATGTGTGGTAGATATCAGTGTGATGTGGTGCAGGAAGGACCGCAGCAGCAGCAGCAGCAGTCTAGCTAGACATGTTAGAGGAGATCAGTGCTGCTAGCAGCCTCAGTTTCTCTGATAAAATGAGTAAGAAGGATGGCCTATCTCATCTAAAGGGACATTCTCCTCTATTTGCAGCTGAAATCTGACAGAAGTGCTAGGGCACTTGCTTTGGAAATTGATATGAGGTAGAGCTGTGTCAGTCTCTTGCACTGTGTTCAGTGATGCAGAGAAGCATGTGTGTATTCACACCAGAAAAAAAGGAGTTTGAAGTGGAAGGAAAAAAGTGATAGGATGTTTCTGGATTTGAGAGGAAGACGACCCCAAGAGCAGAATTCAGTTGTTTGTCTCACAGGTAAAAACATGCTTGGTGGAGGACTCTCTGTTCCCACCTAGCTGGAAGATGCTCAGGAGTTGACAGCCACTGCCTCTCATGAAGGCAAGGTCCCATTTAAAACAGGCTCCTTGCCAAGTGCTCAGCTCTCAGGAATAGGAACGTAAGATTTCTTGGCCTCTGATAGGCAAGACTACTTATCCTACAGCCCAGGACAAGCCTGTACTTAAAGAAGCCAACTGGGACTGCTGTGAACAGGAGGGTCTTTTTGGACCTCGCAAGCTCAGCACTCGGTGGAAGCTGAGATCCTGGTACTGACATGAGATGGGGACTTCAGCCCATCAGCAGTGTTTGGCTGCTGTGAAAAGCAGCGGCTTTTAAGCCAGCCTATTCTACCATGCTTGCAAGCAATCAGTGTGAGCAGGAACACCTGCTGATTTCCTGAAGGCAATGAAAGGAGCTGCTTTCTCACATGGCAGTGTGACCATGTTCAAAATAAAATTAAAAAAAGGCTCTTTGGCATGCTTCTCCATTTCCAGAAGTCTGAATTTATTTTCTCCCCAAGACTTGCCCATAAACCGAGGCCCTGGCCCAATTGAAATCAGTAGGAGTTGCCCTAGTGACCTCAATAAAACCAGGATTTTCATTTGCAGTGTTCAATTTGTGTGATTATTCCCAAAACACAACATAAAACTGCCCAAGAAAGGGAAATTAATTTTGAAATCCCACTGTAATCTGATTATCTAAAATACAGGTAGAAACCTTTCTATTAAATCTTACAAAACTCCTGCTCATCAGATTTTATATGCCTGCCCCCAAGCTTTTCTACTAGTAGTTTTTTCTTCAGCCATGAATCTATAGGCAGAACAGTAAATCTGTATGAGGCTTTATGTAGATTTTTACAATCTGTATATGGAATTCATAGCCCATAAAATGCATAGTATGGATAAAGTATTTTTAAGATTAGAAAGTGTGTGTAAATTGCCCATAGTCTGTTCAGCATGAAGGAAAAACAAAACCAGCTATTTTGCTTGAAGGCACTGGTATTTTGAAAGAGCTTCTTGAAGTCTGCCAAGCTTGTTGATAGGTTCAGAAATGTATTTATATTAACCCTTTAATTGTAGCATTTTTAAATTAACTTTCTAATTGTTTTCTATAGACAAAGATAACATAGTTGGCCTTCAGGGATCCTCCATCCTGGTCCAATGGGGTTTACGTTTGAACACATACTAGCAGAATACAATTTTCTAGATCTCATTTTAAAGCTTCACAGTCACGTTAAGTGCTGATTGGGGAGCATCAGCATTTCAAAAATAGCTACGGCTGGTTTTAGCCTAACAACAAACAAGGATTTGCATGGGGAGATATCTTCAGTGGTGATGCTGTGGTTAAGTATAAAGGAAGGGTTTCCATTTCCCTGAGGGTGAAACACCTTGTGTTACCTTACGCTGACAGCAACCACAGGCTGAACATCGAGTCTAGCAATTCAGCAGCCATGCAGAATTGGAAGGCATAAAATGCAATGGGGGACCACTGCATGAAGACAGCAGTGGAAGCTCCCAAATGCAGGGCTTTCGTAAGCTGATTTCATGAACCGAAGAACTGGGATCCTGTATCATAATGCTCTCAGTGATGGTATGTTATTGCCGGGCTGCTGAATGGCATGTGATTGTGATTTTTCACAACTGTCAACCCTATTTTACATTTTACTGTTGTTCTGGGAGAGTCTCCAGCTCTCCTCTACCTTGAGCTGCCTTCCATGTGATTGAAGCCCACCCATTCCCTGTGTTCTGAGGCTGAGGGGAGTGGAAGCACCTGGTGAAAAAGACTGGCTGAGTGAGGATGGGACATCCCAAAGCTTTGGTGAGCTGCTTGCAAGCTCTCCTGGATGTGCTGACCCAGCATGATGGTGGGGGGGGGGGGAACGCTGTTCCCTAGCCTCACTTTCTCCAGCCAATTCCTGGGCGTGCTTAGAAGGAAAAATGAGCATTAATTCACGGTTTTTGTAGGGTATAAGAATTGTGATTCTGCAAAGGCTAATTCATGCTTCTGTCTTTACAAAGTCAACAGTCCCAGTGGGCTCAGGGGAGGTGGTGGAGGGTAGGACTCATGTCTACCTTAAAAGCATCCATTGAATCATCTGCTTTCTTCTCTAATGCCTTGTTCTTAGGAAGTTGTGATGCAATAAATTAAATTCATGGAGAGCTGGAGCTTGGTATGTCTGGCTTGCTTCTGTAGTGGGACTTTTTATGAATAAAAGAACCAAGGAACTCTGTTTATCTTAGAAATATTAAATCCTGCAGAATTTCCAGAGCACGGGGGTAGCACAATATAAAGGCACTTCCAGATCTGAGGATATTGCCCTTTTGTTGCAGTCTTAAGCTAAGGTGTGACATGTTCTTGCTTTTCTTCTTACCCACCAGGGCATGCTAATACTGGTACTTGAATCAGACACCGTTAGTGCTTAGGCAGAAGTGATGCTGAGGCAGAGAAATGAAGGTCAGGGATCTGGAGTACAGAGAAAAAGTATCTAATCAGAAGTAACAGCTCTCATCAGATGCAGACAATAGACAGTAAACCGGCTTCAGGAGAACTATTCGGGCATTATGGGAGCCAAATCAACAAACATAAGGTAAGAATATAGTCATGACAACTATTTAAATGATTTTTTAAAGTTGCTTATGCTTGAGACTTTCCTAGACTGTACAAAGGGAGAAGTTGTTTTGCTGCCTTAGAATAAAGCCCATACATGGTTTTGCCTTTGTCCTCCATGCTTCATACAGTAGTTTCTTTACAATATGTGCTACATAAGATGTTTTTCCTCCTCAGTGCCAGGGCATGAGCAGGCTGGCAGACCCTGCTTAGGAAAACAATTTTCAAATATAACCTGCAACTGTCCTATCAAGCACTCTCCTTCACCCCTCTATGCACAGTCTTCGTTGGCTCCTTGTAGGATGGCAAAGAGCAGGAGTCTCAAGACACAGCTGGGAGAGGAAGCTTTCCCTGCACTCTCACTGTGTTTCCAAGGACGGCAGTAGCAGGGTGCTGTGTTCACTTATAAAATACTCGTACCGATTTGATGTGAATCAGGCACGGGCTCAACATGATGCCTTTCTGGTGAAGTAGCTGGGGCACACAGGACAGCCTCTGCAGGTTCTGTGATTTCTGTGTCACCTTTCTGCCAACTGAGGGGAGGGTGGGATGGATGATCCCAGATCCGGCATAAAGCCTGCTGATGTTTTGAACAAATATGAACTGACAGAGTGAGTTCATACTGGGTCACCATTTCACGGCATTTCTGAGCTGGTATTAGGAGCTTTAAAAATCATTGAAGTGCAACATGAGAGATTTAAAAGTTGGGGCTCCTACCAGCTCACGGCAGTCATTTTTGTTCCCATTTTATAAGCAAAACTCCCCAACAGAGCAGTCACAGTAAGCATGGGTATCATTAGCTCTGGGGTACTGGGAAAAGGCAGAGGCTTAAAACTGAAAACTGGAGCTCTAAAGGTGAGTTGTGCAATGGTCAGTAAAATCAGCTGAAAGATACTGTGTTCTGATTCCTTCCTAGCATTTTCCGGTAATGCAGTCTGCACTGGCGGGCTTGTTGTCACTGGTTGAAGGTGTATTTTCGTGTAATGAGATATGACTCCCAACATTAGCAGGGCTGAGAGCAAACACCTACTGTTTCCCACCTAGGAAAGCTGGCATTCAGCATTCCATGTCTGCCTTTGTAAGAAGGAGAGTTTCTTTTCAGCACTGCTAAAAAAGTGAAATTAATTGAACTAAAGCTTGGAATGAAATGTGAGTGTGACTTGATCTGGGAGGCAGGCTTACAGAATGAAATTTAAAAATAATGCAACACAGGAAGGAACTATCGCATTAGGTTACAGTAAGACTGATGAATTGTAAGGATAGTCTATCCATAATTTCAATGAGCCGGGACAGACAGGTAGGAGAGAGGAAGATGCGCATAGAAAAAGCAATACTTACATAGTCAGGCTGAGATCAGGACCCTTGAAAGGAAAAAAAAGTCAGCCAAGTTAAGGGAAAAGAAATCTCCTACCCTTGGTTTCTGCCATTTGTCATGCTGCTCAAGTGATTGTGTAGATAACGTGCTTTTGCTGAGCTCCTGTTAGGACGCCATAGTTAGAGAAATGAATTACCCCAGAAGGCCAGAATGAAGTCTTTCAAAGGTCATTATCAGAACTGGTTTCTCATCAATACACTACTTGATTGGAGGAAAAGATTCAAAATTGCAGGGCTTTGATTGCTGAGGGGGAAGCTTTTAACCGCTTCCTGCTGTTCTGTCATTTTGTGCTAACCCCAAATGGCCCCGTTAAATTGATGTCCTGTTTCCCATTCACTGCCCACAAAGCACTCTTCTCCTGTTAATATAGGAAGCATTTGCACATGATAAGAATTGGAGTGGCTAAACAGTAAATCTTAAAGCCATTAAAGAACTCAAAAGCATTTACCTAGTGATCAAGGTGCTGATTTCCGCCCCCCCCAGCACTTCATAATATTTAGTTGTGAACTTTATTAAAAAATACAGAACCTCCTGTCTGCCTTAAGAGAATCTTTGCACGAATACTGTTCCCAAACAATGTAATGTGAGTCAGTCTGATTTCTGTGTGATAGCTAATTTCTCACAGCTAATCAGAAGATAAAACAAAAGCTAGGAGTGATGCAGCTGTTCAGGCGATGGGGTGTCATCGCTGACACTGAGTGTTGCTGCTGTGGGTTAGGTCAGCAATGAAAACAGCACAACAGCTGTCTTCTCAGCACAGCAATCCTATGAGAGAGTGCCTGGAGCCTGGAAGCTCTTTGGGCTGAAGAGGAACTGGCGGCTCAGCCCCAGAAAGGTTTTTCTTCACTTTGATGGATGTCTGAACTTACACAATCTCACAGATGTGCGCATACATACACTCTTCTGTCCAGAATTGAATCGTGCCTCAGGTCCTTCCATTGACAGCATCTTACTAACATCCACTTTTACTGTCAGATTAAACTAGAAGATGCTGACTGTGCACTGGCGTGATACCTGGTCCCCTTTTATACCTGCTGTGCTGCAGAGTTCCCCCGGCAGCAGAGGGTAGTATAGGTAACTGGACAGTGAATCCTAAAACAAGACTAGGTAGTGCAAGAATACCGTAATAATGGTCTCTATACTTTGACATAACTGGAGAGGACAGAGTGAGCGAGCACCTTGTAATCTATGGTGTCTGTTGTGAGCAAACAAGAAAAAAAATTAACTCTTCTTTTGCTGGCCTTCAAACAATACTGTTCCTTTCACTCCTCCATATCTGTTTCCCCTGCTGCAAAAATGGGAGGATGAAATCGAGCGCCTCTGCAAAGTGCTTTGATATCTGCTGATCAAAACTGCTCTATAGGCATCAGGTATCAGGACAAGCGCAGTAAAGCCCCGCTTTCCTCAGGCAGCCGAGATTGCTGGTGCGCTCTGTCACTGAAAGATTTCCAATATCCTTAAATGTCACTAAGCTGAGAAAAGTAGCATTACTGAAAATCAGGATGAAAGTGGCCTCACATGTAAATCCTTTCTAAAATCTTTGTAATCCTCAACTGCTTTAGTTCCAACAGATCTTCCTATAAAATGAACTGCCAGCCAAAAGGTAAATATAAATGCAAAATATCCCCAAAGCAAACATGTTACTGGCTTTTAAAACAAGTCCATTTAAATAATGTGAAAATATATTAAAGAAATGGAATCTATTCCGCTTTATGTTTAAAGATGAATTAATGCAAATATCACAGGTTTATCCTGAGTTACTCCCTTGAGAGGAGTCACTGGGGAAGCAATTTGTTTCTTGTTAGCTAAGACAGGAAGCTTTGAAGTTAGTGAGTTGTCTGTCTCTGCGAGTAGCCCATTTAATCATGAAGAAAGTGTCAAATCTAGGTTGGAGTGAGTTGTGTGTCTGCATTATTTAAAGCTCTGGCAAGAAGAGGTCTTTAGCATGCCACCAACCAGCTGGACAAGGGACAAGGGACAGTGGAAATGGCACAAAGAATTTCTGGAAGAAATTTTTTTATTGGCTATTAACAATGGACATGCAGCTCTGAAGAGTGAGTGTCATGAGGAAGGCCTCTATTATGCTGTTGGTTTTTTTTTTCTTTTAAATTGATTTCTAGTAGGCTAAGGGCTCTCGTCAATTGCTTTTTGTGGTAACAGGTGAGGATGATTTCAGTGAGGACTGGTTGCTGGGAAAACCACCAAAAGTGGCTTTTTTCCCCAAAGACAGGGAGTGTTCGCACAGTCCTGCTCCCTTGGCAGTGCTCATGAAATTGTTTCTGGAGCTGTGCTGTAACTGGATTAGGTAAATGACCTAGAATTAATTTCTTTTAATTTCAGCTTGGAATATTTTACTCATTTCATGTATAGGATCACCCTGTGATCAGTTTGTTGGTACAGCTGTGTAGGGAATGAGTTGTGACTGGTTAGGTCATGGAAGCAGGTACCTCTTACAGGCTGTTTCCCTGCACAGAAAATTTTAAAAGCTGTTGTCTGAAACTCCAGAGCCATCGAGTTCATAGCAGACTCCACCTTCATCCCAGAACTGTTTTTCAGAAGCCAGTTTTTCTACTCTTTAATTACAAATCAGACCCTTAGCTATCAATCAGTACAGCTCCACTGAGCTGGTACAGATGAGCTTTATACAGTGTCAGCTTTTACTCTGAAGATACCACCCTTGGGGTATCAGCTGCAAAGAAAATCTCTGCAATGTGAATGGCCTATAAAGCAATTCAGGGAGGTCAGTATGCATCTGAAGATAGCTCAAAACAATAGCTAGAGGGGGAATATAAACTGGTTACTACAATTGGATTTGCACTGAAATCTACTGATGCAAAATTCATAGCCAACACGAATTAATTTGCTCCTGATCATTTCTTACAAAAACTCCAGCTTCTCCCCCTTCCCCTAATGACTGCTATTCGACAGCTGTGGATTTGAAAAGCAAACTGCAGTAGCAGAGTAGGCATTAATGTTTTGAAACAGCACTAAAAAATGTGAATTGAATTGCCTTTGAAACTTTAAAGTTGCTGCCAGTTTGTACGGAATTAAACTTGTCATGTTTTTATGGAGTATACTTAATCTTTGAGCATCTTTCATCTCATTATCACCTGTGTGTGAGGGAGAAGTATTAGCCCTATTTTAGAGATGGAGAAATGAGGCACAGGACATCTGAGACAGTCCTGGAAATGACTGCTACGTAGCACAGTCTTACTCACAAGAAGGCACTCTCTCACTTTTTCATGTTAGTTGAATCAGCTGCAAGATCTCAAATTGGTTTTCCTGGTGTGCCGCAGAATTTGGGTCAAGTTCTCGCTGGGGACCAGGCAGAGAGAGAGATGTGCAGTGTTTCTCCTGGTTTGTACCAGCACCTCTGCAGGAGAGGAGACTAGGGTGTTGCTGTTTCAAAAGATGTCATCCCTGTTCCTCCTCTGAAGGGTGAGCAGAGGGCTGTAGCAGAGTTAATGGCCTCTGCAAATGCACTATAAAGTCAGTTTATGTAATGACCTGGAATTTATATCTTTGCTCATGAAACAGGAGCTGGTGGCTGTTTTAATGACTAGCACGTAGTGTAAATACTCTACCAAGCTGAATTCTTTCCTCACATAGTCCATGCATGCTGGTGAAGTCGAGGAGAACTGGGCTGGTATCCAAGGACAGAAGCTGGTTGCTTGTCTACTTAGGATACACTGAAAGCATTAGGAATGAGTTGGGAGAAGAATAAATAAGCCTATTTACCATGCGGAAGAGAGCTGCCTTACAGAGGGTTAGCTGCAAAATGACTAGTTAAGGGCTACAGTCAATTGCCTCTCCCAAAATTGCAGGCTCACCTGCCTTCTCTTCAGCAGCCCAGAAGTGAGCCCTGGGAAATACCTTAAAAGGACAACTCTGCAGTAAAGAGGTCTAGTCCAATACACGCTGTTGAAGAGGTCCCTTTTGTCTGAGGAGCTGAAGGTATGAATGGTGATATTCATGTGAAAAATTACAGTAGGAAAAAAATGCTGTAAGAATATTCTGTAGCTAAAAAGAACCAGGATTAAATAATTCATAAAGTTTGCTGGAGAAACTTCTAAATCAAGTCAGAAGGAAATAAGGTAAAAAGATGTTTTACTGTTATGGAATTTCTTTTAATTTTTTTTTTTCCTTTTTCCTTAAAGCCTGCCTTGCTGTATAAGCTTATGTAAGCAGTTAGTGTAGTAGAGCATCCTGGCTCTAAACTCTGACTTTGGTTTGGCTTCTCTGGTACCACTAGCTTTCAGTGCTGCAGCAAGAGGACCAGCCAGATTCACCATTGAATTCTGGTAAGCTAAAACAAAATCTCACACCTGGCTGTGAAGCCTGCAAGGATGGGGACTGGAAAGCAGGGAATTTCAGTGGTTCCATGCTTGTGTGCAGGATGTGAGCAAAAGCTGGCTCTTCTCAGGCTAATTGCAATGAATCAATGCAGAGGAAGATCACGTGCAAACAGGATTAGAGTTGAGGAGGATACATAATATCGTAAGAATCTTGTACTTCAGAAAAAGGGTATCAGATGTGAAGTAAGTTATGGGGCTGGTTCAGGACTGAAAACGGTCTACAAAGCCTTGGACCGTGGGATGTAATACAAATTGTCACTACTGACTGAAAGCTAATTCAGGCTTAGAAATTTGTGCATCATGAATTTTGTAGCTGCAGTTTATCCTTTAATAGTTAGAGACCTGTTATATTGATAGTGTAAACCAGCCACTGCAGACTGGGTGGGAAAAGAGAGCTCATTCCTCTTATCTAAAAGACATCCCTCCAAAAGTGAGATTACTGTAGCTGTGAAGGGAAGAAAAGAGAGTGGTACACGGCCACAGCTGGGTGGAAGGCCTTGTTAGCCAAAGCAACATCTTCTGTAGGGCAGGCCTTCACAGCAGAATTAAAAATACATCAGGTCTAAGACCTTAATAAGTGGTTTCCAAAGAAGACGTGTGGCAAAAAGAGCTCAACAGAGCAGGCAGATCCTGCTGGCCCAAGTGGCTGCAAGCCAGGAGCAGGGGGAGTGTGGGTCTGCACTACTGCTGGAAAATTATAAATAAAGGAACAGTGGGAAAGGGAAGGTGTAAGTCATGAAACAGCCAGAATTTGTTTAGTGTTTCTGAGGATTTAAAGCTAATTACAACCTAAGTTTACCCTCATGATTCTTCCTCCCACCCCACACCTCCAGGATCTTCTAATTTATAGCCTACCAGATTCCTGTGCTTTTCATAAGCATGATGTACGTGAATGGAGCAGTCTAATATCTCAGTGGCTTCAGAAGCCTGACAGTGTTTTCACATTGCTTCTCACTCCAATAAATCAAAGTGTCCAAAACTATGGACTGCATACCCAATAAAGTCCTATGGTAGGGAACGATGTCTGTTTATGCATTTTTACGGCTGTGAATCTCCTGGATGGCATTCCTGCTGACTGGAGTGCCTTGCAGCAGTTATATAATTGCAAGTAAAAATTTCACTGGTTCGCCAAATTACTGAACCAGAAGGGTTTGCTTACTAAAGGACCAGAAGGAAGCAACTGGAAGGGAGACATAAAGGCAAGACGCTGTATAAACTGTTGGGTTGTGATCAGCATTTTGATCATTTTAGGAATTTGTCAAAGGGGAGAAGGGGAAAGTTGTGCAGTGAGAGATGGGTGAATAATTAACCACAAATAATTTAGTCAATGAATTTTGCTGATTGGGGATTATCTACAAATGGATTCGTGTGTATGTCAAATGTTATTCAACAGCTCTTTTCAGTGAATAATTTTTGAGTTGTAGCTTTATCCTGGGGAGTTCATTTGGGTATTTGATAATTAAATACTGAGAAAGAAGTGAGAGTACTAGCACACCAAAAAGTAATCACATAAATGGTGCGTGTATAGTCTCATTGTCTTCTTAAGGTGTAAGACAGGGAAAGTTTGTTTGATTTGATCTTTCATCACTGTCTAGTCTCTGAAGAGGTCACTTTAAATCTTGAGAGCACTGAAATTTGAGCCATTTGGAGTGAATTACCCAGTCCTATCATCACTGGATAAACCCAGCTTTTGGAGATGTGAATACCTATCTGCCTGCACATGATTCAGCATATGAAACACTCAACTGCAAATCTTGTACAGACAACTAAGCCTATTTCTTTGACTTATTACTACTGTTACTCTTACTTCCCTCTCATCCCTTCATTAAACTGCTGTGCTCCTCCTAGATTGCATTAGAGCTTATTCAAAACGGGCAGTTTCCTGTAAAATATTTGCAATAGAGCCTAAGCATCATTCTCAAATTTAAAGATCTTAATAACGATCTTTAGTATTAATTTCCAAGGCACTGAGGAAGATGCTGATATTCTTTAACCTCCCCCCCTTGCATAACCTTGGGCAGATCAATTGCTTAGAGAAGTTTTGCTATCCCCATCTTACAGCTAAAGCCTGTTTGGATGATAAAAATCACTTGTAGTCATGAAGCAAAAATCTCAGAGACCTGCATCCCAAAACCTGCAATAGTAGTTAGGGGAATGCATGCTCCAAGGATCTACAGAACCTCCATCCACAGATCCAGTGGCATAGCGAAATACAGAGCAGTGATCTGCAGATGCTGTTGATGAAGTAAAACTGCAAGTCAGAAAAAAAAAAAAAGTAAGAGTACACATTGTTTAGGTGAAAGGCTTTACTGGACAAGATGTGGACTTTTAAGCTCCAACTTTTGTGGTGACAGGTCAGTTGCATTTTACTTGTTTAATTTAAATTGGCATCCACAAGAAACCTCTGGACAGTCCCACGGAGCTCAAGCCAGGGCAAAAAATTGTCCTGAATTCAGAGTACTTAGCTTTGCTTTTTTTTATTAATAGTGAGATAGATGTTACATCCATTCATGAAGGTGGAAGTTTAAAATAAAATACAATTCTATATTCTAATTCTCTATTGCCATGTTGCTTTCTCCTGCAGAGTTCACACTCCAAGTAGCACAACTGGCCTTTCAGAAAAACATGTGGTCTGCTCAGCTTCTGTGCATGTGTTTGCAGCTCACAAGCAGATTGCTAATGTTCTTTTTTTGTTTGTTTCAGTGCTTTCTCTTAGTAGGCAATCCTCATGACAATTTTATTACTTGGAATTTGAGGTGGAAATGCCCAGCCAAAGAGATCATTTGAAAGAGAGAAAAATCAGCAGCACGTTAAAATGAGAAAGTCAGGCTTTTTGAGAAGAACACAATTGCCTGTTTGCATGTTGCTGAAATGCAAAGGTACTTTTAATAACTTTTTAAACCTCAGCTTTTTCTAATAATCTTCATAATCCTCACCTAGGATTGCCAGGGAGTAATTTGTGGCTGCAGTGTGTATGACAGGGAGAAAAGCAAAGCTACTTGACAGAACATCAAAGGTTTGTGCCACAGAAGTTTTATGCAGCCATTGCTAAATCTTTCATGCTTGAAACAATGATGAAAAATGATTGTCAGATATGAAACCAAAATTATATCAATCTACTGCAGGGTTGTGGGTTTTTTCTTCATTTGAAAACATGACCCAGCCTAGCACAGTTCACTTACTTACCAACCTTGAGTGTTCTGTCAGGATTGAAAAAGACTAGAACTGAGTCAGGAAGGGTGAATGTATTTCATGCTTCAGAAATGTATGTTGGGGCTGGGAGGGAGAGAATGACGAAAAATAAAATCAAGCAGGTCAGTGCCCAAATACCTCATTCTGATTGTCTTTATGTAACACATGTAACAGGCAATGTAGCTGCTCTCTGAATTCCCAAGGGGAATATTCAGTGCAGAGTAGCTGAAATGGAAGCTAAATGTTACTGTAGGCTTTAGTTCCCCAGCAATACCGCTGCAGGTAATTTTTCTAGCTGTAAATAAAGCGATCCTTAAAGCTGGATGCTGAGAAACAGAAGCTTGGGGGTGATTTGTCTTGTCATCTCTATCAAAATCTGGTCTTAATGAATATCTTGTTAGCTACGTCCACACCTGCTCTTTCCTACACAGAGGCCTCCAGGATATACCAAAGAAAGGGACCAACTGGAGAGCAAGAAGAAACATGAGGTTTAAATTATCATCATCAACCCTGTTTGTGTCATGTAAGGTACGTGCATGGGAGAGGCTGCACGTAGCTGCTGCTGCAAACAGAGCCCAGACAGCATGCAGAATGTGTGCACTCAATCTATGTGGTTGCATGCCCGTGGCACGATGGGCTGTGCTACTGGGGTTGCTGGAAGAGTCCTGTGAAAAAGAAGCCCTCAGGCATAGAGGGGGAGAAGACAGATTGATGCCAGTCTGTTAGGACTGAAGCACATTGACCTGCTGTTGCTGTGCAGAAAAGCTGAATCACTCAGCACCTTGCTGCTCTGTGAGGCTCCTTTTATGGGTCATACTGGGGGCTTCCAGGAAAAAAAATTCCTCTCACCAGTTGTGGCAAGGTGACTTTGTCTAGACAACATCCATTCTGCATCGCAGGTAATTTTTTTGCAGTTGTTGTTGCTGGAGGGAAACGGGAGAGACGCAGCCTGGCTACTACACCCCTCGGACATGAGGGAGAGGTCCCATCAGCCTCGTGCCCTCAGTGGTCCCTCTGCAAGGGCTCCTTGCCTCCCCAGGCTGTGCGCTGATCAGCCAGAAGCTGATGGGAATCAGATTCTCCCCTCCAAAGCTCTGTTTTCTTCTCACTGCCGAATATTTGCTGATCTTCTCAGCCGTTTGCTTAGCAAAGTTGTGTTCTAATATCCTGATTATAATTTGCAGCTGATTAGCATACATACACACAGTCAGCCTCAAACATATGGGAACCTTTCAGAGATTATGTTAATTCTGAAGAGATGCTACTCAGCGATTAGTCACAAAGCCTGTGGTATAAATTGATACTTCTCTCTGCCTCTGCTCTCCTTCCCATTGCTGCTGCATATTTTCTGTACCACCTCTGGCAGAGGAGTTGGAGGTCAGACAAAGAAAGAAATGGAATACAGTCTAGCAAGAAAAGGTTATAGAGATAAATGGTACCAGTCAAATGTGATACATTTGCAAGTGTGCTGCATAGTAAAGAAGTGCTGCATGGAGATGAGCTGTGTCACCTTACTTGTTTGCAATGCTGCTTCATCTTCCATTGCTTTGCTGTAGAGACAACAATAAAGATGACATTAAGCCATTTTATCCTGAAAATCCAAATGCTTTATTTAGGCAAGGCTTGTTCTGCTGTTTGGCTAGAGAGGGCAGCCCCGTGCCAGAGCCTTGCAGAATTCTTCTTTGAGAAAGAGAATAATTTCAAGCAGTTAGGTAGGTGGGTATTGTCCTCTCTGTATTAACTTACCTGTTCACAAAAAAAAAAAAAAATTCTCTACATTATCAGATAAACTCTTTGCTCAGGAGGCTCCCTCGGTAAGATCTGGGCCTATGAAGCCCTGTGTCTCTACTGCTTCTTCAGGGACTATGCATCTTGGATGTTAGGCAGAAAAAAAAATCAGCTTGTTTCTGCAGACAACATCCTTCAAAGGTGATCCCTGTGCAGTGGGGGTGTGCTGTATGGCACGGGGAGAAGTAAAGGCGTAAAGCAGCCTGACAAGACCAGAAGCCAGCAGCTGGTATTGTTTTACTTGTGCATCTGCATTACAAGATTATATATGATTAAATTTTTCCACAAGGTAGCTGTAATGAAGTTATAAAAAGTCTCATCAGTGTTCCAGCTGGTAGGTAGCAGAATGTGAGATGCAACTGATGGTCAAATGTACACTCTAATCAGTCATGAAAAATTATATTTAATTCACTTAGGTTTACTTGAGAAAGACTTTAAACTAAAGGTTCAGTCAAAGTACCCTCTAATTTTGAAACTTTTTTTGGCCTAATTCCTAAAACCTGAGTACTCAAGAGCTTCACGTTTGACATTTCAAGCCAGAACATGTCTGGTCCTCATGGCTTAAACCTCTAATTATACAAATGAACTAACAAAATTATCTCTTCTACAGTGATACTCCTTTTATCTCCATAGCTTTCCTTGTAAAGCACCATAACTTTAACTAAGAAGGGCCTCGTTATAAGCTTCTGTTTTAAGTCTCCAGGGATTTTTTTTCTTTAGGAAGCTTTTATTGAAGATGTGACTCTGACTTTTTTTTTTTTTTTTTTAATCTTCCTTACAAGAAGACTTATTTTTAGAGATGTCCTACTTACGTATCACTGAAGATTGGTGCTTTGGACAGCATAGCCTGCTGAATTTACCCTTAGTGAGAAATAGGTTTTCTTTATCAGCACCATCTTATGTATGTTGTATGTGAATCAACAGTGCCTAAAAGGAAGTACCATGTTTCAGCTAATAAAAGGTATGGGGGGTCAGGGTTTTTTTGGTAGGGGAAAGTATCCATAGGAATAGTTACCCTTCAGAACATGTTTACTGTGTTGTAATTTGTTTGTGCTTCTCTCCTGATGCTTTTTAAGGATCTTATATCCTCCCCTCCCTGAGTACATTGCATCCCCCTGATTACTACCCTCGTCCCACAGTTCAGGTCCTGGTGTTCACGCGTGCTTTTATGCCAAATATACAAAGGTAGCGGAGCATATTTTGGGCATGTGGGGAGGACTGGTCTCCACCTCAGTCTTGGCGGAAGTAATAAACCATGGAGAAAGTGTGCGTCTCACTGTTGGTCTCCTCTTCATCTGGGTTTGGTTTTGCTGTAGTGGTAATCAGGGTGAGGGCAGAAGAGTACACCTAGAGATTTGACCCAACTTAATTTTGAGTCAAGATATTGCTCAAATATCCTAATATTACCTGGATAACAATGATACAAACCCTATAATACTGTGAGTTTCAAGCTATTCAGCAGTTATGAAAGAAAGGAGCAGGTGAAAATAAAACAACAAACCCACACCTAAAGAATAAGCACAGACTTGCCTTGTGGATTTTCTGATTGTATTAAATTCTGTGGCCTGGGCTGGGATGTCCTGTCTTCAGCTTTCTCTCCTGTCTGCCCCTATTATGGAAACTCCTTACTCACCTTTGGCTGTGCCCATGTTAGCAAGTCGTGAGACACAGCAGAAGTAGTTGGGTGGACTGAGACTGCTAGTGCTGGGAACCCCATGTCCGTGATGTTGGGATTTTAAGTGGGTTACTGTAGAGTGGCTGGTGTCTTGTATTGAATGTCTATTCACAGTTGGGGCACATTAGCCACTCTACTGGAGTGTGTCAGGAAAAACTCCCATTGATTTATTCTTCATCAAAAATTTTCTTTATAATGCTTTTTATTTTTTGAAAGAGCTACATTTAAAAAGTGTTCAAGTTTGCAAAGAAAATAGAATTTATTTTTAATTTTCTCCTTTTTTTCAGGACTCATGCAAAAAGTACTTAATTTTCTGTTCTAACAAAAATCCAAAAGCAGAATAACAGAATGTGTGCATGGTACAGTATCTGCTAATACTGTCAATATCCACAGTCATCAGGATTTTCCACATTTAAAGGTATATTTTCTCTGTTACCTTCACAGGAATAAACTTCCAGATCTTGGGTCTTCTCATATCACTGGACAGTACAACATGCCTGAAGTGATTGTGCAGAACACTTCATAAAAAAAAAAGGAGGTAATCTGTCCTATCAGGTCTTGTCCTGAACACAATGTTATGTTAAGTGCTTATATGAAACAAGTTTTCTTTCCCTTCCATTATATTTCTTTTTATCATTAGCTGTTGTAACTGAATATTGTTGCTTCTATAAAATCAAGTCCTCCTTCAAATCTCGCTGAGTCTTTGGCCATAATTACATTGCAGCAATGAGTTCCACTTAGCGTTCCTCCCTCCAGGTTTTTCTAATCGCCAAAAATACCTTCTTTGTAGAAAAAGAAAATCAGTCTTTTAAAACAGTTTTTCTGTTTAAGAAAAATGAACTGAAAAATTCAGGATGGACTCTTCCTGTCCTATCTTTTCAAATAAACTCACATTTGGGAAAAGGCTTAGTCTGGAAGATGTCATACAGAAAGATAAAAGCTTTGAAAAGCTATTGGAGTTTTTATTAGAAACTGGTTTTTATACTTAGAGAACCAAACAAAAATAAATTATCAAAGAGACAGCCTCCTTCTTGGAGACCTCATCATCTAAGTTGCAAAACTGGGGTAGGAAGAAAAAGTTTTGCCCCACCAGTGTTGCATCAATGTCAAGGTTAATATTCTGCAAAGGAATTACAATAACAAGGAAAACTATCTCGGAGCAAGGAAATTAGGCAACAAAGGATACAGAAAGACTGGAAGCTCCATATCATAGACGTATAGATTTTCTAATTCAGTATCTTCTCTTCTAGCAGGGCCCATTCCAGCCATGTCAGAAGATGGTTCAAGAAACTTAACAGCAGGGCAATTTACAGAAAAAAATGCCTGCTTTCTGCTGTTCCACCTGTTATATTAAATACATACACATGCGTGCACACATACAAAACCCACTCTAGGTGTTTTGGTTTGCAATACAGTAGGGGTTTTCAAGCTTTTTGGAAGCCAGCTAAACTGCTGACTTGTTTGCTACTTTGTGGCATAAAATCTTCAGGCTAATAATACACTTGAAAAGAGCATCTCCTTCAGTCATCTCTAAATCAGTTGCCTTTCATTTTATTGGGTGCCTTTTAGTTATTGCCTTTCATTTTATTGGGTGCCTTTTAGTTATTGTAGTAGAGGATGACCAGACATGCTTATGTGATCTTAATGAAATTTTCATATTTTCTTCTATTTCCACGGCATTTTAAGAAACCTTTTTTAAATTTAATTTTTTCACTTTAAATTCTTCTGTCTTGAGTACTTCAACAACTGAGTGAAATTTTATTGAGAGGCAAGGAGGGAAGAAAACAAAACTAATTTAATCATATCGAGGGGAAGCAAGTCCATTTTCTCAACCCAGAGAACTGTCTTCAAGCTCACCCCTGGTGGAAGGTCCATGAGTTTCAGCACTGCAGGTGAATGATTCTAGCCCAGAATTATTTCATCTATCTGAAAAGGGAGTTAAGTGTTTGTCAATTTTGTCTAAACTGCCAGGTTCTCCTAGAAATAGTGTTCCAGGTTTTCATAAGCCTGGAGGCATTTTTGTCATTTCAACCTCGTTTAGCTTATTATATCCTGCCACCCATGTCTAGATAAACTGCAATGAGGGCTGCTGCCTCCATTATAAGCCCACATCTACTCTATCAACAAGACTTCAGTACCATGACCATTATAAAATCCCTAAAATTTGATCTGCCATTGATGATAGCAAGTCTCAATTTGTGGGTGCTAGCCTGCAAAAATGATCTACAAATGGCATGTTGCAGGCTGTTATTTTGTATCCTGCAGGATGGTGTTCAAGTCCTCTCTCTTCCCTTCAATGGGAAGGTCATTGCTCCAGATCAGAAATTACTATCGCTCTAAGTGACGTGGGGAACTATACCAGAAGCTTAATTTAGAATAAAAATACAGGCAATAGAATAATGTTTCATGTCAATTTTTTTTCTGTGATTTGACAAAAATATTAATTTCTCACAGAGTTGGAGATAAAACCAGTTCTTAAGAGAACAGCGTATTTGGGAATATGTTTCTTTATTGTTCAAATTGGTGGATCAGTCCTCAAATGATTCGTGCTTTATTTTTAGCAGGAAATAGTCTCTCATTTCCTCCATTGCCTCTTTTATATCAGCAAAGTTCTTACCGACCACCTTTTTACAGCTTTTATCTTCACCAAGCTTTCCTGAGATTGTAACAGTTCAGTATTACAAATCCATGTTTCCTGGTATTGATGAATCTGGCTCTTGGAAAGTGTGAGTTACAATGATTAGCTATCTGATTAAACCAAGAAGAAGAGCTGCCTTGAGGGTTTGAAACAAGTGCCCTTTAGAAGATTTAATTTCATGATCTCCCTAATCAGTGTTTTGTAAGTTCAGTGTACATCCTACGCACATCTTTTAAATCAGTGCAGATTGCATATTGGTTTATATTGTTGTCACAAATTAGCAGTACAATATCAGTTTCTCTGATGCAGGGAACTCTGAACAGGAATCGTTTGCATTTCTATTTGAGCATCCTGGAGACAAATATAATGAAATGAATAGCCTTTTAATTTAATTGGCTTCCAATGTGAGTCTGAGAATAGAAAGCACAATACATCGCGCAGTTACTGTAGAAACGGTTGAGGTCAAAAGCTCTGCATGCAGACCCTACATTAGTCACTACTGCTCTTGTGCAGTAATTTTTTTTAATTCTCACTGCATCTCCATCAGACCCCAGGAAGCCAGATAATTCAGCGTTAGTATTGCAAGTGGAAGTGCTGGGTCATTTGTCACTGGTCAGATCTTGCTATGGAATCCATTTTAAAAAAGCTGCCAAAAAGAAAAACTGCATTGTATCAGTGCTCTTATATATCAGCCACAAGAATAAGATCAGGGGAAAAAAAAAAAAAGAAAAGAAAAAAAAGAGAGGAAAAATCTGTTTCCTTCTCATAGAAGAAAAAAAGAGAACAAGGCAAGAAAAACTGATACAGAAATGATAATAGTCTGCCAAGAAACCCTTTTTCAAAAACATCTTTCTATTATAGGTTACAGACAGTTAAGATTTATGTGCTATTTAGTGGAGCCAGCCTTGCTGAATGCAGTGAAAGCAAAAGGGAGATAATATTGTACTAATATTCAAAACTCCTACACCCTTTTGACTGTAGAAATAAAGAGATACAGCTCTTGTAAAACTTTAGCCAGCCTAGGAGCTCATCAATGAACACATAAACCCTTCCACACAGTGCTAAATGTAGAAAAGGGATTTCTTTACTATTTTTGGACTGGCTAGTGCAAGATCTATGCTGCTGCTTCAGCTTGAATTAATTCATCTGTCTGCAGAAAAGTTCAGAACTCCTCATCTGTGTCCGATCCCATATGCTTATGCTGGTACAAAAAACTGACACAAAACACTTGCATATGTAGCAGACTCAGCTGCACAAAGGGGATCACATTAACCTCCCATTTAATTTTTGGACTGCTGATTTTTAAAAGCACAAAAGTTCTTTTTAGGAGGTGTTACATGAGCAGTTCTTGGCATTTTTAATATTTCCTAAATTATTATATGTAACTATTATTATTTGCTGAAGGAGATGGAGGAGGTAGTACTTCCCAATTAAAAACATCCTACTGGTCAGTGTTCTTTCCAAGGAGGCAGAGGACTTGAGTTCAGCTCCCCTCTTGTCTAGAGGCAATTCAGTCCCTTGCCTTATGTCTGCATCAGGTGCCCAGCCTGTGTGCAAGCTCTGGCTCTGTCTTCCTCTTGTGCAAGCCCAACTATTCTACAGAAAAGCCAGATAGATACACTGGGCCAAAAATAGGGCACAAGCTGGTGTGTGATTTTGTTACCTGGCAGCAAAGACACTCACTTGGGAAGGACAGGATCTATAAGCAGTCTGCTCATTTTTTCTATTTTGCTCAGCACTAGCAGGGAAGCAGTACTGTGAGCAGAGGTTGAAAGCCAGGTTCCCCAGGTATAGACACAGTCATTGGGCTGTTTGTAACAGGGTGGTCTGCAAAGAGCAGCTCCAGTGGGCAGGGGTGAGGCCTCCCCAGTAAAGGGAAAAAGAGGAGATGGTTGGAAGACATTTTATATGGTCATCTCTGGCTCTGGAATGTCTCAGAAGCAGAAGCATGCAGAAGAGCTTTAGATAGCACATGTTCCTGTGTGCAGATAATGGAGTGGCATTTTGAAACAGTTTGGACATGGCAGTGAGGTTTTTTTGGGGGCAAGGAAAACAGACCAGCAACTTAAATCTGTCCTTCAAAACACAAGCACCCACCCCACCCCACATTTCCCTTGTTGGCCCTATCAATGCAAGAGGACAGTGGACCTTCAGATCAGTTTGCACTCACAGCCCGAGTCCCTGCTCAGGAGAATGAAATGCAGCAGTTTGCAACCCAGCTGCTCCTGATCACATTAAGTAGTGACACCTGAGAGCATAGCCTGGCTGCTCAGGGATGCTTTGTCTGAACTAAATCTTATACTGCAGTAAGCCATGTTAATGCTCTATGTAGATGTTCACTGGGAACTAAAGGCATTGCAGTTTGATTTAGGTATAGAAGTATTTGAAGTGCGTACCTGCATTGAGTGCACAAACCAGTGCTTGGGAGGTTTTTTGTGCTATCATGGGGAGGTTGTCCTGAGCAAACGTGCTATTGCAGGTTTTGTGAAAATTTGACAGCTAATGCACCCAGGCAAATTGGATGGGTCCTACGCACATAGCCTACACTGTCCACTGCGGAAACAAACTCTGTTTAATTGTGATCAGGCTGCTGTGAACAGGTATCCATAAGGTGGACTCATGCAGGTTGACGACTCTGCCTTGAATTTAAACCCTTAATTAGCTTGAATTGATTTCTCTCAAGTACCCTCATGCAGACAACCCTCAAGTCAAAGGGATTAGCCTCCAGTTTAACTCTACTGAAAAAGCTAATTGGGGAGCAAATGAAAGGAAAACATGAAAAAGGGGATATTTAAGGGAAAGCTTCAATGCCCTGGTGAAAAAGAAATGTCATCTAAGATGAATTTGACACAGGTGGGGTGATACTGTGCCTGCATGGTAACATTGCATAGCGTCACCTACTTTTCAAATGGTTTCTGTATCTGCTATGTTTCGCCAAGTCCAAAAAAAAGAAGTATTTGTCACTTCAAAACACATTATCACTCCCAGTAAAATTGTGTATTTCTCCCTCTTTGATAACTGATATTCCTCAGATAATGTTGGAACTGGAAGCAAAGCTTTTCCTTTTCTCAATATTCAGCTCTAACTATTGAGAAATTCTGATCTTCTGTTGAAGAAGCCAAGCTTCACATAATACTGTTTCCCCTAACCTTGACTAGTCCCCTATTTCTAAGTACTCTGCCTTTCAGAGGAAATCCTGGGGTAGGGACCTTTGAATATTTATCAAGTGGCATAAGGTAACTGAGTGTTGTAGCCTACCTGTAGAGAAATGCTCTCTGTAGAAGCAATTTGATAATTATACAGAAAAGAGAACTGGTTTTCCTGCAATGTAAAATGATTCACACCTGGCCTATCCTCACTCCACAGTATGCTAAATAATGCATGCATTTTCTAAAGGATATTAAAACATGGTGGTAAAAAAATGAAACTGAGAGAGGAGCTCATATAATGCACTACATCAGGGAAAAAAAAATCAGTAAGTATAAATGGAGAATGGCTGTGTCAGCCCTCATGGAAATAATACATTTTCTTCATAATCTCCTGATACATGGAACAGGCAGTTCCAAAGAGAAGCTGTCCTGATAACTGGCTTGAAAACAAAAGGAGGCTGAAAAACAGTAGAGCCTGCTAGCTGTAATCTGCACAAATACCTAAGCACTAGGAGATTGTTTCAAAGCATGAAATACAGCAGTGTGTGCGTGCTAGGGTGGTGAAGCAGTCAGCAAGGAGACTATAGGTGGCACCAAGCGGGCCTGGGAGAGTGCTGGTACTGCAAGGGTTAAGAGTAGAGGGAAGCGTTTCTACCAGGACCTACTGCAGACTAATGAGTAACTGGTCCAGGTGCAAATCTCACTTCACCACCACCTGAGTGATTGAAGAAGTCTTCCCTACTCCTTCCTTTAAGTCACAGTGGTTTTTTTGTCTTGTGATTTCAGACTCCTAAATCCAGTCAAACTACTTCTGTTGGAAAAAAATAAGTATGGGCAGAGAAACATCTCTTTCTTCTAAAATCAGCTTTAAACTGGAAGATAGCACAACTACTTTATTGTGGTAAGTCTCAAGGCAATGGGTGGTGTGGCAAGAATTACAGTGGGATTTCTTTCAGGCAGTGTGATGTATACCTCCAAAATCTTTGCTTTGCATGTTGCTATTTATTTTTGCTTTTTCCTCTTCTTAGCATTCCCCTCGCTATATTCCTAGTTCTCTCAGCTTATCAAACTGTGTTCTTTAGGAGGCCTCTGCAGCTTCATGGGCCTTGGAATGATTCGCACCTTGCATTTGCCGGGGAGTAAGGACGTTCCCCAGGGGTGCTCTTGTCTCTGCAGCAAGTTTAATACAGGCTGACTGGCCTTGCTGGGAGGTATTGTGATGGTAGTACTTGATTGCTGAGGACTGGGTGGCCAGTGGAACAGCACAGGACTGTGATGGCTACATGGAAGTAGGGTTGCAGCAGCAGAAGGTATGAGGAGTAGGGCTGAAGGCTGAGAAAGGTGGAAAATGCTTGCAAATAAGGCAATACATTGGTGGCTTTGTCAAGAGTGCTGTTGGTAGGAGGTTGGATCAATGAATGTGCTCAATAGCTGCTATGCATCTTTTATGAGCGATTTCTTCCAACTACTAGGTAGGTTTGTAGGCTACTGTTTCACTTTTTTAGGAAACTTGGCTATCCTGTCAAGTATGTCCCTTTCATGGGGTATTTTTCTTGCCTGGAGCTGTAAAAAATAATCATACCAGCTCATCTGGTAAGAGTCTCTGGTCATGCTTATCTTACAATATGAACATGAGAGGAGGGACAATGAAAAGAGGAGGAGGGCACCTTAACCTCCTAACACACCACCCTGTAACGCTGAGGCTGCCTCTCACAATCCCAACCTAATTATTTGCTAAAAAGGACAAATTCTGCCTTCCTGGTTTTGGTACCATTCCTGGGAACAGCTGCTGCTCTCCATTGAATGAATGCCTGTGTTCAAATTTGCAAAGTATCCCACGTCCTGTATGGCATAAATGCATTCTGTAGATTTTGTCCTGGGAAGGAGGTGAAAAATGTAACAAGTCTAGTGCATAGTGTAATCAAAGATTTATAAGTAGCCATGTATTTTTAATGCATATAAAGTAATAAGAGCTGTACAGTAAAAGCAGAAATGTGACATTAAATGGTTGCTTCTGCCAATTTTCCACAAGGTGTTATCAAAGGACTGTTTCAGCAGCAGGGTTGCAAGACTGCATCCTCCAATAGGAAGACAATGATTTGATCAGGCTCCAGTTAAGGCCATGAGCCTCCTGTGCTTGAGGGCCTACTCAGCTTCTCTTGCATAACTTTAAAAGAAGCTCAGCTGGTCAGACCAAATGGCCAATCAAGAGATGTTTTGTAATGCATCCTTTTATTTCATTCCCATAACCGACAACTTCAAAGCCAGTATTTAAAATAAATGAAAAAATAAAGGTGGCTGTGATCAAAACAGAGAGGAAGCATTAGTGCAGGATGGATCTGTAACCCTCTGGCCCAGGGTACTGCTTGGCAGACAAGAAATTTTCTGCCCCTTCTTTTCATATATATCTCCCAGTGTATTAATCTTTTTTCAGTGTTTTCTTTTTCCTGAGCATCCCACTTTCTCCTTTTGTAGTTGGCTCCAGAGAGGTGTATTTTCCCTTATGAGCTGCATCAGAATTTCCTAAGGTTAGGGGAACTGGTGCTTCTGGGGAATTATTGAATTCAAGTTATTTGGTGATACTTCTTTCAGTTTCTGCAAGCCTTGCAGGACGGCTAAGGCATATATCATTTCATTTTCTGAAACGTTTAGGTCACCAATTTGTGTTCTAGCCTGGCAGTGTTTATTTTCAAATTGTATATGAACAAGTGTAAAGATCTGCGAGTATAATAAAATCAGTGTGAAAAGAGACTAAGGTTCATCATGGGATTTCTTGCAAGTTAATTGTTGGAAGCATTGGCATACAATCTGGCTTGCTTATCAAATTGATTAAAATGGTTGGAGCAAGAGGCAGTGTTATATCTAAATTCAGTCAGATTTGTCTTAAGAAAAAGTTTGTTTAGGGAAAGTAATGAGAAATAAAGTAAATGCAAACAGCTGGTATCCTGCCATTTTGTGACCTGCCTTAAATGGTCTGTTTGGAGAATCCTGTTGGTGGGAAAGGTCTGATACGTGCTGCTTTGCTGAATGCTGCTTGATGTATCCTTTGTGGTGCCTTCTGTGGCCTAAATGAAGTTTTGGTTCAGCAGTTACAATTTGAGGAACAAATACTGATTATTTGGTACCCAAAACATGCCAGATATTTTCTAGTTTTGCACTGATTTCTACTATTCTATTCTTTGCTTTTATGTATTCAATGATAAGTGTTTTGGAGTAGCTGCAGTATCAAAATTGTTAATTTTCTGCCACTCAGTACGTGTGCTGATATGCCCTCCAGCTTTTCCTCTTTGGAGCCCTGGCATCCCTCTTTGCTCACGTGTTTCCTGTGAGAGAACTAAGCCTGCCTGCGTGGCCCTGGCTCGTTTCTATTTGGCCTGAGAAGCTAATCTTCGCAATTATTGTCACCAATTCAAGCCCATCCAAGTAGCTGGCTTTGAGAATATTTGAAATACTGCTGCCACTGTTCCAGAGACCCAGATGTACTAGCCTGAAACATTTATGCTATTAAAAGAGCTGTGAGAAATTTTGGATGAGGCTCGTGTTGACTTCGCAGCCAAGATTTCCCCCTTTCATTACAAGACTAGCTTTCAAACTTTTGATCAAACCATGGATTAACAGGTTTATTTCCCCCACCCCCCAAAATCTAATTCGCAAATATGATCTTCAACCTGAGACTCAGACTGCAATTGCTGTTGATTGGAATAGTGTGAGGGAAATCAGGCTGTATAGTTCTTTATGTGATACCATTAAATGAAATGCCAGCATTAGTTAAAATATCCACCAAATGCCACAGGTTTATACCTTAAGTGCATTATTCACTAATTGTTCTTTGGTATTTCCCTGAGGGTGGAAAGGACTTCAGTCAGAAAAGAAGAAACAATGGTCTGATCAATCACAGGCTTCTTGAATTGCAAATAAGAATCAGCAACCAGCTCAGTAAACATGTTCCCACCAGCCTCTAATGCTGGTCTGTTGAGCTTTCTGCAGCCCTCTAATGTCATCCTCATGATTCTTTACATAATGTACATGCTGAAATCTTTCTCACTGTTTTCTTTTTTTTTTTTAATACCGCCAGTAAGCAAATGTAAGGATGTGTGAATCTGTATGTAATTAATCCCCTGTAAAATGGTGCTTTTTAACTTGTAGAGGCTCTTGAAACAGAGATGCTTTATCTTCTTATCGGCACAATCCCCGTCATGTCAGAGCCAGGGTGACACGTCACTGACAGAAAGCTAACATAAAGTCTCTACTGCACCTGAGTACAAGCAGTTGTTATCTTTTTTTATTATGATAAGAAACTAGTAGTGGTCTAAGAAATGGTGCTAAGCTGCTGGTGTAGTCAAGTGCCTAGTGTTTTTACAACTATCTTGTAAGAATGTGAATATGCAGCTGGGTATTATCTCCCTTGTCTACTGGCGAACACTGTGATCTTAAAGCTTTAGTGTCATTGAGGCCTCTGTGACACAGCTGTCATGTTGGGCGCTGCTAGAAGGGACTGCCTTTGCTGCTGCAGAGATGCTGCTGGGAACATCTGCAGCTCCCCATGGTCTCCTCTTCCATTACAGAGAATTCTCAGATGTTCCAGGCACAGAACAACAAATAATGCCTTGATCCCCCAGGGTTTTCTTTTTGCCATCTGAGAAATCATTTAAGAAGTTTCTGCCATGCATTTGAAACAGAAGCATTCAGTGAGTTGTGTGAATGTTCCCCCCTTTGCCTCACTCATGATCAGATTGAGACTGAATGCCACCTTTGGAAATATGCTTCAGACAAACCAAAGCCATTGAAGTTCTACCTGGATTCCTGGTGGAAATGTAAAGGACTCTGAGAGATGCAAAGAGACAGGGTAACCTAATCTTTTCATCTGTTTGTAAGCTGAAAAACTTGATGTAAAGTTGTGTGAGCTACTGCTCCTGAGCAAGGCAAGCTTTGTTTAGTGGTGCTTTTTAGTTAGAGATGTGCTGCTGATGGTTTTGATTCTGTTGAGAACTGACTGTTGGAAAGGGCTAAAATGTTTTATTACCCTGCTCTTGGATAAGGGCATGTCTAAATAGAAAGCCTTTTGGGAAAGGACTGTTCCATGCCCTTTATTTTTTGCTTAAAATGTTTGGCAAAATTGGATTTTATTCTTGACTCAGCAATAGATAAAGAATATAATGAGATAGCGGCAAGCAAGTTGTGTGTAAAGTGATTGCAGTTGCATAGCTTTAAGACTGTTTTCATACAGGTGTCTGTTATAATAATTTAGTTACGCTGTGCTCCCTGATCAGATTTTCCTAGAGATCTCTGCTGTATGCAAACATAAAAGAACTTGGAAGCTGCTAAGCCTTCCAAAATGTTAATGTAAACACGTTGCATATGTAGGACTAGTGAGCATTTTCTAGGCCAAATGCATATCAGAGTGTGATTAACTGATTAACTAGCTAACAATCAATTGCTATTGGTCTTGGGCAAGTCTGTGCCACATGGGTTTGGTTTGCAGGGGTCATTTAGTGTGGCACTTGTACCCTCTGCAGTGGAGGTACCTCCATCTGATCTGGTAGCTGGTGCTCTATTTTCAGAAATGGGCAATAAGCACTTCTAAGGAACAATTTCCCTGACCAATTTTAGACAATTACCGTAGAAAAATACTCCATGATCTAGTAGCACTTCTCCCTACATAAAGCAAACCCAGACTGCTAGTTCACATATCAAAACCTGCGTGGATGAATTCTGCCTCTGATGTCTGGTGAGTCTGTGAAAGTACAAGTAGTGGCAGAATGTACCCATTGGTGAAACAAACATTAGGAACACTTTTCTCCTGCTTGGCCTGGGTGAATCATCTGAGACTTAATTTTAATCTTTTGCCCAGTAGCGCAGGACATTGTGCCCAGGAAAGGCTTCCACAGGAGTCAGGTTCCCAAGGAATGTGGGTTTTGGATGGAAATAGCAACAGTGCTAGTGCCAAGAGGCTTGTTTCAGGCTGGGTTAACTTGCTTTTTTCCCCTAGCTCATTCATGGATGAGACTAAAACCGATGATATCTGGGATGGATTTGTGTAGTTTCAGCTCTGTCCCTCTTATCCATTTTGCTCAAGTGATGAACTGTGCGGCAGTTCTTTCTTAGCAGGGGAAAGGCCACTGGTCGTGTTGTATACAGTGATCACTTGGCACTTAACTCCTTGCCAAGTAACGTAATCAGTCATCGCAAGCAAAGCTGTGTTGCTATGTACTCATTCATTTTGTTTGCTTCAGTGTTCGATTGAAGAAAACAAAGGGTAATATGCTATTAGAGAAATCGTGTAACCTGGCAATTAATAATATTTGCTCATACAGACCATCTTGTGTCTTATAACCAAAATGATGTGTTAAGTTTAAAGATAGCCCCAAACTTCACTTTGCATTTTATTTTAATGTTCCTTAACCCTCCCGCGTAAATACAGCTCTTGAATGATCACAGCAAGAACATACCGAAAAAGGACTGAAACTTCCGCATTAATATCCAATTTTGGTACAATACAGTGTGGTATTAATGTCATTTATGATCATGTACTGTTGTCAGGGCCCTGACATATCTGAACATAACAGCATGACTTTTATAACCTTGTTACAAAAAGCAATTAGGGGCAACATCCAGCTCTGCAGTTACGTATCACGTGGAGATGTAAGGAGCTTCCAACAGTGAATTTAATTAGCAGCAAACACAGGGTACTCGGTGACCTGCAGTGCAGATAACACAGTTCCTGTCCGGCAATATCAGTCCCTTTCTATAAAATGGTACCTAAACTGCTCCGATGCTGGACCCATGCATAACTGACAGGCTTCCAAGGAACTGTGGTTGGAAACTTCCAACCTGGAAGGCTGAATCGGGAAACGCAATGCCGTAAATCCAATCTTGTACCAAGCAACGCCATGAGCAGCTTTAAAATGCTGAGGAATAATCCAGGAGGAACTACATGCTAATGCCAGCAGTTACCAGACTTTTCTCAAGAATGTATAGAACAGATTTTGGTAATCAAAGCTGCACTGCACAGAGTAATAAAATGAGCTGATGCTTCATATGTGTTGGTGCATAAGGTTAAGGAGAGTCATGACATACAACTTTGTGTGAAAGGGAGTCTGGAGGACTTGTATTGGCTGTGATGAAGGAATTCCTTGTTTGACATTGAGGGGATATTAAAAATGAATTAAGCCAGACCTGGTTTTGTTAAGGTTTGCAGTGCTAAATTCCAATCCTCTGAAGTGTCTGAGGTTTCAGAAGAAAGCTTGTTAGTTACCCTGCACATCTCAAACTAAACGAGCTGATAATTGAAGCCATGCTCTGTTGGGATGTAAATGAGGAGTAGGTGAAACGTGCTTTTGCAGGGTGGGAAAACTGTGAGCATCAGTAATAGAGTGCTATAGTAGCTGGCCTTTCCTGCAGACACAGAGCTGGTGCCAGCGCACTAAGCATAACATCCTGACCCAGCTGAGGTGGAAGAGCCCTGAGCTTTTCCCAGCTGAGTGTCCCTCGCCAGCACAAACTTCATGGAAAACGTCTGGAGACACAGACCAGGCAGCTGCCTGCTAACAGGTAGGGTCTCAGGAGATGTAGGTTGCATATCTATCCCCAGTGAATTGCTGAATGGCTCTCTGGCTGCTTTGGAGAGCCTTGTGACATCTCCACTGTAGAGCAAGCCTAATGGTGTTTGCCCTGCTCTGCAAGGGGCGGGGCAGCCCCATGAGAAAATGTCTCTTGGTATTTCTGTGGTCCCATGGAAGAACAATACCTACCATGAGAAGGGCTGCTCACATTTTGCTGCTGGTTTTCTCTCCTGCTCCATGTTGTATGTTTGTTCTGAATGCCTGTTGGGTTTCACAGTGTTGATGCAGTCTGCTTATATCCATTTCCAAATCTGACTGTGCCTAATGCCTGACTTAGAGCCATTACTGCTGTGATGATCCTGTTGAGATGCTTGCAGGGGGTTACTTGCAGGTAGCTAACTTTAAGTTGAGTTTGACCTAGAATAAGAGCAGAGATTTTTTAGGATTGTTCTTAAGTGTAACCTAAAATCTTCAAGCAAGAGGTACAGAAGCAGCCAGAACTGAGCTATATGTGCACAGAACCAAAAGGAACAGGATTTCAGATAATATATTATTTAATTATTATTTAATAAATAAATTGGTAATAGGTGGGTTCCCTAATTCTCACCTAAGCTGACTTTCATCAGGATAACTACCAAGAATAACTACCTCTGAGAAATGTAATTCAGCTCACTTGCATTGGCATGTCCAGACTTTGAGGCTTGGATCTCTCCAGCAGCCTGGGAGCAAAGCAGCTGTGTGTGTTTGAAGCCATAGACTGTTTTAGAGCACTTCAGATCTATCAGTTCACCTCCACCCTTTTTGCACCACCTCAGGAAACAGAGCAATTAAAATCTTCTCAGTGTAATTTTTAGCTCTGCACTGCAGCCAGCAAGTGAAAGGCACGAGACAGCCTCGCAGACTGCTCCCAGGTCCAAACATGAAGCTTGGGAACTATCTATAGATAAATACAGGGAGAAGGATACCAGCAGGGCTATGCAAGATTTCTCTTCAAGTCTTTGTCCTGGTGTAGGTTTGTTCTGTGATGTTGAGTGAGTAACTTCATTTCTTTGGCTTCATATTCATCTGTAAAGGGACAGTCACAGGCCTTCATCTGCTTAGTATGGCTGGGGTGAATACTGCCATTTTAAAGCTTCCTCTGTGCTCTGACCCGCCCTTGGGGAGGACGTGTGGGTGCTGACAGAGAAGAAATGGACAGCAAGGCATTTCTTGTTTGTTTTTAGTAGTGCTTGGCTGGACTCATCTGTCTCCCAGTGGCAGGAGGTGTTTGCAAATACATATGTGTGCGAGTGCTGGGATAAGGTGTGTCCTGCTCCATATGGTATGTGCAGATGTATGTTGGCAGGTGTGAACTGTGTAACTATATTTGTGTGCACTGAGGATGGTTTTGGAAGAAGAAGGAGGCTGCTGAGAACTCTGGCTAGGTACTCGCTTTTCTTGTAATGTATTACTTTAATTTAAATTCACTTTACAGTCAGTGCACATGAGAATTATTTTGAAGGTTTAATTTGC
The DNA here is from genome assembly GCF_026419915.1 of Harpia harpyja. Taxonomy (NCBI): domain Eukaryota; kingdom Metazoa; phylum Chordata; class Aves; order Accipitriformes; family Accipitridae; genus Harpia; species Harpia harpyja. Next base: position 55,012,881 of record NC_068943.1, read on the forward strand.
TAGCTGCTGAAAGCAATAAGGTGGCTATCAACAGAGAAGAAATAGCTTGGCTGTTTGTTAATGCTCTTGGGCTGTACTGTAAGTTCTCCAGGCAGCTGTAATGGTAGAGGAGCAAATAAAGCATTGTTGCTTTTAGAATCGTTTGTTTTATTGTATCAGTAGTTTTCTGTTTCTAGATATTTACACGTAAAGTATTTTCTGGGGCAGATAGCTGGGGGAATCTCTGGATTCTCAAAAACATTCAGACGGAAAAGCTGTTAAACCATGTAGAAAACATAATGTTTGGTCTCTTATTAGTGGCAAAAACTTCATTACATTTATTATGTTTGGATTGGTGCTAATTTTCTGGCCATTTTGGTCAGCAGAAACTGTACAGAATTGCCTATATTTGTACTGGGAATTTAATTCCTTAGGATGGTGAGATTTGATTTTATCGCTATAAGCAACCATCTGGAGTAAGTTTATTTGTGTTACGTGGCTTGCATGTATTTATACTTCAGACTGAGATCCCTTAAATTGAATTCTCTGAATTTTTACATATCATATAAATGACATTTGCTTGCAACACAGTGGAGTGATTACAGTGAATACTAAAATGGCAACATTCTGCAGTAAAAAAAAAAATACAATGTAAAATGAACATTCATTTACAACAGAGTGTAAATTTATACTATTTAATGAAATGCATTCACTGTGCAGTGAAATACTTTTTGTGCCTATTGAAATACAATTACAAAGCACTGAAACTTATAACATTTAACAGAGACATTCTGTTACACAGTAAAAATTGTGTCATGTTTGTTAAAATTATATTTGATAGAGTGAAATAAACATGGTCTGTGCATATGTTTATTTCTCTATATAGATAAAATTAAAAAAAAGATATGATTACATCAATCTGCTATAGACCAGAAGTCATATACCTGGGCTTATTCAGTATCAGTTATGTTCCACCACGCAGCAGTACATCATTAACTGTTTCCTTGTGTTTGAGAAGTTGCCTTCCTCGGGAGGGGTATGAGGGGACACGGCTTGTCAGGGACCGTGATCGGGTGTAGAAATTTCTGGAGCAGGTCTCACATGACAGATGAGCAAATGCTTTTAGCTGGTAGGTTAACCTTCTTACCCATCTGCATGCGGTTGGTGGGACCAGGGGACATTCCTGCATCTCTTACAAGGAGAAAGAGGGATTGACCAAGAGGTTGCTTTACAAGCAAAGTGGCCCCTGTGTGAACAGTTACGTACAAGTTCTCTCTAAGGGGTAACAGATCTCTGGATAGACATTATTTTGCCAGTATCCAAATGGAATATATTTGTGGTACTTGGCAATAAAACCCTATTGTCCACATGCTGGACTTGTTTTGGGGAGGGACTCCTCCAGCTCTTGCAGAAACGGCTGCAGCAAGTAATGCTTGTGGTGACAGTATAGCTGGGGACTATGTTATTCTCACAGGTGCTGGAGATGACTGAAGCATAGAAGGAACACGCATTTGTTCCAAGCCCAGTACCATTCACTGCCATGAGAGAAGGCTGATGACACAAATGCATTTGTGCTCTCACCACTTTACCTTCCACAGACATATACTGAGAAAATGTGTATATTTTTGGACAGATTCAGAAATGTTTTTTAGTAGTATATGACTGGTAATTGCAGTGATTCATTAGGCCATAATTGTGCTAGTGAAATACAGAGTTTCTGGCTAGGCCTTTTGGGGGTTGTTCTGGACAGCCATCAGCCATGCTATTGAAAGTAATTTTTCCTTTGTTTGCATGCAGTCTTCCTTTGACACTCCTCAGCTTTACAGGACAGCTTAGGGAAAAATCTCCTGGAGATAGCCCCAGCCATCAGGCTGTACTGGCACCACAGCTCCAACACCAGTCCATTACTGGGGTTGGCACTGAGGCTTTCTGGTGCGACCTACCCCACGTGGCGGCTTCCTGGTGGAGGCGTGAATTGTTGCAATCCTCAGGCCACTCCAACTGATTGCAAAACCTGCTCATTACGCATTGCACCTCAGGCTCTGGAGAGCACTGGAGGGTGATTTAAGATCTCCTCAGCAGATGGTGGTAGGCAGACATTCACACACGTTGTTGGGGTGCAGGTCTGTGCTCTGGAATCACTGGTGCTAAATTAACATATTTATTTGCTGATACCAGTGTGGCAATCCTTACCTTTCCACAGATCCCAAAGAATAGGCAGGTTCTCACTCCAAGAAAAAAAGATTAAACAACCGAAATTATGGTGCTGATCATCAAATAGTGCAAGATGCCTTTTATCAGTGTAGATTCTGACCTGCTTTCTGTTTGTAGCTGATATTAAATTCCTGGGTGAAGATAATCATTTACCGTGGTTTACATGCCTGTTTCTGTTCCATAAATGTAAGGAGACTTGGCTCTCTTGGGCTAATAACTGATCTGTCCATTTCTGTGTTCATCTTGGCCAGGGAAGTTGTCACATAAAATAAATGCAGTAAAGATGAAGCTGGCCATTCCCTCTCTCCTTTTCAAAGGCCATCAGCTCACTATGTTGCCGAATAAAATGTTAAAACTTGATATTCTGAAATAACAAAATCTGGTTTCCAGTTGCCCTTTTTTATTTTAAAAGGTGAAAACTTGCTATTTATTCCAACCAAAATGTTGGTTCAAATTGAATGGGCAAGAGGTTCAAGAAGTTGCCTGGGTTAATTTGTGGATTTGCTGCTACTCATTTTCTCTAAGCTGCCTGTACATTGCACAGAGCAGCTTGCCAGGGCTCCCCTCTCTAGTCTTTAGGCCTAGATACACAGAGATATTTGCTCTCTGCTTTCAGTTAATTTTCCATTTCACCTCAGTCCCTAGCTTTTTTCCTGAGTGGCTCTGGCATATATATTCATTATATATTCTCAATAATGCTGGTCTTGATGCTCAGCGACCTCCTTGGCTGTCGCCTTGTATAGAGCATGAGCAATGCGTAGCAAGGGAGAAGTGGAGGACTCCGGGGAGGCAACTGGGATGGAGCTGATAAATGGAGAGAGTCTGGGGGAAAGCGACAGAAACTGGGTGAGCGAAGGAGCTGCACCCAAGGAGGAGGAGGGCAGGGGAAGTGAGAGGATGGGCTGGAAGGAGGGCACAGGGTGCCAAAGGAGGGTGAGAGACCCTGAGAGGGCATGTGGCATCCAGGGCATTGAGAGCTGGAGGGGGTGGGAGGGGAACCAGCCCTAAAACAAAGCTATTTGAAGAAAGGCAAATTTATGAGGAAAGCGGGAAGAAAGGAGGAAGACAAAACCATGCAGAGGCTCTGCATGGATATGGCATTTCCAACCTGAATGTCTGCAGTTGGCAAAGACAAGGTTGCAGGAGGAGGACAGGGGCATGGCGAAGCCTGCTAGCAGGGCAATGGAGAAGAGCAGCACCATTGCAGAGCCCCTCCCCGATTATTCTCTCTGGCTCTGCTGTCCTTCTCCCTGCCCCCTCCCTGCCTTGCAGAATTTATTCTGCTTCTAGTACTGTTTCTGTGCTGAACAAACCAGCACTGTACAAATTAAGAGGACAAGATGTTCAGAAGTGGCAAATTCACACTTTTTTTTTCGGTTGTTTTCCTAGCACATAAAAGCAAATTTAGATTGGTGGTGGGGAGGGCAACCAAACTTGGGGGGATTGGGGAAAACTGCACAAAAAAGTGCTCAAAGCTGAGTGCAACATATCAAAGCAGCTTATAAATGAATCTTTGAATTAACAAGGTGGGTTGTAGCAGCACTGGTGCTAATAATAAATGGCAATTTTCTTCCCATAGAGACTCGAGCAAAACCACGCATTGTCTTGAGACAGGTCCGTTTTTTCTTAAGATTACTATTTCTGTAAATACAGAACAAAATTTCCTAGCAATATTTGACCACTGTGTCCTCAGTTTCTCTGGGTCAGATGGCATTTAGCATCCTCTGAGGCCCTGTTGTTTTGGTGCTCTGTTGAAATGAGTTTTCTGGCATGGGGTGCAATAGCTGCCAAACAGAAGCAACGCAGAAGATCAGCCTGGGAAAGCTGACAGCAACTCAGGGCTTGGTGTTTGCTTTTCAAACCAGGGACCTGCTCAGTGCAGCTAGGAGCTGGCTCTTGTTTGTGAGCAATTCTGTGGAAATGAAGAACAGAAGAAAATCTGTTCTTTAACCTAAGCTCTCCCCAAAGAAATGCCAAGGAGAACACATCTGGCTGTCTTCTGTGAGGCACTCACAGGCCCCAGATTTTGAAAGTCTTGCAAGAGCCCAAAGATACAGATTGGAAAATCCCCTCTAGGCTGAAAGTACCTGGTTTCCTAATTCCTTGAGCCAGAGGGACTTCTGCAGCTAACTGCTGCTGTAAATTCAGACTTCGAGATCAGACTCCTGCAGCTGTGCCATAGCTGTGGAGGGGTCTGCTACCCCTTTCCCTTCTCTGTGGCTCAGTAAGGATTACATTTTTTAGTGCAATGGTTAACAATTCAAACAGAGGGAAAAGAAGCCTGAACATGCTACTGCCAACTGCTAGGTTTAATAAAAAAAAATTCTTTTGACCTTATTTTTCCATGGAAAGTGGCTTTTCAGAGGAAATGGTTCAGAGTTCTTTTAAGGGGGAGGAAGGGAGGGGAAACCCAAACCTATTTACCATGTCAAATCCAGCGAGGTTCACTGAAGAAGGGGGAAAAAAATTTGAAACCTCAAAGTTTCACATTAAGACTTTGAATTCAATTTTGTTTAAACTGGAAGCACTACCTCTTTTCCCCCTCATTCCAAATACACACAAGAGTTGACCTTGCACTGCCAAAGTGTTGTTCTTTTGACTTTCTCAGCCATCTCCAGTGACAACTTTCCTTTTATTAAAAAGGAGCTAAGAAGAAAGGGGACCTGTTAGAAATCTGGAATTAGAATTTAAAGTCCCCTCTCCTTCAGGTTTTTCCTTCCAAGTGCCAGAGTTTCTCCAAGGGAAGTGGTGTGCATTGATACTCTCCCCATGATGAACAAAATCTCTCTTGTCAATGTAGTAAGTGCAGAGAGGCAATACGTTGTCATAAATCCAGCCCAAGACTCTCTTGCAAAATAATTACACTTCAAGGAAATTTTAATCTCATGTTAATGAGACCCCCTACAATCTTTGTGGTCTCAGTCATATTAGAAACTGATTTATAATTAATGACAACTGCAATGCCACTACCTTTGCATGAAAGAGATCTTTAGCTATCTCCTCAGAAGGGTTTGAAAAAAATGAAAAGTATGAGAGAAGGGTTTAATGGCTGCTTTGCCATGTTAATAATAACAAGTGGATCTCAATCCTAAGTACCTGGAAGCATAGAATATATGAGCAAGAAAATCTTTGTACATAGAGCGTTGAAATTACAGTAGAAAAGATCTTATTTGCCTAAAACCAAGAGTGTATTCCAGGTGGCATAATATTTAATAACTGTATTTTGCCTTAAGAGAGGTACTGAAGTTAATACTTTGACCAGGATTTGACAGTTTACAGAGTTCATATTCAAGATAGGGATGTTTGCAGAATCGATGTCATTAAGAAGCTTGTTAGACATAGGTTAATTTAACATAGAAATTTTTTGTTGTTATTCTTGTTGCCTTCTGCTCTTTTTTTTTCTTTCCCTCCACAATTTACCAAATAAAAAGGTCCCTAATGTATCTACATTCTTCAACAGCATTAAAAAATCTGGGTCTGATTAATTAAAATCTCATTATCCATCATAATTGCAGTAGGTATGCAAAAATATAAGGTTTATTATTCAAGGAATTAATGCATTTCTAGAACTCTTTGGGGTTCATATGAGAGTTGGAAATGAGCACTGTATAATAATTTGTTTCAGGAGAGCTAATTAAGTCAGTTCATTTATTCAGTTATCTAAGCCTCGTCTAATCCCGTATACTGCTAAAACCTTGTGATGCTCCCAACTTCATTACTGATTTGAATTAATATGAGGACACAAACAGAAAAAGTTCCTTCCATTTAGTAATGCATGGGAGGTGCCAGGTCTGAGGCCCACAGGGTAAATCTGTAGTGTGCCAAACTGCCCTTTTCTTCCAACCAAAGATCTGGTACTTTCCTATTAAAAGGAGTCCTTTGGGTCCTGCTGGAGTGTCTTTGGATAAACAAAGCTAAAGCTACCTATATTGCAGCTTGCCTTTGAACCCCAAGGGGTCTGGGAGGAAAGAAGAGGGTTCACAAGCAAGCTGTGATCACAACTGTTGTTACAGTTGGCATTTACTTTGCACGAAGGGTCTGCGTTATGGGAAAAGAAAAGAATGGTCCTTGTGGTCATCTTTCTCTCTTTCTGCTTCTCTGCCTCATGCCATACGCTGGTGACTATATGCAAACAAAAGAGTCTACTTGTCAATAAACAAAGGGTATTTGTTTAAAATGAGGATTAATTTTGAGTCCATCTGACAGCTCTCTGTTTGAAGATGCTTACTGTGAGGGTGCGGGAAAAGGCCATGAGATCTGTCGTCTGGTGTCTCTTGTTGAAAAGGCTATTGGTTACTTTTAAAACATAAACCCAAAATACTTTTAAAAAAACAGTGAAACAAATTGTTCTGATTGCCTCACTCTAATTCTGGGGACTCTTTCACTTTGCAAATATCATGAGATAATACATTAGTAAAGTTGAGAAGATGACTACTTGGTGTTTGCAAGACAAACCCATGTTGTACGCCCAACTCTGGATGCCAAAATGTAGTTCAGAAACGGGCTACAAGGAACCGTGGGCCAGAATCTCATGTAGCGATTCAAATTTAATTTTTTTTTTTTTTGAGGTCAGTTGCTTTGCAATGCTGGCTTAGTAGATTTCAGAATTGTGTACGACGTACCTGAGTGTTTATTCCTTCCATTATGGTCTTACTCTATTTTCCCCCAGAACTTTCTACTCCAGTATAGGCAGTTGAATAAGGGCTAAATTCTCCTAGCCTGGCAGCACCACCAACAGACTGGCAGCTTCCCAGAAGACATACGTGCCTAAAGACTTGTTTAACTGCCCATTTAGAAACAGAGCTCTGCTGAAATAGAGCTCCAGGAAGCCAGTTTTGGTATGCACCCTTTGGAGTTGATCACAGGTATCCGAGTCGAATGTTATGGGGAAAGCTCTGGAGACTTCGGACCTCATGCAAACTGGCCATATTAGGCACCCACTTGATTTCTTTTCATAAAACCATGCCGTAAAACTAATACTTAGGTCAGAAGCTTTTTGATTATGCTGTATGCTGCTGCTTAAGGAAATCAAAGGGAAAAACAAGTAGCAGTTCTGGAGAATTAGTATGAATATATTGCATTACGTAAAACAGATCTACAGGAAACTTCTGTTATGCCAAGGAGGACTGAAAAAGTATTTCAGTCCTTGCATTGCTGTAGTAAGGGAATTATTTATTAGCAAGCTGACATAATAGAGCAGTGGGTGTTCTGAGTAAACTGACTTATAATTTGCTGTTTTGCCTGTGAGTCTGCAGACCGCCTTTCTCATGAACTGAAGGCATTGCCTCATCAGATAGATGAAGTGATGATGGCTTTCTAAAAATCTTAATGTTTTTTTTTGGCTGTGCACAACTTCTTCATAAATTCTACATCCAGTTCATTTTTTGCAGCCCTGGATGCTATAGCTTTTGATTAACTAAGGTTTGGGTTTTCTCTTCCATTTTGTAAAGAAGCTCCATTATTAGATGCAGACACCAATTGATTATCCCACTTTATTGCATCTTCTAAGAATACATAACCAATTAAACCCCTCTGCCTTCCTAAGGGTGAACAAGCCATGTAGACTCTTAATAGTCCCACCACAGCATGTTGTTCCTTTGTTACTAGGCAGCAATTAACAAGTTTTTAATGGAACAAAAGCTCCCAGAGACAAGCACAGCATGATAATAGGAAGGTGTCTACATTTTTTTCTTCTCAGCATGGCAAGATCTTGTATAACCCTTCCTCCCTTCCCCCCTTGGGTTGAACAGCTCTGTCAAGGTGCTCGGTGTGGGATTTTTATTCCTTCCCTATCTGCCGCAGTGCATCTAAAAATAATGGTATTTACACATGTTCAATTATTAAAGGGTTCTGAAACATAAATCTGAACTGCAGTCCTGTTAAAAGCAAGAGGTGTTTTAGTGTTGGTAAAGGGGAAAAATTATCTTTTCTTTCCAAGATGATCTCTGTGGTGCCATTGAATTCTGCACTGTCAGGTTTTGCTGATGGAGTAATTGTTTTTTAAAGTGATTCTTTCAATGTCATGTTTATGCAAATTAAAACACGGCAAGAGAAAGGCCAAGAAGGAGGCTTGTCATCTTTCCAAAATAATCTATATGATTATTTTTTTAAACAAAAGTCTCAGTTGGGAAATAATTGCCTCTGTGCATGAGATTAATAATAACTAAGTAATTTGCTATTGTTTTTCATTAAGTGAGTTGGTTTTCAGCTGAGCTATTTAAAAATCTAAAAAGGTGCCTCCTGAAATTCTGGCTATTTTTAAAGTAAATGAGATGTACTTAGTTATGTGATGTAATGCAAACCACATCTTTTTCCCCAGGGAGCTTCAACCTGTCTGGGCTTAATTTTCTGCTTTTGTGCATGCTAGGTATTTTTAGATCTGAAAGAAGCAGGACTGTTGCATCTGCATTACTGGGGAGCCCTAGTGTCCTGGTCTATTCTTAAACACCTCTTCTGCATGGGGAAAGGATGGGCTGGGCTGGTGGGTGGCTGGCTGGGAGAAAGGCTGGTACAAGGGTCAGTCCTCCCAAGTAATGGAGGAGCCCTGGGGTAAATCACCAAACTCCTCTGTACAATCCATGGAAGATAGCACTGTTGTCCTTCGTCTTTTTTGAAAATGCAAACTTAGGAAGGCTCGATCTGTTTCCCACTGAGTGGCTGGACAGTGTCTGCCTTGGTGTCAGGAGGTAGGAGTAAGAAGGAGGAGAGCTTGCCGGTGTGGAGAAAATGGACATATTTATCGTCATTAACTTTCCCAGTGGAAAGTAATGCTTCTGTCTAGGAAAGTGTTGTGTTTTAATTTTTAAGGATAAGATGTCACAGGAGATGCACGTGGGTGTTTGTGGTACAGCCCATAATCTGTGTCCTTCAGAAAAGCCTGTAACTGTGAGAGACCTACACTAAAACTGGAAACCACGTCAAATGTGCCTAATTTCAGGCTGTGCTGTGAACTTGGATCGTGTTGGGAAGTTGTGAAGAGAATCTGTCCTGAGCTTTGAGAAGAGATTTCAAAGTAAAGGTTTGCATGAACATGTGCTGAATTCATGCATCTCCACTTATACCTGGATCTGAAAAGGTGCTGCCTTCATTATTTCGGGTTTATTTCTCAAGGAAGTCCTGTAGAGAGCTGGTGCGGTTCCTCAGTACTGGTGTACCCACAGTTTCTTTTCCTTTTTTTTAATATTTTAAACTAGAAAATAGTAGTAGACTCTCAAGAATTTGACAAAAATTTTGGCCTGCAAACTTTGGCAAAATTTAGATTCGCTATAGAAGCTTGTGGCTTGAAACTCATTTCTTAACAGTTCATTAAAAATGTAATGGGTGACCTGGTATCTGTCAATGCAATTAGCCGAGGGTGGGGGGAAAACAGGGACTCATTTATTTTGGATAGTAATGTCCTCTCTGTTGGACTCTTGTCTTCATAAGCAAGTGCTTTATCAGTATGTAGGAAAAAAGGGTCTTGCACTTCAGTGCTGTCACTTTGGAGTGATGCTTGAAATGCTTTAGCAGTCATGTAGCTGCAGCAAACAAAATGTTAGCACAGTGACAGACTAGAATAAAACATAAGGTATAATTACACCCTTGTAAAATATCTGATGATACATCTTCACTGGGAACTCGAGCTATATTATCTCCAAAATAGTATAGTACTACAGAATGAGAGGATCTGGAGATATGAATTTGAAATGGAAATTTTCTGCTTGCCTTTAGCCTTAATGGTGGAAAAGTCAATTTTAAGGAGGAGATGTACCAGAGGATGTGTGTAGAAATATGAGTGATGGAGAAGGTGCACTTCTGCCTGCCCTTGCTCATAAGGTATTAAGAGAGGGAGTCAATTATACTGGAGGACAACAAACTGAAATTGAGAGGAACTGTCTGTACTATTAACCAGTGTGACTCTCCAGGACTGTGTATACAAGTCTAGAGAAACTCTGAAGAGGAATAACCTTTTACATAGGTGAGCAGATTTACCTGGTGGTATCAGTCCCTGGTTCTATAGGACTGGGTGTGGTGAATCAAGCTCTCAGTGACAAGGTACAGGAGAAAACTCCTGTATAAACTGATTATTTTGTGACTCTCGATACCCATGTTTCTCACCCCTAAGAACTCTGCCTCCCTGCAGTAATTGAGTCTTGTTGTTCCTGCATTGGTTTGCAGTGTAAAGTGGCAGTATAACTTCAGACCATCACAATGATAGGGCAGCGAGAGCCTGTGATCAGGCTAGCCTTCTCCTAAAGCTTGTGTGGGATGTATAGAAGTCAAACAAGCTGACCTGCCCATGGAACTTGCATGCAAACGCGTGCTCTGCAGCTTAAAACATCTCCTTGAACATCCCCTGTCATGGTTTTTCCCTAGTCTCCTGTGCAAGGAGAATTGAACTGGGTCCCGTAGTCACAAAAACCAACAGACCTTTGGTCCCGAGCAGTGCACTGGCCCACGGAGTGCATGCAGGTGGGAGGTGTGAACCCATGGGTAATTTGTATCAGATGTTTCCCTTGCAATAACAGTATTTGAGGTCATTTCAATAACTTGATACACCTGTGCTTTTAATAGGCTGTTAAACCATTTCAAACTGTCCAAATCTCTGTGTACAATGGGATATACAAAATCATGGTAATGCCATTTCTGAGAGGAACAAACTGCTGTCAGATTCCCCTCCATATTCTCAGAGCCACTGTACAATTGCAAATCCATTGAACTGCACTCCATTATCTCTTATTAATGGGAAATTGTCCATAAATTGCTGAGGCGTGACTGGTTTCTTTTCCCCAACACAGCTGCAGTCTCTTTATCCTGTGATATTCCAGCCTCTCAAAAATAAAAAGAGAAAGTGGTGTGTGGGGATGGGAGGGAGGAGGGGGGCTTGAAACCACTCATGGCAGCATCTTCCAGCAGCCCCTGGCAAGAGGAGCTTCTTCCCTGCTGCTGAGCTGGCCCAGCACAGGACTGTGGCTGGGACTGGCTTCCCAGCAAAAGGGTGGGAAAGGGAGATGAGCAACTAGCAGGGACATACAAAAGTAGGAGCAGGAAAAAGGAGAGAATTTACTGTGTCATGGCTAATGTGAGGTTATGTGAAGAGAAACTGTTCTGTTCACAACACTGTTGTGGACCACAAACACATTGGTAGGATGATGCCCTTTCAATAACACCAGCTTCCCCTCCTCCTTCTCCTGATAGCCCTTCTTTGCAGAGGAGTGACTGGTGTGGATGAGCTCAGAGAGTGACCCAGCACTTGCCAAGGGCTGTGGAAAGTTCCCTCTTACCTTTTATATCAGATCTTGTAGCAGCTGGGAACAAGAAACCAGTTTGATGGTTGGATTTTGAAAAGGACTCAGTGCTCCTTGGTACAGAACAAAAATCTGCCACAAACATCACAGAAGGAGATGCTGAAAACTGAGAGTATCTAAATCTGGCCCAGGGCTGCTGTTATCCATGGCTCAGAGCTGCTTGGAGGGGGAGGATGGTGGAAGGTATGGTAGAGGGAAGGCTGGGCTCTTAAACTGGGACTACGGCTCCAAGATATGTTGAAGTTGGGTCTTGCAGTGATCAGCTTTGCAATCCCAGTTCCTCATTTTAGAGCCCCATGAGTTATCTGCCCAGACTTTGTGCATCTATACAAGCAACACAAATGCTTCCAAATAGCAGGAGACATGGGGCAGGACAGAGGTCCAGGCACATTTAGTGGTTGCCCTCTCTGTATGGTCCCTTTCCTCCTGTCATGTTAGGGTGAGGAAAGGAGCTACCTTGCGGGGCGAGTAACAAGAGGCCATACAGTTTTCCCTGTGTTAATTATACTACAGACTGTTTAATTCTGTAAATGAGCTGCTTGGCAGGCTTTCAGAACAATTACACAACTCCCTCTCCTGCTCTCTGCGATAGCATCAAGAGCAGCTCAGCTGCGAAGCTGATGAGCTTTGGCACCATCCACCTCATGGTGGACATCTGACGAGAGCCTCTGTCCTGCCAGTGTGCAAAGCGGGGGCACCCTGCAGGGCCCCCGAGCTTATGTGCCAGGTCAGTGGGACTAAACTGTGTGAAGGAGAGGGAAGACGGGAGCTGTGCAATGCAAGCCACAGTCAAGTTAGGGAAGAAGTAAGATCTGATTAATGGGATGCACGGGCTAGAAATTTTTAAAGCAAGATGTTTAATTAAAGGCATGCTCACCAAAGCCATTGGAGAAAGTCCCTGTTGTTGTCCCTGTGGGCTTTGGGGCAGATGTCTAAGTCTCCCAGGGATGAGAGTTCTGCATCTCCTTTGGTCATCAGCATGTGGAAGAACACGGGCAAGTCATCTGTTTGTGGCTCAGCCTCTTCATGTTTTGAAAGGAAGACACGATCCCAACCTCCTTGCAAAGTCCTCTGGGATCAGCTACAGAAAAGACTAGCAGGTATCATCATTAAACAGGGATAAAAGGCAGCAGCCCCCGGAGTTATGTATAAGAGACCTCAGGTCAAGGACCTCTCTTAAATAAAAGGTCTGTGCCGTTGAAGGGTATAGCCAACGCAGCAAATTAGCATTTGTGTAATTGCATAGTGAAATATGATCAGGACATGAGCAGGAGTATTACCTCCAGGTTCCCGTGATGACTTTTCACTACAATAAGTGTTACAGAACACAAGGTACTGTAAGCCCAAGGTTGCTCACCCGCTAATTACTGTGCTCTGAACTTCTTGCCCGAGGTCTGCAATGCAAAACATATTGGAAAAAATGTCTTCAATTTTTTTTTTTTTTTTTTTAAGTGGCAAATACAACTTTGTCTACACTGAGCACCAGCTCTTCTTTCTGCCAGAAAGGTCCAATGCAGTTTGTGAGCTAGCAAAATAAATCCAGTCATCCAAAGTACGGTAGAAAATATTAGTCTTTTATGAGGATCCTCAACAGCAATGAAGGGATTCTAGAATTTGTAGAAGAAAATTATGGCATTGAAGAGAGAAGTGGCTTTCAGCCCTTTGATACATAAGGGTTTATAATGCAATATAATAGAGGCTTTTTTCCCCAAAGGATACATGAATTCCATTACATCCTATTACTTGCTATAAATTTAATATTAAAAGTCCCTTATTTAGAATGACACGTAGAGAGGGGTATTTATGAACCAGATTCTTGGCTGTTTTATATAAACTTTACATCAGTTGAAAGTTTGGCCCTTAAGTGCTACTTATTGATTTATTTATTTTTTTATTATTTCCCCCTCATTATCTGTTTTCTTTCATATTACGTATGGACTTTCCCTGCGCTCCAAGTCTGGCTGGAGACTGATTGTAGGGAGATATTAAATAATTTAGTGCCTGTGATTCTAGAAATTGGGACTTGGGCTGAGCCCAGCCTTTCAAAGACAACCATCACTTTCCGCTTGCATTTTGTGACATATTATAGAACGCTACTTCTCTATGCAGCAATTTTGTCATTATTCAAGATAGAAAAAAAAAAAAGGGAAATCCGTTACAAGACAGACTTTGTTATGACACAAGAGAAGAATCCCCTGGGGAGTTAGATTAAATTCTCTTTGAAAATAAAATAAAAATGCCACCATGCTTGACAAAATTAGATTTATTATATATTTGTATCAGAAAATCTAGGTATGCTCCTTGTCAAAACTTCTTTAGATGCTGAGATATGTGAGACAAAGCAAATCATTCCTTGAGTCATTGAAAGGGAACTTCATTACTGAATTGGAATTAAAAGATTTGAATAAGAACAGAAATCGGTGGGTTTATCACCTAGCTGGAGGCTGACTGCTAGCTGTGTGTGTGAGCCATTTAAAACCGCTCAGCTGTGAAGTTGGTATGTACAGGCAGAAGTGCGTGCTATGAACTTGTTGCGTTTTACAGTGGTTTAAGCAAAGACGTTTTATTCTGCAACTGGAGCGAACTCAAAAGGGCAGATCACTTAGCAGATATGGCTCATCTAACAGATGGTAACTTGCTACACCTTGCTAACTAAATTGCTTTTGATTGTATATGTGTATCTTGAAACAGAAAAATGCCATTTTGTATGATTAAATCCCAGGGACATTGTGCATGTTCAAAGATTTTTCTACAGCTAGTCCCAGTCCTACAAGGAGCTGGGCGTGCTCACCTCTGATTAACTCATGTCATAGGTACTTAGCATATTTTAAGATTACATTGCAGGTCTGAGAATTGAAATTAATGGAAAGACTTTACTTTCCTCAACTGTGTATTGTCCTAAATTGTGCATCTCGGAAGTATTGGCTGATTCATCTTCTGTGATCTGCTCCCAGAGGTTAGATGTATGCATATGAGGAAGCTGGAGTTGTTGTCATCATGAGCGATTTAATTTTCTGGAGGAAAACTTGCAGAAGGAATGGGGAATGAATTGCAAATGGCATCAAGTTTGAAAGGGGAAAATAAGATAGTCAAAGAGGAGTAGACACCATCTGGAGAAGATGCATCCATGTTGGATACCTGGTCTTTCCCAGGATCCTGGGCATGGCAGGAATGTGCAGAAGGTAGCTGCCTGTGTAAAATATGCCTATGTAAAATGAGATTGTATGTAACATACGCAATAAATGCTGGACATTAGGAACAGTATTAGAGCAGATTGTGTCTCTAGATCTGTGGGAACTCTTCATGAGATTGTAAGTTTGACTTGCTTCAGGGAAGTTAGTTGTGAGCCTCAGAAAGCAGGGGAGCAAGAGGCTTTTCTTGCTTTTATGGTATTTCCACTATTCAGGAACAATAATGCCAGAAAACGAGACCATGTTATTTTATGATTCCCAGATGTGTTGATAAAAGGCCTGTGGGGGAAAACAATACATGAAAACATATAACGGTAAGCTCCAGAGAGACACCTTTGAAATAAGAGGGGAAGAAAACTGTATGTTCATTGTGGGAACTGGTATTTTGGCCAGAAGGGAAGGGAAGTGGGGGGAAAGGAGGAGGAAAGTAAGAAGGTTTAAGAGAAAGTTGAAGAGAAGGAAAACTGGGGATAGGTGAAAGAGTTTACCTGTGTACATCAAAGAAGAAAGGAGACTTAAGGCTTGTTAAAATAAAATACTTATATCCCCAAAGTTTTCCTTCCATACATTAAAAAGCTTATGACAGATTCTGGTTTCTAGCTGTGAATTTAGCTTGAAGTCTCTGACTCTAGCACTTTGAGAGAGCATTAAGATTCATTTAAAATCTTTTATTCCTTTTGATGCAATAAAACCTGTATAGTACTTTCCTAAATGAGTACCCATTAAAGGGACAAAGCTATGAAAGAGTCGTTTCCCACAAAATATGAAATCCAATAAGGTTTATTACCTACCATTTAGTGAATGGCAGAAGCCTATGAAGTATATGAATAAGTTTCCAATCACCAATTCATTTGTCTCCTAGAAGATGTACAGCCGCAGTATATCCAGCTCTTCCCCTCCCCCATAGGTCAAACGTAGCATCAGATTTGTTTATGCGCCATTTAACTTTCTTATATCTTATACTGCGTTATAACTTTGTCTTTTATCTTCCTGCCACTACTGAAAGGATAAATTCAAAATACATCTTGACCCTGTGATGCACTTGACAGCCAAGCCTCCCTACACAGTCTCTAGCTCCACAGGCACTCAAGGGGGGCAGCAAGCCATTTGTTCCTCTATTGCTTCTGTTTATTCAACACTGTTGATTAAAAAGCTGTTTCCTGTTTATATAGATCTGCAGGTATTGGCAAAGAAGAAATATTAGTAAAGTCTCCACGTACAACATATCAAATGGGACAAGGGCAGGGGAGTGCTGCCAGTTTTTGATTGTACGAAGGGAAGCTGCCGCGGTGGTGTTCAGCGGAGGTGGCAGCCACGCCACAGTTTGGCCGATGGCAGAGTCGTTTGGGATGGGTGCTCAGAGGGCCAGAGCAGAGGAAGGCCATGAACTTTTGCTAGGGCCAGTTCTCCTCATAGTCTTGCTCAGGTCTCTCTAGAAAGACTGATGCCGATGGCTGAGGCCCGAGGAACTTGACGCACGTCTGTTCCCCAGATCTGTGGCCAGGGCTGGTTGCAGGAGAAGGAGGTGAGGGGATCAGAGTGGTCTCCAAATAAGCTCAGTCTCCAAACTGAGATTTCTGTACTGATGGTGGAGGCCAGAGTTTTGAGAAACAGAGGAATCGCTGCTTTTGGTGGCTAAATTCCTTGTAGGATTTTTCAAAAGCGTGAAGCAGGTAATTGCTGGTGCACCTCCCTTTCGTCTTTGTACAACAGGGAGAATATTACTTCCCTGACCTGTAGCACTGTGGTGAAGATATTGCAAGGTCTAAGATGCTATAGTAGCAGGGAGATCTACACAAAACATGCTTAGGGCAAGCCATTTTAAGAACAGCCTGTCAGTGCAGCTAACGGGATATTTCCCATGGTGTTTGTAGGTTCACGAAATCTTCGTTACCAATTATAATTGATGTTGGCACTTAGCACCAGAAGCTGTATTCCTGGAAACCAACCCCACTTTTTAGCTGCTTTTGTGGTATGGAAAGGGAAAAGTAGTATAGGATTGATTCTTTCCGTCATCTTGAACAATGAGATTAAGTGAAATTAAAAACTGCTTTCTTTATACTGAAATTTGTCCACATTCTTTTGGGTCTGTCAAGTAGTGGCAGAGGATAGGAAAACTCTGAAACATGAAAAAGTAATAGTAACTTCTTTTGAAAAGCCAGAGGACATCTAGGGTTGATGTTTTATGTAATATTTAAGTGGTGGGGTTTAATGTTGACAGGCATTCTCTACATTGCTCTTAAAAAGGAAAGAAGTTATAAAGACTTCTGGATAGAAAGCAGGAGAAAAGACCACAAATAGTCGTTACCTCTGACGCTATTTGGAGTTGACCGATTCTGATTTACATACAGAATTTGGAAGAAATCTGTTTTATGAAAGTTTGTACTGGAGGAAAGGATTTGAAATTTTTCATCAGGAAATTACATTTTTGGGGAAATTACATTTTCTATGAAAAACAATGAATACAATTTTCTAATATTTTCCAGCATATTCCACTCACAAGCTGCAACTCTGTCCTGCTGCTCAGATGTGGGCTGACAGACACCTTCCAAGAGCCGCAGGGCATAGAAAAGTGGTGGGGGAGGTTGTCTCACTAATTCAGGAGACTGTCAAAGAGCAAGCAGATACATAATTCTGCACCTTTATTTTATGGAACTGTCCTGATTCTTGGGTTCTTGGGGTTTTTTTAATATCTTTTATTCCTGGCTCCCTGCTTTGTTCTCTCGGGGAAAAAGAATGTGTATGCAGCGATTCACAACTTAGTCTGCTGAGCAGGGGAGATGGGTGGGCAGTCCATTCTCACTTTGACAGGTCCCTGCACAGAAATTCCCACTATTGTTAATGGGAGCTGGTGACACGCATGAAAGAAAGAATTTATTTCCACGTTGTTAGTTTTTTTTATTTTTTATTTGAAATGCTGTTGTCAGACAATGCAATAAGAGGATTTGCGTGGTAATATGATGGCTGATGGATTTCTTGCAATAAAATCCAACAAGCTGGTTTATGAGGTACTTTATATATTTCTTATTTGTATTATAGGAGCAGCAAGGAGCCCGGGGATATGTCTCTGCTGTATGAAACTCTTTGCATATATGTTACAAATAGTCACGCTCTGTATATTTTCTGTCTGTTTGGGTTGGTTTTCTCTCTTCTCACTTACTGTGAAGTAAGCACATATAAAGGCAACACGTTTGTATGAATGTTTTTCATTGCTGTTTGTCCTGTGATAATTTGAAAAATAAAACCATATTAAAGATACATGTGAGCATGTTTCACTCCTGACACGAAAGACTCACAAAAATGGATCTCATGTCATGAATTAACATGAAAAAGGAATCAGATCTGAATAATAAAATATGGGGGTTTTTTTCCCAAAGCACTGGTTTTCACACTAATGCAAGTAAGCCACATGTGCAAGCATTCAGCCCTCATTCTGCTTGCCAGTACCAAGGAAGGTGTGATAATTTTGTCATCTGTGCTGCTTGGTTTTCCTGCGCTTTAGCTTTGCTCCTAAATTAGACTCCACACTATTAATGGCTCAAAAAATAATGTGATAAGTCAGCTCATAATTTTAAGAGAAAGAAAAACAAAAAAACCCCAACAGATTTAAAGGTAGTCCTGATTCTCAGCTGTGCTGTATCTGCACAACTCCAGTGATCTTTTTAAAATTTGATTTTTTGCTAGAAAGTGATGCATTTTCTCTGAAGACAGTAGATCTCTTTCTGGTTTACATCAGCTACAATCTGGCTCTGGCTAACTTGTATTTTGCCATAAAGCAATGTCTTCTTTCTTTTGCTTAGAAGTGTCAGCCCTGTTGAATTAGATGAACAGTATTTGGTTCTGGGAAGAGGGCAAAATCTCCATAAGGAGGGGGAAATGTGGGTTTTGAAGCATGATCTGCTGTCTTCTACTTTCCTGCCCCAAATATGTATCTTTATGTATATAGTTACAAGGAAGGAAAGAATAACACAGATGTAAAAAAAAAAATTTTAAAAAAGTGCTACAGAGGATTGTATGATTATCCCAGTAGGAAACAAATTCAATTTATGGATGAATTATGCACACAGCACTACATTTAAGAAAGTAAATTTTAGGGAATTATAAAATTGAGTGGTCCAGGTCCACTGGGAGGAAGCAGTGAAAATGAAAGGGGTTAGAAGAAGGCTGGAGGATGTGAACTGGAGCAGTAATTAAAGCAGAACAGGTCTTAGTTCCTTTTGGAAAAATGGAAATCGGGGAAAAAAAAAGAAAAAGAAAATAAACCCTGAAGAAGAAGAAAATCCACAAGAGAGTAGAGTGACATTTCGCAGGGGAGTACGCAAGAGTTGAAAGAGAAAGCGAGTGCTGGGAATTGAGGAAAGTTGGCAGGGAAATAGGGGAAGCAATGAAATAGAAAGCTTGAGTAGTCAAAAAGCAGAGTGAAACGAGGACAAGCAAAATGGGGAATATCATCGTCGTGCTCTGAGTGGCCATCAGAGCTGCCAGGCTGTGCCTCAAACACAGGATCGGTACAGACCCTCCATGTCTGTTCAAACTGCCTCCAAAAATCTTATTTTGTCCTGCCTCTTTACTGGTTGAAGGAGATGGCAAAGGAGCACGGGGCATAAGCGATCTGCTGGTTTACATGAAATGTGGAGGGAAAGGAGAGGGTGCCAGCTATGAAGGGGTAATCGGGGACCAAACCAATATGAAGTGAGCATCTAATGGGCAGAAAGGACTTCTTTAGAAAAATGAAGCAGTGAGGCTGCATGCAGCAGTGTTCCTTCTGAGGCTCTTTTTGAGGGCTTAAATTGGAAAGGCTTGTGAAGTATTGTAGTTAAATCAAGTGAACGTTCCCTGAGGGACTGCTCAGCAAATTATTGCACTGTTTCTCTTCAGGGTGGAGAGTTGTGCTGGACTGGGAAGTGGGGGCAGGAGAGAAGCAGCCTTTAGTCTGCTTTTTATTTTTTTTATTTTTTTATAAAAACCTTCATTAATGAAGCCAAAAACTTACTAAAACCTAAGTTGATATTGATGTTGAATAACACAAACCAGGATGTACCAAAAAACCCAGAAAGAACAGAGAATATATACAAATTATTAAGAAACTTAACCTGGAAAATGGGAAGCAATTAATTTTTTAGGGGAAATTCAGTGATGGAGAAAGAGGGCCCTAGAGAGACATGTCATTTCCCTAGTCTGAATTTGCAGTGCAGGAACCTTTCTCTAGCACAAGCGAAAATGCTGAATGCCAGAGGACAGCTCAATGTTTGAGAGGCACAAAACCTCAGCACTGAAGACAACTTTTTCCTAGGAGCTATGTGGAAGCAGCGACAGTGACCTTGGGAGTGACAGCTCACACTGCACTTCAGTCCCTGTGCCGAGAAATCACTCAGCGCTGTCCGGAAGCACCTAGTGTTTCTCACGTCAGGACTTACGCATGTTTGTTTTGCAGCAGGATGTGGAGGAAAACTGATGCAGAATGAAAACTGGAAGGATTTCAAAGAGGAATAAAAAGGACTGAGGCTAAAGACGAGGGCGTAACTGGATGTTATTGAGAGGAAATCTAACCTGCAGGTAAGAACAAAGACATCTTAATTCTTTTAAGTGTCGTAACTAGTAAGGACAGTGTGATGCAAGGCAGTAGGAGTGCGTATGAAAGCTGTAAAATGGAGATGATTGTATCATTCTGAATTAGTATGGACAAAGCTCTTATAAATATTCATGTGCTTCAGGGGTCAGTGCTGGGCAAAAAAGGGACATGTTATGATCTACCAGATGTCTCTTTATTTTCTTTATTATCTAAAGATATATCTTTACCTGCCACAGGATTTATCCTTCCATATTAATGACAGTTGTCAATGTGGGCAAGTGTCCTCAGCCCCTGGCCATCCTTCCCATGCTCTCTGGCAGGCAAGGAGAGGAAAGTGCCCTTCTGCATCTCCAGGCTGGACAGATCCCACCTGAACCCAACAGGGTGCGCAGGGCTTCAGGGGGGACATGTTAGGTGCGTCTTGAGCCGCACTGGTGGGGTAGAGAAGTGCTTGGCCCAGGCCAACCAGTGCCTCCCGTTGCCTGGGATGTAGCTAAGGGGCTCTTGAGCTTTTGGGGAAAGCAGGGAAGGATGATATTGGGCATAGTGCACCTTGAAGGCAGATCAGACCAGCAGCCAAGTTATGCTGTGGTCCTGTTTTTGGCATGGCTGAGGACAAGGATGGGGTGCTCTGACTCACAAGCTCTGGCAGGTGAAGCTGGGAAAATTAGAGGGATTTCCTGCTCAAGCTGTCTGCTCCACTCTTCTGTTGCACTGATTTCTGCTGTATTGATTTCTGCTGTGTCCATACGTGGGACTGTGAGCGGTGAGGGTTGAGGGCCCAGAGATGCCACTAAACCCTCCTGAGGATTTAGCTGCGGCAACCGAAGAGGTTGTAGCTCCTACCGCCATGGACTGGCAGCCTCCTCATCCTTGCTGGTTAAGCTTTCAGGGACTGCAACTATGTTTAATCCCTGGGCAGAAGAGAACATGTTGGAGATCACTAGCGCTGCCCTTGTCCTTTCCCTGTATGCTCTCAGGCAGCCCTGGGTACCATCTCACCCCTGCACCAAGTGCTGAAACACCTACTTTCTGTTGGGAAACACCTACCTACTGACCTCCCTGTGTCCTGGGAAGCCTCGGGGATTTTTGTTTCACTGAGTTGTTTGCCTGCTGCTTTTGACCTCTGACTAATTGATATGAAATTGTTGCTGTTGGGAAATAGGACTGGATGCTATAGCTGGCCTATAGAGACACCACCTGCCTCCTTTTCTTATCCAAGGTGCCCTGTGTTTCTGAGGTTTCCCTGGCTGAAAGTCTTAATTGTTCCCAAACTTCCCAAAGATTTCACTTTGTGAGATAAAGTTCTGTCATTCTGTATTCTTCACTTTTATACATATGTATTTCCATAAGGTATGTTGGCTCTGGGATATAATCAGTGGAAAGCATTGCTGTGCCCATATATGACATATATGTAACTGTACATATGGATGTCCATAGAGATAACTGATATATATTAGGTCAAGATTTTCGAAGCCCTCAATATTTGGTATGAATAGTGCCACGTACTGATAAAATCTTCCAAAATCAATGTTGAAAGTAAAAATGTAGACGAGGTTTTAGGTTCTGAGTGTGTTTCAGATCTGACTGTGAGCTATTCTGACCAAGGTACATCTGAGTAAAAAGAATTTCTTTGGAAAAAAAGAAAATAGCTTGACAGGTATATATTGTTTAAAAAATATATGTATAGGTGGGAGGATATAAAAAAATAGTTTTAAAATTTTCTTATAAATCAACCAAAGCCCTAATAAGACAACTGTGCAAGTAATTGTTCTTCTGTACATCCAACAGTGTTGTGCTTCTTTTGATGTTTACCTCAATTTCTTCTTCACCTTTTTATTTGAGTCTGCAATTAACACCTGTAGTGAAAAAGGAGATGACGTGCTGTTGAGAAATTCTGGTGTTAATTAAAATTATTAACAATTAGAGAAAAATAAGCAAGGAAAAGGAGGAAATAAATAATAAGTTTTGCATAATTTTTTTTTTATAATTAAGGTGGACTAAAGCACAGAGACTGTCTTTCTAAAGAGCTCACTTTAAAATTAATTATGAAACTTGGCCAAAAGAAGTTACGGTGCAATTCCCTCTTAGGAGGGCTAGCATCCCCCAT